>NC_141094.1:13917082-14622082 GCF_041138505.1 Cibotium barometz | reverse complement strand
TGCTCGCTCGAGCAGCTTCGACGTCATTTCTTCTGGCCACGCACGACTGAGGATGTCATCGAATATGTTCGTACATGCCCAACTTGTCAACTCATGAAGGCAGAGCGAGTCAAACCAGTTGGTTTATTGCAAACCATGCCCGTCCCGTCAAGGCCATGGGACATTGTCAGTATGGACTTTATTGTGGATCTCCCAGAGTCCCATGGATACAACACCATATTTTTGTGGTAGGTGGTGGCAGGAGTATCATGTGGGAACTAGTATCATTTGCCATATTTGTGTGGCACACTTCATTCCATCAAAACCACCTCTCACGGCGTATCAGACTGCAAAGCTCTATTTTAGTCAGGTGTTCAAACGGCTATTGTGTCAGACAGGGACAACAGATTCATGAGCAACATGTGGAGAGAACTGTTCAAGTTAATGGACACACAGTTGCGCATGTCTTCAGCATATCACCCACAAAGAGATGGTCAAACGGAGAGAATCAATCAAGGCATAGAAGACTACATTCGCAATTACATTCGTGCCGATTAGAAGGATTGGGCGAACTACCTAGAAACTAACCTTCTTCCAGAGTGGCAAACACCTCCTCATTGCCTTTGATGCACCCTTCTAGCAATTGGGCATAGGAAACATTAACTTTAGCTTCATTTTGGGCATGAAGAAGCTGTAATGCTAGTGCAGCCACTTTTTGTTTAAGTAGGGTATTTGCATTAATGAGAGGCTACAATTGGTCCTTATGATTCTTCATCTCATGTTTGGCCTTATGATGAAGGTCCTACTCATTCATGATCAAAGAAGTTTAATATCGACAATCATATTAAACTTCTTTGCCCATGAATGAGTAGGACCTTCATCATCACGCACATGAATAGGGGATCGGGAGGCGGACCTATTTCTCTTTGGCTTCATTGGGATTTCTACCAAGAGTGTCTCCAATTTCTCATGAATCTGTCAGAGCATTTGACACTATAGGGGTAACCTGACAAGGTGATAGATGAGGGATCAGGGGTACATCTTTTGATAGGTGTAAGCATGGGTGGCTCTAGTGGTTCTTTGCCCTTAGGATCTTGCATAGGCACTCGGGTAGTGTGGTATCGGGTGGCTAGCTCCGGAAGTTGCCTGGAGAAGGAAGAGGTGTGGATGATGAGGAGCTAGCTACGGTTGCCAAAGATATGAGGAATTTGGTGTCAAGATTTCTCTGCAACACTTGTTCCTATTTTGGTACGTGGAAATGCTTTCCATTTGATACCTTTCTAACTCTTTCAACTCCTAGGCATTGCTTCTAACATCCATTAGATCCATGTCTTGGTCTAGCGGCTACCCCTCATATCGTTGTGCTTCTTGCTAAGTAGCTGGTTGTGGCTTGTCAAGCAAAATGGATGTTTCCTCGGGTTTGGATGTTTCTGTTGCAGGTTTCCACATCGAATCTTGCGATATTTGTTTTTGCTCTTCAGCGGAAGGAGCGTTGTGGACCTTGTTGACCGACCACAAGGGCGTTAAAGTCCATCTCTTGGTGTGGGATAAGAAGTCATGGAGGGTCACCACATGAAGGAGGGTTCTACATATGGTGCCTGATGATGAGAGTTGTGTGGCTTAGCGCGACGATGATGGGCTATATCTGCCCACCACCTTTGACACCAGAAGTTATTGAAGTTCCCCTCGCGATGATATCCTCCCAGTAGTAGCTGTGAGAGAAAGATGTGAAGCTCGTGTTTATCGACACAACCCCTAAGTGAAGATTGCACGCATGAAGGGGAACTTTTCCCTAAGTAGCTTTTATCTTCCCCCTAGTACTTGCTAGTACAAGACCTTCTACCACTAGATTCCTTACTCTCCCTATGGAGCTATAGACGCCTTAGGAAAGTCCATAAGCTCCAGTGTTCACCTTAGGGTGCTGTATCTATTTTGATACTTAATATAAATTTCTTTGCATTAAAAAAAAAAACTTTTCCTTAAGTGTCTTATCTTGGATGCTTTGGAGAAGTGGGCCATTATTTTCCTTCTTGGTTGAATTTATGGGGATCAAAGCGTTCGCAGTTGGTGGTAGGACTTCCCCATATCCAATAGGCCCAAGGCTTGGTGTACCAAGATAGCTGCAGGCAAGACTGGAAGTACTTTTGTGACTCCATCTTCCTCTATGGTCATGTATCGGATTTGGTTGATTTGGTCATAGGTGCTGAGATTTTGTTAGCACCCCTAAAAATCAATGGGTTGTTTGATCTTCAAGTTTTACTCTGTTAGGTTGGTAGTCCTCCATAGGTATTGGGGAAAGTGCGGGCTTCCTTGGCGATGTTAACCGTCATTCATGTGAATGGAAGTTTTTGGACATGATATACCAAATTTCTAAACCAAAAGTTGGAATTTGTCATGTGGGCCCATGAAGAGCATTCATTGTGACCATTCCTAAAAATCTACAACAGACCAAGATGATTGAATGTTTTGAAACTATCTTCTAATAGTTGGACTCTCATATCGTGCCATGCACTGAGTGCCTAGACCATTGCATAGTGTTGGACCGCTTCCCAATAGGTAAATTTTCATTGCTACCAAAATTGGCACCAACAATGCTCCGAAATTGGCACCAACAACTGCACAATTCCACGCAAACAACCCATTGATGGAATTGTACAGTTTCACTTGAATGGCAGTTCCAAAAGGTTTTTGATCAGAAGGCTGTGAGTGATGACTTTCCATATCTCCATGAAGATCCAAACAAATTCTGATCTAAAATGCTCAATGGAAAGGGCTCCATGCAAAACATTTTGTAATAGGTGTTGTGGGCCATTGAGCCGACCTTGTTCCATTGACACACAAAGGGGGGGATTTTCCCGTGTCCTTTATGAGGTTGAAGCTTTGATAAGCTCCCAATGCTTCATTGATTCATGTGGTGTAGGGTCTTTCTCATGTGTGAAGTTCATGCCTATTTCTTACCTTCTCTACTATTATGAATGCACAAGTAGACAATGGTTAGAAATGTTACCTTGGAGTGTGGATGGAGATGAGGATCAAGGGCGTGTCAATTGCGTGGTTGCTAGTGAGAAGGAGGAAGAAGCTATGAAGAAGAAGCACATTGATCGTCGAGGGTGGAAATGAGGGGAAAGAAACTTTTTGAATAGCCATTTTTTTCCACATGAATGAGTTAAAATTCCATGCGAGCGAGCTTGATTCACACAAATGAGTGCCTTTCATGTGAGTGAGTCTAATCACGCAAATGAACCTACAAGCTCAAGAAGAGGTTTTCTTTGAAGATGGTGTTATTTTAGGAGATTTACATCTACAATTAGTGAGTGGCCAAACCACATGTTGGGGCTCATTACCATGTATCCAAAAAAATTTAATGCATAGAGTGCTAGTGGTAGGTGTTTTCTCAAAGGTTTGGGGTTGAGGGTCTTATTGGTTAGTAGGGAGACTTGTTGTTTTATTTGCTGTTTGGGTTAGTACTATACAAACACCTAGTGATGATGAAACCATGAAAGGAATTCTGGGTTCAGGTCTTTGTCTACTATTGCATCTAGTGGCTTTGGGTTTTCTTTCAAGGCATCAAAATAGGACTTGATTTGCTCTATGAGATTGATGCCCAACATTTGGATACAAACATGCAATTCCTCTATTATAATGTGCTTATGGGCCAATATATGCAATTGAATTGGAGTGCTAGACTCTTGTGCTTTTCTTTAAATGTTCCTAACTCTAGCATAGATGTGCTTACAGGGTGAGGGGCATGAGATGGTAGGAGTCTTCCCAATTTAGCATTTTCTAAACCTACCTGTTGAGAAAGCATGAGGATTACATATGATGTTTCTTTGTCTACAAGTGCCCTAATCTCAAGTGTGATGTTTCAAAGTTTATGAAGTGCGTTGTAGGGAAAAGTCATAGGTTATTTATTTCTTCAATTGTTGATACGTACCTAAGATACATGTGTGCAATACCAATGGATTTGAGTTCTGTTGTGAGAGCTTAACTAGAAACGTTTTCATTAGGCAAAGAATCATTAATGGAAGCATTAGTGTTGCGTACTTGATCATTTACCTAATGGGTTATGTACATACCAATTGATTTACGTCTCCATTCCATCCAAGATTGTGGAAATGTTTTTAAGGATGTGTAAGATCCCTGACCCCACTGCGCAACGAATTCTGGGGTGCTAGCAGGCGGAAGTAGCACTTCTTGTGCGGGGTAAGGTCCCACACTCGCGGCCTCGCCCACGGATATCCGGACAAGAGACTAATCCATCGGTTTTCCTAAATCCGAACCCGGAAAAACTTCCTTTGCCCGGAAAGCACGGACGATTTCACTAGGATAACTTTTCCCTAACGTAGTCAAAAGCCTTAGCTAGCTGAACTGATCTGACTGAACTCGTAAGTTCCATAGTCAGACCAAGGGACATATTGCACTTGGGTCATAGAGATCAATGCTTTTTTCCCCATCGAGAGGCACAGATTCCTTTTTCCATAGAACAATTACTATCCGGGATTTACTTCATCTAACGTACTATAATAGAAATTCAGTCTCAATTTACAGATCCATCAGTCCAGCCTAACCCCATCCACAGTCCCATGGGTTAGCCAACCGCCCAACCACTGTAGTGATGGGATCCAATTTAGAATTTGGTTAGGTTTTGTCCCGAGTACCAGGGAAAAGAGTTCCCAGGTCCCCTAGCCAGAAGTTCATGCAAACATAAAACTAGTCACACCACTTACACACCCAATATGAAATTGCCTTTTTCTCAGCATCAGCTAACTTTTAAACAATCCTTTAACGAAACCATTATGTCACAGATCACAATCCTCAAAATCTCTGGTTGAATCCTTATTTTCAATCATTCCTTCATCGGTGTACTTATGGCATCATTGGCAACCAGAACGCTTACCACCTGTTCACTCAGGGGCCTTTTCGATAGTTCCTAGCTCATAGTAACCGGCAATATATTCACATATAAAAATCAAGATAGAATCCTCGTTGAAGATCAGCAAGATCAACCAACAGATCCATATAAGAGAGCTATGGACTCATCAGTTGAGGACCAGCAGGGTCAATCAACCAGATCCATACTCGGTTTCAGAAAACAACTCTTACTCCTTGTTCCAATATCTTCCACGACGCACGTGTGGGTATCTTTGGCGACCCAGAGCCCGAGCATCGTATGGTCAGCACCCTCTACGATCCTTTGTTGCAGGTCACCTAGCGCTTCACTCATAGGCCGCTTCCTTGGTCCCTCATCCACCGTACCGGAAACTCACCATTTAAATCAAATCGAGGCTGGTCAAAAAGATCTCGGCCGACCTTGCTACGCGAGACGTCCTCCATTGACTCTCCGTCTCAGCAGTTGCAACTTTATCAGGTAGGTCTCCACGACCACATTCTCAAGACAGTCAAAATGCTTCCCCAGCATTCTTGAAATAAAACAGTCATTTACAAACAGTTCACAAATACAGTTTCTATAATGAATTCACATCTTTCCAGATTGTTTCACATCAATCCATATTACTTAACCCAAATCCAATTCATATGTGTATTCATTCTTGACCAGATACATCATTTTCCATTCCATCACATCAGATTCATTTACTTCGCATAACATTCATTCCTATCTTTCTTAATTTACATTACGTCTCATGACATCCATTTCTCATTACATCTCATTCATTCTTATATCATTCATTCACATGATATCTCATCTCATCCATTTGCTCATATCAACATCATATCCATTCTCATACATATTCGCATTCATTATTCCACATACACATCCACATTCGTACATCCACATCCACATCTACATCCATACATCCATTTTTACATCCACATTCATACATCCACATCGACATCCACATCCACATTTATACATCCAGTTTCTCATCCACATCCACATTCATACATCCACATCCACATCCACATCCATTTTCACATCCACATCCACATTCACATTTACATCCATACATTCACATTCATACATCCACTTTCTCATCCACATCCACATTCATACATCCACATTCACATCTACATCCATAAATCCATTTTCACATCCACATTCATACATCTACATCCACATCCATACATCCACTTTCTCATCCACATCCACATTCATACATCCACATTCACATCTACATCCATAAATCCATTTTTACATCCACATTCATACATCCACATCCACATCCATATCCATACATCCACTTTCTCATCCACATTCACATTCATACATCCACATTCACATTCACATACATCCACATTCTTACATCCATATCCACACCCACATTCATACATCCACTTTCTCATCCACATTCACATCTACATCCATACATATACATCCATATCCACATCAATACATTCATTTCCACAGCCACATTCATACATCCATATCCACATCCACAACTACATGCATACATCCGCACATCCACATTTACATTCATACATCCACATCTACAGTCATACATCCACACTTCCATTTCCACATCCACACATCCACATTCACATTCATACATCCACATTCCTATTCACATTCATACATCCATTTCCACATCCGCATTCATACATCCACATCCACATTCACATTCTTACATCCATTTCTACATCCGCATTCATACATCCACATTCACATTCATACATCCACATCCACATTCACATTCATACATCCACATCCACATCTACATTCATACATCCGCACATCCACATCTACATTCATACATCCACACTTCCATTTCCACATCCACACATCCACATTCACATTCGTACATCTACATGCACATTCACATTCATACATCCATTTCCACATCCGCATTCATACATCCATATCCACATTCCATATCTACATCCATACATCCATTTCCACATACATCTTTCCTTTCACATACATACATCTACATCCATTCTTTCACATACATATAACTACATCCATTCTTTCACATACATATAAATACATCCATTCTTTTACATACATACATCTCCATCTATTCCTCGTTCATTTTCATCTATTTGATTCGTTTCACATCCTTATATCTATTTATAGAATACAAGAGAATTCCTATTTTTGATATAAGATTTCTTTACGCATCTATTTATGCATAGATTTCATTTTAAGGAGAATAAGACTTTCGAAATAAAAATCAATCTTTTATGCATCTTCCTATGCATAAATTCATTTTAAATGAGAATGACACTTTTGAATTAAAATTCAATCTTTTATGCATCTCCTCAAGCATAAAGTCAAAATTGATAAAAATAACTCTTTTGAACTAAAAATAGATTTCTTTATGCATCTTTCTATGCATAAAATCAAAATTGATGAGAATAACACTTTTGGGTTAAAATAAATTCTTTATGCATCTTTCCATGCATAAATCCAATTTAGTAGGAATTACACTTTTAGAATAAAAGAATTTCTCTTATGACTCTAATTTATGCATAAAATCATTTGATGAAAATTACACTTTTAATATAAAAAAATATCTTTTATGCATACAAATCATTTATGATGAAAATCACTCTTTTAATATAAAAGAATTTCTTTTATGCACAACAACAAGCCACTTGTGCTGGGAAGTAGTCATAGCTGGGGCATACTTCTGAAGAGTCATAAATTTGGAATAGTAGTCTATGCATAAAATCATTTATGATGAAAATCACACTTTTAATATACAAAAATATCTTTTATGCATACAAATCGTTTATGTGATGAAGATCACTCTTTTAATATAACAGAATTTCTTTTATGCATCTAATTTATGCATAAAATCATTTATGATGAAAATCACACTTTTAATATAAAAAATATCTTTTATGCATATGTTTATACATACAAAATATTTATGAGATAAAAATCACTCTTTTAATATAAAAGAATTTCTTTTATGCATCTAATTTATGCATTAAATCATTTATGATGAAAATCACACTTTTAATATAAAAAAATATCTTTTATGCATATGTTTATGCATACAAATCATTTATGATGAAAATCACTCTTTTAATATAAAAGAATTTCTTTTATGCATCTAATTTATGCATAAAATTATTTATGATGAAAATCACACTTTTAATACAAAAAAAATATTCTTTATACATCTTTCTATGCATAAATTTTTTTGATAAAAATAACGCTTTTTGGATTAATTTAAATTCTTTATGCATCTATCCATGCATAAATCCAATTTAGGAGGAATTACACTTTTAGAATAAAAAAGTAAAACTTATTTTTACACAATTTTAGAAAATTTTGCCATAACCTCCTTTGTAAGGCTGACCATTTTTCAATTTTTAACTTTCTAAAATCAACTAGAATTTCACGAAGAGTATTTAATTCATTCTAATGTAAGTAATTTCTACTTATTTAAGAGAAACACTATGAAAAACTTGATTTTATCCATTAATCATTCATCTAGGATAAAGAATGGTTGGATTTACTAAAGAAGAGAGGGGAATGCCTTTTTTCAATGAGGCATAACATCATTTTCAATTTAGAGAAGACAAAAATCATAAAAAACCATAAAATTAAGCATAGATGGAAATTTATGCATTTCCTTACTATCATTCATCAATTAACTTCAATAGCATTAAAAAGTTATTCCAATGAAGCTTCTCAAGCTTGAGAGGGATTGAGAAGAAAGAAACATTGAGAAATTGTAGAAAAGATCAAAATTCACCCTTACCCTTACAAATTGCTTGATTCTTTGATCACGGTAGAGGCCCCCAACCAATCAATTGGTTTGGTGCGTTGATGGAGCCACCAATGGAGATTGAAGAAGGAGGGAAGCTCCAATTTCTTCAATTTGGAGAGAATTTTAGCGAATAGCAAAAATTATTATTATTTCAGCGTAATTCTGGCATAGTATAATTCTCTTATTTTTTTTACAAAGGGCTCAGGTTCTATTTATAGGAGAAGGAGGCTCTAACCAAGGCCAATTGATTTCTAAAATTTTCCAGATTCAGTTTGGTCGAATTTGGACCAGATTTGGACCTTGTTTGGTTCCTTTTTGATTCGGTTTGATCCAAGAGAGAGGAGAGATAAAAATATCACATTGTTTTTTAGTTTAAAACTCATTCAAGCATGTGAAGTAGGCGTCTCCTTGAAGGGACTCCCCTTCCTTACACGTGTCAAAATGGAATCATTATACCCAAAATATCTCATTTTTTTAGTAATACTCATAGTTTTTTACTAATAAACCTTGTACATAGTCAACTCTTCATCTTATATGAGCATTTACTCATTTTTGGATATTTTCTTTTACAAATTGGATTTATCTCCTCCCCACACATGGATTGATCTTATTGGCCCATAGGAACCTTAATTTAAAATTTCGAAAAAATCTTGACCCGCAGGATAATGCCTCTTGAACAGATTATACTTGATTTCTAATGCACCTTCTGGAAATCTTTTTGAACTTCTGTTTCAGGGGAACTTATATTAATAAGATGAGAAATTCTTCTATCCAAAAATATTCAAAATCTAAATAATCTCTCTCTAGAATATTTTCTCTCTCTAGGCCAAAACAGGTAGAAACAAGATCTTTCATATTTCTGAAGAGGGATTTGACTACAGGGGAAGATACTGGACATCCTGAGAGGCTGGGGAGGAATCTTACATTCTGCCCCACTTAAAAAACGCGAGATGTCCTCATCTCGCAAAACTAGAGGAGAATTCTTTTTCTTAAGATCCAACTGATTATGGGTTCCTTATATTTTGGTGAACCCAACAAAATCCTGGGATAAATATCCCTTATATAAAACTCATTATTAAATAACAATTCACTCAGATCATAACATTCAATTCCTTATCACAATAATGGTCCATTAGACCGAATTTTCTATCTGAACAGTCCTTCATGGAAATTTTTCATTTATGCAGATTTTTAATTTGGCCTTGCTTTAACTTGATCTACTGGGTCAGGTGTTAACAACACCAATTTGCCAGCACAATCCACTAATCTTATAGTGATTTACTGGAGTCATTAACGTCATTCTGTCTACGAACATTATCACAGAGACTCGTCCCATTCATCCTCATTGAGGTTTTGCTTAGTTATTACAATTCAGCCACTAAAGTTCAGAAGTCTTCATTTTTCAATCAGAATCCAAATCAACTCATCATTTCTCAATCAGAATTTAAAATCATATCAACCACATTCGAATTCATCATCTGGATAACATTAATGCTTATAATTTCAAGTCTTAGATTTACTCGTATATACTGCCAGTAAAGAGCTGCAGTTATACCCTCGGTATATACGGGTAGTCATGGTTCTTGGAACTATAAGGTAAATACCATCATGTCTAGGCCTCACGCAAGTCAGGGATTCCATACAATTGCGGTACTTCCATCTGAAGACCCAATTACTAATTTACGAATTTCAGTTTGAATATCAAATTGTATGAATTTTATCACACAATTACAACCTTTTTGTGCTTCTTGATAAGTTTTTGACATATTTGGCTTCTTGGTTGATCCTCATTAGCCAATTAGCTCTGATACCAACTGTAAGATCCCTAACCCCACTGCGCAACGAATTTTGGGGTGCTAGCAGTGGAAGTAGCACTTCTTGAACGCGGGGTAGGGTCCCACACTCGGGGCCTCGTCCACCACGGATATCCAGACAAGAGACTAATCCATCGGTTTTTCCAAAACTGAACCCGGAAAAACTTCCTTTGCCCGAAAAGCACGGGCGATTCCACCAGGATAACTTTTCCCTAACGTAGTCAAAAGCCTTAGCTAACTAAACTGATTTGACCAAACTCGTAAGTTCCATAGTCAGATCAGGGGACAGATTGCACTTGGGTCATAGAGATCAACGCTTTTTTTTCCCATCGAGAGGCACAACCGTTAATTTCTTTTTCCATAAAACAATTACTATCCGAGATTTACTTCATCTAGCGTACTATAATAGAAATTCAGTCTCAATTTACGGATCCATTAGTCCAGCCTAACCCCATCCAGTCCCATGGGTTAGCCAACCACTGTATTGATGGGATCCATTAGTCCAGCCTAACCCCATCCAGTCCCATGGGTTAGCCAACCACCCAACCACTGTAGTGATGGGATCCGATTTAGAATTTGGTTAGGTTTTGTCCCGGGTACCAGGGAAAAGAGTTCCCAAGCCCCCTAGCCGGAAGTTCATGCAAACACAAAAACTAGCCACATCACTTACACACCCAATATGAAATTGCCTTTTTCTCAGCATCAGCTAACTTTTAAACAATCCTTTAATGAAACCATTATGTCATAGATCACAATCCTCAGAATCTCTAGTTGAATCCTTATTTCCAATCATTCCTTCATCGGTGTACTTATGGCATCATTGGCAACCAGAACGCTCACCACCTGTTCACTCACGGGCCTTTTCGATAGTTCCTAGCTCATAGTAACCGGTAATATATTCACATATAAAAATCAAGATGGAATCCTCGTTGAAGATCGGCAAGATCAACCAACATATCCATATAAGAGAGCTATGGACTCATCAGTTGAGGACAATAAGGTCAATCAACCAGATCCATACTCGGTTTCAGAAAACAACTCTTACTCCTTGCTTCGATATCTTCCATGATGCACGTGTGGGTATCTTCGGCGACCGAGAGCCTGAGCACCGTATGGTCAGCACCCTCTAGGATCCTTCACAGGTCACCTAGGGTTTCACTCATAGGCCGCTTCCTTGGTCCCTCATCCACCATACCGAAAGCTCACCATTTAAATCGAACCGAGGCTGGTCAAGACCTCGGCCGACCTTGCTACGCGAGACGTCCTCCATTGACTCTCCATCTCAGCAGTTGCAACTTTATCAGGTAGGTCTCCATGACCACATTCTCAAGACAGTCAAAATTCTTCCCCAGCATTCTTGACATAAAACAGTGATTTACAAACAGTTCACAAATACAGTTTCTACAATGAGTTCACATCTTTCCAGATTGTTCCACATCAATCCATATTACTTAACCCAAATCCAATTCATATGTGTATCCATTCTTGACCAGATACATCATTTTCCATTCCATCACATCAGATTTATTTACTTCACATAACATTCATTCCTATCTTTCTTAATTTACATTACGTCTCATCACATCCATTTCTCATTACATCTCATTCATTCACATCTTATATCATTCATTCACATTCTGATTCACATTACATCTCATCTCATCCATTCGCTCATATCGACGTCATATCCATTCACATACATATTCGCATTCATTATTCCACATCCACATTCGTACATCCACATCCACATCCACATCTACATCCATACATCCATTTTCACATCCACATCCACATCCACATTCATACATCCACTTTCTCATCCACATCCACATTCATACATCCACATCCACATCTACATCCATACATCCATACATCCATACATCCATTTTCACATCCACATCCACATTCACCTTTACATCCATACATTCACATTCATACATCCATACATTCACATTCATACATCCACTTTCTTATCCACATCCACATTCACATCTACATCCATACATCCATTTTCACATCCACATTCATACATCCACATCCACATCCACATCCACATCCATACATCCACTTTCTCATCCACATTCATATTCATACATCCACATTCACATTCACATACATCCACATTCTTACATCCATATCCACACCCACATCCATACATCCACATTCACATTCATACATCCACATTCACATTCATACATCCACATTCACATCTACATCCATACATACACATCCATATCCACATCCATACATTCATTTCCACATCCACATTCACATTCATACATTCATTTCCACATCCGCATTCATACATCCACATCCACATTCACATTCATACATCCACATCCACAACTACATTCATACATCCGCACATCCACATTTACATTCATACATCCACATCTACAGTCATACATCCACACTTCCATTTCCACATCCACACATCCACATTCACATTCATACATCCACATCCACATCCACATTCACATTCATACATCCATTTCCACATCTGCATTCATACATCCACATCCACATTCACATTGTTACATCCATTTCCACATCCGCATTCATACATCCACATTCACATTCATACATCCACATCCACATCTATATTCATACATCCGCACATCCACATTTACATTCATACATCCACATCTACATTCATACATCCACACTTCCATTTCCACATCCACACATCCACATTCACATTCATACATCTACATCCACATTCACATTTATACATCCATTTTCACATCCGCATTCATACATTTACATCCACATTCCATATCTACATCCATACATCCATTTCCACATACATCTTTCCTTTCACATACATCCTTCACATACATACATCTACATCCATTCTTTCATATACATATAACTACATCCAATCTTTCACATACATATAACTACATCCATTCTTTCACATACATACATCTCCATCTATTCCTCGTTCATTTTCATCTATCTGATTCGTTTCACATCCTCATATCTTTTTATAGAATACAAGAGAATTCTTATTTTTGATATAAGATTTCTTTACGCATCTATTTATGCATAAATTCTATTTTAAGGAGAATAACACTTTTGAAATAAAAATCAATCTTTTATGCATCTTCCTATGCATAAATTCATTTTAAATGAGAATGATACTTTTGAATTAAAATTCAATCTTTTATGCATCTCCTCAAGCATAAAGTCAAAATTGATGAAAATAACTCTTTTGAACTAAAAATAGATTTCTTTATGCATCTTTCTATGCATAAAATCAAAATTGATGAGAATAACACTTTTGGGTTAAAATAAATTCTTTATGCATCTTTCCATGCATAAATCCAATTTAGTAGGAATTACACTTTTAGAATAAAAGAATTTCTCTTATGCCTCTAATTTATGCATAAAATCATTTATGATAAAAATCACACTTTTAATATAAAAAAATATCTTTTATGCATATGTTTATACATACAAATCATTTATGATGAAAATCACTCTTTTAATATAAGAGAATTTCTTTTATGCATCTAATTTATGCATAAAATCATTTATGATGAAAATCACACTTTTAATATAAAAAATATCTTTTATGCATATGTTTATGCATACAAATCATTGATGAAAATCACTCTTTTAATATAAAAGAATTTCTTTTATGCATGTAATTTATGCATAAATCATTTATGATAAAAATCACACTTTTAATATAAAAAAATATCTTTTATGCATATGTTTATGCATACAAATCATTTATGATGAAAATCACCTTTTAATATAAAAGAATTTCTTTTGTGCATCTAATTTATGCATAAAATCATTCATGATGAAAATCACACTTTTAATATAAAAAAATATTCTTTATGCATCTTTCTATGCATAATTTTTTTTGATAAAAATAACACTTTTTGGATTAATTTAAATTCTTTATGCATCTATCCATGCATAAATCCAATTTAATAGGAATTACACTCTTAGAATAAAAAAGTAAAACTTATTTTTACACAATTTTAGAAAATTTTGCCATAAAGCTATTCCAATTAAGCTTCTCAAGCTTGAGAGGGGTTGAGAAGAAAGAAACATTGAGACATTGTAGAAAAGATCAAAATTCACCCTTACCCTTACAAATTGCTTGATTCGTTGATCACGGTAGAGGTCCCCAACCAATCAATTGGTTTGGTATGTTGATGGAGCCACCAATGGCGATTGAAGAAGGAGGGAAGCTCCAATTTCTTCAATTTGGAGAGAATTTTAGAGAATATTAAAAATTATGATTATTTCAGCATAATTCTGGCATAGTATAGTTCTCCTATTTTTTTACAAAGGGCTCAGCTTCTATTTATAGGAGAGGGAGGCTCTAACCAAGGCCAACTGATTTCTAGAATTTTCCAGATTCAGTTTGGTTGAATTTGGACCAGATTTGGACCTAGTTTGGTTCCTTTTTGATTTGGTTTGATCCAAGAGAGAGGAGAGATAAAAATATCACATTGTTTTTTAGTTTAAAACTCATTCAAGCATGTGAAGTAGGCGCCTCCTTGAAGGGACTCCCCTTCCTTACACGTGTCAAAATGGAATCATTATACCCAAAATATCTCATTTTTTTAGTAATACTCATAGTTTTTTACTAATAAACCTTGTACATAGTCAACTCTTCATCTTATATGAACATTTACTCATTTTTGGGTATTTTCTTTTACAAATTGGATTTATCTCCTCCCCACACATGGATTGATCTTATTGGCCCATAGGAACCTTAATTTAAAATTTCGAAAAAATTTTGACCCTCAGGATAATGCCTCTTGAATAGATTATACTTGATTTGTAATGCACCTTTTGGAAATCTTTTTGAACTTCTGTTCAGGGGAACTTATATTAATAAGATGAGAAATTTTTCTATCCAAAAATATTCAAAATCTGAATAATCTCTCTCTAGAATATTTTATCTCTCTAGGCCAAAACAGGTAGAAACAAGATCTTTGATATTTCTGAAGAGGGATTTGACTACAGGGGAAGATATTGGACATCCTGAGAGGCTGGGGAGGAATCTTACAGGATGAGTGATATGGATTGCTATTTTCTTTGATTGGTTTTTGCTTTGGTATCGAGATGTGTTGGCAGTTACATGAATAATAGCCTTGTTCGACATGTACGTCTTTGGGGATCCACATTTGTCTTGGTGTTCTAACATTTCTCTTCCAATGGGGGTTTTGATATCTTGATGTGTTGGGTTTGCCTAGGTAGTTTTGATGATGATGCTTTAGCCATGTTTTCTTTTTCAATGATCTTATCAATGAAGTCCTTTGGTGGTTCCTTGTTTTTTCCCTTGGCTTTATGCAATGGTGGCCGTGGCTACGTTCTAAAGTCCTTGCAGAAGGGTTGATCCCTTTTCGGTGCAAAAATTCTAACTAAAATCCTTGTGTTTCCCATAGTCAGGTGGAACAATTTGGCCTTGTAATCAACATTGCATGAAGTCACGTATTTCCATTGTCGAATAAGAAGGAGAGGTTCTCTGTTCCCTGAATACTAAGGCAACACCTAAAATATCATTGGCATAGCATCCACTTCAACATGCATGAGTATCTTTAGCTTCCCTAAGATTTGTGTGGTGCAACAACACATAGCGGTTCAAGCTCGAGTGTAGAGGCCCTTAATTCAGAGTGCCCTAGACTTGTCCACACATCATGAGACATAAGGTTCACATCTTCCCCTTCGTCTATGAAGGCTATCATGGATACATGTTTTCTTGCTTCTAGCTTGACTTGGATGTAGGCTGGGGAAATCTTGATCTCCTCTTCACCAAGGTCACATGCCGATATAGCTCGAATATGAGATCTTTGTGGAGGTTCCTACAAGGAATTAATTTGTAATAGCGTGTCCTATGCTGGTGAGAGAAGATACATTTTGATCCATCAAGGGTCTCAAGCTCAATATTTCCCGTTCGAGAGATTTTCATGACTCGGTACCGACCTAACCCTCTAAACTTGAGTTTTTGTTTATGACCTCAAAAAGAATCGAATAATACTAAGTTTCCCTCTCTCTAAAAATTGTCACTCCTTCACGTTGTTGCAATAATCATTCGATAGACAATATTTTTGAGACAAGAAACTCTTATAAAACAAATGCACAAACGGAAGCGAGATTGTAGAGAGAAATTATCACAAACAAAAAGAACAACAAAACTTAAATATCAATTAAGCATTGAGTAACTCACCCAAAATCGCTGACATAAGTGAAGAAATAGAGAAAGAGAGAAAGGTAGAGAAAGATGAAACATCGCACTGGTGCCAAGAATGGCTATGAGGCTTCCCCCACATGTGCTTGTTAGGGATCCATGCGTATTTTGTACATGTGTGTGCTTATATATTCTATTATATAGAAAAAGATTAATACAAGTAAAAGTAGATAGAGAAATACTTATCTCATATCAACTTTGATAAAGCTATCATGGTTTTATGCTAACCGTATCCATCAATTGGCTTGACTACTAGCTGCCTTGACTCCAATACGAATTTGACAAGGTCATAACTTTGAGGTCCGAATAGGGTTGTTCAAGTACTCAAAACGATTAGAATGATGTTCTACAACTCGCCGTTGTGGGTAGAATCCTTAAATTCACCTTCTTTGAGGTCGAGAAGCAGCATTTGAAAAACGCTTCCAAATTATGTTTTTTGCATCCATCCAAGTGTTGAAGATTGTAGAATATGATAAACTAAGTCTCTTTGAAGCATAAAAATAATATTCTATTTTTATGATATTTTCCTATCTTCTTTTGATAAAGCATGGTTGTTTCTTCATAATTAGAAGCTGTATTTTCTCAAAAATAATTCTTGATAAATTATTCCATAATATTTATTAAATCTTCACCTGATCACAAAACCCACAAATAGCATTTAAAAATTCAAAAGAAAAGGTCATGCTCAAATAGTTCAATCTCTAGTGTCAATAATCCGATCGGCTCACAACTGGCACATGAAACACACAACACTCTTGGCCCCTAAAACACAAAGTACTCGCCTTTCTGAGAATCAATGTAGACAACACACAATACGTCTTCCAAGAAAACACAAAGTACTCCTATTGGGAAACACACAAGACTCCCTAAAGAGGATTCTATTGCAACATAGGGAAACACACAATACTCTTTGAATGAAACACAAATTACTCAACTTGTAGTAACACCTATTGATATGTGCTCCAAACACAAGCCAACGCAAATAATTACTGATAAAACACAAAAATATTTCCACCTTGTGCTTGACGTTCCAGACATTCAATAGAATAGTGACCAATCTGGTCATATAGTTGTAACATCGCACATGCCTCTTGGAATACTTATTTTGAGAATCATTCATCTAATTGCCATAGCTTTGCTTTGTGCTGTGAGATTCAGGGTAGAATTAGCAAAGTCTTGTTGGAAAATACATAGCATTCTTTTTCTCCAAATGTAAAGCAAGGTCAATTTCCTTAGCCAACGTCTTTGGGTTGAACATAATGATCTCAGCTTAGGTAGTTGCCTTGAGTGGAGCCATTGTTTTTTTGATGAAACATCTTCCATAGTTTGGAGCTTTAAAATGATTATTTCAGAAATCTTTCACATACGTGTTGATTTATTCTTTGTCAAATTGGTGAAGGGTATTCCACTGATATCAAGTAGAAAGCTCAAACTAAGAAGGTAAAAAAATCTTAAGCAGTTCCTTTTTGAACTTTTTCCAAGTGGAAAGAATTTTCTCGCTTTGATTTCATGATATCCACCACTTTACCGAAATTTTTTTGCAACTTTAAGATTTTGGGCTTTTTCCTCATTTAACCTCCTCTTCAGATCGGCTTGGCAATTATGTCCAGTTTAGTGCTCATAGTTGTGCTTGAGAATTTCCATGGTTGTGTTGAGGTTCTTGGTGCAAGCAAGACAAATTGAAAAAAACAATTATGTAGCAAAAAGTAAAATACTTATCTCAATCTACTTGTAAATTTTGACTTCCCTTTAGATAGCTTGCATTGATGATGTTTCTAATGTTGACTTTGTGTTTATTGAAGGAGCGTCCCCAAAGCTCTGATATCACAATACTGCTCTCGATAGATAATATTTTTGAAACAAGAAACTCATACAAAATAAATCCACAAACAAAACCGAGACCATAGAGAGAAATTATCACAAACAAAAAGAATAACAAAACTTAAAGATAAATTAAACATTGAGTAACTCACCCAACATCACCAACATAAGTGAAGAAATGAAGAAAGCAAGAGAGATAGAGAAAGATGGAACATTGCACTGGGTGCCAAGAATGGCTCTAAGGCTACCCCCACGTGTGCTTGTTATTTCTCCATGCATATTTTTGTATGTGAGTGCTTATATATTCTATTATATGAGAAAATAATTAATACAAGTAAAAGTAGACAGAGATATAATTATCTCATATATCAGCTTTAATAAAGTTATCATGGTCTTATGATGTTACTGTCACTAGCTGTCTTTACTCTAACCCAAACTCAAAAAGGTCATAACTTTCTCATCCAACTCCGAATAGGGTCATTCAAGTACTCAAAATGATCAGAATAATATGATAAAATAAATATGTTTGAAGCATAAAAATAATATCTTACTTTTATGATATTTTCTTCATTTTCTTTTGATAAAGCATGGTTGATTCTTAATAATCTAAAACTATATTTTCTTAAAAATAATTCTTAATAAATTCTTTTGTAATATTTAATAAATCTTCACCTGATCATAAAACCCAAAAATAGCATCAAAAGATTGGCTCAGGTTGGCGCACAATACTCCTCGCCCGAGAAACAAAAAGTACTCCCATTTTTTAGAATTATAATAAACAATGCACAGTACGCCTACCCGAGAAACACAAAGTACTCTTGTTGGGAAACACACAATACTCCCTAGAGAGGATTCTATTGAAGCATAGGGAAACACACAATACTCTCTGAGTGAAATAGGGGGGTTTTTTGGCGAACATTCTCGAGCGAGCGCTTTTTGGGAATCGAGCAAGTAGATTCCAAAAAGATACCCCCTACATGAAGAGAGAGAGGGGCAAAGCAAGTTGGAGAGAGAGTAACATGAGATAATTATTTGAGAAGGAGAGGGCAATAGTGAGGTTGAGGGAGAGAGTGACAGTGAGCCAGAGGGAGTGAACATAGAAAAACATGTCAACATCACATCCTCTACACTGAGGTTATTGGTTCAAATTGAAAATAAAACAAGTTCATTCACATACACCTTCCAAATACAGAACTGTGAAAACCATCATGTTTACTACTTGTAAACCGGCCAGTGCTTGCTTGAAGCAATCAAGGTAATGTTATATATGTAGATGGTGCACAAGGAAGAGGGTTATTGAAGGTTCTTTTACAAGAAATGTACAAACTCGTAGCCGCAAATGCATAGGACTTTAAGCAATGCCACACACACACACTCACACACGCACGCACACACATAGACAATATCTATTCAAATTACACATGCAATTGCAGAAAACTTATCTATTTTACACTTGCAATCACAAACAATACCATATTCAATATTGCACCTACAAATGGCCACCCAATGTATTGTTGGCATTTGGTTGGATCCTCTCTTGTAGCAAGTCTAGTTGTAATTGTATTGTCATTGTATTATTTGAGTAATAAATAGCTTAACTTGGCATCCAGAGCACGTAGGCAAGCCAACATATAACCACCAAAGAAGATGATGTGTGGGAGATCAAGTGCATCAAGAGCACGTATAGGCAATCCAACTTACAACCAACCAAAAGAGATGAGGTGTGGGAGCACGTAGGTAACCTATAAGCCAAATGTTAAAACCCTAATATCTCTCTAGATAATTGTTATGCATAAAAATGCATAAATCGGGCATAAAACCATCCACCCCACCACCCCCGAGCCCAAGGGATGCACACATGAATTAATGAAGTACATCATACCTTTACCTTGATGTCCCATATACCATCAAGAGGTATAACTCCAATCTAGCAGCATGTAGCTATAGTGTGAAATGGTAGGTGAGTAGATATAATCATGTATACAAGAGAACATCATATCATAACCTAGCCTCAAGATAACATAGCCTTAGCCTCTCCTGAATGTGCCCCATGCCCCTATTATATAGGAGGGCCCTCAAGTGACTCTTGACTCTCCATTTCCTATGTGTGACCCTTGGATGCCTGAATGTGCCCCATGCCCCTATTATATAGGAGGGCCCTCAAGTGACTCTTGACTCTCCATTTCCTATGTGTGACCCTTGGATGCCTGACCCTAACCTTAACCCTTAAGGTTAGTCCTACTACCCATGCTCCACTAGAGCTTGTTCCCATGCTCCCATGCTCACAAGCCTAATGTGGATTAGCCTCCTAGTATATGCACACATAATGTGCATATAACATACTTCCCCTCTCTCAAAACATTGCACTCTTATAATGAAAAGAAGGAGAACTATGTTGAACACTCTCAACCGACTCCCAAGTCGAATCCTCTATTTTCCTATCTTTTCATCTAATTTTAACCTCAGGTATTAGTTTACTATAAAGTTTCCTTTCCTTGAATTCAAGTACCTTATCAGGTTCATGTGGAACATAGGATAATTCTTCAACTTTAACGAGTTCTTGAGGAGTAACTATGTTATCCTCACCTCCCAGTTTTCCTTTCAATCTACTGATATGAAAGATTGGATGAACTTTAACATGTGGAGGTAGTTTTTAGTTCATATGCAACTGTGCCAATCCGATGTATAACTCAAAATTGACCACAATATCTAGGAGATAAATTTGAGTATTTTCCTATTGACAAAGTCTAAGAATCTTTAGGAACATTTACATAAACCAACACTCCTAGTTCAAAAGACCCAGATGAGAGTCTTCTATCAGCATAAAATCGTACTCTATCTTGAGCACTTCTGATAGAATACTGAGCTTCGGTCAGCATTTTCTACATATCACGCAAGAAATACCTCGATACATCAAGTTCAATGTCCTTAAGACTGACATAAATAGGTGCCCTGGGTTGATACCCATACATAAGCATGAACGAACTAAAACCAATAGCTGTATGTATGGGTTGATACCCATACATAAGCATGAACGAACTAAAACCAATAGCTGTATGTTTAGAACTTTTTATAGGTAAATTCCATTATTGGAAGATACTTTTTCCAATTTGATGCTTTTCTCTAGAGACATATGCACAAAGCAAAATCTCTACAATCTGATTCATATGCTTTGTTTACCCATCAGACTGTGCATGATTAGAGGAATTCATACTCAAAGTAGTTTCCTCGTTGTTTAATTTTCCTAGACAGCATACTAGGGAGTTTCAAATTGGTAAGGTATGTATGGGTGGTATCATGGTGGTATGGGACGCTAGCGATCCCTCACATATATTATCTTATGGGATAATTTGGGCTCAAGATTGTTGCTTTGCTTACATCACTTGGCATGTTGACCAAATTAAGCCCAAAATAATAGTTATCAATTATCATCTCGATAGACTTCATTCCAAGCTTTTGGTTTCCTTGTTAAGTATTCAACCATTGTGATAGTCATAGGGGCAGAGATGATTACTCACTGGCCTTATCAAAGGCACATGGTCACATACTCATCATCTAAGCCAATCTATGAAGGCATGGTTACATACTCATCATCTAAGCCAATCTATGAAGGCATGGTTACATATTCATCATCTAAGCCAATATATGAAGGTATGGTTTATAATGAGTTTCTTTTTTATTGTTGTGACACCCATGCCCATTCAGAGACATTCCCTTATGTGTTTTCTTCTAGCATTGATTCCCCAAAAAGCATAAGTTGCCTCTCATGAATCCTCCATTCCCTTAGGATGTGGTCATATAGGGGTATTCTTGTAGTTTCTTTGGAAGGGGTTTGTCATATTTAGGTATTGTTGTGTATCACCCTTCCACTGCCTTCTTGGCCATTTCCAAGAGTTCATTTGTTCTATTCATCAAGATTCAAGATTGATCTATCTGCGTTTCATCCCTCATTCCTCATCTAGGGTGATTTGAATAGGAGGTTTTGAAATATTTTAAATTCCAACATAGCTCAGATCATGCATTGGATCCTTAGTTTTTTCGTGCCTCTAATCTCTATGAGCTTATGATGCTTTTTAGGCTTTCTTCAATTGTTATATCTACTAGGATTGGCTTGTCTAGGTTTTCTACTCCCCCTTCATCTTCTAAGGTGATTTGAGTGAAGGAATTTGGAACATCCTCATTCTCAAAATACCCTAGAAGGTCCCTTGGATCCTTTTCTTTTGTTTCTTTCGCTTGATTGGCAATGTTGTCCCTCCTTTTATTATGGTCCTTATTTCTTCTTTTCCCTTTCTTGCTCTTAGGGGAGTTTAATGCCAAAAATTTCATGGACTGGGCTACTTGATCTTGCAATTCCTTGGCTTGGGCCATTGTCTCACGACCTTAAAGGAACTTACTTTTCTTTGTCTAAAGAAGACAACAAACACATTTCCAACCTAATGGCTGTTGTGATGATGGCGTAAGAGGACAATCACTAATCAAATGATCCATGCCACATGTTGTACACCATCTATCTAATGATAATGGGTTAGTTATGGCTCGTGGCTTCTTGGATGGCTCTCATTGGCGCAGTTAGCCACTCTGTGAGGGCCTTGACACCTGAAGCATGCTAAGGGATCTTGCCTTGGTGCATTGATTTCCATTGCTCACTCATGCTATTTGTATTGATATTATGAATTAGTATGTGTCTAGCATCAAGTTGTTGTCACTCCTTGGTGGGCTTCCTACCTCTGAGTCATGGTATATTTAACATAGAAATCCAGGGGGTTCTTCTATGATAGGCTCAATCTCGACTAGTCTTATAGGAGTTATTCCTAGTAGGGCTGGTTGAGGTGGTAACATTGGAGGTGGAACCTATAAGGATTCCTAACGATGATTGGGTTTCTGTTGTCATAGGCTGTATCAATACCACTGGGAGGTGCTGCTCGCAAGGCTAGCAAGACTAATGGTTGAGGAGACACTAGTAATGCTACTACTCTTGTAATTCTCATTATTCTTTGGGATGGCATTAATTAGATGATTCATGATTTTATATCTTTTACATTATCAATACCACTAGAAGGTGTTGCTCGCAAGGCTAGCAAGACTAATGGCTGAGGAGACACTAGTAATGCTACTACTCTTGTAATCCTCATTATTCTTTGGGATGGCATTAATTAGATGATTCATGATTTTATATCTTTTACATTATCCACACCACTAGTTTTCTACTAAACATTCATGAGTCGTGTGGTTTCCTCTACAAACAACACACCATGTTATTTCTCATTTAGGACCTAAATGAGGATGGCCATTAGAGTTTCTTTGAATACTCTTTTGAGGTCTTTGATCATGGCCATTTTCTATGTCTTCCGCACTCTTGGGCTTCAACATTCTTTGAATCTTGGCTTTTAATGTTGGGCTCAGTTTTGGCCAATGGGTCTAAACTTAGGCTATTTGGAGATGGGATACTCATAATGTTATCCATCAAAGTCTATGGCATTCAAGCAACATTCCAAAGCATCATGTAGTTGCTTGCTTCTCAATCCTTCCAAGAACAAAGAGATCAACCTAGTTTGGCTCATTTCTCCTCTGTATGCTATTTAAGTTCTTGACATGGTTGATGCCATCTCTCATAGTTTTGATATGTTCAAGGTTCTCTAATTGATATAATTATAATATAAAGCTATGCTTAACACTTGCCTGAGAACCCGATTGTAAATGCTAGCTCTCGGTCTTCCATGGTTTCTTGTTTGTGAATCTTCAAGCATTTGAAATCGAAGCAAAGAATTACTTTCAAAGGTCAAGCTCAAAGCATCTATCTTTGGTCACCCTTTCTACTATTGTAGACTTTCTTGAAAGCAACCAAATGGCTATAGGGAGATCCCATTTTGTTGAACTTAGAAATTAGCTTCGCTATGAGAGTTGGTCTTATCATGGGATCGCTATATGCCACTTCCTCTCTCATCCCCCTTGTGGGTCCGAATATCGATGTTGTCCATATTTCATGGGCTATATGAGTTCGGGCCCTTGTTTTAGTCACAGTTTTGCTATTAGTATTGGATTAAGAGCCATTGTGGATATGGGAGGTACCTGAATATAGGATGGTCCTGCATAACCATAGGCTAGTGCTACAAAAGATACTTCTCTTGGTCACTTAGGAGGTACAAAGCCTAATACTCTACAAGTTACAGGTATGCTTGTTGAGGCTCTCTATATTCATGAATTTCAATTCTTGTGGTTCTGTGTCCCCTAAATGGATTACTACTGGTTTGATTAGGATTACCCATTTGGATTTTTCTAAAGGCATAGTTTCTTGCCTAATGGTTTTCATACAAATGGAAGCTAGATGTTTCTCCCTTCTCTCTCTGTCTATCTCTATGTCAATAGTGATCAGTTGCCCTTTTAAGCTGAGACTTCTTGTTCCTGCTGGCAACGACTCTCTGGTGGTTAGAGTTTGTCACCTTTAGACGTGCGATACCGAGGTGGTGCTCACGACGTGTGGAGTGGGTTGACTGCACCTTTTGCCGCCACTGAGCAGCTGGGTGTAACACCTAGCACAATCGATGCTTGAGCTTCTGCTCCGAAACCAGTTTCCTTGACAAATTTTTCTTTGAATCTTATGAACATTTCTTGGGGAGTATGGTTCGGGATGTATACATCATCGGCGTAGGTAGCGTGCTTTTGCATCCTAAGTAAATTTTATTACTTGTTCTTTTGAGCAACCCAGACCCCTGTTGTTTGTCTGTGGTGTCTTCTAATCAAAAACATTTACCACCGGTCTGAGTGAAGTTTTGTTATGTGCACATTATATGTGCATATACTAGGAGGCTAACCCACATTAGGCTTGTGAGTATGGGAGCATGGGAACACGCTCTAGTAGAGCATGGGTTAGGACTAACCTTAAGGGTTAAGGTTAGGGTCAGGCATCCAAGGGTCACACATAGGAAATGGAGAGTCGAGTCACTTGAGGACCCTCCTATATAATAGGGGCATGGGACACACTCAACGGATGTTCTCTTGTGTTGTAGAGGATTGTATCTACATTATTGCCATTTCACAATAGAGCTGAGTGCTACTAGATTGGAGTCATACCTCTTGGTGGTATGGGACATCAAGGTTAAGGTATGTGGTACTTCATTATAATTCATGTGTGCAACCCTTGGGCTCGGGGGTGGTTGGATGGTAGAGATTATGCCTATTTATGCATGTTGATTATCTAGAGAGATCTTAGGGTTTTAACAGTGGTATCAAAGCAATCTCTAATTAATTGTTGTTGTTTTTTCTTTCTTATTCTAATTTTTTAAAACATTTTTTAAAAGTAAATTTTAATATTTACTAAATAAAAATGTTATTTTATTAGTTTATTTTGGTGATTTCGGTTGTGGATCGTTGATATGGCAGTTGGAACGTCCATTTCTTCTTTTCAATGGACGAATCGACATTGCGGGTGAATTTTGTGAGTTTAATGCTATTTTTTTCTAATTTTTGTGGTTTAAAATAAGCATTAATAGAAATTTTTACCAAAATACCGCATATTTTATTGCGAATATTTTTGGTGGAATGAATTCGCTGAATTTTTAGGATTTTTTTTCTAATTATTTGGAAATTTTTAGAGCATTTTATGGTTAAAAATATATTTTATATACATTTTTGCGAGTTTCCCGTGGATATGCAATCAATTTTCTGTCAAAATTTTGCTGGAATGCAAAACGGGGCAATCAATTGATGCATTTGGTTCTCTCCCATGCGCGTAAATTTCATTTCTTCCCTTAAATTTTGGATATTCTTCCTATTTCACTCTCTACCCACGTGAACACCTCTTAGATGGCACTATTTGCTTAAAATTTAATCATAATTAAATTTTGATTATGATTAAGTTTTTTTAATCAAAGATTAATTCTCTGATTAACAGAGAAGAGAGAAGGAATTGTGGAGTGGTAAACAAAGGATTGGAGAGTAGAAGGGGAGAAGAAATGAGAGAGGAGGGACCTCCTCCTCTCTAATTGTATAATCGTGCAGCCCGGGGCAAAATTCGCCCCCCCTTATAATTTTTTTAATTAAGCTTTAAAGCTTTTTTTAAGCTTTCAGAAAAAATTTAAAATAGAGTACTTTTTTTAAGATATTAAAAAAAAGGTTGGAAAAAGGGAAAAGAAATCTAGAAAAAAATTACTTCTCTGAATATTTTAATTTTCCCTTTGGAATTTTTTTTTCCTTGAACCTTTTGGCTTTTCACATTCGCGGGAAATCTATTGACCTTCCAAATTTCGGGGATCTTTTGACCTTTCAGATTCGGGAAACTTTTGATCTTTCATATTTCGATTTTTTTTTGTCTTTTTATTTTCTCGAAACTGTTGGCTTTCCATATTCCGAAATGCGTTCGGGGTAAATTTAAATTTTTTAAAATTCCTAAAAATCATTGGAAAATTAGACAAAGGTTATTTTATTTTTTTTGGAATATTTGGGATTGGTGATTGACATGTGGTGTGTCCATTCGGGCACCCGTGACCATTCAAATTCTTTTAAAAATCAATTTTTAGCCCAAAAATTTAAAAAATCCATTAAATTTTTAAATTTTCATTGGATTTGAGAATTGTTCGACGAAATTGGAAATTTCGTGGACGGTGGGATTCTCATGAGAAATTAGGAATATTCTAGAAATTATTTTTAAAAATCTTAGGTATTTTGGCAAAATTATTTGCTAATTTTTTTAAAGAAAATTATAGGTTTGGAGTGCCATAAGATGGGTTCTGGTGGATTTTAAAATTGGCATATTTTGAGGCCCTAGAAAATTAGAAAAAATTAGAAAAAAATCATGTTAATTCTTTTTTCTCGAGAATTCTTATTTTCGAGGGATATTTGGTGTTATAGTACGGTTTTTATGTACTCACACTAAACAAATGCAGGTTATTTACATATTATTAATGCGAGCATGCCTTTTTTTAATACTTTATTCATTTAGATTAATTCTAGACGATGTTTTCATGATTTGTTAGCCAATATCTAGCCACCAAATGCTAATTGAAGCATTTTTCTTATGTGCAGTTGTTTCTAGTGAATTAATTTGCTAGAGCTTTTGGTCAAGAGGGGTCAAGAGAAGGGTGAAGAAAAGTTTAATCCAGATTCATAGAGAATTCGTTTACCATGGCTCATATTGACTTTTCGATCAATGACAATGTCGATGACATGAGTGATCATCCCAACTCTAGAAGGGAAGATCTTAAGTTCCATGAAGAAGAAGAGAAGGCGGTAGCAAAGAGCAAATTTTTGGAGGTGACACAACATCTCGAGGCTACGATAACAAAGTGCCATGATGATATGGAATCACTTAAGGTGTAGATTTTAACTCTGCAGAAAGCTCTTCTAGCCACCTCATCTATACCTACCAAAGTAGTTTCTTCGTCTTTTCCACCAAAGGTGTATGGCGAGGAGAAGACATAAGAATGTGTGGATGCCTAGCTTAACAGGTGGCCTATTTTATCATGTTTTGCTATTTTTAGTGGTAAATAATTTTTTTAGTAAGTAAAAATACTTATTTTTACCATGAGTTTGCATTTCCCAAATGTGGGTTTCCATTAGGATATTTACACCTATTTTTGGGTGTACTACTCATTTTTATTGATTATTATGTGTGCCATATTGCTTAACTATATATGCCTAATTAGGGATGGGAATTGGAGAGATTAATGCTTTTATGAGAGTAGAAATTGATTAATATGAAGCAATTGGCTACGTATTAAGAGCAGGAAGGAGAAGATTTGGAGTCCTCAAAACATTAGCAACACATTCCTTGCCTTCGATTTGATCTATTCCTTCATTTTTCTTAAGGTGATATTCTTTTAATTAAGAAATAGAATACTAATTAGTTATTATTAGAGTAATTAATGACTAATTAGTGTAATTATTATAATTTTTTTAATAATTTTTGGATACATTTTCTTAATCAAAGGTTAATTTCTAAATTATATTATTGTTAAATAAAACTTCAAGAAATGGCCTTAATCAATGAATGAAGAGTGATGGAGTGAGTCAGAGTAATGGTTTTATGTTGGTTTCCAATGCAAAAATTTGGGGAATTATTAATGGCTGTATGTTATGAAAATTAGGTTTTTATATGAATTTTAATAAGCTAGAAATTAGAAAACTAATTAAAGATAATTAATAAAGGGTACTGTAAAAATTTATCCAAAACTAACGGGAGACATCTACTACATGATGGAACTATAAGGATGTGTTAAAATTCAGATTTTTAATTTTTAAAATTATGTAAATAAATTTCTTTTTATTTTTAGTTGATTTGAGAAAAGTTAATATCTCCTTATTTAATGAATTTGATTGTGAGTTAAACTCAGACTATGGTTTAAATTTAATGAATTTTTATTTTGTAAAAGGGTTTTTGAATATGATGAATCAAAATGGTACTTCCTTTGTTAAATGAATGTTAGGCATGCTTTAGTGGAGGCTTTATAATTTTGATTATAGGGCGAACTAGGGAGTAGAGTAAAACAAAAAGTTAATATTTGAATGAGTTTTATGGCAATTCCCTTTAAATGACTCCAACGTTAAGTTGAGGCATACAACCATTTAAAAGAAAACACTTCTCAAGACATCTTACAAAACAAACGTCCTTTTAAAGAAGCTCTTTGACACTCTTTATCTCCTATTTAAAGATGAGTACAACATCAAAGAGGATTGCTCCCTCTCCCATTGGATCGTAGTGTTTAGGAAATGTATTTTAGTGAACTTGACATGAATCCTTCTCACGCTGTTGTTGAACAGGAAAAAGGTAGTTTTGAACAATATTTCTTTATAGTTTCATTTGATTACTACTTTTTGAAAAATTGGACTAAGCATTTTTTTCTCCTCCTCTGAAGATGAGGTGGATCATTTAAAACTTGAGCAAGCACCACGATGAAGTAAATTCGTCTTTTCTTGAACCTTGTCATATCCCTCTCTTAGCCACGTGCATGTGGTTTCTTTGCTCCTTGTTGTTAAGGCTAAGCCTTGCTAGGCTTTGCTACCATAAACTAAAACATTGCTACAATAATGGAGGTGTTTCTATGTACATGCAGTCTTGGTCTTGTGCGGTTGCTCATAGGGGTGTGTAATTGCTTGCTTAAGTTGGCATTTATCCAAACTTTGGGGGAAGGAGCTCAATGGGAGGCAACGATGATATGATGTATCAAATTTGGGTGAACAAGAGCTCTCTTTTTGTGGGGGCTTTCTCTATGCGGGTAGGGTGTTCATGCTCCACACAATAAACAAGATCGATTTTATTTTCACTTAGCATTCGCACTCAATGGGCTGGTGTCTTGACACGTAGGATCAACTTACCCTTTACATTTCACAAGTCCTACTCTTGCAAAATGAAAACCACTAGAAAAAGGGTTTTCACCTCTTTTTTTCTTTAGAAATAGTCACTTCTCAAATTTTACTTAAATTTTGATACAAAAACATAATTCTTTTAGAATTTAACCTTGGGGGATTGCAAGCTAGGGTACACTTTCTTTGGTCCCCTCCAAAAATTTGAGCATGGGAAGTGCCAATTTTGTCCTGTTAAGTAGAAATCCTCTTTATTTCTTGCAAGAATTACTAAGCCTAATACAAAGCCCAACTTAGATTTAGTTTGAGGTTTGGAAGGCTAGGCTTGGTGGGTTATAAGGTGGCATATGTCCCATGTGGCATCCTTCGTGGAGGATGAGCACATCCTTTACACATCATCGTCTCTTGGGTGCTACACCATGATAGGCTTAGTGGATTATGGAGTGCCATGTGTCGCATGTGGCATCCTTCGTGGTGGATGAGCACACCCTTTACACATCATCAACCCTTGGGTGCTACATCATGATAGGTTTGGTGGATTATGGAGTGGTATGTGTCCCATGTGGCTTCCTATGTGGAGGATCACACCCTTGAGACCTTGCCAACCTATAGAAGGGATCATAACTTATAACTTCACAAGTAGGTTGTCCTTATAGAAGGGATCATTACTTGGCTTAATGGAAAATTTCTTTCACATGTTTCTTTAAAAATGTGAAAAAACCATTTCAATGTCCACCATAATACTTTAAGTGGTCAAGAGAAAAGTTGCATTTAATGGATAGGCTTTTTCTCATCATTTTGAGAACTTTGAGAGGCACTAATTAAGTAAAAGGGCTAGTTAATTAATCCCACGTTGAAGTGAAACTAGTGCAGCAATGCTTTTGACGTTCTAACTTTTAAATTTAAGGAAGACAAAATCCCAAGTTGGACACGAGCTTAGAGTTGTGATTTTGTGTTATTATATAAGTTTCTAGGTATTGTGAAGGTTCATGAGGGTCTTTTTCCACACCCTTGAAGTTGATGTTCCACTAAGCAACCAAAGGTCAACTTGCAACCATGTTTTGGTTTACATGGGGAGAATGTGGTTGCACCTTTTTCAAGGTTGGAACTTTTAAGTTTTCAACTTGGTTGTGAGTTAGAGTAGCTAAGCTCTCGTTTTATCAAGTTTCACCTTTTTCAAGGTTGGAACAACCACTCCTTTTAAGTCACCGAAGCTCAAACCTACTACTAGAGCTTTTTAAATAGGCCCGCCCTCGTGGTAATAAAAAAAAACCGTATAGAAAAAATGATAAAAATGGTAAGTAGATTGAATGGCGGGTATTGGTGAAAAGCAGGGGAAACGACGAAGAGTTGCTTGCTTCGGGTATTGGTGCTTTTATAAGACGTGATGTCATATCTAGCTTTTGTTTCAACTCTAGTTGTGAGTTGAAACAAAAGCTAGATATGTCATCACGTCTTAGAGTTTCATTAACAACATATCTAGCTTTTGTTTCAACTCTAGTTGTGAGTTTTTTGAAATGTAGAAACAAGCCTTGAGCAGAAGATGCCACTGGAAAAAAATTCAAGTAAACGTCAAAAAATACACTAAACAATGATATCTTATGTGCATTAAAATATATGATTTTTAACAGGCAAGGCAGGCCAAGAAAAATCAAGTTGGGGTCAGTAGGCACTTGCTTGAGTGGCTTAGCTCATCACACGATTGACCCTCACTAAGAGGTCGTGGGTTCAAGCCCTGACACCGTAGGGTTGTGTGTGTGAGTGCTGTAGCTTGTAGCTCACCCATATCCCCTTACGACAAGGGGGGCATTCAAAAAAAATGCCAGGCCTATAGAAGCAAGGCTACTTTTTGATGGGTGCACACACCCTTGATTTTGATGGGAATGCATTATTGTTTCAAGTTTTATATTGATTTCTATAATTTATGATGATGAGAGTCCTCAAATCTTGCATTTTACTTGTATATTTAAAGACCAAAATACCCACAAATATGCATGATGGTTGTGAAAATCTTTGGAGAAACTAATCTTACATACAACGTTAGGGAAACCTTTTTTCAATAAACATCAAAGCTTCCTCTTCATTTTTCACTATGTTGAAAATTTTAGCCATATGTTCTGAAAAGTTACACAATTATCGTAATTTTTTTTCAACCGGTTCAAGTCCTTTAAATGACGACTTTGCTACTATAAAAATAAAACGTTGCTACGATACCTAATGTGTTTATGTGTACATGCAGTCTTGTGTGGCTACTCAGAGAGGTGTGGGTAAACCGCTTGCTTCGATGGAAGGTAGAGCTCAATGGTGAGGCAACCATGATATATGATGTATCAAATTTGGGCTCTCTTTGGGTGGGGCTCTCTCTATGTGGGCATGGTCTACACAATGGATGGGGTTTATTTTCACTTGGCATTGGCACTTAATGGGCAGTGTCTTTACACATAGGATCAACTTTCCTTTCACATTTTCACAAGCCTTACTCTTGTAAAATGAAAGACACCAGAAAAAGGGTTTTCAATGTTCACCCCTTCTTTCTTTAGAAAACATTACTTGTCAAATTTTACTATGTTTTTCAATACAAAAACATAATCCTTTAGAATTTAACCTTGGGTGATTGCAAACTACGGGTACCCTTCCTTTGGTCCCCTCCAAAATTTTGAACTTGGGAAGTGCCAATTTTCTCCTTTTTCTAAGTAGAAATCCCCTTCGAAGGAGATAACATTTTCTTATGAGAATTACCAAGCCTAATATAAACCCTAACTTAGGTTTAGTTTGAGGTTTGGAAGACTAGACTTGGTGGGCTATATGATGGCATATATAGCATGTGGCATCCTTCATGGATGAGCACACCCTTACACATCATCAACCCTTGGGTGCTACATCATGATATTCTTGGTGAATTATGGAGTGCCATGTGTCTCATGTGGCTTCCTACGTGGAGGAGCACATCCTTTACACATCATCAACCCTTGGGTGCTACATCATGATAGGCTTGGTGGATTATGGAGTGGCATGTGTCCCATGTGGCTTCCTATGTGGAGGAGCACACCCTTGACACCTCATCAACCTTAGGGATCATAACTTGTAATAGGAAATCATAATTTCACAAGTAGGTAGTCCTTATAGAAGGGATCATAATTGGATTAATGGAAAAATTTAAATTTCTTCCACATGATTTTTTTTAAAATAATATTAAAAAAGCCATTTTGATGTCCACCACATATTGGGCATTTTAAAAGTGGTCAACTAAACGTAACCTTGGTATGGAATTAGGAAACACATAAGTGTATATAATGGTTGAATTTTAAAAGATATAATTTACATTTGATCTTAAATTGGTAGAGAAGTGTTTATGATAAATTTAGTAGTTAGTAAATTATTTACAATTTTTATAAAAATACAATAATTGTAGAACTTCTCAAGATGTACTTACAAAGACACAAAGGTAAAATTTAAGCATAAAAAGTGTAAATTCTTCCTTTTTAAATAGAAAATCTCCTTTTACAGTGATAACATTTGCTTAGGGAAACTACCAAGCCTAATACAAAGATTAGTTAGGTTTAGTTTGAGGTTTGAAGACTAAAACAAAGATTATCAAGTTTTGTTTGAGGTTGAAAAGACTAGGCTTGGTGGATTTTAGGGATGCATATATTTCATGTGGCATCCTAGATGGAGGAGCATACCCTTGACAAATCATTAATAGTTGGGTGCTATATCATGATAGCCTTAGTGGATTAGGGAGTGGCCTTTGTCCCCATGTTAGCATACTACATGGAGAAGCATGCCCTTGCACACACACAATCATCAACCTAAGTTATAGAAGGGTGATAATTTATGGAATTATAACTTTGAAAGTAGACAACTCTTTACAATGGATCATGACTTGGAGCTTTTCTTAACATGCATACTTAGATTCATGTCCCTTCTCAACAAAACCATGAGGCTGAGATACATAAACCTCCCCATGCAAATCACCACTTAAGAAGATAGTCTTGATATGTAACTAATGTAAATTCCATCCATGATGCACGACCAATGTAATAATACACTTGATTATAGTCATACAAGACATAGGGGCAAAGCTCTCACATAATCTGTCCTTCTCTTGAGCATAACCCTTAAAAATAAGCCTTGTAATCTTGTAGTAATATGCTACCACAAGCTTATAAACCCACTTCGTACTATTGTCCTTTTTACCACCATAAGGAAAATATGCCAAATACTAAGTGTCAGTTTTTAGGATTGAGTCATACTCATCCTACATGGATTGCATCCAGTTATCATTTTTCTATTCTTCCTCAAAGGAAACATGTGTTCTACTTCATTACATATACGAGCATTGAGAGCATGGTCCATAAAAGAATAAAATGCATGATGAGAACCTACACATGTCCTGCTAGGAAAAGTAATAGCTAATTTGCTATCCTGTAACATCAATCATTTGGGCATATGATTGCATGCCTATATGGCTATCCTTTTCTCATCCATAATTGCTTCATCACAATAGGTTGATCTATGGGCTAAAATTTAAGTTGCTTTTTATCGACTATGGGTTGATTTTCAGCATCTCATTGAGAATTCATTTGCTCCACATATGGCTATCCAAAGTTATACAAGGGTTAAGACTGTATCAAAGATATCCTGTGAGCATACATTTTGCCTAAGTAAAGTCTCAACAAAGATAACATCTCTGTTCTCACCAAAATCCACCTTGTGGCCAAATGGTAGAGTCTATGAAAATGTGTTTTACTGCATTATTATCCATCTTATTACGTTGTTGCTTAGGCACAAGAGGATAAGCAAGATTTAAAAAAAATGTAAATAAGCCTCAAAGGGCTTCTTTCTACCTTGTTATGGGGTATATATTTAGCACATAAGTGGCATTACATAGAAGGCTTCCTACCTTGGTGGGGGCATTTGTTTAGCACATAAGTGGCACACACACAGGGGGCCTTTTACCTTGGTGGGGCATCTATTTAGCATATAAGTGGCACACATAACTACTTTAACAAAAAAAAACATGAGGCAAATATTGGCCTTTAACCATATAAATGTGCCATCTCTATGAGAAAAACATTAGGCAAATTCTTGCCTTTATGCATGCAATGTTCTTCCTCTTAGCTGCACCGTTTTGTTGAGGTTTGTAAGGCACCATGCATTGATCTTCCCATCACTCATCATAGAACTTGTGGTAGTAATTGAACAAGAATTATGTGCCAATCTCTCATGTATGTCTAACATCTGAATCCCATGGCTTAGAGTACTGGATACAACAATGATGTCTCCATCACTCCAGTTGTGAAATGAACACCTATCATCAACAAATCTGACCACTCCAGTTGTGAAATGAACACCTATCATCAACAAATGTGACCACTAGACCTACCCCCTAGTAATGCCAGAGGCTAATATCAATTTCTTTTTAATGCCTAGCACAAAAAAGATTTCTAAGAGAAGTGATTATCCCACCATTTGTAGTATCATGAGAGAACAACCTTAACATTTGTAGCAGTGAGAGCACAACCTTACCATTTGTAGTAGTAGTGAGAGAACAACCTTAACAACCCCTTTCAATGGAGATTAGAAGTAATTTGTACATGTGACTATGCCTTCTTGAGGAGAAATGTCAAGGGAGGAAAACAAACCATGTTGAGAAGTGTTTTCCCTTATCGTTGTTGGTGACTAACAGTGACGAATGCCTGATCTCCCACATGCATAATAGCTTAATTTTTTATGAGGATTTCTCTTCTTGTAAGAGCACTTCAACCAACTCGCAAACATAAGGGCATTGGGGTTACCCTTCATAAGCATTATGGATACTAAATTGTGGTAAAGCATTAAGAATAGTAGACACTGATCCCTGTGATAAACTCATACATTGAGTCTCCCTAATTCGTATACCTGGGCTCTAACTGCTTGCACAAGTAGGCTACATGCCACACATGTGCCTTTTTATGCATCTGGTAAAGCGTGGCAAGTGCATCGTAAGCTTCCTTGGTAGTTTTATATGAGAAAAATATGAGAACTAGTGCTCCTTTTCATAGAAAGGCAACCAATGTATGTGCCTATATATTCGTAGTCCCCTCCATCCCACCTAGCTTGTTCTACTATGACCTACATTAGCAAGACAGGGTGTGCCTCAATGCCAAAAACAACATTCTAAAGCCCTTTGGCAAACCAATACATGACACATAATATAGGACCATAATAGACAATAGGTAGTTGGTTCTATCAAGCTTATCCTGAGAGGAAAGTATCCTAAATATATTGGAGCCTACAAATAACGAATCTCTGGACACAAAATGTAAATATCCCAATAACTTGCAAGTATTGTCAATGCCTACTAAATGCGATCGCGATGCCAGCAGATTCCTAATAACAAAGAGACCTACAAAGTGTATAAAAAATAGTAGAGTGTAGAGTGTAAAAATGTTATTAGTGGCAAGGATGCAAAAGTTGATGATAATGTTACTGGAAATGATCCAAAATTCGACAATGATGGATGATGCTAACAAAGCTATTGCTGATGAGCTCAAAGATACAATATTGATGACGATGAAGAATGGACAATGATGGTCCGATAAAATTTATGGCATATGAACACGATGTATGTATACCAAATTTATGTTGTTGCATGAAGAAAACCAAAAATTAAAAAAAAAGACATTTCTAATTGGGGATGTTTGCAAAAATCTTACAACATGCAAATGGGCCTAAAAGTTTTAAAAATGCTACAAAAAAAACTATACTATCTAGTCTAAAAGTTGTTAAACATTGTTGACTCTATTACCAGCACATAATAGGGTATTCCTTCTCCATCTAAGAGAATAGGGTATACCTTCTCCACCCAAGAGGATAGATTAATCTAAGATAATCAAAGAAGATCAACTTGAGGAGGTGATAACATAAGCAAACAATGGAGGTAAAAGCCAAGAAACCTTGCTCTAATACCAATTGTTGGACTAGAGACAAAGGTTGCAACACACACACAAATGCAATTAGCTAAGCATAGATACAAAGAAGCATAACACTTAAAGTAGATTGATGAGAATGAGTGAAGTATCAGTGAAATGACATGTTAAGGCCACTTACACACTCACTCACTCACTCATAAGATTATTTATACATGATTAGGGGAAAAAACCTCTAAGGAGGGAAAAGTGCCCCGGCCCATCATTAGCATAATACGTCCACACATCACTACCATATAAAAGATTACAACCATATAAATGGCTAAAATCTTTTCCCTCTAGGAATTCCTATCTCAAATCCATAATCTCGGATGTCGTGATGAACCAATGGTAATTATTAGATCCATGTGGTGTTTCATTATAATTTTATGATTGTAGGATAACCTCTCTCTCTCTCTCTCTCTCTCTCTCACACACACACACACACACACACACACACACACATGCATGAAAACAAAAACAACTTCTCAACAAAATAATTGAGCAAGTTTCTTAGGTGAGAATTTCTCTTTGGTGGAAGAAATATTGTCAACTTAATGATTTGGTCAATGATCACCTAAATGGAATTATTACCTCTAACATTAATCTAACCACAAAATCCATATAAATAATTTGCTATTTATTTTTAGATATTTCCAACGAATACAACAAGCCATCACATTCAATGAAAACTCAAGCACAAAAGAGAAACCTTGAGATGTTTGGACTTATCTAACATTTTTGCTAATGAGTGCTTAATCCTCAATATCTAAGGATTCATTAGGGGAATTTTGGACTCAACTTTGGGCCCTCTAAGAAGTGCCATCTAAGCTTGGAGAGAAAATAAGGTGAAATTGATTTTGGCATATTTTCTCTTGGCATTTTCTTGAGATATAAAAGATATATTTCTATTCTTAAATGCACATAAAAACGATAGAATATTGCTAGTTCTCGAAGTCTTCAATCTATTTATGTACTATATGTACTACGTGAACAATGAATTGGTCAATTCTCTAAGTTTAATGGCTTATATCTCAAAATCTCTACGTACAAGCCAAAATAGAATATTTCTTGAAATTTGAACCAAGGATCATCCAAAAATAGTTCGAGTTCCCTCCCTGCAATAAATTTTGAAGGTTTTTGAGTTCCCTCCCTGCAATAAATTTTGAAGGTTTTTGAGTTCCCTCCCTGCAAGAAACTTTACCTCAAATTTCAAAGGTTTTACATATCAAAGTTTGCAGGTATTGGTACCTTCAAAATCAAGGTTTTTCTTGCAAATTAGTTGGACTCTTTACTTCTTTTTACTATTTTGGCACCTTTCTCTTTCCATTCAGATTTTTCTACTAATGAAGAGCAAGGAGGAACATGGAGAGAATCAAGAGGATGGCAAAGGGATCAAGAGCAAGGAGGAATACAGAGAAAAGAGACATTTACAACCTACACATCGAGCTTGAACATGAATATGAACCTCTAAGTAAGAGAAATAAACCTAATACTTTGTGTACTGCTTCTAAAGAAATGTTGAGGATGCAAGGGAAGAAAAACATAGATTTATGGATTGATGGGAGGTTATATCCAAAAGACCCTTTTACAAACTCTACACCCCCCCATTGAGGAATACGACATCTCTGCTTAACTTTGTTGGAGATGGCTATAATGGGCTCCTAGGATATACATATCATTTGGAAGCAACAAGCAATGTTGTTAAATTAGAAAGAGGTTTTTTTGAGAAGAAGAACATTCATTTGAAGAAAACCATGGAGCATTGTGTGTAGAAGTTATTAAGCAATAAGGAAACCATTTTTCAAGGATTGAAAAATAAATGTCTGAATTAAGACATAAGCAAACCTCATTAGGTCTCCGTAGAGACGACAAAAAAATTTATCTGAATTAAGACATAAGCAGACCTCATTAGGTCTTCGTAGATGACAAAAAAAATTAAGGGATATTGAGCAAATGAAGCTAGGAGGTGGTGGCATCAAGAAGAGAATACATGCAATCAAGTAAGCTCCTTTGTATTAACTGGTTTATTGTTTCTATTGTGATATTTTATGAATAGCAATCATTATTGCATATGTTCATGTATATCAATTTTTGCATTTCAATATAATATCAGATCATTATTGCACCCTGATAAAGAATCAACAACAGAACCTTTTGGCATACATTTAAGTCTTCTTTTATATCTCTAGTATGCAGAAGCATTGATGAACGAGAAGAAATATAAGAAGGTCTTAGAAAAGCAAATAGACGATTTTTTCAAAGAGAATCAACTCAATCCACAGAACATCCATACTTGATGAGGCTAGTATATCACACAGAGGGTACTCAGCCATTTATAAGACTTTGCAGAAAAAGATGAAGGATTCTAGTATGAAAGGATCATTATTGCCAAATCCTTATTTGGTAAAAAAAATGCGTAAACAAGTAAAAGAAGAGGTACTGTAAGCACTGGGAACCCCATTTCATATTAAAGACACCTATGTTGCACCAACAGGAGATGTGGTCTACAATAGATACAATAATATTTTCTACCACTTGGAGGCCTTACAATCATATGCTGTTCAATTGTTTGAAGTTACTCTTGAAGAATGTGATGGTGTCCTCAAATTTGTGCTAAAGCTTGATGAGTGTCAAATTATGGAGAGAAAGTTAGAAAGGGTTACCATCACACTGATGAATAGGGCACTTGATACATCTATTCTAAAAGATGATCCTAGATGGTTTAGTGTTCAATCTGAAAACAATATATTATCATTGGGATCATTTGAGGTAAAATTTATTAGACTCGGATATGTTTGTGAAAAAAGAATTACATATGAAAAACACTAATGGGTGTTGCATTCCTATGTTTCTTATGTATTGCAGGTAGAATCAAAGAATTTTGATGTTCTGCATTGGGTCTTTTATAAGACATCGATACCCAGATCATCAGCGAGAGTAGAGAAATGGTAAAATCTTGGATGTGAAAGATATGGGACAATATAAGGTTGAGTGGCATATGGCAGGTGATCTTAAAACTCTAAAATGTATGCACAATGTGTCAAAGGGTGCCAATTCAAAAAGTCCCTACTTATATTGCATGTGCAGTACTACAAAGGTGTGCAGTAGTAGACCATGCAGACAATGGTCAAGTAAGAACACAGAAAGCTAAGGTGTGGAAATCTCTAGACACTATGTTTAAGTTCTATGGATGAAGGAGGACCATGAGATATTTCAAACAGTGCTAGATGATTTCAAGAGATCAGTGATTGATGCATGGATGGATCAACACATCACCCACTATATGGTATTAGATTGATTATGCATTGAACTAGTTTTATACTGTATATTGAAAAATATACTAATTAATGTATTCTTTATATACCATCATACCCCTTGGTTTGCAAAGGAAAATGGTAGTTTATCAATATGGTCAACCCAAGGAATGGAGAAAACACATTATCAAGCACACTCTGAGTATTTCAATCATACAAGACATGGTGGAGGAGCAGAAAAAGGTAGCAGTTTAGAGGAATTACATCAGTGGACATATAGGAAGCTTGTACACAAAGCCGAAAAGAAGCAACAGTTCAAAGCATTTGAAATTAATCAAGCAGTAAAACTTGTGAATAAAGAAAGAAAACAAGCTATATGGAGGAGATCTAATGCGCAAGTACTAATAAGCATGCAGAATGGCAAGGAACAAAACAAAGAAATGGGAAGATTTGGATACCCATAGATCCATGATTAACATTTCAAATTCAGAAATGATCATATGCAAAACTGTCATGACATTACACAAGAGAGAATATTATTACAAGAGATAGGAATATACTACTACTCCTTAACCTACTCACTAACATCCTTGGGTGCATGAAGTTTTTCCCTTTGTGAAGATGGCTCTGCAACATCCGGTAACTGGCAAACTGGAGGAACCCTCAATTTTGTGAATCTGAGAAGCTTCCTTTTAATCACTTAGCATATTGGGATCCTTAATCCCACACGCCAATCCATAAGCAATATAGGCTAAGTAATATTTACTCCTTAGTGCATAGACTCCGGGGCCCTGCACAAAGATTCATAATGCTAATTGCTTCTCCAAAAGCATGACTTTGTCTGCATTCCACCTGATAGGATATGCCCCAAGGTATTTGGATAATCTCTTGATTGCAAACAAAGGAAATTCTTCATTGTCTTTTGAGAATTTCTTGTGGAATATAATGAATTGTGGAAACTTCAATCGGTGCTGAGTCCATTCCGAGTCCTCCCATGCATGTTGCCTACTCCGCGCCCAAGAAACTCATCCCCAACCAGCTGTGCAAAACAATATTGTCAGCCAGCACAACAAATAGAATAAGCTACTCAGCACATTAAAAAGTAATTAACAAGTAAACACACCTTTTGACTTTTGTCATTAACAAGTAAATCATGTGTCCATATATTGATTGCTGAGTTAGTGTCCTGGACTGCCAATGAGGACGCCCCTTCCCTTCCCCTGTGTGAAATATTAAGTCTTTGCTGAATAGCCTAAAATTCCCTTTCAGTGGGAAGGTTGGATTCGTAGCTTTTTGCATCCTTGTACATCATAGTAGATAATGTGTTGGCAGCAGAATGGAACTCACTGTCCTTGACATTTGAATCCAATAAGAGATACTTATCCAAATCTGGATCAACAAAATCTTCATCATCCTCAAGATTCTGTGCAATGATGGCCAGACAGTAGTCTTCCCTTATGTTAAACACAGCTTGAATATCTGTAGTTAACAAATATTCTTTGTCACCAATAGAAAATGTGGGGAGGAAATGTCCCCTACTTCCTCTATCATAGAGGGCTGCTCGTCACCTATAACCACTAAGGTGTTCTCTCTTCTGAGCGCGTCAATATCCAACTGCTCACTTAAGTCCCTCTCCGCAACCAAGTTTATCTTCTCAACAATCTCTTGAACTTCATCTTCTGCTCTTAGAGGTTCCTTTTCCTTCTCCTCAATTTCTTCATTTGTAACTTTTTCATCCTCAAGCAGCACATGCAGGTAGCAAATAAATCCATAGTGGTAAGCAACGAGACAACACTTGTGATTGTGAATGGGGCACTTACTGTGTGTCTTCTTCTTATCATCTGGCACCTTTAAAACATCCATGTTTATCTTTTGTCTTAGGGTTGTTGAAGGCACAATATCATTCACGTGCACGTACTGGATGCCGTCAAACATGACTGTACCACTCAAAGTGATCTACTGAAATTGTTGCCCTTTCTCCTCAAGATACGAACGAGCAAAAACGATCATGTCTTCGATGGAGAAATTGAAATTAAACATGCGTGAGATTTCAGGATGGCGATGATGCTGTCAAACTTTATAAAGGAAGTCAAATAACTTTTCATCTGGGTTTTCTTGAAGGCCAGCATCAGACTCAACCTCAATCCCGAAAGGTTCCATCTACAAGCCAGGAAATATGTCGTCAAGAGGATGATGGAAGTTTTGTGTAAGATACTAAAGGATTAGGCAAGATCAGTATAACGCGATAAGCATTGGAGAAATCTCACCGACATCTCTAGTCGCGTTGTAGTAATTTGATGAAATATTAGTGAGAAAATGAAATTGCAAAGAAAAATGTGCCAAAATCACTATAATGTGATACGTGTGGGAGAATTCCCAAGGAGCCCTCTCTTCACGTTATAGTAATTTGATGCAATATTTCAAAGGTAATGTGACGATTGTAAGAAAAATCACTACAAGAAAACGACAGTAGGACAAATCACTATAACATAATATGGGTGGGAGAGTTCTCACCAACTCCCCTCTTCACGTTGTAGAGTAATTTGATCAAATATTTGTGAGAAAAAAATCAATTTCTTAAAAATCCAAACGATGAAATCTTTGAAAAAGCAAAAAAAAGAACAATAATAGGACAAATCTAACACGATATGCTTGAGAGAGTTCGCAGCCGAGACCTCTTCTCGCGTTGTAGTGATTTCAAGAAATTTATGCAAGCAAATTACCATTGTGGGCAAAATCACTACATTGCAATATGGGTACGTTAGTTCTCACCGAGATCCCTCTTTGCATTGTAGTGATTTGATGAAATATTCTTGAGAAATAAATTAAATTCTTAAAAATCTAAAAGCAGCAATCTTTGATGGAATATTTATAAAACAATTATACAACTTCGGCCAAATTAAAACATGAAAATATTTAAAAACATACAACGAAATCCACTGGGAGGGCAAGAAGCAACCAACAAAGTTGATTGTAGGAGAGCAAGAAGCAACGTGAAGGTGATGACTGCGAGAAAAATTGCACGAGAGCAAGAAGCAACGAATAATGAATATTGGTCACCTTTATCCCACGGAAACTTATGGTCTGTACACATGGCAGACATGTATGATGGCACACCACGTGCTCTGCGCACGTATGATGACAGTGTCAAAAATTGATTGATCGTAATCATAATGAGTGCGGCCCGCAACCTCCTTTGCACATGTTGACATGCTCTTTCGCACGTGTGTTGTGCTTGTCCTTGATAAATGTGGTACTCATCCTCGATAAATGTGAAGTGTCCTTATCTTTTGTCCCCGTTTCGTTATGCCTCCTTCAGTTGTGTGTATTCCTCTGCCGCCGTGCCTCACCTCCACCATCTCCCTACGATTTATCAAGCAAGCATCCATCACTTCAACATTTTCCCTACATAATTCTTTGGGGAGTTATCAAGCAATCACTACTGGTTTTAAATGTGTATTCCTCTGTCGTGCCTCATCTCCGCCATCTCCCAAGCAAGCATCCATCACTTCAACATTTTCCCTACGTAATTCTTTGGGGAGTTATCAAGCAATCACTACTGGTATTAAATTTTATATTCAATCATATATATCATGTTTTACCTATGTTCCTTAGATATTGGGTCAAACGAAAGGCAATGTCTGACAAATCACCCACGACACGAAGAATGAATTACGATTTTTTCTGATGTAGCCATATCGCGTTATAGTGTGTCCTATACATTATTCTGTGTCGTGTATGTTATCTATGACTTATTTCCATGACCTGCTTTGTGAAATGAAATGCTCTGTGCAAGAAATCAGTACAGCGCCAGGAGGGTATGTTGATTAGGTATGATGTTCTTGTATCACGTTGTAGTGATTTGGACCTATTTTATCGTCATAAGTGTTGTTAGGTGTATTGTTCTTGTGTTATTTTGTCAAATGAAAGGGTCTCTTTGAGAAATCAATACAACGCGAGGAGTTGATGTAGATTTTGTCTGAAGTACCCATATCGCGTTGTAGTGATTTGAAGCTAATTTGTTATCCAAGTTAACTTTTTCAATAGTTTTTTTATTATTGTCTTATGTATTTATTGAGAAACTTATCATGTAACATTATGACTATTTTCAGATGGCGCGTACGAAGAAGACTATAAGGCTCTCATCTACACATGATCCTCAATTAGGTAGAGAAGCTAGTTCGGGAAAGAAAATGTCTGCACTGCGCTCAATGAGGAGACACAGATACGACCAACATAGATCCGTCCTTCTTAAACTAAGAAAGGTGGAGAAACATATGCATTGCGTGATTCCAAAGTTTCCATTCCAGCACGTAGTCTGGTCTACATGTGAGAATTAATATACATTGGCAAGCCTCTACCCTAGGATGTTTTCAAGAGGCTGCGGAAGACTGGCTTGTCGAGTTTTTTCACAATAGCTATGTCCTTGGCTGCGCATGCACATAGAATCAATGTGATGCCGAAAGACATGAACTCGCTTGGTTTGCTCAGGTTCTGACCGTACACTGGAGCCCGTTCTACTTAGTGACAAGAGAATGAAAGGTGTGAGACCCCCACCCCCTCCGCGATGCCCCCTCCGAGGGCGCTGGTGGCGAAAGCAGCGTCAGTCTCTCACGTGTTGAAATTTGAGCATAATGATGAGCTATGGTGGATCAAACACTAGAATCAACATCATTAACAAAGTGATTAGCAAATGATTGAGACGTAATTAGTGATAGATTAATGTAGGCATGGATACTCAAAAACCAGCAAATTCTCATTAGGGCTATGCCTCAATTTATAGAGTTTACATCAAGCATCAAATCCCATTGATTTCTCCATGATTCACTCCCAGAATATCTCCACCTTTTGCCTGATTCTCTCCATCTCTTCTCTTTTCCCTGATTATCTCCCAGAATATCTCCACACTCCTAAATTCCCTCATGCTATCCATTATTCTCTCCCAGTAGATTCTTCTAACCTTTTCACAGGTTCTTTCACAATTACATCTCCTCTTTTACAGCCTCTATCCAAGAGCTTGTTCCCGCACACACCCTATTCACTTGTATATTTCAACACCTCCCCTCAAGTGAATAATCCTAGTACTCCTAGACCCTATACCAAGTTTGCCTCCCCTTACTTGATAGTCCGCGACCAGTGCCTCAAGTCCCTAAACTCCATAGTCCTTGACACTCTCTCTCTCTATGTGTCCAAGGCTACTATAAGTGCCCGTGACCTTGACTAAAGTGCTCACACATACATCTACCACTTGGCCTATATCATCGGTGGCTCAGAGGTGGTTTTACTTTATTGGGGCAAGTTACATTGGGTTGTGGGGTCTCTCTCTCTCTCTCTCTCTCAGAAAAGATGATCCGAATCCACTTCCCTTGGAGCCTCCATGAAGTTTGCCGATGTCGTTCCTTCTTCACTAGGTTTGCTGTAGCAGTCTCTCGCCATGTGTCCTTGCTTTCCACATTTGTGGCAAGTGAAGGTCCTCCCTCCTACTCTGCCTCTTCCTCATCCTCGTCCTCGAGAGAATCCTCCTCGGGTGAAGAATGCTTTTTCCTCTCCTGCTGTTGAGTCGAGCCCTTTCTTCTCTTTGCCTCTGCTCTCTTGCTCTAGTAGAGCTGCTTCTATCTCGTGTATCTTCAGTTCAAGTACATTCTTTAGTGTTGCTACAATGTTTTCATAATCTCCTTTGTCCACACTCTTCAAAAGTACAGCTAATGCTTCATCATCTTCTACCTTTTTGCCAATAGCTGCCAGCTGTTGCTTAATGCTTTTATATTTGTTCAAGTGTGTGATTTAAGGTTCACTTTCCTTCATGTCCAATTTGTAGAATTGCATTAATAGATTTATCTTGAAATTTTTTTCTTGTGTACCAAATAATTTATTGAGTTCATCCCATGCATCTTTTGCCCACTGTATCCCTGTGATGTGATGAATGATTTCATCATTTAAACTGAGTGCAATAAGTCCCAATGCTTTTTCATTCCTACTCTTCCACTCATTTTCTCCTCTCTCTAGGCATTCATCTCTCCCTTCAACTAATCCCCACAGATTTTTCCTCATCAGCAAATACATGGTTTTTGTCTGCCATGTATAAAACTGTTCCCCATTAAATTTGGCTATTTCCTGTGCTGAACTCATGGTGATGTGAAGGGGATCTTACCTCTTGATCCAAATTCAAGATTCAAGGGCAGTGTCTACCCTTTTACAACTCAATCTGGTGTTTAATAGATGATTACAACAATTTTATCAGCATAAAATCATCAAAAAATTACATTAAATTAAGGGTAACCAATTTGTACAGGATGGTTGGAGTATCAAACCAACTCCGATTTGCAATCTGAAGCTATAGGGATCTGTATCAGATACCTAATGGTTAATTTGAACCCTCAATTGCACCAAAGTACAGTGATTAGCACTGATTAATCACAGATTTAGCAAATTAATGCTCTGTTTTGTGTGCAAAAAACAGAGTATACGGGGAGTCTAGATCTGGTGCCTTACACTTCAAATGAGCTCAAATGCTTTCAAAGGCATCAATAGCAATGAGTCTAGTAAAGGATTAAGCCAAGAAACACAAGATTTGACCAAATAATGAAAGCTTAATCTCTGTTTTACCAAAGTCACCTGCAGATTTGATGAAGAGCTTTGATCTCAATGTAGACTTGATGAAATTGAATTCTGTCTTCACCAGCTTGTAGAGCATGCTTGATTACCCCTTGGGCTAAGAGGAATTAGAAAGATTTGATCTGATGAAGTGGAGATCTGCAATTTACTCAGAAAAATCAGCGCTGGCCAAATCGTCGATTTCTCCTGATAGCATCGACGGTTTCGTTTTTTTGATGGGCTTGTAGCCAAAGATGTAAGCTATGATATGCTAGAAGCTTGTGCCCTAATTGTGAGTGTGCCAGGTGCTAGAGATCCTCCACTGACTGGGGGTGAAGGGGAAGGTGAAAAACTCACTAAAAATTGATTTTTTTGCTAATTATCTACTAATCCTAATTAATTAACTAATGGACTCATAAACCTAATTGATTCTAGGCATGGCTCTGATACCATGTTGAAATTTGAGCATAATGATGAGCTATGGTGGATCAAACACTAGAATCAACATCATTAACAAAGTGATTAGCAAATGATTGAGACGTAATTAGTGAATAATTAGCAAATAGATTAATGTAGGCATGGATACTCAAAAACCAGCAAATTCTCATTAGGGCTATGCCTCAATTTATAGAGTTTACATCAAGCATCAAATCCCATTGATTTCTCCATGATTCACTCCCAGAATATCTCCACCTTTTGCCTGATTCTCTCCACCTCTTCTCTTTTCCCTGATTATCTCCCAGAATATCTCCACACTCCTAAATTCCCTCATACCACCCATTATTCTCTCCCAGTAGATTCTTCTAACCTTTTCACAGGTTCTTTCACAATTACATCTCCTCTTTTACAGCCTCTATCCAAGAGCTTGTTCCTGCACACACCCTATTCACTTGTATATTTCAACATCACGTGGAGTAGGGAACCACACTCAGGGCCTTGCCCACGGATGTCCGAACAAGGGACTAGTCCGGCGGTTCTTCCGGAACCGCGAGCCCAAAAAAACTTCCCTCGCCCGGAAGGCACGGGTGATTCTGCCAGGAAATCATCTAACGGGAGAATTAATCTAATGAGTCAAAGTCTTAACTATTCAAATTGATCCGACCAAACCTGAAGTCACATGGTTAGATCAAAGAAGAGACTTGCACTTGGTACATAGAATCACCCCTTTTTTCCTCCTTTAACGAGGCACAGCTGTTGATTCCCTCCCACAGAACAAGGGTCTTCCTAGGATTCAATCTAACTAACGTAACTAATTGTAACTTAATTGTATCGCAGGAATCCCCCGATCCAACCTAACCCCAACCGGTTAGCAGACCACTGTATTGGTGGGATTCCTTTATAAAAATTTGGTTATGTTTTGCCCGGGTACCAAGGAAAGAGTTCCCAAGCCCCCTAGCCAGCGTTTTATGCAAAAATTAAGGTAGGCACACCACGTACACACCCAATATGAAATTACCATTATAACAGATTCGGCTATCTTTAAAACAATCCTTTTTCCTTAATCCATATTTTCATACTGAGAATCATTGATCTCTCATCAGGGTAATCTACCCAACTGTCCAACTAGATTCTTGGTGATTTTGGTCAAGAGAAAACTAGGTTAATTCAACGGTAGTCTATTATTTGTATTAAGAACTGGAATTGGTCACGAAGTTTTTGCTTGATTCAGATCGAGAGATGGACAAGTAGTTTACCAAATGTCCCTCTCATAGTCATGGTCTAACCAAAATCATTCGTTCTAACGCTAGTGAACTTCTAACAGTAAGAAAATTTTAACTTTATGAATTTCATTCCTTCTTAACCATAATAGATTAAGAAATGGTTTTATATGAGAATATCAAATTTTTATGAAAATACTCTTCTTTCATTTAATCTAATTTTGAAAAAATATCAATCTGGTGAAAATACTCTTCTTCCATTTAATCTAATTTTGGAAAAATATCAGTCTGGTGAACTATTCACATAAATATCTAAAGATATTCTTTCTACCACTTTAATTTATCAACTCTAATTCTCTAGGTGAAATTTTGGTGAAAATTCCTCTTTTGTCACCAAAAATTAATTCAAATATTTCTCTACTTAAATACCATAAAAATTCTTCTTTTAAGTAAATACCAATATCTAATTTTTTTGAATAAGCTTAAAATTCTCTTTTTCTCATTTAATGATTGGATTCCAATTGTCATGGGAATTCCTCTTTTATCATAAAATAAATTTATCTAAAATTTATTTTTAAATTAAATAAAAATATCCATTAACTCAAATATGCCAAGATATCCACTTTTACCATTTAAGTGATTGATTTCCAAATGTCATGGGAATTCCTCTTTTATCATTTAAATTTTCTCAAGCATAAAAATAAATTCTTCTCTAAATTTAAATAAAAATATCCATTAATTCAATTATGCCAAGAATTTCACTTTTACCATTTAAATGTTTGAATTCTAAATGTCATGGGAATTCCTCTTTTATGATTTAAATTTTCTCATGCATAAGAATAAATTCATCTAAAATTCTTCTTTAAATTTAAATAAAAATATTCATTAATTCAATTATGCCAAGAATTCCACTTTTACCATTTAAATGATTGAATTCCAAATGTCATGGAAATTCTCCTTTTATCATTTAAATTTTCTCATGCATAAAATTAAATTTATCTAAAATTATTCTTTAAATTTAAATAAAAATATCCATGAATTCAATTATGCCAAGAATTTAACTTTTACCATTTAAATGATTGAATTCCAAATGTCATGGGAATTCCTCTTTTATCGTTTAAATTTTCTCATGCATAAAAATAAATTTATCTAGAATTTCTCTTTAAATTTTAATAAAGATATTCATTATTTTAATACATCAAATTTTCTCTTTTTTCATTTAATTACATGGATCTCCATTATCATGGGAATTCCTCTTTTTGCATAAAAATAGAAATACCAAAAATTTCTCTTTTCTTTAATTAATTATTTATGCATAAATACAAAAAATTAGTTTTCCATGAATGCGATGAAAATCATTCTTTTAGCCTAGGATGACTAATCCTAGAATATGGTAGGAAGTCCTCTTTTCACATTACGCATAAAAATGAGTTTTGTATTAATTTCTAAAAATTTTGCCATAGCTTCGTGATAATTTTTAAAATTTCTAGAAAGAATAAGAGTTTGTAATACAATTATGATAGAATAACTATCTTTAGAGTTAAATCCAATTTATGGAATTAAATCATAATTTTATTAGCATAAAAGCATAAAAAAGCCATTTTTCTTAACCTCTAGCTTCACTAGCATAGAGTTTGATTTTTGAATTGAGAATTTATCATGAGAAGCATCTATTTGAATAAAGAACTAGTCATAGGAATGACTATTCTTTTGGGAGAGAGAGATATACATAAAAAGCATCCTAATTAAGCATAAAGACTAACTTTTTTGTGATTAATCATTAGAATTCTTATAGAAAGTTTGATTTGCATTGAAAATAATTAATTTGAAACTTCTCAAGCTTGAGAGGGGTTGAGAAGTGAAAACATTGAGAATATTAATGAAAACCATGAAATTACTTCTTACCTCTAGATTTGGCTTGCTTCTTTATCTTAGAAGGAAGCCCCCAACCAATCAATTGGTTTAGTGTGTTGAGAGGAAAGCTCCAAGGATTGTTGAAGAGAGAGAAGCTCTAATCTCTCCAAAAGTAGAGGATTTTTAAGGGATAATAGAAAATATGAGTATTTTAATGTAATACTTGGATGGTATAGTTCACAGATGAGAATACAAAAGAATGAGGGTCTATTTATAGGTGAGGAAGGCCACTAACTGAGTCCAACTAAGTTCTAGAATTTTCTAGCTTCAGTTTGGCTAAATTTGGACAAGATTTGGACCAGTTTAGCTCCCATTTTGATCCTGTTTGATCTAGGAGAGAGGAGAGATGAAAATATCTTAATATTTTTGAATTAAAAACCCTCCCACACATGTGAAGGATGCGCCTACCTCAAAGGTCCCCCCTTCCTTACCAAGGTGTCAAAAATTCATCATTCCTCCAAAATATCTCATTTTTTTAGTAATATCTCTTAATTTTTAACTAATAAACCTTGCACTCAGTCAACTCTTCATCTTACGTGAGCATTTACTCATTTTTGGGCATTTTCTTTTATTTATTAGATTTTTCTCATCCCAACACTTGGATTAATCCTATTGGCCCATAGGAACCTTAATTGGACCATAATCTAAAATTTTTTGAAAATCTAGATCCTTAGGCTAAGGTCACTTATATCATTTTTAATTGATTCTTAATGCACCTTGGAGAATTCATTTTGAGCTTCTGTTTCAAGGAAATATATTTTAGATATTAGGAGAATTTTTATATCTAAAAATATCTCAATATTGAATTATCTCTCTCTAGAATTTTTCATCTCTCTAGGCAAAAACAAGGAAAAACAATATTTTTTGCATTCAGAAACAGGGAATGATTACAGGGGATTGAAGTAAAGCTTATTCATTATTCAGGCTGAGGAGGAATCCTACATCCTCTCCCAGTTGAAAAATGCGAGATGTCTTCATCTCGCAAAGTGGGGGTAATCTTTTGCCAACTCTTCTTCTTTCTCCCAGGTGGCATTTTCTAGAGGGAAGAACTTCCACTTGACTAAGAACTCTCTGAGGACTCTTCTTCGAAGAACCTTCTCCTGAACATCAAGGATTTCCTTAGGTTGGAGCACCATCTGGCCTTGAGTCGCAGAAATCAATTGTTCATCATCAAGCATGTGACTCGGGCTGGGTACATATTTCTTAAGAAAACTGACATGGAATACATTATGTACCTTGAGATGGGGAGGTAGAAGAATTTTGTAAGCTAGATCGCCCACTTTCTTTACAACAACATAAGGCCTACAGTATCTGGGAGAGAGCTTCTTGTACTTCCCTAAAGATAAGGAACTTCTTTTTGGTCGTACTCGAATGAAGACCATATCTGATTCTTCAAACTCTCTCTGATCTTTTTTTATCTGCATACTGCTTTTGCTTATCTTGGGTTGCCTTAATATATTTACGGATTGATTGCATTTGCTGGTCTATGTCATCAAGCATTTGTCTGGACATCTCGACCCTGATTAATGGGTGACGGACCAAGTCAATGGTGTAAGGTAATCCAGTGACAAAGTCCATACTGATGATACATTCCCACTTCATCTGTGGAATGTCTAGAGGTTGCAGTTTCCCTGGCATCTTGACTCTCTGACACATTAAGCATTTCCACACATGATCAAGTACATCCTTTTTGAGTCCTGGCCGCCAGAAGAATCTTTTCTTCACAGACATATAGGTTTTTATAAACCCTGGATGTCTAGCTATCAGGCTATCATGGGCTTCTCTCAAAATCCTTTCCTTTATTCCCTCATCATTGGGAATGCATAGCCGATTATTATAATACATGCATCCTTCATCCAATTTGTACCCAAGAACTCGACTCATTTCTTGAGGAGTCTTGCTTTCCTGCATCAGAAAGGTGGTAATCGGGGCAAAGAATTTGTCCTGCATGATTCTCTCCCTTGCCTCACTGATTAATGGATTTGACACCACTGTAATTGCAAGCAAGGAGGCTTTTCTGCTGAGCGCATCTGCCAACACCACATTTTCTTTCCCTAGGCGATAATTTCAAAATCAAATTCCTGCACAGTATGCATCCATCTCCTTTGATGCATGTTGAAATCCCTTTGGGTGAAGATCCACTTCAGACTTTGATAATCTGTCATCAAGGTGAACCTCTGTCCCAAAAGATAATGTCTCCACAACTTCAGAGCATAAACTACTGAGAGTAACTCCAAGTCATGGACGACATAATTTCTCTCATGTGTTTTAAGTTTTCTGGATTCATAGGCCACTGCATGACCTTCCTGCATAAGAGCACCGCCTAAGGCAAACCCACTGGCATCAGTAACTACCTCAAAGGATTTGGTAAAATCTGACAATTTAAGGATAGGGTTGGTTACTAAGGCTATTTTCAGTTTATCAAAGGCACTTTGACACATTGCAGTCCACTGAAAAAGGGTACTCTTCTTGAGAAGGTTAGTTAAAGGGGATGTTATCTGAGCATACCTGGGTATAAAGATCCTATACCATCTAGTTAATCCTAGGAATCCTCTGACTTCCTTTACCGTCTTGGGTTCCGACCAAAATCTACGACTGCTTGGATCTTTGTGGGGTCAGGAGAAATCCCATTCTTTGATACTATGAATCCCAAGTATTCCACCTGGTCAATAGAGAAAGAACACTTACTCTTTTTTGCAAAGAGTTGGTGTTTCCTTAGGATTTCCAGGACCTTGTGCACATGATCTTCATGATCTGCATCATTCTTTGAGTATACCAAGATATCATCAAAGAAGACAAGAACAAAATCATCCAAGTATTCTCTGAGAATATCTTGCATAAGATGATTAAACATCGCTAGGGAATTAGTCAACCCAAACGACATGACTGTGAACTCATAATGCCCATAGTGAGTATTGAGAATGTTGTCTTCGGGATGTCCTGTTCCTTGATTCTGATCTGGTGTAGTACCTGGATTTGAGATCTATCTTTGTGAACATTTGGGTCCCACTTAATCGATCCAGAAGTTCATCAATCCTAGGAATAGGATACTTATTTTTAACTTTTAATTAATTCAATTCTCTGTAGTCATAATAGAGTCTTAACGTTCCATCTTTCTTCTTTTGAAAGAGAACAGGCACACCCCAAGGTGAGACACTGGGTCTGGCAAATCCCTGCTCTAACAGTTGTCTTAATTGCTCCTTAAGTTCTATGGCTTCAAGGACTGGCATTTTGTATGCATGCTGGGCTACTGGCTGAGCTCTGGGGGTTAACTCGATCTCATGATCTATTTCGTGAGATGGAGGCATCTCAGTCAGCTCTTCAGGGAACACATCTGTATACTCACTTAACCACTTTGGTTCTTTACCCTTGTATTTTATGTCTACTAGATTAACGACATAAATAGCTTGCCTCTTTTTGAGCCCTTTTAACAATTTAGAAGCCTTGACTAATTGCAGCACTGGGGATCCGAAAATTCGAGTTCCTTGAACTTTATTCTCATGAAGGTCAAGGAAAGAGATGGTTCCTTTGTGACAATGAATGTCAGCCTGATTCTTATGTAGCCAATCCATTCTCCAAGAATTCCATCATAGACTCCCAAGGGTAGGACTCTGAACTGGCACTCTATTACATTCCCATCTAGACTAAACTGAATAAGGTCTGCCTCAAGGTGTGTGAAAAGAATCTTTCCACTGGCCAATTCCACTTGCATAGGTTTCCCTTATTTTTTATTTAGGACTAACTTACACAGACATCTTGGGGAAATAAAATAATGAGTATTGCCCGAATCAATCAAAAGCTTGAATTGCTTCTGCTAGAGTCTGGAGGACTGAAAATTGACGGTTATTCCCTTGATGCTCTATTGCGGCATAGATTTGTCCTTTTCTTCCTCCACTTTTTCAGCTATAGTGACGGCTCTAGCTGCTGCAGCAGCAGCCTGAGGTGGAACTCTCTCTCTTTGGTTTCCCCAATTCTGGGAGGGAGTTCGGAGACTGCTTTGCATGGAGGCTGCTGTGCAGGCTGAGCTGGCACTCTTTTGGGGTTGCCCTGATTTTGGCGCGGGGGACCCTGGTTGGACTGATACGAAGGAGTCTGTCTCTGAATTCTGGGACCCTGGCTTCCTTGGCCCACAGAAGGAGATGGGCAGTCCTTGAGCTGGTGCCCAAACCCCTGACATTCGAAGCACTTGTTCTTGCTTTGAAGCTCTTCTCTCTGCATTCTTGAAAGGGCTGGAGTTCCTGAGAAAGTACTTCGAGAGAAAGGTCTTCCTTCATTTTTGAAACTTCCCGACTCCAGATTCTGGTTGGGACCTTGGTGTCTCTTTGGAGGCGGAAGGTTGGAAGAACTTCCCGGTGTCTAGAATCTCTTGAAGGATGAGGGAGCTGGCTTTGGTGGGACTTTTACGATGAAAGCTTTGGCGAAGTCCTTCGCCATTCTTACAGCTTCTGCCCCACGGAGACTGGTTTGGCATTCTTGACTAATGTGTCTAAGGGTTTTGAAAGATCCCTGTACCCACCGCACAACAATTTCAGGGGTGCTAGTAGCGGAAGTAGCACTTCTTGTGTGGGGCAGGGTCCCACACTCGGGGCCTCGCCCATGGATATCCGGACAAGAGACTAATCCATCGGTTTTTCCAAAACCGAACTCGGAAAAACTTCCTTTGCCTAGAAAGCACGGGCGATTCCACCAGGATAACTTTTTCCTAACGTAGTCAAAAGCCTTAACTAACTGAGCTCATCTGACCGAACCCGTAAGTCCCATAGTCAGATCAGGGAAAAAGATTGTACTTGGATCAAAGAAAAAGATTGTACTTGGATCATAGAGACCAACGCTTTTTTCCTCATTGAGAGGCACAGCCGTTGATTCTTTTCCATAGAATAATTTTTGTCCGGGATTTACTTCATCTATCGAACTAAACAGAAATTGAGTCTCGATTTACAGATCCATCAACCTAACCCCATCCAGTCCCATGGGTTAGCCAACCGCCCAACCACTGTAGTGATGGGATCCAATTAGGAATTTGGTTAGGTTTTGTCCCGGGTACCAGGGAAAAGAGTTCCCAGGTCCCCTAGCTGGATTTTCGAGCAAATTTAACTCCAGTCACACCACTTACACACCCAATATGAAATTGCCTTTTTCCCAGATTCAAATGTATTTAAATCAGTCCTTTAATGAAATCATAGTGTTACTGATCATAAACTTCTAAGTATCCATTTGAATGTTAATTTCCAATCATTTCTTTATCGGTGTACTTATGGCATCATTGGCAACTAGAACGCTCACCACCTGTTCACTCAGGGGCCTTTTCAATAGTTCCTAGCTCATAGTAACCGGCAATATATGCACAAAACAAAATGGAATCTCCGTGGAAGATCAGCAAGATCAACCAACAAATCCATATAAAAGAGCCATGGACTCATCCGTTGAGGACCAGCAAGGTCAATCAACCAGATCCATGCCCGGTTTCAGAAAACAACTCTTACTCCTTATTCCAATATCTTCCTCGACGTACTTGTGGGTATCTTCGGCGACCCAGAGCCCGAGCACCGTATAGTCAGCACCCTCTAGGATCCTTCGCAGGTCACCTAGCGCTTCACTCATAGGCCGCTTCCTTGGTCCCTCATCCACCGTACCAGAAGCTCACGAGGCTGGTCAAGAGCTCGGCCGACCTTGCTACGTGAGATGTCCTCCGTTGACTCTCCGTCAGCTGTTGCAACTTTATCAGGTAGGACTCCACGACCACATTCTCAAGACAGTCAAAATGCTTCCCCAGCATTCTTGACATAAAACAGTCATTTACAAATTCACAAATACAGTTTCTATAATGAACTCACGTCTTTCCAGATTGTTCCACATCAATCCATATTACTTAACCCAAATCCAATCATATGTGTATCCATTCTTGACCAGATACATCATTTTCCATCCCATCACATCAAATTCATTCACTTCACATAACATCCATTCCTGACTTTCTTAATTTACATTACGTCTCATCACATCTATTTCTCATTACATCTCATTCGTTCACATCTTATATTATTCATTCACATTCTGATTCACATGACATCTCATCTCATCCATTCACTTATATCAACTTCATATCCATTCACATACATATTCCCATTCATTATTCCACATACACATCCACATTTGTACATCCACATTCACATCTACATCCATACATCTATTTTCACATCCACATTGATATATCCACATCCACATCCACATCCATACATCTATTTTCACATCCACATTGATATATCCACATCCACATCCACATCCACACATCCACATCCATACATCCACATCCATATCTACATCCATACATCCATTTTCACATCCACATTCATGCATCCACATCCACTTCTATACATCCATACATCCATATCCACATCCACATCCACATCTACATCCATACATCCATTTTCACATCCACATTCGTACATCCATATCCACATTTATACATCCATACATCCACATCTACATCCACATTCATACATCCACATCCACATCCACATCCACATTCATACATCCACATCCACATCCACATCCACATCCATATCTACATCCATACATCCATTTTCATGTCCACATTCATACATCCACATCCATACATCCATACATCCACATCCACATCCACATTCATACATCCACATCCACATCTACATCCATACATCCATTTTCACATCCACATCCACATTCATACATCCCATACATCCACATCCACATCCACATTCATACATCCACATCCACATCCACATCCATACATCCACATCCATATCTACATCCATACATCCATTTTTGCATCCACATTCATACATCCACATCCACCCACATCCACATCCACATCCACATTCATACATCCACATCTACATCCACATCCACATCCACATCCATACATCCACATCCATATCTACATCCATACATCCATTTTCACATCCACATCCACATTCATACATCCATACATCCACATCCACATCCACATCCACCTCCACATCCATACATCCACATCCATATCTACATCCATACATCCATTTTCACATCCACATTCACATTCATACATTTACATCCACATCCACATCCACATCCATACATCCACATCCACATCTACATCCATACATCCACATTCGCATCTACATCCATACATCCATTTCCACATCCATATCTACATCCATACATCCACATTCACATCTACATCCATACATCCACATCCACATCCACATTCATATATCCACATCCACATCCACATTCATACATTCACATATAGAATGTAAGAGTTCTAATTTTTTGATATAAAGATTCTTTACGCATCTAATTAGGCATAAAGACAACTCTAGTAGGAATAACACTTTTATAAAAATCCTTTTATGCATCTATTTATGCATAAATTCAATTTTAAGGAAAATAACACTTTCGAATTAAAAATAAACCTTTATGCATTTTACTATGCATAGATTCAATTTCAATGAGGATAACACTTTCGAAATAAAAATAAATCTTTGATGCATCTATCTATGCATAAATTCAATTTCAATGAAAATAATACTTTCGAAATAAAAATAAATCTTTTATGCATCTATCTATGCATAAATTCAATTTCAATGAAAATAATACTTTCGCAATAAAAATAAATCTTTTATGCAGCTTTCTATGCATAAAATCAAAATTGATAAGAATAACTCTTTTGGATTAAAAGTAAAATTCTTTATGCATCTATTTATGCATAAAATCAAAATTGATGAGAATAACACTTTTGGATTAAAATAAATTCTTTATGCATCTTTCCATGCATAAATCTAATTTAGTAGGAATTACATTTTTAGAATAAAAGAATTTCTCTTATGCATCTAATTTATGCATAAAATCCATTTATGATGAAAATCACACTTTTAATATAAAATAATTTCTTTTATGCATTTAATTTATGCATAAAATCCAATTATGATAAAAATCACATTTTTAATATAAAAAATCTTTTATGCATACAAATCATTTATGATGAAAATCACTCTTTTAATATAAAAGAATTTCTTTTATGCATCCATTTATCCATAAAAATCATTTATGATGAAAATAACACTTTTATAATCAAAATAACAATTTCAATATGCTTCCTTCTATGCATAGAATTTAATTCTAAAGAAAGTAACACTTTTTAATGAAATATTTTTAGTATGCATTTTTCTATACCTAGGATGAAAAATAACACTTTAAGAATACATATATGATGGGAATTACTCTTTTTGAATAAAAAAAGTAAAACTTATTTTACACAATTTTAGAAAATTTTTGCCATAACCTTCTTTGTATGGCTGACCATTTTTCAATTTTTAACTCTCTAGAATTAATTAGAATTTCACCAAGAGTATTTAAATCATTCTAATGTAAACATTTTCTACTTATTTAAGAGAAACATTATGAAAAACTTGATTTTGTCCATTAATCATTCATCTAGGATAAAGAATGGTTGGATTTACTAAAGAAGAGAGGGGAATGCCTTTTTTCAATGAGGCATAACATCATATTCATTTTAGAGAAGACAAAAATCATAAAAATTAAGCATACATGGGAATTTATATATTTCCTTACTTTCATTCATCAATTAACTTCAATAGCATTAAAAAGCCATTGCAATTAAGCTTCTCAAGCTTGAGAGGGGTTGAGAAGAGAGAAACATTGAGAAATTATGGAAAAAGATCAAAATTCACACTTTACCTTACAAATTGCTTGATTCTTTGATCACGGTAGAGGCCCCCAACCAATCAGTTGGTTTGGTATGCTAATGGAGCCACCAATGGAGATTGAAGAAGGAGGGAAGCTCCAATTTCTTCAATTTGGAGAGAATTTTAGAGAATAGTAAAAATTATCATTATTTCAGCATAATTCTGGCATAGTATAATTCTCTTATTTTTTTTACAAAGGACTCAGGTTCTATTTATAGGAGAGGGAGGCTCTAACCAAGACCAACTGATTTCTAGAATTTTTCAGATTCAGTTTGGTTGAATTTCGACTAGATTTGGACCTTTGGTTCTTTTTTGATTCGATTTTTTTTAATGGACTAGATTTGGACCTTTGGTCCTTTTTTGATTCGGTTTTTGATTCAGTTTGATCCAAGAGATTCGGTTTTGATTCGGTTTGATGATCCAAGAGAGAGGAGAGATAAAAATATCACATTATTTTTTAGTTTAAAACTCATTCAAGTATGTGAAGTAGGTGCCTCCTTTTGAAGGGACTCCCCTTCCTTACACGTGTCAAAATGGAATCATTATATCCAAAATATATCATTTTTTTAGTAATACTCATAGTTTTTTACTAATAACCCTTGTACATAGTCAACTCTTCATCTTATGTGAGTATTCACTCATTTTTGGGGAGATTTTGTACATAGTCAACTCTTTATCTTATGTGAGTATTCACTCATTTTTGGGAGGATTTTCTTTATTTCTTCCATTTATCTCCTCCACACATTTGGATGAATCTGATTGGCCCCTCAAAACCTTAATTTAAAATTTTTAGAAAATTTGGACCCCCAGGATAAGGCCTTTTGAACAGATTATAGTTTATTTCGAATGCACCTTCTGAAAATCTTTTTGAACTTCTGTTTTGGGGAAACTTATTTAAATACGAAGAGATATTTTTCAATCCAAAAATATCCAAAATTTGAATATTCTCTCTCTAAAATATTTTCTCTCTCTAGGCCAAAACAGGTAGAAACAAGATCTTTGATATTTCTGAAGAGGGATTTGACTTCAGGGGAAGATACTTGACATCCTGAGAGGCTGGGGAGGAATCTTACAGGTTCATTCATTCCCTGAATGAACCTGGCCATGAGTTGCTTTTCGTCTACCGGGTGGTGATACTTGAGGAGAAGAGCAAATGCCTGGTGATATTCCTCAATGGTTTTGCTCCCCTGGTGGTTTAGCTCTAAAAATTCATTCATCTTGGTTTCTAAAAATCCGGGGGGATAAAATCTCTTCCTTAGATAGGCTTTAAGATCATTCCAGGACTGGGTATTCCTGTCCAGATGGTTGGGGTCGCAATGGTTTCTCCATGCCACCCTGGCTGTTTCCATAATTTTTAGCCTAGCGAGAGCCATTTTCCTTCTCTCGTTGTAGCCGGTGACATCAAAATATTCCTCCATTGCTTCCACCCACTTCTCCACAACCTCACCCAAGTTCTCCCCTTCAACTTTGAAGGGTCCTGGCTGAGTTCTGTGAAGAGCCTTGTGAACGTCGGGGTCAAGCTCTTCTTCATCACCAGTGAGAGGATCTGGCTGACGGCCATGGTTCCCTTGCCTCATGATTCTGCCAAATATGATACATTATTAAATTTTTATTTTGATTTCGTCCACGAGATCCTAAGACTTAAGAGGTTCGGAAAATAATTTCTTAAACACGATAAATGATCATATTGGAGATCTGTGACATATGTCCGGTAACAGATTTTGCTTCATCAATTCGTCACTTAATAACAATCACTTATACAATAGGGAATTTTTCCACAAAACATTTCTTTATTTCTATAAAGATTGCAATATGTACATAGAGCACCTCGGCTCTCCAGAAGAATCTCCATGAGAGATGCATAAGATGGCGATATTGGGCTATAGACATGCCCTGATACAAATGTTCCCTTACTGCCAAGGGAGCTACTATCTTCTCCTTTAGGAATAAAGCAACTAAGGAGTCTGTAGATATGGCGGGAAAGTCTGAAATTTTGAGGTGTTGGGTGATATAAATTAACACCATGTATCACTTTTAGCCTCATCAGAATCATGGTCAAAGAGATATTCTGCCTCAGCATCGTGCACTGGTCACAAGAGGCATGGACATACCGCCTTTTGCAAACCACTTGTACTGCCGTCTCTCCACTGGGTCAGGGAAATAAAAATCCTCGAAATGGCCTACGAGCTGAAGAGATGAGATGCTTGAAGGCGAAAGCAGTCATATCTTGTGACTGGGTGAGGTCGGGAACACCAAATAAGTGTGGAACTTTCATCTATAAAACCAAATTCTTTGATTAAAATTCTTCATTAATGAAGTTTAAGGAATGAAAATACAATATGTAAATGCTCTTTCTGAGTTTTTATTATAAACTTTTAATAAGAATTCATTTTTCCTTATTAGCTTTCAACAAAGCTCTCATACCCTCCGCGGTGCCCCCTCCAAGGGTGCTAGCAGCGGAAGCAGCATCAGCCTCTCACGCACGTGGGGCAGGGATCCACACTTGGGGCCTCACCCCCACGGATGTCCGAATAAGGGACTAGCCTGGGAGTTCCTCCGAAAACCGAGCCCGAAAAAACTTCCCTTGCCCGAAAGGCACGCGCGATTCTGCCAGGAAATTATCTAATGGAAGAATTAATCTAACGAGTCAAAGTCTTAACTATTCAAACTAATCCGATCAAACCTGAAGTCACATGGTCACATCAAAGAAGAGACTTGCACTTGGTACATAGAATCACCGCTTTTTTCCTCCTTTAATGAGGCACAACCCCGATGATTCTTCCGACTCTAATACCGCTGTGAGACCCCCGCTCCCTCCGGTGGTGCCCCCTCCGAGGGAACTAGCAGCGGAAGTAGCGTCAGCCTCTCGCACAAGGCAGGGATCCACACTACTCGGGGCCTCGCCCCACGGATCTCCGGATAAGGGACTAGCCCAGCGGTACCTCCAAAACTGAGCCTGGAAAAACTTCCCTCGCTCGGAAGGCACAGGCGATTCCGCCATGAAATCATCTAACGGGAGAAATCTAACGAGTCAAAGTCTTAACTATTCAAACTGATCCAACCAAACCTGAAGTCACATGGTCAGATCAAAGAAGAGATTTGCACTTGGTACATAGAATCACCACCTTTTTCCTCCTTTAACGAGGCACGATTGCTGATTCCCTCCCACAGAACAAAGGTCTTCCTAGGATTTTGTAACGCCTCCGCTACGGCTACGTCTTCCTCAAGCCGCCATAGCCTAGGCGTGGAGAAGAAGAGAGGGTGGAAGTCGGTTCACCTCCCAGCCATATAATGACGAGTTAGGGTTTCTCATTGGGTTTTATACCAAAACCCGGGCCTGTGTCCACACCTCCTAGCCCGGCCGCCCATCTTACTTAAGAGCCGTGCTAACTTAGATGTGTACACACATCGACCAAACCCTAACGCCCATTAACCCCTGAACCCTGATAGCACTAATAATACTCTCGAGACTCCGAAAGCTATTAACTTATGCTAGGGCTCGACTTCCGTAGGACCATAGTCCTGACATTACTCCCCCCTTCGAAAAGAGTTTTCGTCCTCAAAAACAAAAGTGGGGAAACGTTTCCTCATCACACTAATGTTTTCCCAAGTGGAGCCTTCCTCTGGACGGTCCTTCCACTTGATAAGAGCTTGTTTCCAAACTTGGTGGCGAGTACGTAACATGTGGTAATATAATACTCTTTCTGGTTCATGAGGCAGTATTGGGGGTTCCACATATTCTACCAAGAAAGAATCATCCACCGGCCTTTCATGATCCATAAGGCGTTTCCTCAAATGGCTTACGTGAAAGATGGGATGAACCTTGGAATGTGCTGGTAACTCAAGTTTATAGGCTACTGGGCCCACCTTCTTGAGTATCTTAAACGGTCTACAAAATCGGGGCGACAATTTTGGTACAGGACCCATTTTTAAACTAGTGGAGTTTTCTCGTACCTTTAGAAACACCCAATCACCTTCTTGAAAGTGAAGTGGCCTACGTTTCTGGTCCGCAAACTTCTTGTAACGATCTTGCGCTTGACGAACATTTAATCGTGCAAGGCGCAACATATCCATATGGTCTTGGATAAAATCCTTAACCTGACTGATTTTCTCATTCGCCAGTCCCACCGACACTGGTGAACGTGGCTGAAAACCATACATCAACATGAAAGGGCTAAAGCCTGTCCAGACATGCTTTGCACTATTGTAAGCAAACTCGAGAATAGGCAAATAAGACTCCCAATCAGATTGTTTTTTGCTGACATATGCCCTAAGCATATCTTCCAGCACTTGATTAACCCGTTTAGTCTGACCATCTGTCTGCGGATGATCAGTTGTACTAAGGTTCAACATAGTACCCAGCTTACTGAATACTACTTGCCAAAAATGGTTGTTAAACTTGCGATCGCGATCACTGACAATATTGGACGGTAAGCCATAAAGTCGGTAAACATTCTCCACGAAAAGGCATCCCAATTCTGGAGTTGTAACTGTTTTCTTAGTAGGCACAAACCTACAAAGCTTGGTTAATCGATCCACGATTACCCAAATGGCATCATGTCCACGATTCGTTGTGGGCAAGCCCGTTATAAAATCCATAGAGATACTTTCCCACTTTTCGTCGGGAATCTCTAATGGATGCAGTAACCCGCCAGCTTTAAGACGTTCTGCTTTGTTCACTTGACACTTCTGACACTGCAGAACATAGTCAGTAACATCCTTGTGAAGTCCAGGCCAATAGAAATGCTTTCTTATTACGAGAGCATACGTTTTGTGAATGCCCGCATGACCTGCACTTGGACTATCATGACACTCAAAAAGAATTTGGCGCCTAGTGTCTAAGTCCAATGGAACACAAACTCTCCCCTTGTGGAGTAGGTATCCATCATCGATGAAAAAGTTTTTCCATCGCTGTAGTTCATCTTGTGATAAAGAAGAACCATGTGTGGAAGAACTAAGAACACTACCATGTGAGTGAGAGGGACCCCTCATTTGAACATGATTCCACACCTTTGAGTATGTTGAATCCTGCTTGCATTTGCCTCATAAAGATTCTAACAATTTGCTTTTTAACTCTGTGAATAACAGCGAATTAATCTCTGGCATACGACTCAAAACCTCAGCTACAATATTGTAACGTCCTTTGCAATAGCGTAGCTTGCAATCATACTCCTGAAGGATCTCAGCCCATCTGGCCTTTCGACCCTACAAATTTGTTTGGTTCATAAACCACTTTATGCTTTCGTGATCAAAAACAATCTCGAATTGCGCACCATATAAGTAATGTCGCCATTTTCGTAAGGCATATATGATGGCAAAGAGCTCACGCTCGTAAGCTGAGTAGTTTTGTTGAGCACGATTGAGCTTCTTGCTCTCATAGGCAACAGGATGACCATCTTGAATGAGAACCGCACCCACTACCTTAGCATTGGCATCCGTTTCAATCACAAATGGTTTTTGAGGATCCACAATTGCCAAGATGGGAGCCATAGCCAAAGCAACTTTAAGCTTATCAAAGCTACGTTGTTGCTCCTCACGCCATTGAAAGATTGCCGCACCTTTCAATTGATCAGTCATGGGAGCGGCAATCTTTGCATAACCGTTCACATATTTGCGATAAAATCCTGCCATTCCCAAGAAGATTTGAAGTTCTTCCCTACTTCGAGGTGTTGGCCATCGCATAATAGCATCAACCTTACTAGCATCCATAGCGATTCCGTCTGCAAAAATTACATGACCTAGGTATTGTATGCTATCCTTGAGAAATTTGCACTTACTTTCTTTCGCGTAAAGTGCATTCTCGAAAAACTTTTCGTAAGTGTTCCAAATGCTCTTCTAAAGTCGAACTATAGACCAAAATGTCATCAAGAAAGACAATGACAAATTTGCCTAAGTACGGCCTTAGTATGCTATCCATAAGCGTCATAAACGTTGCCGGGGCATTAGTAAGCCCAAACGGCATAACCAAAAACTCATAGTGTCCAAAGCGAGTCCGGAACGCAGTCTTGGTTATATCATCAGCGTTAATACGCACTTGATGATATCCTGAACGTAAATCAATTTTAGAAAAATACTTCACACCTTTGAGTTGATCAAACAACTCATCTATCTTAGGTAGCGGGTATTTGTTCTTAATGGTTACCGCATTCAAGGAGCGATAATCCACACACATGCGCATGGATCCATCCTGTTTCTTCACCAAAAGAATGGGCGATGCCCATGGTGAAGCACTATGGCGAATGAAGCCCTTACTAAGGTAGTCAGCAAGCTGACGTTCTACCTCAGCTGCTTCAGTCTCACACTAAGCCTGTACGACGGCTTACTAATTGGTTTGGTGCCCGGAACGACATCAATGCGATGAGGCAAAGCTCATTCGAGTGGCAAACCCTCTGGTAAATCATTAGGAAAAATATCTTTAAATTCTTGTAGCAGTTGTTGCAAAGACAAAGCATTAACTGGTTGCTTAAGATTATTTAAAGAGATTTTAGAAGAAGGTAAAGAGAAAGAAGGCATCGTTGAGGAAGATTCATTTGAAGAAGAAACATCATGCACATCAAACCCACTAGTTTGTGACACACAATAACAAAAATAGACTTCTTCTATTTGATTACTATGCTCCAAAAAAGAGAGTTCGGCATTACATCCATAACAGAGCGGGAGTGCGGCGTAAGCGATGCAAGTCCGTCCACTTGTGTAAAAATGTATGGACCGCATCCTTGTTACGATCGTGCTCCTCTCCCTTAAACACAGGCGGCTTCACGTTTTTCAACATAGCCCCTTCGGCATCGGTCATGTTGGCATCCCGATCAGGCGCAACGGCCTGTCGCGAATCACCCACACCACCACCCAAAGGGTGTGCCTCACTAACATCATGCATATCATTCTCAAAATCGAAGTGAACATGAGACGGTTCCGCTGAGGCCATGGTATGCACGTGCTTACAAATAGAGAACGGATTACCTTAAAAAGCGAACTCCAATTGAAGCGTCGTAGAAGAATTCCTCTTGTATGCACGGAAATCGAGAAGAAATCACCACTCGAGTCGTTAATCAACACATGCATGCAAAAAAGTGTGTTGCATGTAGCATGTCGTTGAAGATCCGTCCACCAAAAACTTCCAAACTTGGAGCATAGAAAACTCCTCTCACAAATTGAAAGAAGGAAAGTTGAAGGTGAAGAGGTCACTTTCCTTGTAGTTTGTGTCCTCCCCTGAAAGAATAAGTAGAGTTCTTTTGAAGAGAAGAACAACACAAGTGAAAAGGTGAAGTGGCTAGCACACTTGCCTTGGAGCTTGAGGTGGTGGGTTCAAAACCCTTCACTCCTTGGATGGTGAAGCCTCCCCCTTGTGCCACTCAAGTAAGGGAGAATTCTCGTGCGCTCGCCCCAACGGCGCGCCAACGATCGCTCACCGATCGCCTTCTAGGACTGCCGGACTGCCTTGGTCGCCGCCTTAGGCGTCCGCTGTGGTGGCCTCACCGATCGCCTTCTAGGACTGCCGGACTGCCTTGGTCGCCGCCTTAGGCGTCCGCTGTGGTGGCCGTATAGGCAACGGGTAGGTGGCGGCGCTCGCTATGGGCTGTTCACGTAGGCGTCCGCGCGGCGCGTAGAAGGCTGCGCTCGCCTCTTTTGCTACAGCGCCGAGCTGTTTCCCATGTGCAGGTCACGCCCGCTGGCTGTGATACCAGTGTAACGCCTCCGCTCTACGGCTGCGTCTTCCTCAAGCCGCCATAGCCTAGGCGTGGAGAAGAAGAGAGGGTGGAAGTCGATTCACCTCCCAGCCATATAATGACGAGTTAGGGTTTCTCGTTGGGTTTTATACCAAAACTCGGGCCTGTGTCCACACCTCCTAGCCCGACCGCCCATCTTACTTAAGAGCCGTGCTAACTTAGATGTGTACACACATCGACCAAACCCTAACGTCCATTAACCCCCGAACCCCGCTAGCACTAATAATACTCTCGAGACTCCGAAAGCTATTAACTTATGCTAGGGCTCGACAACCGTAGGACCATAGTCCTGACAGATTTCTCGTTGGGTTTTATACCAAAACCCAAGCCTGTGTCCACACCTCCTAGCCAGACCGCCCATCTTACTTAAGAGCCGTGCTAACTTAGATGTGTACACACATCGACCAAACCCTAACGCCCATTAACCCTGACGAGTTAGGGTTTCTCATTGGGTTTTATACCAAAACCCAGGCCTGTGTCCACACCTCCTAGCCCGGCCGCCCATCTTACTTAAGAGCCGTATACACACATCGACCAAACCCTAATGCCCATTAACCCCTGAACCCCGCTAGCACTAATAATACTCTCGAGACTCCGAAAGCTATTAACTTATGCTAGGGCTCGACTTCCGTAGGACCATAGTCCTGACAGATTTAATCTAGCTAACGTAACTAATCGTAACTTAATTGTATCGCAGGAATCTCTCGATCCAGCGCCTAACCCCAACCAGTGGGTTAGCCAACCTCCCGACCACTGTATTGGTGGGATTCCTTTATAAAAATTTGGTTATGTTTTGCCCAGGTACCGAGGAAAAGAGTTCCCAGGCCTCCTAGCCAGCGTTTTATGCAAAAAATTAAGGTAGGCACACCACGTACACACCCAATATGAAATTGCCATTATAACAGATTCGGATGTCTTTAAAATAATCCTTCAATGAAATCATAGTATTACTGATCATAATCCTCCAAAATATTGAGTCCATTGTATTACAAAATATGTTATTTGGACTCTCTATTTGAAGACCAGCTGGCCAAATAACATATTACAAAATATGTTTTTTGGACTCTCTATTTGAAGACCAGCTGGCCAACCAACGAGATCCAATAGCAAAATTTGATTCACAAAAGTCATTCTTTTTAGTCCATCCGAATCTTCCTCAATGCACGCATGGGTGTCCTAGCAACCGCGAGCTTGTGCATCACCTAGTCAGAAATCTCTAGGATCCTACTTAGGTGTCCTAGCACTTCACTCAGGGACCGCTTCGTCCGTCCTCGCCCATCGTACCGGAAGCGCACCATTTTAAACGTATCGAGGCTGGTCAAGTCCTCGTCAGGTTTTATTGCGAGTGACGTCCCTCGACGACTCCCCACTAGGCTGTTGCAACAACAACAATGAGCCTCTTCTTAGTTTAAACACATACCAAATGCTTCCTCTCGCATTCTAGCGTAAAACAGTCCTTTAAAAGAAAACAGAGGTTCTATGCAAGTAAAATTATCGGTTTGAGATTGGTTCCACAAAACCCTTTTTCCTTAATCCATGATGTTTTCATAATGAGAATCATTGATCTCTCATCAGGATAATCTGCCCATCATTTGACTGACAATCCAACTAGATTCTTGGTGATTTTAGTCAAGGAAAAACTAGGTTAGTTCAATGGTAGTCTATTCTTTGTATTATTAAGAACTGGAGTTGGTCTCACGTTTTTGTTTGATTCAGATCGAGAGATGGACAAATAGTTTACTGACCGTCCCTCTCATAGTCATAACTTTATGAATTTCATTCTTTCTTAACCATAATAGATTTGAAAATGGTTTTATATGAGAATATTAGATTTTTATGGAAATACTCTTCTTCCATTTAATCTAATTTTGGAAAAATATCAATCTGGTGAACTATTCACATAAATATCTAAAGATATTCTTTCTACCACTTTAATTTATCAACTCTAATTCTCTAGGTGAAATTTTGATGAAAATTATTCTTTTGTCACCAAAAATTAATTCAAATATTTCTCTACTTAAATACCATAAAAATTCTTCTTTTAACTAGATACCAATATCTAATTTTTTTGAATAAGCTTAAAATTCTCTTTTTCTCATTTAATGATTGGATTCCAATTGTCATGGGAATTCCTCTTTCATCATAAAATAAATGTATCTAAAATTTCTTTTTAAATTAAATAAAAATATCCATTAATTCAAATATGCCAATAATTCCACTTTTACCATTTAAATGATTGAATTCCAAATGTCATGGGAATTCCTCTTTTATCATTTAAATTTTCTCATGCATAAAAATAAATTCATCTAGAATTCTTCTTTAAATTTAAATAAAAATATCCATTAATTCAATTATGCCAAGAATTCTACTTTTACCATTTAAATGATTGAATTCCAAATATCATGGGAATTCGTCTTTTATCATTTAGATTTTCTCATGCATAAAAATAAATTCATCTAAAATTCTTCTTTAAATTTAAATAAAAATATCCATTAATTCAATTATGCCAAGAACTCCACTTTTACCATTTAAATGATTGAATTACAAATGTCATGGAAATTTCTCTTTTATCATTTAAATTTTCTCATGCCTTAAAATAAATTCATCTAAAATTCTTCTTTAAATTTAAATAAAAATATCCATTAATTTAATTATGCCAAGAATTCCACTTTTACCATTTAAATGATTGAATTCCAAATGTCATGGGAATTCCTCTTTTATCATTTAAATTTTCTCATGCATAAAAATAAATTTATTTAGAATTTCTCTTTAAATTTTAATAAAGATATTTATTATTTTAATATATCAAATTTTCTCTTTTTCCATTTAATTACATGGATCTCCATATCATGGGAATTCCTCTTTTTGTATAAAAATAGAAATACCAAAAATTTCTCTTTTCTTTAATTAATTATTTATGCATAAATACCAAAAATTACTTTTCCATGAATGCGATGAAAATCATTCTTTTAGCATAGGATGACTAATCCTAGAATATGATAGGAAGTCCTCTTTTCACGTTATGCATAAAAATGAGTTATGTATTAATTTCTAAAAATTTTGCCATAGCTTTGCTGCTATTACTGATAATTTTTAAAATTTCTAGAAAGAATAAGATTTTGTAATACAATTATGATAGAATAAGATTTTGTAATGAAATCATTGAGAATATTAATGAAAACCATGAAATTACTTCTTACCTCTAGATTTGGCTTGCTTCTTTATCTTAGAAGGAAGCCCCCAACCAATCAATTGGTTTAGTGTGTTGAGAGGAAAGCTCCAAGGATTGTTGAAGAGAGAGAGAATCTCTAATCTCTCCAAAAGTAGAGGATTTTTAAGAGATAATAGAAAATATGAGTATTTTAATGTAATACTTGTATGGTATAGTTCATAGATGAGAATACAAAAGAATGAGGGTCTATTTATAGGTGAGGGAGGCCACTAACTGAGTCCAACTAAGTTCTAGAATTTTCTAGCTTCAGTTTGGCTAAATTTGGATAAGATTTGAACCAGTTTAGCTCCCATTTTGATCCAGTTTGATCTAAGAGAGAGGAGAGATAAAAATATCTTAATATTTTTGAATTAAAAACCCTCCCACACATGTGTAGGAGGCGCCTACCTCAAAGGTCTCCCCTTCCTTACCAAGGTGTCAAAAATTCATCATTCCTCCAAAATATCTCATTTTTTTAGTAATATCTCTTAATTTTTAACTAATAAACCTTGTACTCAGTCAACTCTTCATCATATGTGAGCATTTACTCATTTTTAGGCATTTTCTTTTATTCATTGGATTTATCTCATCCCAACACTTGGATTAATCCTATTGGTCCATAGGAACTTTAATTGGACCATAATCCACAAATTTCTAAAAATCTAGACCCTTAGGCGGCTAAGGTCACTTATATCATTTTTAATTGATTCCTAATGTACCTTGGAGAATTTTTTTAAACTTCTATTTTAGGGAAATATATTTTAGATATTAGGAGAATTTTTATATCTAAAAATATCTCAATATTGAATTACCTCTCTCTAGAATTTTTTATCTCTCTAGGCAAAAACAAGGAAAAATAATATTTTTTTTGCATTCAGAAACAGGGAATGATTACAAGGGATTGAAGTAAAGCTTATTCATTATTCAGGATAAGGAGAAATCTTACAAAAGGAATTTTGGAAATCCCTCCTTTGACAAAGAACGTTAAGATCACAGAAGTGACAGAGGCTAGACATTCACGTGACACAAGGCTCAACGCAAGGCTCAACGCACAAAGGATTGGTGACCAAGCCAGGATGCAGGAGCTCCAAGAATTACGGTTGAAGGAAGCGGCTATTCGAGAAATGCATAAGTCAAATGTGAGAGCTTTGAGTTATTTTGTCCCCTCATTTCACGTTAGACTTCCAATGCAAGGCATCGGGCAATTTTTCCCTTTCGATGCAGAGGAGATTGATGTTTTATCTAATGTTTTAAGGGAGGTCAACGATAGAATTATTATAGCAGTTCTAAGGTTTGCTACATCCTTTTCATCATCTTGATTGTAAAGTGGGTTGCTTGTCCAAAGAAACTAATATAATGTAATTTTCTTGTGTAGCTTGGTTATATCAAATCTCCCATTGCAGCTTGGTTATATCAAATCACCCATTCGATGTTCAAAATCATATATATATTGTAGATTCCATTCTTTCCTCATTCTTACTACACAACATACTTCATTGGTGGATGTATGTCCATGGTTTAGTTTGATAAATTTTGATGTAGCTCAAATAATTCTAATGGCATACAATTAAGAGTAAGTGACATGCAATCTCATTTATAGTCTTAGTATTGTGACCTTAATCTACTATATATTTTTTATGTTACTTCTGATACTCCTAATTGCATGTTGTAGTTCACACTGGAGTTTGATCCTTTATGATATGGAATCCAAGACTTGTTACTTGGCCAACTCAGGTGAAGAATCCCATGGCACCATGAGATAGTAAGTCCTCACATTCATTATTTATATATTGTAATGAGTTGGAGAGAGAGAGAGAGAGAGAGAGAGAGAGAGAGAGAGAGAGAGAGAGAAGGAGAAGTAGTTAGAGAACTTTTAGTATTGACTACAATATTGTTTCGTGCACAAGGCCATAATCCACAACAAACTGCTAGAACACACAAGGAATATGAGATGCAGAGTCCCGTAGTAGCAACGGTATGGCTATAGTTGCAGTTGGAGGGTGTGCGACAACGCAAAGTCACTGCTACACTTAGTTCTCTCATTGCCCGCAGAAAATGTAGGCATGCTCCTTTTTTTAATGATATCTTACTTTCCTTCCTCATTCTTTGACGGCACATGTCTATTTTTTTGGCTTTTTGTAGAATCCATGATTATCAGAATACTCCGATGTGGATTTAGGGCTATTCATGGAAGAGGCCATTGAGCATATTATTGTCAACATTCCTAGCAGGCTGCCTAATATCCCTGTTGCGTTTGTGCCCCCTCCACCACAGCCGCGATCAGGACCACTGCCATGGCAGTACCCCTGAACACAAGTCGACAGGTTTGTTGTCGAGCTTCCAGAATTTGATGAATCTAAAGACGTCAATTTGGAAGCTTCAACCCTACAATGACAGCAAGCTTCCGTTCCAAAAGAGCAACCACTCCACAAGAAACCAACCCAAGAGCGTTCCAAAGAGCAACCAACCCAAGAGCGTCCCGAAGAGCAAGCACCCCCTCAATGACAAGCCTCACTGCCCCAACAACAAGAATCTTCCCACACACAATAGCACGCTTTGTAGGGAAAAATAAGAACATGCTATCAATGTTTTAACTATCCAATAAGAAAATGTAGAATATTTGTCTTAGTTTCTATTGCTCGGAGAAGCACAAAATGTTGTCATGATTGATGTAACTATATGCTGTCAAAAATACATTTATCTCTATGTGATGGTCATTTGCACCATGAAAACTTGCTTCCTTGTAATGTCTTTACATTGAATGGTCCTTTCTTTTCTCCTTGGTACCTATTTCCAAAAATCAAAGTAATGTATATAAGTAATAATGATTATGGCATAGTTTTGGAATGAATACTTTTTCGAGGTTAGATTCAATAACATATCTTATGGTCGTTGCACTTGAACACATAATCATCAGGCACTTGTAGGTCATCCTCATTCGCCAAGTTTGTTCTCACTTGACGCAGTGAGATGTTTGACCTTATATTGAGTACTGTCAAGAGCTCATGTTAAAACCATACCTCTAATAACATCAATGGATTTTCAATGTCATTCTCCAAGTCCTTATCAATTGCTACAAGTTTTCCATTGACATAATGCCATCTCATATAATGAAAGGCGAAAATAAAATTTTGGAAGCCAATTATATATTTATAGACAATACATTTCCTATGGATTTTGCAGGTAACCCCATTTAATTCTTTCACATCCCAATTTTGCCCTAAGAAATCCAAACATTTCTCTGATTTATAGATAAACATTGACGATGTCTTTTTGACCTCCTCGTCATAAAATAAGTCGACAAAAACATGCAATGGCATAAAGACAACAATTTTCACCTAATGATTTGCTACATTTGGTCTTATACACCTCTGTACGTCTTCGGGTGGTTGCAAGATGAGGTTATCTAGTTTCATGTAGTGGGCACCCTTGGCTCTAGCCTAAAAACATGCATTTTTTCAAGAAGAATTGCCAATCTCTCCTAGTTAGCTGCTAAGGAGTTTCACTTCAAGGTCTTCTAATGAAACATCATATGAAAAGTTGGGCACCTAAAACTATAATCTAATCGAATATCCAATAATTGCAAATCCCCTTTTCTTTGGGAACCAAAATTGTATACAGGCCTTGTCGGAGGTTTAGATGGGTACACTGAATGTGAGTAAATTGCCTATAACTTTTACATTATTATTCATATGATGTTCCCACTTTGTATATCATAAATACAAATAACATAGAGCTTAACTTGATTTATCGAGTAATTTTTGATGTGTTCTACTATTTTCTATATTATTTAAAATGCATTAGAATTGTTAAAAAACATACTATTTTGTCCTCCCACACCACATCTACCATTTAAAATGCTCAAATTGTATGGATCTAGTGATGATTAGATTGGGGAAGATTAGTAGAATGTGGGTATAAGGTAAAACTACAAATCTAACGATTGGATTTTTGTAGATTTACTTTGGAAAATTTGTTATGACTGTTAGAGACCCATTAAATCAATTGTAATTTAATTATAAAAAATCAAATATTGAATCTTTCAATCTAAAAACTCTAGGGATCAATATACTTATTGCCATGAATTTATTAAAAAAAGTTTGGCTTAATTTAAGTATGGGAAGGTCCATTTTAAATCCTCCCAAGTGAAAATTCCCATATTGTATCCACTCTCCCCTTTTCAACTCTAAAGCCAATCCTAGTTAGGTTTGGAAATCTAGGCTTGGTAAACTTCAAATCCTAGATATCATTCCCATGTGTGAGGCTTGGGTAGTCACAAATCTTATATATGCATGCCACTCTATGTCCATGTCAGCTTCGAGAGGATCCACATAAGCAGCTTGCCACCTCCACTCTCCATATCAACATGGTCAACCTCCACCTCATCATCCTAGTCATCATTAATGCCACATCTTCTTGCCACCTCGCACTTGGTGACATGGCATGCCATATCATGGAATTGCCACATCAGCCATAATAGTGCCACATGTTAAGAAAATGCCACATGTCATGCACGCATGTGACACGTGGCACCTCCTTCCCACCTCTCCATTTTAAAAAATATATATATTTTTTAAAAAATTATTTTAGTAATTTAGAGAAATAAAATATAGAATTTTAAATAATAAAATACATATAACTTATTAATATAAAAGAATTTAAAATCACTAATTTTAAAGGATTATATTTTAGAATTAGATCAATAATATTATTTTTAAAGTTTATGTTATTTAATTTAAAAAAATAAATTTTTAAATTTAATATTTCTTTAAAATATTTTATGTGTAGGATAAACCTTTGAATAAAATTTGAAAAAAATACATTATAAAAGAAAATACAGTTATATAATTATAAAATAAAAGATATATTTAAAGATATATTTATATATTTAGTAATGATAAATATTTAGACTTGTTAATAAATATTATTAATAATATTAAATTTTAAGTAGATAATAGTTTATCTTTATGTTTATCTTAATTATCCAATTAATCGTAGATAGGAAATCCAATGAGATTTGAAGTGGATAACCTATTTTTCCTATATAATCACACATCTCTAGTACTATCCCATCATTGAGCCTTCATAATTTTTACTCTCTTAGCTTCCTTGAGAATGGGTTCTCAAAGTCGTAGGGGTTTTATAATCTCGAACGAGGTTTGGTGACATTATGCACTTTAGGGTTTGCAAGATGTATGCTCTGGTTAGTGAGACAAACGGCCAAGGTACGCACTTAATTTTAGGGTTGGTGAAGGATCGACAGTGCTGAGATTTGAATTCAGTTATGCTTCAAAGAGGCTTAGTTTATTATATTTTACAATCTTCAACACTTGGATGGATGCAAAAAACATAATTTGGAAGCGTTTTTCAAATGCTTCTTTTTCGACCTCAAAGAAGGTGAATTTAAGGATTATACCCACAACAACGACTTGTAGAACACCATCATTCTGATCGTTTTGAGTACCTGAACAACCCTATCCATGCCTCAAAGTTATGACCTTGTCAAATTTGTGTCGGAGTCAAGGCAGCTAGTAGTACAGACAATTGGTGATAGAGTTAGCATAAGACCATGACAGCTTTATTAGAGCTTGTATGAGAAGTATTTCTCTATCTACTTTTACTTGTATTAATCTTTCTCTTATATAATAAATTATATTAGCACACACATGCACAAAATACACATGGATCCCTAACAAGCACATGTAGGGGAAGCCTCATAGCCATTCTTGGCACCTAGGGCGGTGTTTCATCTTTCTCTATCTCTCTCTCTCTCTCTCTCTTTCTCTATTTCTTCACTTATGTTGGTGATTTTGGGTGGATTACTCAATGTTTTAAAATTGATATTTAAGTTTTGTTGTTCTTTTTGTTTGTGATAATTTCTCTCTACAATCTCGCTTCCGTTTCTGGATTTGTTTTGTATGAGTTTCTTGTTTCAAAAATACTGTCTATCAAACAATTATTGTGACAATGTGAAGGAGTGACAATTTGAAGAGGGACACTTTGAAGAGAGACACTTAGTGTTACTCTATTCTTTATGAGGTCAAAAAAAACTCAAGTTTAGAGGGTTAGGGCCGTACTGAGTCATGAAAATCTCTCAAACAAGAAACGTTGAACTTGAGACCCTTGATGGAGAAGGCATTGGGTTCTACAATGTCATTAGGATCAAAATGCATCTCCCCTCACGAGCATAGGACACACTATTACAAATTAATTACTCGCAGGAACCTCCACAAAGATCTCATATCTGAGCCATATCGGCACATGACCTTGATGAAGAGGAGATCAAGATTTCCCCATCCTACATCCAAGTCAAGCTAGAAGCAAGCAAACATGTATCTATGACAGTCCTCATAGACGAAGGGGCAGATGTGAACCTTATGTCTCATGATGTGTGGAAAAGTATAGGGAAACCTGAATTAAGGGCCTCTACACTCGAGCTTGAACCGCTATGTGTTGTTGCGCTACACAAGTCTTAGGGAAGCTAAAGATGCTCATGCATGTTGAAGTGGATGCTATGCTAATAATATTTTAGGTGTCCCCTTAGTATTTAGGGAACATGGAACCTCTCCTTCTTATTCGAGAATGGAAATACGTGACTTCATGATGCAATGTTGATTACAATGCCAAACTGATCCACCTGACTATGGGTAACACCAAGATCTTAGTTAGAATGTTTGCACCACCATTGCATAAAGCCAAGGGAAAAAACAAGGAACCACCACAGGATTTCATTGATAAGGTCATTGAAAAAGAAAACGTGGCTAAAGCATCATCATCAAAACCATCGAGGCAAACCCAATAGATCAAGATATCAAAACCCCCATGGAAGGGAAATGTTAGAACACCAAGACAGATGTGGATCCCCAAAGACATACATGTCAAACAGGGCTATTGCTCATGTAACCGACACATCTGGATACCAAAGCAAAACCAGTCAAAGCAAGTACTACTGCATGTCACTCCTCCTTAAAAACATTTCCACAATCTTGGATGGAATGGAGATCTAAACCAATTGGTATGCACACAACCCATTAGGTAAATGATCAAGTACGCAACACCAACGCTTCCATCAATGATTCTTTGCTTGATGAAAAGGTTGCTAGCTAAGCTCTCACAACAGAACTTAAATCCATTGGTATTGCATGCATGTATCTTAGGTACGTATCAACAATTGAAGAAATGAATGACCTAGGAATTTTCCCTACCGACGCGCTTCATGAACTTTGAAACATCACACCTAAGATTAGTACACTTGTAGACAAGGAAACATCATATGTAATCCTCATGCTTGCTCAACAGGTAGGTTTAGAAAATGCTAAACTAGGAAGACTCCTACCGTCTCTTATGCCTCTCACCCTGTAAGCACATCTATGCTAGAGTTGGGAACATTTAAAGAAAAGCACATCTATGCTAGAGTTAGGAACATTTAAAGAAAAGCACAAGAGTCTGACAACCCATTAGCGCCAGGATGATACAAACGGAAGAAAGAAAAATCGTTGCATGGATATAGGTTGCTATCCAACTATGAGACTAGATCCATCAAGAAGGAAGCAATTACCGAACCAGACTACGTTGTTCCTACATCTCTAGTAATGATTGGCCAAGTAAGGAAATGCAATAGCACTAAAATTCAATCGCATCTATTGGCCCATAAGCACATTACAATAGAGGAATTGCATGTTTGTATCCAAATGTTGGGTATCAATCTCATAGAGAAAATCACGAACCCAGAATTCCTTTCATGGTTTCATTCATCACTAGGTGTTTGTATAGTACTAACCCAAACACCAAATAAAACAAGCCTCCCTACTAACCAATAAGACCCTCAACCCCAAAACTTTGAGAAAACACCTCACTCGCACTCTGCATTAAAAACTTTAGAATACGTGGGAATGAGCCCCAATATGTGGTCTCGCCACTCACTAATTGTAGATGTGAATCTCCTAAAAGAACACCATCTCCAAAGAAAATCTCTTGTTGAGCTTGTAGGTTCATTTGCGTGATTAGGTTCACTCACATGAAAGGCACTCATTCGTGTGGATCAAGCTCACTCGCATGGAAGGCACTCATTCGTGTGGAAAAAATGGCTATTCAAAGATCTTTTTTCCTCATTTCCACCCGCATGATCATGAAGGTTCTTTGCCAGCATAAAGCACACGATGCTCCAACGGATTCATGAAAAATTGGAGACACTCTTGGTAGCAATCCCAATGAAGGCAAAGAGAAATAAGTCCCCCTCCCGATCCCCTATTCATGTGCTTTGATGATGAAGGTCCTACTCATTCATGGGAAAAGAAGTTTAATATGACTGTCGATGAAGTAGCAGAGGAGGCCAAACATGAGATAAAGAATCATAAGGACCAGTTGTAGCCTCTCATTAATGCAAATACCCTACTTAAACAAAAAGTGGATGCACTAGCATTACAGCTTCTTCATGCCCAAAACGAAGCTAAAGTTAATGTTTCCTATGCCCAACTGCTAGAAGGGTGCATCGAAGGAAATGAGGAGGTGTTTGCTACTCTGGAAGAAGGTCAGCAAGAAGCATATGGGACAACTTGCAAGCCCAAGTACTTGTAAAGGGAACTCCCATCGACATGAATGACACCATCATGGGCATTCAACTGGCATGGATATAATGGTGCCTCATCAATTGGCAAATTCATTGCAGAGCCACTCTACTACCCTCTTCCTCAAAGCCAAGGTTTCCGCTCTTTTGTGTCCAAAAGTAGCAGCAGCAAGAACGCCCATTTTCATGGCCAAAAATTCTAACTACTACCAAAGGATATACCTTTTACTAATCCGATGATCTTCTCCTTACTCTCAAGCATTTCATCTTCCTACAAAATCGTGCACTCAATCCCTGTATTATGACCACACTTTACTACCTTAGGCTTATAGTCCTTCTCCTCAAGCATTCTCCCCATCCTGTTATGGAATGAAAATGCTAAGTTGCACATTCCTTGCCCAGAAGTGGCATTATACATTTATTATTATATTAAAAATTTAATTAAAAAAACAAAAAAATCATAAGGGTCCTCACCTTTGAAGTCTTTGACTTGCACCAATGTTGGACCTATTACCCTTTCTCTCTTCATGCACTAAATAGGCAATTCCACTCACAATCAAGGTACTCAAGTGCAGGACATATCCGGGCAACATTTGGCTTGCATCGGTGTTAGACCCAACTCCCTATTTAAAACATGCACACATGTCACGGGAGTTTACACATCCTATATAAGTGGCACATGTGTTTCTAGGCTTCTACTTGTGCGACCCCAATTGATCCCACATTGCACTTTTACCACATGCACATTGCATTATCACATAGGCATTGCATGTTTCTTCACTGCATTTCCTCCCCTTTTCCTTTGCATCAGATTCTTTCCTCGCATATAGAAACCTTTCTCTTTCCCTCATGCCAAGGGACTGGCACCAATTTAGCAAGGAGGGCAATGTTGACTGCAAAGGTGTCATCATCATCGAAAAATGAAAGACATTAAAAGGAAGAGACACCAAGCATTGAGAGATAAACAATGAGATAAAGGCAACAAAAAGCAAAGGTATTAGCATAAATATTTTAAGGACTTGTGATTGTTGTATCAAAGAAGAATGTAAGCATGAAGACAAGTCAAAGGGTCAAGACAAGGACACACTAAGCATGAAGGATTTATCCATCATTGTAATCCCTTATAATCTTGAGGCCTAAATATTTAAACAGCCTGATTCGATACTTGTAATACCTTGTTACCAACCTCAGTGAAAGTGCCCTATAAAATGAATCTTGTAAAGGTGCATGTAATGTTGTAAAACACCCCCTATGGATAGGGTAAGGGTTGAGGATGTATAAAAAGACGAGTACAGATAAAAATATGACTTTTTAAGGCCTTAAACTGTGTGTTTTTTTGTGAATTATGAGTTGCACCCATTGTTGCCCCACAGAGTGAAAGAGTGAGAGAGTGAGAGAGAAAGCCTGAGCTTGTGAGGGATCTAAGAGAGTAGCTCACTGAAGTAGCTCAAGAGGAGTGTGAAGGAATAGCATGGAAGTATGTGGTGAAGCCTTATTTATTTCTTTTCTTTCTCTTTCTCATACCTAAACATCACATTGTGTTTTCACAATGAAGTAAGCTTGAAGCTAATAAAGGCACACAGAGCCACGAAGAGTCCATCAAGGCATCAAGGAGATGTATCAACCACACACAAGACTATAATGGAGGTGAGCCCTTTAACTTGTTGTTTTCCCCTTAATATTCTTCTCTACAGTTGTACTATGTGAGAGGCAGTGGAACCCTTCTACTCATGAACTACCTGACCAATTGGTAGGGAGGCTTGCCCAGCATTATGTGTCCATATTGGTTGTTGTTAGCAAAGGGAGGTATCCCACTGTGGATAGCTAATAAGCCACACACCTCCAACAATGGGTTTGATGGTAGCCCTTGATCAGGGAGATTATGGGAACATGCTAATAGTCCAAATGCATCAGCTGGAAGTGCTAGAAATACAAAAAATTCAGCAGGCAAGCAAAAGGAAACGCAAAATGTGGATGCAAGTTTGGACCTAGATGCGGGAAAGTCTATCTCTTTGATGGAGATTCTAGTGGTTAGAGATCCTTGATGAGGATTTTGAGATACCAGTAGTAGTGAGAACTCTAGAACTACAGAGAACATAGGTTGTAGAGAGGACACCTGCAAGTGATCCTGGTGTATGAGGGTTAGATATCTCGTGTAGATATTGGGGCTTTACTCATATGGAACTCACCATTATGCATATATGGTGAAGGTGATACATGATGAGGAGCCCAAATGTTTTGAGGAGGCCATTGGAGATGCCAAATGGGAGGCAACCATGGATGAGAAGATGGTCGCATTGGATCCTAATAACAAGACATGGGAGTTGGTCCCTTTGCTCAAGGGCAAGAAGGCACAGTGGATGCAAGTGGGTGTACAATTTAAAGCATAATTTGGATAGGTCAATCAATAGGTTCAAAGTAAGGTTGGATGGGTCAATAGGTTCAAAGTAAGGTTGGATAGGTCAATCAATAGGTTCAAAGTAAGGTTGGATGGGTCAATAGGTTCAAAGCAAGGTTGGAAGCAAAAGGCTATGTAGATACCTATGAGTCTGACTATGAGGAGACATTTAGTCTGGTTTGCAAGGATGGCAACCGTGAAATGTGTTAATGATGTGGCTAATACAAAAAGATGGTCTTTACATCAGACAAATGTAGAGAATGCTTTATTACATGGAGATTTGTAGGAAGAGGTGTACCAAGTTATGAGGATTTGGATAACATAACATTTTTGTGTACCAAGTTATGAAGATTTGGATAACATAACATTTTTGTGCAGGTTATGCAAAACCTTTTATGGCTTGAAGAAAACACCCAAAGCATGGTCGGATAAGATCGGGGTATATCTTATCACTATTGGATTCTACATTATTTCACATGCAAATCACTCTCCATTAGGGAAAATATGGACTACAAAAAGGATTAGCTTAAGTTGCTGATTTTTTGGGTTTAGAATGCTAAACTTGGCTCCATAGTGGGGGACAAGCTAATGAATATCCTACTTTTGGTCCCTTTTTAGACTAGTAACCCCTAGATCCTCTCCTATTTTTACTATAGGTTCCACTCACTTTTTGAAAAAGTCACCACTATTTCTAAAGTCCACTCTCATTTTTGAATTATTTATGTGTGAGATTTCTTGGACCACTTGCCTTTTTTATGTGGTCCCACACCTCCCTCTTCCCCAAATTTGAAAAACGCGGGTATAAGAGACCCTAAAATTAGGTTTATTTTATTTTTAAAATTTGATAATTTTAAATAAAAAAAGGGCTCCTCAATAATATGTAATCCCCAAAAGTATCTTTTCAAGGTCATTTTCAGCTAATAACTACCTTTTTCAAGCCTCATATCTTTTCCATCATATCTCATGCATATATGTGTGGTCCCACACCTCTTTCTTCCCCAAATTTGAATAATGCGAGTATAAGGGACCCTAAAATTAGGTTTTTTTAATTTTTAAATTTTAACATTTTACAATAAAAAAGGTCCCTTAATCATATGTAACCCCTAAAAGTACCTTTTCAAGGTTATTTTCAGTCAATAACTACCTCTTTCAAGCCCCATATCTTTTCCATCATATCTCATGCATATATATGTGGTCCCACACATCTCTCTTCCCCAAATTTGAATAATGTGAGTACAAGGGACCCTAAAATTAGGGTTTTTTGGATTTTTTAAATTTTAAGATTTTTTAATTAAAAAAAGAGTCCCTCAATCATATGTAACCCCCAAAAGTACCTTTTTAAGGTCATTTTCAACCATAACTACCTCATTTTAATCTCACATCTTTTTTCATCACCTAATCCTCATAGCTAACCTCAAAAAGTAAATTTATATTATTAGTTTTAGCTTGCAATTACCTTCTTTTATTTCCATCAATATATCTCAACTTTCATCTTACTCTAATCCTTCTTTCATTTGCTGACCTTAGCGTAAACCATGCCTCCTTTAGAAGATATTACTAACATAAAAAATGTAAGATAGATATTCATATTCTTGTAAAAGAGGAATATGCATCAGTCAAACTTCCTTACGTAAGACAACCATTGGATAATGCATCCACTTCTTTACTTAGGGCTCAGGGAAAGAAACATATAGACTTATGGGTTGATGGTGTGTTCTATCCACGTGACCCATTAACCTTAGATAACCCACCATTTAGTGATCTGACTAGTTAAGTATATCACATTGGTGATGGGAAAAATGGGCTTCTTGGATATTGTAAAAACGTCTAACAGTCTGTAGTAGCGGGCTTACATATAACATATATACACATTGCATCTTCAATCAAATATTGAAGAATCAACAAACCAAGTGTAAATTTTAGAGAATAAGAATAAAGAAAAGGAGATACAAATCAAGAAATAAGAGAAAGAATTAAATAAGCAAATTATATTATTTCAAGAAAGTCCCAGTTGATGCAAGGGAATGCCAAAGAGAGCTATCAGAAATTGATAGGCTTGCAATAGGCAATGGTGCTAAGAAAAGACAAATCATGGCAACAAAAAGGTGAATAATTGAGTGTTTAATAATTTACATAAGAGTTATACAACTAACACTTTTATTCAACGTTTACATTTCAGGAACTTTTTGATTAATGCATCGGCGGGAAACATGCAAACTTACACCCAGAGTCTTTTGAAAGCTTGCATTAGGAAGCAAGACATGTTGGTGGCTATAGTTTGTGACCCCAATTAAAAGGGATTTCGTGATGTTTTCTCACGAAAGAAATCATGAAGGAAATTGAGGGGATTTTGAGTGCAAATGATATTCAAAGTGCTTGTGAGATGAAGCAAGTATAAGTCACAAGGGCTATGAGTCCATCCATGCCATCTCACAAAGGAGGCTCTTCACAAGTGAGAGGTCAACAGCCACTTTCTTTCACCTCCATAGAAAGTTGCATTGGCAAATAAGACAAACAATGCACATGTAAGATCACTTGTTGGTGAGTATTTCCATGTACAGGGAACAAAAGTATTGAAGGACAAATCAAAGGGTGATATCAAAGTAGAGTACAATGCCTTCAACAACATTTTTGTGATTTTAAAGAGGCTTCAACAAGAAATGATCAAATTTTATAAATTATCTCATAAAGATTAGTATGATCTAAACTTTCTTATTCACGGTGAAAAATCAAATAACATGTATATCTAATCATGTGTTATTTCATGATTGTAGAGTCTATAGGAGTAGTCTCTTTTGTAATATAGAGTGGTTGCTAAGATGTCTAGAGATAATCATGTTGTGGCACAACAAGTATCAATGAGTGGAGATAATCACGTTGTGGCACAACAAGTATCAATCAGTGAAAGATGCTAAGATGTCTGGAGATAATCATGTTGTGGCACAACAATTATCAATGAGTGAAGCAAAGGCTAGGCGATTTTTACACATGTTGGGGAAAAACTCCAAAGTAAGATGGGAGTTGTGGAAGGAGATATGAAATTATACTACTGATTGTGGACAAGGATGTAAGTCTAGGTAACAAGAATGCAAAGGTTTGGGCTTGTTTTGATAAGATTGTGTCAATCATGCTATTAAGTACTACCAGCGCTGAACAACAAAGCATATTCAAGACAACAAAGCATATTCAAGACAACAATCATCGAGTTTACTCAACTGATCACATTGAAAGTTGGAGGGAAACATCAATTACCCATTACATGGTACATTTTTATTATTATTAAGTTGTTACAATCTATATGTATTTCCTAATCACTCACGCAATTGGTTGTTTCCAGTATATTATTTATGCTCATGGATCATATTACTTGGAAAAGTATGGTTCCCTCGACATGTGGAGCACCCAAGGGATGGAGAAGTCACAGTCTAGGGAAAAGGGAATCTATTTCAAGAATGCCACTTGTCATGGTGGAGGGGTGACATAAACGAATTACCTCACTGAAATGTTTGATTGGTGTTTTTGATACACATTGAGTAGAAGCTTTTTGAAGGAGAAGGCAAAGGCATCTCAAATTGCAAAAGTAGTCCAACTCTGCGCATGAAGGAGACCAATAAGGCTACATGGAACCAAAGTAGTGGCCAACACCCCATGATGCATGGCATGCTATAATGGTTATAAAGCAACATTAAATTATAATGGATATTTTTTTTGTTTCACACAAAATTGCCATTTTTAAAAATTTGACCTAATGTTCAAGTGCCTATAAAAAGGTTCTATGGCCTCATTTTTGTCATTTCACTTTCACTCTCCTCACTTTCTCACCCATGGCCTAAACTAAGAATACTGCACGTAGAGTACCTCCATGTCCTGCCAATGCTGCTACTAGTAATAGAAAGCATCCTCGCGATCCCAATAGCATGGAATCGTCAAGTGACAGTAGGAGCGAGAATAGGGTCCTCCACCATAGGAAGTACTAAATATTCGGCCTCCATGAGGGCAATGTGCTGGGAAGATGCTCCCTACCAATATGGGTCCCCTTCCAACACAAGACGAAGCCCAACAAAAGAAGGTGTAGGACAAGGAGGCTCTACAAGTGAGGGGAGCGCCCCTCGTGTTTTATATTTACAAGAACCTCCACAACAACAGCAAGACGAAGCCCAACAAAAGAAGGTGTAGGACAAGGAGGCTCTACAAGTGAGGGGAGCGCCCCTCGTGTTTTATATTTACAAGAACCTCCACAACAACAGCAAGGTAGTAGAACCTCCACCACAACGTCACCGTGGCTACCACAAGGGACCTGACTAGAAGAAGGCTCCTCATCCTCCAAGGCCTCAGAACCCGAATGTGCTTCCACATACAGCAAAAGGAGGAGAAGGAATAATGAAGTGAAGGCACTCCAAGGGATACACAGATTTTAAAAATATATGGATCTCCTCACACTTCTTGTAAGAGAAATCCTATATAGTTACTTTCAATTAGACCATCATGTGCAAAGCCTTACCTTGGGAGCTTTACAAGAAGCTGTAGAAGCTTTTTTGTTGACCTTTTTTTGAGGATGCAAACTTCTGTGCTATCCATGCCAAGAGGGTTACTATTATGACAAAGGATCTTAAATTAGCTAGACTTTTGCATTGTCAAGACTTGTAATTAGCAATGGTGCTATGTAAAAATATATCTTTATCAATAGAAAGCTTAAGTTTTTTTATCTTGTCGCATTTTAAGCTTGTATAATCATGGATTTTTTTTTGGGACCCATTTTGAATATAAGTTTGAAATATATTTTATTAATGTACCATGTGCAAAATTGAATAAGATTGCACCAATTCTCTCACAGCGAGTCATAAAACACATAAGTGTAATTTTTTATAGGTTCCTTTAGAAAGTTTGTAGATTTACAAAATTTATTTGTTCAATTGAATTATAAAATTGAGTTCTAAATTTGTAATAATTTTTTTGAAAAAATGAGAAATGTTTTTCCTAAGAATCCGAAACATTTTTTTCAAGTCTCTGTGGGCCTTCCAAGCCCTCCCCCAAGCATCGGTCGGGGCTGGATGGGGCCCAAAAGGCCCCAGGTTGCCGTGTGCTAGCCTGGGGCCTTCTAGGCCCATCTAGCCCCCCCACCAAGGCATGGGGGACTTGTTTATCTGGCCCCAAGTCACCCCCCGTGCTCACCTGGGACCTTCTGGGCCCATCCAGTCCCCTCGAGGCTTGGGGGAGGGCTTGGAAGGCCCATAAGGACTTCAAAAAAATATTTCAGTTTGTTTGAATTATTTTTTAAAGAATTGATCTCAAAAATAATTGCTAAAATTCATTAAATTAGTACAAACTCAACTACAAAATTGAACTCACTCCATTCAATTGCAAATTCAAAATCAATTGCACAGTTAAGAAATTCACTTCATGTAAAATTCAACTACAAAAATTAAAATTGACTCCCCGATGTAGATGACTTCCAAACAAGTGTATTTCTATTTCCAGAAAGGGGGATTACGTGAAGTGACTCCGGTGTAGATGACTTCCAAACAAGTGTAGATGACTTCCAAACAAGTTGCTCCATCATGTATTGAGAGGTTTTCTTATCAAGTGGACAATCTAACCCAATGGTGAGGAAAGACAAGCACTTATCTTGCTTTACTTTAAACATTTTCTCCAAGTCCTACAATAAGAAGAGAAACTCCTCTCCATCTACCACTCTGTAGCTAAGTGTACTTAGTGCTAACTCGGGCATATCTGGTGTTGCCCCTATCTCATCGGCCTCACTCAGTTATCACGGCTGCATCCACAGCCGCCATTGCTCCCTCCGCTCTGATGATGACCCTTCTCCACTGGCCTATGAGGTTTTACCTCCAGCTTTTTCTACCTCTTCGTGTTCTTGAAGAAGAACTAAGGCTAGAGCTTTCTCCGCCACTTACTCAAGGAGCTCTTCCTTTGGATCTACCTCCTTTCCCCTAACTAAATCGGCCAGGGCAATGTTATTTACCTCAACCTCATCATTGGACTCTTGTTCATTCAACATGAGAACGAATGTTGAGATCCATGACAAAAAGTTGGTGCCGATGTTTCCCTTATCAAGGGCAACCACTTCCTCACTGGAAAGAACCTTGAAGTACCCATCTTGTTTCATGGCTTGTTGGAACCTACACATTCTCTTAGGACAGTTTTCATCCATTTTGTTGATGTAGCGTAGAAGCTTGCAAGGGTCCCACAGAGTGTTACTCTTAGGGATGGTCACAACAGCAAAGGGCTAACAATCCATGTTCTCCAAGGTCTCCTTGTAGTCTTGTTCGGCAAGGAGGATAGTTTCTTCGAAGTCAATGGTGGGAGAGAATATGTGAAATAGCTCTTGTTGGCTAGCCCACTCAGTCCTCTCTCTAGGAATGCAAGAAAGTTCTCATATGCCATGGAATGATCCATTAGGAATGCGATGAGAGTTCAAGCAAAGATCTAGGGAATGTATACAGCAAAGTGCGCACAAGTGCTAGTGATACAAATGACAAAAATGAGGGATTAGGGTTTGGAATTGAAAATTTCACAACTAAAAAAAGGGCCAACCGCCCACCCAAAATACTTTATTAAATGTAGTCATTTTAATTAAAATACTTAATCCAAGTAATACATTTAATCAAATGTATCCAAATAATAATTTTGTACAAACTTATACAAATTGAATTTATTTCAATCATTCAAGCTTGATCCAAGTAGTCCGTGCCATTCATTACATATCGACCAAAAAAGGAAAAGTTGGATTACAATGAGAAAACAAATTTACAATGACATTATCCAATTACACTCCTAATTGCAATTCCACACCCCCGTCCCTCCAAGAATCACGAACCATGAAAGACTTCTCCATAAATCTCCCAATCTACACAAACACATATGAACAAATATCATAGACGATTGAGAAAAGTCAACTCAAAAATTAATGAGGAAAAAGCAAATACCTTTCGACGTTCTATCTTGAAGCTTGCATCTTGTACTTCCTCAAATCCCATGATTAGTAGGTGTTCTCGAACACTTGCTAATCTCCATTCTTTACTAGCATTGAGACAAGGTCAATGGTGCCACTGGAGCAGAACATCAAGCATGCACAAGTAATCTACATTGATGAACATGCTAACAAGGACCATAAGAAAGTTAATAAGGTGATTGGGTAATGCTTTGAATTGAAAAGAGATGACTTCCTAGTGTAGAGACTCACCCAGCTGTCGGGCTAAGCACCTAAATTTTTTGGACATTTTAAAATTATTTAGAAGATAAATGACAATGCTTATAGGCTTAACCTACCTGACTATTAGAACATTCATAATTCTTTTCATGTTCATCTTTTGAGACCTTTCCGAGGAGATTTATCGACTCAAACAGTTTTAGAAAAACCTTCTTTGTTACAAGGGGAGACTCAGGTTCTAGAACCAGATAAGTAGTTGACTCACACCCATCATGGACATCAATATCCTACTTATCCAGTGACTTTCAAGAATCATTCAATTGAAAATGCTAAGAGGATGCCACAAAGATTTTTTCGCCAATACCTTGATTTACTTTCATCCTATTTAGCAAGAAATTGAGAACAATTACTATTTCAAGCAAGCGGGATGTTATGAGAAACGATTTTCAAAGATATTTTTGTTATTTTATTGGTGTTTTGAACTAGCATTGTGGCTGGGTACTTACTCACGTGCATTTCCTGACTTGTGTCATATGCCACTCTAAGTCCATTTCCTGATTCGTTTGATGTTCACTGATAACACTCTGTGTTTTCTAGGGAGTACTATTATTTACTCCAAGTTATTACTGTGTATTTCCACTTCGATCCTATAAAATACAAGAATGTCAATGGTTTAATGAGTTATTATATTTTCTTATTGCTTTGGAATATTTAATGCTATTTTTTATTTTAGTGAATTAAGTGATTTGTAAAAGGAAGATTCCAAGATATATTGTGGGGATATTTTATTTCAGCTCAAACGGATAAATATTATAGAAGATATTTGATTTTTACTGCCCTGGTGTATGTTCTAGATTTTGAAGACCCTTCATGGATGAACAAGAGTTATTCCTTTTTATAAAAGAAATATTGTATTATTTGGGAGAAAAAATTTACAAAAAGATGTAATTTGATTTTTGCTTTCATGTTTTAGAAGGCATGCTTTTAGATTATGCATATTTGAAAAGCAAAAAATAAAGCCAAAAACATGTCAGGCAATCCCCTCTTGTAAATAGAGGAAGAAGATGTGTGTTTTTGTGGATTGTTGAACATACATACGTATACATCTCTCCTTGTAACTTGAAGAATATGGAATACACTAAGAAGGAGTCACTCACATGGGGGGAGATTGTACCCATTGTTGCGTCTTGACGAGGTCTTGAATCAGCTCTATCTTGTGAGTTTTTAAAGCTTTGAATTATTTTAGTGTAGTATTTTTTTGCTATTTTATGTTTGTGCAGGCTTCGTATTGCATTTTCGTTGTAGCTTGATAAATGGATGGAAAGAAAGAAATCATACAAAAGTGATAAAAAGATATGCAAATTTTATGAAAACTTATCACATTGCAGTTATCATTATGTGCTTTATACAAAAATATGAATATATACAGCTAAAAAATAATAATTTGCAAAACCATCTTTAACTTTAGAGCTAAAAAATTATGTGGCCTGCCAAAGTACAATGAATTTTCACTAAAAATCTAGCAAAATAATGATGCCAAATTTATCCACATGGGTGTAAAATTTCATGTACAAAGGATACGTCAAAACAAGGATTTGCAAATTTTTGAGTTTTTTTGTTTATAAAACACTAGAACTTTATGAATGAATTTGAAAAAAAAGAGACATAGGAGTCATACTTTAGAATTGTTCACTCTATTTTTCTTGGAATCTTGGAAGAGAGAGAGGATGCTTATAGGGCCCCTTTCAGAGTTCATTTCTCTCTTATTGCACATTTTTTAGGGAGGCTAGTGCTATCCACTTCAAAGAAATATATCTAAGCAATCATCCGGCATGGTCAAAACTGCAAGACATAGACAAGTTGATCATGGCATTTCTTATTCATTTTGAAAAAAAGGGGAAAACAGGATGTTCGTATCAGACTTGAACGAGTGAATGTAAAAACTAAACACACAATCATATGTGGCTTTACATCACCTTGTAGAAATGATGCTAGAATTCAACCAACATTGAGTGTTTATGATAGTAGATTCTTTGCAAAATCTAAATCAGTGTTAAAAATTTTTTGACTCAGTCATTTACAATCTTGTAAGATCTTATTCCACTTGAATTGTGTATTAAAACTTCATTATGATATAAATGATTCTCTATAAGATATATAAGTGAATTATTTACACTAAATGGACTTATGTTATTGGCTTGAATTAGTGTGATTAGATGAAATGTCTTGATTTTATGATTATCTTTGTGTAATGGATTACGCTTTAGAAATTTAAGTCAATTTGAAATTATTCACACAAACTTCATAAAAATGAATGAGATTACCATGTCTCTTGTTCAAACAAAATTTAACTTCATCATAAAACGGAAGTGCTCTTCTTTTGCACTCAAAATGGTTGAATAAGTAAACATAAATGAGGAGCTGCTGTCAAGATGGCCTCATTGGACCTCTTGTATTCTTTGTCTTCTTAGCTCCTCATGATGACGTTGAATCACGCTGTGATCCGTATCGACTCCCTTAACACCAAAATAATCTGGTATCTCCACCCAACAATAGACAAATACAAGGGTCTCTACTAACATAATGCTCTCTAACTAACCTCATGTGTTTACATGAATCTCCTTTTCATTCCACGCTCATTCGTTTGAATTAACTCTAACCTTTACTTTGTTCTTATCACCCCTGAACCTCGTTGACACGTGTTAGAACAATTTAACAACTAGAAGATCCCCACAACCACTTTCCCCTTTTATACTTTATCTCCCTGTGCTTAAGAGAGGAGTGCACATTCTCAAAGATAAAAGTTGGAAACCTATTTTGGAGAGTACTTACCCTTTCCAATTTAGGTGAAATATGGTCTCTCATTTTTTCCCCTTAAGGATTTCCACACCTCCTCTCTCTATGAAAATGGGCTCATAGTGAATTTTTTACAAATCAAATCAAAAGTTGGCGGAGATTGCACACTTGGAATCTACTCATTGAGACCTTTCCAATGATATATATCATGATGGAAAATTTTGATTACTCAATGATATATAGCATGGTGATGACATGGTAGTTATTACAGTTATATGCTATGTCTTCATCAATTTGGGGACTTGTTGAATAATCAAAATTTCCCATCATGCTATATATCATTGGAAAGGTCTCGAGATGAGTAGACTCCAAATGTGCAATCTCCACCAACTTTTGATTTGATTTGTAAAATTTTCACCATGAGCCCATTTTTCTCGAGAGAGGAGGTGTAGAAATCCTTAAGGGGCAAAAATGAGAGTCCTTATATCGCCTAATGAAGGTGGATCATTTTTCAGGCCTATCCTTCCACATAACCAAACATTACCGTATGTCATGTTCTTTTATCTTGGTAATCCACAATCTTTTTAGGTTCATGTGGTAAGGATGGTGGCTCAATGAACTCAAGGAGAACATTTTCATTCACCTAGTTATCACCATCACCTAGTTTATTCCTTAAGTTACTAGCATCAACTCGATGAACTTGAGACTTTTTTTTGGCAAAACTAGTTTTCACACAAAATCTCCAACTCTTTTTAGTATTCTAAATGGACTACAATACCTTGGAGATACCTTAGGTTTAAGGCCAATATTGAAAGAGAATGAGTTCTCTGGGACTCGAAGAAAAACTTTTTCTCCCTCAAACTCAATGGCTTGCCTTCTTTTTGATCAACAAATGTTTTCACATAATTTTGAGCCCTTTTCTTGTTATCTCGCACAACGTTTGACATGAAAATCATGTCCTTAAGAAAGTCCTCAGTGCAACGAGCTCTTGAATGAAAAACATATATTAACATGAATGGGCTAAAGCTAGTTATAGTGTGCTTTGAGCTATTATAAGCACATTTTAACAAAGGCGAATACTCATCCTAGTTAGTTTTGTGTCCTATTAACATAAGCTTGTAATATATCCTTGAGAACTTGGTTGACCCTTTCTGTCTAACCATCACTTCGAGGATGATCATACATGTTTGGACTTAACGTTGTTTCTACCTTCTGAAAGACTTGTTGTGCCGAAAATGGCTCATAACCTTTGAGTCTCAATCTCTTGCAATATCAAAATCAGGTAATATAAGCAATAAATATGCTCTACAAAACAAGGGTGCAAGCTTGGGAGCTTTAACCTTTGTATGTGTCGGGATGATTTTACACATCTATGTCAACCTATCCACCACAATTACCCGTGTAGCTTCATGTCCTTTTCTTGTGTTAGGTAATCTCGTAAATAAAGTATATTGAGATACTTTTTCATTTAGCTTTGGAAATCCTTTAAGGATGGAGACGGGATGCTTTCTTGAACATTTCTACCTTCTTCACTTGGCACTTTGCACACTTAAGCACACATTCTTGGACCTTCTTGCTTAAGCTAGGCCAATAAAACTGCTCCTTAACCAAGGCGTAAGTCTTATCCACTCCAGAATGGCTTGTACTAGGAGTACCGTGACACTCATGTAAAATTTCAAGCCTAAATTCACCATCCTTAGGTACAAATACTCTGCCCTTGTGTACTAGATACCCGCCAACAATAGAAAATTACTTCCGCTTTTTTCTTTTCTCACCATGCTTCTTGGATACTCTCTTCTTCTACGATTTTGACATTTGTCTAGGCATTGGAAAAACTAGTGTCATCTTGACACTTTCCTCTTAGACTAGTTAAAAAGTCTCTTTCCAAACAAATGAAACTCAACTTGTTTACCATACTCAATAAGTTAGCTATTGTATTAATCTTTGCTTTTTGATATCGTAATTTATAGTCAAACTCTTGCAAGAGATTGGTCCATCACGCTTTTCTACCTCTGTCAACTTCTTGCCTCCAAAAGACACTTTATTCTTGTGTGGTCAAACACGATCTCAAATCATGCTCAATAGAGGTAATTTCACCACTTTTTGAGAGATCATGTATTATGGCATATAACTCTTTTTCATAGGTCAAATAATTACGTTGATGCATGTCTAGTGTTTTTCCCTCAAATCAAATTGGTCGACCTTTTTTCATTATCATAGCACCTAAAGCCTTGTCGCGCTAGCGTCAATCTCTGTAATGAATGGTTCATTGGGATTGACTATCTATAGTACATGCATTGTGATAGTAGCAACTTTCAAATTTTTAAAACTTTGCATTTGTGACTTAGACCTGACAAAATCTTTTACTTTTCCTTTAAATTGGTCGGTCATAGGAGTAACTATCTTTGCATGCTCACATATGAACTTCCTATAAAAACTTGACAATCCAAGGAAGGTGTGTAGTTCCTTCACATTATTGGGTGCTGGACATTTAAGAATGGCATCTACTCTGTCAAGGTCCATACTTACACCTTCATATACAACAATATGGCCAAGATAAGCTACTTCCTTTGTGTAAAATTCAAACTTGGACCATTTGGCAAATAAATAATTTTTCCTTAGCAGCTCAAATATTTATTGCTAAAGATGTTCTTCCTTTGATTTACTAAAGATAAAAATGTTGTCCAAGTAAACAATAACAAACTTTCACAAGTAAGGTTTTAACAATGAGTTTATGAGTGTCGTGAAGGTAGCCGGCGCATTGAGCAAACCAAAGGGCGCATTGAGCAAACCTTACTTTCACAAGTAAGGTTTTAACAATGAGTTTATGAGTGTCTTGAAGGTAGCCGGCGCATTGAGCAAACCAAAGGGCATGACCAGAAAGTTGTTATGTTCAAAAGCGGTCCTAAATGCCATCTTCTCTACATCCTCAATTGGTGGTATTCTAATTGAAAATTCATCACACTAAAATACTTAACTCCTTGAAGATAATGAAGAAGCTCATCAATCTTAGCCTAGGGAGAAATTTGCAATTCCACATTATGAAATCTCACCCATGTAAGCGATAGAGGCACCTAGATGCCCATGCAAGAAAATGATTTAGCTAGGTCATGAGCGTCCAATACCACATGTATTGTGCTAGAGTACTACACTTTAAATGCCTCCCATGTATTTCTATAGGCCATTTGTATTTGTCTAGCTAGGTCATGAGTACCCAATGCCACATATATTATGGAAGAGAGAGAGAGAGAGAGAGAGAGAGAGAGAGAGAGAGAGAGAGAGAGAGAGAGAGAAAGTCCATCTGAGGGGTATCACAATTTTCCATGCAAGTGTGTGTGAGAGTGAGAGAGCATCCATCTTGGTCAAGACAATTCCTAGCAATAAATCCACTTCCAGGCTGCTCCAAAACCTGATCGCAATCCGCTCCACCCTATTTTTCTATGAGAACTTTGCAAGACTCACTTATGCCCGAGATCATTGCAAGGCCATTGTTGTGGCATGTCAACATAGGACACAATAATTGGTCGTTCTACTAGCTTGGCAATATTTTTATTGCTTGGATATTCCCTCAATTAAGTTTCCACAATATCATGAGAACATCTCCTTTTTAGGTGTATGTGGATGCCGCATCAATATATAGCTTAAACACAATGTTCATGAAAAATCAAGCCGTAATCAAGCTATAGTTGTTTGAGTTCTCTTATGTGAAATACTGCAAAATTAATTAGGAACCTTGCAAAATTTCTCACTCGAAGGCCTTTTAAAATGTGAAAACTTTTTCTATCGACCTAAATAAAATCATTCACCCTACCATTGGTGGCACACTTGTACTTAACAATTAGGATCATTTAATGACAAGTATTGCTACAAAAAATGGGGCCATGTCAGTGTTCATGAAAAACATTTTATCCAACTGATATAGAAACACATTTAACATCACATTTTAGAAGTTCTTTCAAGTTTGCTCAAAGGCCTCAAATGTACAAATGACAAAACCTCCTCTCCCTGAATTTCAAGGTTTTTTTTAAATTTTTTGCATTCAAGAAGCCTCTTTCAAAATAAACCTCATTTTTTGTGAGCACTTGGCAATGTCCGGACATTAGTTGTCTTGCTTTCCCCATCATGCATGAGCTGTCTCGATTGCTACAATCCACGTAAACACATGTGTGCGTGCACACACACACACACATACATGCACACACACACACACACACATACTTGCTTGCATAGATGCTTTCCTTTGAAATGTGCATCACTACTAGATACATGCACGATTTTTTTTTGGGGGCATTTTTGCATTCAAGAAGTCTCTTTGACAATAAACCTCATTTTTTTATGAGCACTAGGCAATGCCCAACATTAGTTGTCTTGATTGCCCTATCATGCATGAGTTATCTTGATTTTGCTATAATCCATGCACACGCGTGTGTGCATGCACATACACACACACACACACACATGCTACTACCAAGTTGAGTTTGACTCACCAGTGGCATCTGATCTTGTCATGCAGCTAAGCCCCATTGCACTGCTTATGGCCTAGGCCTTCTTGGCATGGTGGCAGCATGGCTTCGACCCCGACATTTGACCCGTTAGCTAGAGTTCTAGGCTTTCCCGTGATAGTTTGCTTTCTAGGCCTCATCAACAGCAGGAAGGAATACCTTCCTCTTCTGCCAGTGATTAGTGGTGCCATCGGGAGAGTGATGGAATCCCCCACCGTTGCCTCGGCCCTCGCAAGCACGAGCAGCGGGGGGATTCCATCTCTTCACATTTGTATTGCCTCGCCAGATTCTGTGCCTAACATGATATCTATTCCCAATCTCTTCAGGGCGATCCCATTATGTAGCGAGTGGAGTATTCCGGCCTTCCAGGCCAATGTTTTATTTGCAGACAGATGGGTGATCTCGCCAGTGTTTTCCCTCGGTGTTAGACTAGGCGACCTCCCCCCGACACACCGAGATTGATATGAGGATTGTCTCATGGAACATTCAAGGCTATTGTTAGAGGAGAGCTGCATCGAGCTATGGTGGGAGTATCTATCTACATTCTTTTCCTTCAGGAGCACCATCTTATTAAGGGGCATACCTTCAAGAGCACCATCTTATTGCACGAAGATTCTACTGGGCAGGAGTCGTACTTTTTGGTCTCCATCCTTTGGCCCTTCATCAGGGATGGAGGGAGGACTGTGTCTCTCTTCTAGTGAGCAGCTTCTGCCGTCTTTGTGGTGATAGGATCAAGAGTCATATTTCCAGGATGTGCTCAGTGGGTTACCATTCTGATTGGAGAGGATAGCGTTGGATTCCTCAACATTTATGCCTTGAATGCGACTACAGGTAGAGCCATCTTTTGGAGCACTGTCCGACAAGCCCTTCCCCAGGCTGATTTTTGGTGCATGGGCGGTGACTTTAACATGATAGAGGCAGTAGAGGATAGACTTAGAGGTGACACGAACACTATCTCAGGGTTGGAGTACTCTGCATGGGAGGAGATGATACTGATTCTTAGGGTACAGGACCCTTGGCATCTTCTAGAGCTTGGGTGCAGCCTTGGGAGTCTTAGCTTTTCTCGATCGAATAGGTGGAGCACTGGCCCCAACCTCTCTCGGCTGGACAGGTTTTATGTGGACGAGTGGGATTGCAACTGGAGGCTTGGTTGGTATTCTAGTAGGCTCTACATTTTCAAATTATGCCCAAGTTATTCTGTCCCTAGGAGGTATGACAGACATGCGAGCTCGAGGATTCCAGATAGCCTCATTTAGGACCCTGACATTTGGAGCCGGATTGAGCAGATATGGGCGGGTTTTCCTCAGGATCTGCAGCGTGCACTTTGGATGAGGGCCTTGGGGAGGTGAGTATTTTCTTATAGGAGGCAGCCTAGAGGAGATTGGAGGGATTTTAAGGCAGGAGAGGAGTCTGAGGAGGGGCCTAGCCTCTTTACAGCATCTTCAGGAGAGTTCCCTAGGCAACGTGTGGATTGAGAGTCAGATTGCACCTCGCACGGAGATTCGATCCATTGAGGAGAGGAGGGTGGAGTATAAATACCATGCCAGGGCCTCATTCTGGATGACTCAGGCCAATGACACAGTTACTGGAGACTTCTTTGAGATAGTTGCCCATCATAGGAGGAGAGATGATATTCGTAGAGTTATGTGGCCAAGATGAAGTTATTGTTTTTGATCCCGCGACAGGTGAGAGCCATCGTCATGGATTTCTTCTGGTCTCTTCTCATTGGTGCCCCAATTATCCCCCCAGGTGATGGATGCACGCGAGAGAGTTTGGAGACACACGAGAGAGGTGGTTCCCCCCTCTCTTCGGTCTTTCTTATTGACCCCTTTCACTATACAGAGGAGTTAGTGGAGGCGGAAGGCATTACCCAGGGGGCAAATGCCCGGGGGCAGATGGGCTTCCTGCTTCTTTCTTTCTTTACCATTGGGACCTCATGGAAGGTAGCCTTCGCGGTGCCTTCAATGAGATTATGCTCACAGGTTCCATGCAAAGAGTCTCACAAAAGGGCTTGATACATTTGATTCCCAAGGAGGGTGGTGATAGATTGGAGATCTGGCACTGGAGAACAAGGCCATCAGTAGGTGACTTTAGCCTTCCCTCCCAGACTTGATCCATGACACTTAGACTAGTTTTGTTCAAGATCGTGGTATTCTAGACAACATCTTTACCTTTTAGGAGGCAAGAACTTCGGCCAGGATATGACAACAGGACCTCATTGTGCTTCTCCTTAGCTTTGAGAAAGCTTATGATAGGGTGTATTGGAGCTTTCTAGAGGGCACAATGAGTTGGATGAGATTCTCCCCATGGAGTGGATTCGCGGAGTCTTAGGACTTTATTCATCATCTCACAACCAGATTCTCATTCAAGGAGCTCGAGAGGTGATAGATTCCTCCTTTCTCGCTCGGTTCGACACAGGGTTGTCCTTTGGTGCTGTACCTCTTTCTATTTGTCGCCGAGGCCAAGAGTAGTTTTCTCTCCGCCCAAGAGACCGGACTTCAGGGATTGCGCCTTCCCCTCCGCACACACAAGAGGAGTGCTGGACTGAAAGTTTGTAGACGACACGGCACCTACCTTGCTGGAGATGTTGGGAATCTCTAGAGATTCGCAGAGGTGATAGAGATTTTCCATCATGCATAAGGAGCACAGATCAACTATCGTGTGGTTTTTGGGTAGGCTCAACACCCACCCTGACTTGGCGACACCAGTTGAGGCTTGGGCCAACGGATCTCGAGGGGCACTCGAGTTCGATACCTCAGCTACCAAATAAGCATTGACATCTCTCCTGATGAGCAGTAACTTCTCGCTCCGCTTCTTCTAAGTATTTGGAAGAAGCTTCTATATACTGGGAGCTCGGTGAGGTTATCCCTGGTAGTAGGCAGAGTGGTGGTGGCGAACCAGGTGCTACTTGTCACTATGTGGTACATCACGTCGTGTTGGGCCTTTTCTCTCGGGCTTGTATTGGCCAAGTATAACGTTTGATCTGGAACTTCTTATGGGTTAGAAGGATGGGAGGCCAAATAGGGCCAAGGTGGCACATGGAGAGTGATCATTCAGCCATGTAGCAGAGGGGGGCTAGTTCTCATTGATCTAGCTATATAGAGCCGTGCCCTATTGGGAAAGTTGATTGTCAGAGGACTCCAACCCAATGGTAAGCCTTGGAAGGATTTCCTCTTTGCCCGGATTTCACCCGGCACTCCGAGCCTTGGGGGCTCATGGCCATAGAGTACTAGATGGATCTTCATAGAGATGCGATCCTATGGTTTTAGTCCTACCTTTATTTCCAAAAAGGGGGATTACATGAGAACCATTACAATTTACATCCTAGTTTTTTTTAAAGCCTTTTGATTGATTCCTTTGAAGCCTTGTGCGTTCTCTTGTTGAGGGGAGGGAAGAGTGCCCAACACGATGGAATCTGCAATACACTCGGCATATCTCTCTCCTACACTTTCTGTGATGGCTATATTGACAAGGACCTTAGGAGCATAGCCTTCTTTGAAAGGTTGCAAAAACACCTGACTTGTTGATGAGGACAATTTTCTCTACATTCTTGGAGATGTGATAGACAAGCACAACACTTTAGATAAGGCCTTGAGAGTAGAAAGTTGGGATCCTCCCATAGGGCTAAAAGCATTATGGACAACCACAATGTCTTTGGTTGGAATACGGCCCATGTAATGGGCCAATGCTGAATTAGTTCCAAAGGGATCCCTTGTGCCACCCTTCCAATCTGCCTAGACATCCAACTCCATGACATGCTGCATACAAACCACATTTTAGTAATCAATCATGCGATGAATAGGAGTAAAAAACTAGGGATTATTAACTTACCGAGTGTAGTTCAGCAGATGCTATCACATCTAGCTGCTCAATGTTAATTGAGGACTTGTGCTCCTCCAATTGTTGAGGAGGTGAATGCACCAAGTTGACTTGGGGTTTGACTTGGGGCAAGCTAGCTTGTACTTCTTTAAATTCCTCCTCAAGCACCATCCTCTTGTATTTTCCCTTGAATAAATTGGACACTCTCTAATAATGCACCATCAATACTTCATGCTTGGGATCATCTCAGGCCCCAGCCCTCAGACAGATTGTTCCAGTGGCCTCAGAGGAGCATCTTTGCCAGCCTTTGATCTGGAACCCCCCGATCCATTTACCCAATGGCCACATGCTAGGGGCCCAACATATTCTGGGGCACCTTGAGCATGGGACCAGCCAGGTCTCTTGGAGATTGGGTTGCACATAGGCAGTTACCTCAAGAGGAGTAGGAGAGAGGCCTGATAGGGGTAGAGACAGGCTTAGCATCAACATTGACTCAGCTATTCCTCCGGAGTGGCTGACTCCTATTCCAAACCCGACCCCCCCCCCCCGATTTGTCTAGGCATGTTCACTAAACATGATATTCTCGTGGGGTAGTCTATGGAGCAGATGAAGACAGTCATTTGCTCACTTTTTCTATTAGATTACATGGCAGACTAGAGAGATCACAACACCCCTTGGAGGATTTCAGAGGCTGCACCTTGCAGAGGGTGAGGGTGATTGGTTTTTGGGCACGTCCATGGCACATAGATCTAGCACCGGCCAAAGGTGGCCACAGAGAGATTTTGGGGTTATGGGTTTGGGAGTGCTAACCTCTCACGCGGTTGTAGTGGGAACCTGGAGAGTGGATGTGGCATGATCCTATAGACCGGGTGGAGACTTTGGATGCCCCTTTCTTTGTATATATAGTGAGGCTCGGCCACAGGATCCACATGTTAGAGATGGCACACCGGGCTACAACAGCACACTGGTAGTCTTAGGGCCTATCACATCGCTTCCTTTCAGATTTCTGGAAAAGAGGCTTTGGGGGACAGATCACTCTCTTCCTCTGGTTGATGGCACACAGGAGTCTGGTAGTGGTTGGTTGGCAGTCGGCGGAGGGTGGCCAGTAGCTCGTTGCCCGAGGTGCAGCCACCCCCAGGAGTCTTAGTAGCGACATTGCCTTTGGGATTGCCTGAAGGCTCAGCACATTTGGTAGTGGATTCTCCACATCTTTGCTATGGATAGGGCATCAACCTGGATTATTACTTCAGGTATTGTCGCTTGGGCCAGTGAGGCTAAAGTGGTCAGGACTCACACGAGGAGGATGGGGGAGGCCATGCCCTTTAGGTCTCCCACCATCGTATTGCAGTAGTTCTAGTCATAGCCCCACCTGCAAGTGTTTGGCGTCCAAGCTCATGCAAGTGTTGGGAGATTTGTAGTAGCATAGTAGCCTGGGACATCTGGCATGCTAGATGTAGCGACGAGGTTATCGAGGGTACCCACACTTTGCCGACTGCTGAGACTATCTGGAGCATATGGCTCGACAACATTCACACCCTCCGTGGTCAGTGTGGGGGAAGCTACAAGGAGGTTTTGACCACATGCGGAAGTGGCGAAAAGCCTTCTTGAGACTTTGAAGGCCTGGCCCTTTCCTCACAGATAGAGGCGGTGACCCCATTTGGCACTACAAACCACCTGTGTAGTTGTTTCCCCCCCTCCCCCTGTATGAGATAGCCTTCTCCTCATAGAGCGGCCAAGCGGAGGAGAAGCATCTCTCCCCTTTATGATCACTTGTTTCTCACCCTTATATGAGGCTATTTAGCCCTTCGTGGTTGTACTTAGCCTTTTGTGGCTATTTTTCTCTTTAACTAATTGAAGGATCTTTTTCCCCTAAAAAACAAGTTTATTTCACTTAGACTCGATGATGATGAACAAGACTACCATGACGACTACTCTGACTCTTAGGGTAATATATTCATTTGATTATCTCTACAACACATTTTATTTAAGACTTTTTGTAAATTTCAAGGAGATTATGCATCAAAAGTAGAACTTCTTTGGAGGGACTGGGCCTTCCATCTTGAACTATACTTCATGAATTTTTCACTATGAATTAGTATTGTGATATGGGACATGAGATTAATCCTGTGTGAAGTATTCCGATGCATACTTATCTCTAGATTTGTGTGGGATAATTTATGGTGGTATGGCACGCTAGAATTTATTACACATAGAAATCCTTAATGTAATGTCTATTTTACATGTCTATGATGAATACTTAGTGATATTTATCTATGACGCATTACTTATCACAAATTGAGTGTTGGTTTGTGAGTGAATCCAATCAACTCTGACGTGCGTGACGCATGTAAGGGATGTGTGAGGTTGATTGTGAGTGAATCCGATCAACTCTTCTGAATTAATTCTTGATGAGGTATAAGAATGGAGAGTGAATCTGATTCTTTAGAGAACCCTAGTTGGTTGTGAGTGAATTCAACCAACTATGACACGTGTGAGACGTGTGGTATACTCTGTGAATACGGGTGATGCATATGAAAACATTGTGAGTGAATCCAATGTAGGAGTTTGATTGTGAGTGAATCCGATCAATTTTAAGACATGTGTGACACATGTAGAGATTATGGGAGTTTGATTGTGAGTGAATCCGATCAACTCTAAGACATGTGTGATGCGTGCAAAGGTTCTATGATCTGGATTGTGAGTGAATCCAATCAACTCTAAGGCACGTGTGATGCGTGTGAGGACATTGGGAGTGAATTCAATTAATTATTGAGAGTGAATCCAATTAATTATTGTGAGTGAATCCAATGTGGGAGTGAATCCACTTAAATATGTAATGACATTGTGATTGAATCCAATGTGGGAACGATTAATGTGTTTGAACACTCGTATGTGCTGATAGTTACAATTGAGGATGATTGTCTCCTAAACCGGGAGGACTGTCACGGCAGTGATTCACACCATAAGATCACAATTGAAGATGAGCTCATGCATTTATATTAGACAATAACATGTTCCTAGCAATGGCATTAGTATTTCCTCGTTTTAAGCACACTTATTGCATGCAACCCATAGAGGCCCTCAAGAGGAAGTGCAACAATGGGAAATTCATCTAATTATTTTGGTAAGCTGTCTATGCAAGCACTATTGCTACCTATGAGGAGACCATCATAGAGATGAGAGCTATTAGCAATGTTGCAACTACCTATTTATTATCTACATCAACTCCTTTGCATTGGGCAACTACACACTTCAAAGGACAACAATTTTGGACACTTAACCTTCATAATGGAGAGATCTTGTTGCATCTTGTTCTTGTTGAGATCCTTCTTCTACCCTTGGTTGGAGAGTTAAAAAGCGTCGGCTCTACAAGTGTAGAGAGGAAGGCCAGTCTTTTTGGACATCTATTGGAAATAAGGCTTCATATGCTCTAGTGGAAAATGTTCAGAAGCATTTGAGAGAGTTTGGTGTCCGTGCTTGACAATATCAAAGTTCGCCCCCCTCAAATGGCATGGTTTTCAAAGTTCCCACTATGCTGTAGAGAAATGTCAAAAATTTTGGATACAAGGACATGTTCATCCAATGAGTGGAAAACTTCTAGGAGAGGCTACCTTTTGTACATGCAATAGCTTGAATCTTGTTCAAGAGAGAGTGCATGTGCAAATGTATTCTCATACAACATTTTTTACTAAAGGCTTACTGTGATACTTTATAAGGGATTCAATCATCCTACTATGCTTGATCCTAACTTGAAGGACCTTGATGCAATGTTGCCCCCATCAAAACACCCTCCTCATGGGTGGCCAAAACACAATGCATCAAAGTGAAGATCGATTTTATGTGGCAAAGCATGTACTCACATGCTCCCAATATGGTGGCCTCGTCCACAATGTGAAAGTATATCCTGATGATATGGAAGGTGAATTAGGCTTTCTTTAAGTCATGTGTGACTTTATAGTCTTTATTTAATAATGTATTGATTCAAAAATGGGCACTTTGAGAATTTTGGAGGGCAATTAAAGAATTACAAAGGGTATACAAGGAATTTGGTACGACGTTGAGGGTATCATTTAAAATATGAGGAATAATCATAGAGTTTCAATAAAAGTTTAAGGGATTTTTTGGGAATTTTAAAAATACTAGGGGAAATCACAAAACTTTCATAATATTTAAGAGTAGTTAGGTAGCCTTCCCTTTTATGATGTATATTCAAGGGAGAGATGGAGAGAGAAAGATCAGTGTGTGTGAACTTGAGGGAATAGAAACATAGATAGAAAAAAAGAAAGAAAGTAAGTAAGTAGGATAGATAGATGAATAGAGAGAGAGAGAGAGAGAGAGAGAGAGAGAGAGAGAGAGATAAATGTGAAAAGAAAGGTGTTATGTTGTACATTTGACAACCCTTCTCTTTAAGCAAATAATAGTATTTATTGATATAAACAAGTGTAATATTGCACTTTAACCTAGTTACAACCCATACCTCTCCAAAATTCTAACCCTCATCAACTAGCAGTCTTTCTTCACCCCCTTGGCACACAAGCTCACAAAACCTTGGTTTCACATGATTGATAATTTCATGAGGGAATATCCGCCTTTTCCCAAAACATGGGCACTTTGAGAATTTTGGAGGGAAATTAAAGAATTACGAAGGGTATACAAGGAATATGGTACAACTTTATGGGCATCATTTAAAATATGAGGAATAATCATAGAGTTTCAATAAAAATTTAAGGGCTTTTTTGGGAATTTTGAAAATACTAGGGGCAATCACAAAATTTTCATAATATTTAAGAGCATTTAGGTAGCCTTCCCTTGTATAATGTATATTCAAGGGAGAGATGGAGAGAGAAAGAGAGGTGTGTGTGAACATGAGGGAATTTAGTAATGTAAAATGAAGATAGAAAGAAAGAAAGAAAGAAAGAAAGAAAAAGAGAGAGAGAGAGAGAGAGAGAGAGAGAGAGAGAGAGAGAGAGAGATTTATAAATGTGAAAAGAAAGGTGTTACATTGTACATTCGACAACCCTTCTCTTTAAGGAAATAATAGTATTTATTGATATAAACAAGTGCAATATTGTACTTTCACTTGGTTACAACCCATACCTCTCCAAAATTCTAACCACCATCAATGAGTGAGCGAATATCCACCTTTTCCCATATTAACAAGTGTAATATTGTACTTTCACTTGGTTACAACCCATACCTCTCCAAAATTCTAACCACCATCAATGAGTGAGTGAATATCCGCCTTTTCCCATAACATATTGCATTACTTTGAGTCCAAATTTTCCTCATTATTACCAAAGATCTAATAGCATGCCACAACTCTACGAATAGCACTAAAAAATCCAACTAAACAACTAAGTAACACTTGCTCTCTCTTCTCACCCTCTCCTTGGTAATCTCTCATGAAAAAAACTTATATGCTGGATTTTTTAATTGTTAAAATATCTCAAAAACCCACTCTAATATGACTCCTAGTTTATAAGTACCTTACAACCCATAAAGATATTCATCTTCGTTTTAAAAAAGTCTTAGATAACCAATAGGGCTAGATAGAATTAAAAGAACATATTTTGACCTAGATCCTTTGAATAAGGAAAAAAATGGGCTCTCTAAAGAGGATGGTAAATGTAACTTACTTGAAATTTGACATCTATCTATACTAATTCTAATTTTATCTATTGCTGGTTTACCACATGGTAGTTAGCCATGTATGTAGCCTTGCTTGTTATCCTTGCTCCACGTGGCATTAAGGGGATGTAGCTAGAGAAAAAGAATAAAAGAATCATGTATGAAAATAGTAGCACCCAAATTTGAAATGTGTACTAGCCGTGTTAAATGCCAACCCACCATATTGTTCCAATCTTGTTATATTCTAGCCCACTAGCGTGAAGTTCTCTTCGAGATCTTCTCTTCTATCATGCATCTCTCTCTCTCTCTCTCTCTCTCTCTCTCTCTCTCTCTCTCTCTCTCTCTCTCTCTCTCTCTCTCTCTCTCCATGAATTTATTTTTTTGGGGCCATTGCCGCCAACTCCATCAAGCCTCATAGTGACTAATGATAGAGAAAGTTTAAGGTGAGTTCTTCACCAAGGCCACTTCAATGGGACTACAGTGATGGCCAATAGTAGCACTTGATGCCACAAGGAAGGTGAACGGGGAGGTCCCAACAAACATAGTGTTAAGGCCTAAGACTTCGTCTTTTCCTTCCTCCCAATGTGGGAAAACCACACAATGTGTTGCAATAGTGTTGTTGATAAGGAAAAAACCAGGTTTAAGGTGGGAGAATTTCACCCTTCATCTACACCACGCATCAACAACACTACACATGGGGCCTCAACCCACTCTGGCACTCTTACATTGAATTTCTACCATGTAGAACAAGGACTCCATTAGAGACATGTTCATCTTCCCTTTATTTTTAGCTCATTATTGAGGACATCGTGTGGTGGGGCCATTATCGTCACTAGCAAAAATTGTTGCAATTCCTAGGTATGTCACATGCATGGTTTTATGCCTTGTTGAATGATCCTTGCCTTCTGGTGGTCTACCCTACATCATCTTTCCATGGTCTTCTCATTTAAAGTCACAATGCAAGAGAGAATGTGTTGAATCATGTGTCTTTCTAGAGTGGAGAGGAGGGGAAAGGTACCATGCTATGGGGAAGCCATCATGGTCTTTGTGGATGGATTGGTTTGTAGGTTTGTCATTTAATTTCAATTAGAGTATTTGTCTTAAGAGTCAAGGAGAACATAATCAACAACAAAAATTGTGTAGGCATGCCTAATGCCCAATCTTGGTTTTTTATTGGTCGAAGCTTATCTTGTGTGTAAGGAAGCGGGAATTTTAATGCATCTCTCTACCCATTGATAGTAAATAGGTGAAATTTTCTATAAGATTATGAGTTTCATTCCATGTAAAATTATTTTATATGGCATCTATATGCATTAAAAATTTCTACAAAATAGAGAGAAAGACAAGAAATTGAGCTACTTGCAAGTTATATGGGTGACATCAATCGATTCAAATCCTTATTCTCATTTTTGGAATGATAATATCTTGCTTTTAGTCATCTATTAATTCTTCATGTCTATTCACCATGGTGTGTTCCTACTCCCAATGGTGTAAATAATAATGTTATAAAACACTTCAGCACCTTCAAGTCAAGGCTATATTAATGTCTCTTAATTTTGAAAGATATGTATGATTGTGCTAATTGATGTTTGCGTGTCAACATCATCTATATTTGTAAGTTATACATTTGGTATTTGATGGATTATGTTGAACATGAAAAATAAATAAATTAAGCTCATGTGTTTTGATTTAAGAAAATGCATAATTTGTTCTCAGATCATCAATTCACAATGCTAACATGTTCAATTTTTCTAGGAAAACATAATCTGCATTCACATTGCATGATAAATGTTTAATTTTTGCATTGAAATCGTTTTCCTTTTGCATTTTAAGCAAGATATTTCACCACAAAAAGAGTGCATGTGCAACTATAAAGATGGATAGGTGTGTTATGTTTCTTTTAAAAATAAATTTTAATGGGGGGGCTTGTAGGGGAATAAAGTTGCAAGATATAAAATGAAAACACATAAGATTGAAAGATGAGGAAGACTAAAGAAGGTACAAAGTGCTACACGACCTTTAAACGAAGCTCTTCTAACCATATGATTCATTATATCCATCTTCTTAAGTCAACACACTCCACACTAACAATGTAGCAATAATTTGACTTTTTGTTAAAACCTGGAAGCTGCTCATGCAAATCCACCTAGCATAAAGGTGGAACACAAATTTCTAAGTCCTAGGAGTTGACTTATATGTAGATTAAACAAGTTGCTATCGTGATGCTTATCCAATAAAGGTCCTATAGGATTACTAAGTCATTTCACATAAATATATTATTGAGTGATCACTCCAATAACTAAATGATATGCCAATTTTCATTTTTTTCATGCATGTAGTTTATCCAAATGTGGTCAATGCATGTGTGGTTGATGGATGTGGTTTGCTATGTATGGTTCTAGAAATTATAATTGGTCAAAAGATTATGTAATTTATTGTTATTGTGGATTTGAGATATCATTGTGAGTGTTGAAGTCTTTTAGTATAATTGATATACATTGGAGAGGTATGGGTTTTATGTAATTTAAGCACTTGTTAGAAAGTCTTGTTGTCTTACATGTGGTGTCTTGTTCTTCCATGTGATGAGTGATTATGGTGGCTATGATGATTTCAATACCATTGTGGCTCCCAATAAAAATGTTTTTTTGTGGAATTTGTTTTTACAAAGTATTGCTCTCCCATGTGAGTTGATGGAACAAAAATGTTCTTGGATGAATGAGCTTGCATTGTTTGTGTTTGTTTCTTGTAGTTTTTGTAAAGATCTTGTATCCAAACATGCAATTTTTATAATAGTTGTGTTGTCGGTGATCGATGGTGTTTGTGGAATGTAACGTGCTTTTTCATGTAGTATTTTGATTTCGCTTAGCTCTTTTTTGTCTACTTGGAAGTTTAAAGATTCCAAAGGATGTAAGAGGTATAGGTTTTCCATATTTTGTACTCTTGAAAGTGTTGTATACACCAGGCCATGTCCTTTCACAATTTTTTTGATTAAATGCCAAACTATCCATTGTTGGGCCTTGCGCACGATTTATTGTTCTTCCTGTGAGGAATAAGAAAAGATATTTATTTGGTTGTCTCTTTTGGATTGCATTATGTCGTCGAACCATTGATTTACTTTTATTCTATTTAGCAACAATTGAGGACAATTGCTATTTCAAGCAAGCATGATGTTATGAGAAACTATTTTCAAAAATATTTTTATTTTTTTATTGGTATTTTGATGGTTAGGTACTTACTCACGTGTATTGCCACGTTGGCTGATCACAGTGACTTGTTTGATGTGCCACTATCAAATCCAAGTGATTACTATGTATTTCCCTATAAAATATCAGAATGTCAATGGTTTAATGAATTATTATATTTTCTTGTTGCTTTGGAATATATAATGCTAGTTGTTATTTTTGTGAATCAAGTGAAGAAAATTATTTTGCAAAATGAATATTTCAAGATATACTGGCGATATTTTATTTCAGCTCAAATGGATAAGTATTGTAGAAGATATTTAATTTTTACCGCCCCGACGCACGTTCTGCATTCTGAAGACCCTTCACGGCGGATGAAGAAGAGTTATCCATTTTGATAAAATAAATATTGTATTATTTGGGAGAAAAATTTTATAAAAAGATGTAAATTGATTTTTACTTTCATGCTTTTAGATTACGCATATTTGAAAAGCAATTTAAGATAAAGCGAAAAGCATGTAAGGCACTCCCCTCTTCTAAATAGAGGAATAAGGCATGTGTTTTTGTGGATTGTTGAACATACAGACACAAATCTCTCCTTGTAATTTGAAGACTATGGAATACACTAAGAAGAAGTCACTCACATGGGGAGAGATTGTACCCATTGCTGCGTCTTAACTCGTCTCTACCTTGTGAGTTTTTAAAGCTTTGAATTATTTTACATGTATTTTTTTTTGCTATTTTATGTTTGTGCAAGCTTCATATTGCATTTTCATTGTAGTTGATAAATGGATGGAAAGAAAGAAATCATCCAAAAGCGATAAAAAGATACCCAAATTTTGTGAAAACTTATCACATTACACATATTAACATTATGTGCTCTATACACACATATTAACAATATGTGCTCTATACATATTAACATTATGTGCTCTATACATAAACTTATCACATTACACATATTAACATTATGTGCTCTATGCACTAAAAAAGTATGTGGCCGCCAAAGTACAATGAATTTTTCACTAAAAATCAAGCAAAAGGATGATGTCAAATTTATCCACATGGGTGTAAAATTTCATGCACAAGGGATACGTCAGAAGAAGGATCTGAAATTTTATGTTTATAAAAGACTAGAACTTTATGAATGAATTTGAAAAAGAAGAGACATGGGAGCCATACTGTACAATAGTTCTCTCTATTTTTCTTGGAATCTTGGAAGAGAGAGAGGAGGCTTATAGGGCCCCTTTGGGAGTTCATTTCTCTCTTATTGCACATTCACTCTACAAGAGAATCATTGTTTTTTGACGCTTAGTTTCCACGCCTGGTCGCGTCGTCGATATGGGTGTTGAAATAAGCGTGAAAAAATGCGTCGAAATAAGCGTGGAAAAAGTTGTCGGAATAAACATCGAAATAACAGTCAAAATTTTTCTTTTTTTAAAAAAATAAATTTTTTATATAATATTTGCTAGTTCCCATCCTGGGGTGTGTTTTAGCCTTCTCTTTCTATCCCTTTGCAAGCATATGTGTCTATGTGAGAGAGAGAGAGAGAGAGAGAGAGAGAGAGAGAGAGAGAGTGTGAGTGAGAGAGATGATGAGAGAGAAAGAGATAGATAAAGAGAGAGAGAGAGAGAGGGAGAGAGAGGGAGCCGAGGGAGAGAGGAGGGTATAACTTCCATCACGCTCTCTAAAGGAGGAAAAACGCTAGCTCCTCCTCCTCATCACTAAGGTGTAATTAAGAAAGTGCTCTATTTTACAATGAAATTAAAGTTCATCATCAACTTGCTCGTCCTTAGCGAGATCCATGGCTCCAAATAAATCTATTTCTAGAATTACTCCATCATTGTCAATTTGCTGGAACCAGTTGTCTTGTAGTAGTAGAAGATAATTCATCCATGTCGTCATCCTCTTCTAGCTCTAGCATGAGAGCTGTCAATGCGTCATGATCATACTCAGCTTGAATCTCTTCTTCTTCTTGATTATCTCTAGTGGCTGTTTCTCGTTCAAGATGTATTTGCTCAATGAGTACACCTTCATCCGATCCTAATCCCATGTGAGCCTCACCTACTTCCTCAACTAGTATGTCTTCTTCTTGTTCTTCTTGTTGTTCAATAGGTGCTAGTGGTGTATGCTCAATCATCACATGATTTGGGGGGAGTTCCTCAGCATCTGGCAAATAGTCAACTGCTATTTTCACCTCTTCAAATATTTGTTTTCCACATGGATTTATTTGGATCACAAAAAACCATTTATGATCTGTCGGGTCAAAGATGATTTGCTCAGAGTGCTCTAGTAGCACAAATGTGTCCCTTTGGTCAATCCATATCTTTGTGCGATCTACTTGAAGAAATCCACACTTGTCTTTACGTACAGTTACTTGCGCTCCTTGAGTTACCAACTTGAACCATTTCACATCAAAAATGAACATATCGAACTTTCTGAATCCAACCTTGATAATATCTTGGATTGTTCCCCAATAATCTAGCATGACTACTTCAGTATTGCCATCACTTGCACTTGAACGACTTTCTTGCATGAAATTAGCCTTCACACCACAATCAAATGTTGTTCTCTTTTTATCTATTCCTTCTACTCGAAAGTGACGTCTATGTGACCAAATTGCCCCAAACTTACGATACTGCAAGCACAATAAATAAGTACTTTTATTGTATAAATTCACAAAAGCACAACATAAAAGACAATGCGTAGATATCTCAAACTCACATACATGGAAATCACAACCATATGCAAGCTCCTCCTCCTCATCACTTATTGATTCACCATTGCATTTAGCTTGTAGTATGGTTTGCTCGAGCCATTCTCCTTTTCTCTTGTGATGGTTTTCCAAAGCACCTCGGCTATATTCTTGAAAATGTGCATTGGGTCAAGAAGATGGTTCACTAGAAGGTCATTCCAGTATGGAAGTTGATGGAAAATGGATAAACGCTTCATTCCTGGAGGTGTACAGGTTGGATCCAGTTCCCATAAGGTCCTCCAATCACTGCTCTTCCATATGCGAGGAGATCTCCCTAGAACTCCCTCACACAAAGGATGGTCCACTGGGAGATACTTCTTGTGGCCCTCATATACTATCTTCTTCATAGACTTTGAGTATCGAGCCTCAAGTTACGGCCCACATAATGGACATCCATTATACCCTGACAGTGAAAGCCCTGTAGAACATCAAAAAAGATTGTAGCAGGTAAGTTTGGATGACAATCATGACTTAACATAATACGTTAACAAGCTACAGTATTACCTGAGCACTCTCCATAGCCAGGCCAATCATGCATAGTCCCCATAAGTATTTCTCTCAATGTTAGCGCATGTTGTCCAAACCTCTTGGAAATACCATGAACTTCAATGCTCTCCCATAGAACACGAAGCTCCTCAACTAAAGGGGCTAAATACACATCCATGTTCTTCACCTTGTACTTTCAAAGACAATAAAAGATGTCCTTTTTTTATCGCTAGCCATGGTGGAAGATTATAGTTAACTAGACAAACAAGCCATGTACTCCATGATGAACTTCATAGACCAAATGGATTCACTCCATCCATCCGAGTCAAATATGGTGAGCCTCCTCCTGAAAGGCTACCCACTTCTCTTCAATGTGCTTCCATGCAGGGGAATCTGCGGGCACATGCATAACACCATCCGTGGACCTAGTGTTACGGTGCCAAGTCATCAATCCTGCAATGGATTTGCACTTGAACATTGTTTTAATCCGAGGGATGATGGGAAAGTGTCGTAAAACTTTTGCTGGTACCCTTTCTCCTTGCTCATCTTATCTATATCACGATGTACCATAATGCGGACATTGTACAACTCATTATCTTCTGGTAATATTTGATGTTTCAATAAGTTGTTACACAAAATAGTCAGGCTAAGAAAATGCATATGATATCATCACTTACGCAAAAAGTTTTGATACGCTCGTATCAAACCATCGACGATTGCAAGTTCAATATGGATAGGCAAGTGCGTAAAACAGACACATATGCTCCATGATATAGTGGAAGACAAGCAAGCTTGCATAGCTGTTTCTCTTCTTGAGAAGCGTATTCCACACGTCGTGTGTTTTCTTCTACCCCTTCGTGTTCCAAATCTCGATCTTCTATTCCATTGTGTAAGGCATTTATGATGTCATCCATGTCATGTTCTAGTATTTGCTCCGAATCTGCCTCAAGTTCCTCGGGTTGTTGGATCACCTCGTTTGTAGGCTACTCTTGTTGGTCTCCATCGTTCAGGCCGGATATCCACTGGTTCCTCATTGTTGAAGCGTGCATTGCCACTAATTAGATATTCCAATCGCTCCACCGAAAATGTTGCCCATTTTTTTATATGATCTGCAAATTCGTCCACGTCGAGCCACTTGGTATTTGCAGCGACTACATGGGCAAATTGTCTTCTCCTCTAAATCAACAAAATTTGAGAGTGTGGCATCGTCCATGGTTTCCATATTGATTTGCAAAATGGGAACGAATGCTTATTTTTAGAGGGGAATCCTGCCTTAAGTACTTGTGGAGGGTGGTAGTTGGTGATAGGTAATTTGAAATGTCGGGGGCGCGCAAGATCTGGAAAGATTTTGAATTTGAATGAAAAGTAGCGATCGTCGAAATAAGCATCAAAAAGGTCGTCAAAATAACCATGGAAAAGAACGTGGGAATTTTATTTTTTCAACTCTTATTTCCATGCTATTTCCTTCGCGCTTTTTGACGCACTTTCCCACGCTTATTTCAATGCTTATTTCAATGCATATATCGACGATGCAGGTTTTAACCTCTCTCTTTTTTGCATTTTTTTTCGTGCGTATGTGTTTTGCTTCCTCACTAGGTATACCGCCTTTTCCCCCACTCCCATCTCCTCTTGGTTACATGTGATGTAAAATGTCTGTGTGTGTAATTATGAGTAATTTTCTTATTTTTTTTCTTTCTCATTTGTTTTGCAGGTTCTTTCTCTCTCCCAAGCTCTTCTCCACCTCCTTCTTTGCCCTCCCTCCCCTCCCCTCCCCTCCCCTCCCCTCCCTTCTCCTCTCCTATCCTGTTGGTTGTTAAATTGGTGTGAGTGTATGTTGAAGGATAAACCTCCTTGTGTATCCATGCTATTCACACTTTTAGGGTTTTGTATCACTAATTCTTTTCTCAACTTTTTGTTTTGCTTTGTAGGTCTTCTAATCCTCTCTTTCAACTTCACCAAAAAGAGGTAAATTCCTTTCTCTCTTTCCTCTATTTTTATCTACCAAAAAGAGGGGTTTTGTTTTGTAGGTCCTCTATGCATAGAGCTTAATGCACATGCATAGAGCTCTAATCATAGATCTTAATCTATGCATTAAGCTCTATTCGTATAACTTAATGCATAGATTAACCTCTATGCATGCATTCATAATGCATAGAGATATATGCATAGATTAAGCTCTATGCATAGAGCTTAATGCATGCATTAAGCTCTATGCATGCATTCAGCTCTATCTATGCGTGTACCTACTTTGTAATGTTGAAAACGTTATGGCACTCTCTCTAACCTTTTCAACAAATTCGCTTCGTTCTTCACATCAGAGTACAGTTACCTTTGGTACTCTATAAATTTGGCATAATGGTGCATCCAGCTACCATTATGCCCAAAAAAATTAATGTATGCACGTGTCAAAATAATCCTCGAAAGTTTTTCGCATTCGTCTCAAAAATGACGTCGAAAGTTTCCTGCATCCGTCGAAAAAAGCGTCGAAAGTTTCTTGCATCCGTCAAAAAAAGCGTAGAAATGACAGTCAAAATAAGCGACGAAATACCAGTCGAAATCGCAGTCGAAATAACGTCAAAATAGTAGTTGAAATATCAGGCGAGATAGTCGTCAAAAGCACTGTCAAAAAATGCGTGATAAAATTACTTTTTTCGATGGTTGTTTTGGCGCTTATTTCGACATTTCTATTTCGATGCTTTTTTCAACGGGTATTTTGACATTTAGGGGATTTTAAGCTTAGTTCTAAAGCGTCGAAAAAAGCTGGATAATGGCCCCGCCTCTTGTAGTGATTTAGGGAGGTTAGTGCTATCCACTTCAAAGAAATACATCCAAGGAATCATCCTGCATAGTCAAAATTGTAAGACGTAGACAAGTTGGTCATGTTTCTTATTCATTTTACAAAAAGGGGAAAAGAGGATGTTCGTAGAAGACTTGAACAAGAGAATGTAAAAATTAAACACACAATCATATATGGCTTTAGGTCATGACCCTTGTGGAAATGATGCTAGAATTCAACTAACATTGAACGTTTATGATAATAGAATCTTTGCAAAATCTAAATCAATGTTAACATTTTTTTGACTCTTTGTCATTTACAATCTTGTATGATATTATTCCATCTGAATTGTGTATTAAAACTGCATTATGATATAAATTGTTCTCTATAAGATGTACAAGTGAATGATTTACATTGTGTGGACTTATGTTGTTGGCTTGAATCAGTGTGATAAGATGAAATGTCTTGATTTTATGATTATCTTTATGTAATGGATTACGCTTTAGACATTTAAGTCAATTCGCACAAACTATTTTTAGTATTCTAAATGGACCAAAATAACTTGGAGATAACAAGGCCAATCTTGAGATAGAATGAGTCCTTTGGGATTTGAAAAAAAAAACTTTTTCTCCCTCCTTAAACTCAATGGCTTGCCTTCTTTGATCAAAAAATGTTTTCACATACTTTTGAGCCCTTTTCTTGTTATCTTGCACTACTTTTGACATGAAAATCATGTCCTCGATAAAGTCCTTAGTGCAACAAGAGCTCTTGGATGAAAAACATATATTAACATGAATGGGCTAAAGCAAGTTGTAGTGTGCTTTGAGCTAACAAAGGCGGATACTCTTAATTAGTTTTGCTTCTTATTAACATAACCTTCTAGCATATCCTTGAGAACTTGGTTGAACCTTTCTGTCTAACCATTACTCTAAGGATGATCATACATGTTTTACTTAATGTTGTTTTTAGCTTCTAAAAGACTTCTTGCCAAAAATGGCTTATAAACTTTGAGTCTCAATTGCTTACAATATCGGAGGGTAATATGATCAACAAACAAGGGTGCAAGCTTGGGAGCTTTAACCTTTGTATGTGTCGAGATGATTTGACACATCTCTGTCAACCTATCCACAATTACCCATGCAACTTCATGTCCTTTTCTTGTGTTTGGTAATCGCATGATAAAGTCTATTGAGATACTTTTCATTTAGCTTTAGAAATCCTTCAAGGATGGGGAAGACATCCTTTCTTCAACCTTTCTACCTCCTTCACTTGGCACTTTGCACACTTAAGCAAACATTCTTGGACCTCCTTGCTTAGTCTAGGCCAATAAAATTGCTCCTTAGCAAGGGCATAAGTCTTATCCACTCCAGAGTGGCCTCTGCACTAGGAGTACCGTCACACTCATGTACAATTTTGAGCCTAAATTCACCGTCCTTAGGTACAAATACTCTACCCTTGTGTACTAGATACCCGCTCTAACAATAGAAAATTACTTCCACTTTTCTCTTTTCTCACCTTTCTGATATCCTTCTTGGGTACTCTCTTCTTCTAAAATTTTAACGTTTTGCCAGGCATTGGGAAAACTAGTGTCTCTTTACACTTTTTTTATGATATCATAATTTATGGTCAAACACTTGCAACAGCTTGGCCCATCGCATTTTTCTACCTCTCAACTCTCCTTGCCTTCCTCAAAAAGCCACTTTATGCTTGTGTGGTCAAACACAATATCAAATCTCGCTCCATAGAGGTAATTCCACTACTTTTTGAGAGAGCATGTATTATGGAGTATAACTTTTTCTCACAGGTCAAATAATTTACATTGATGCATGTTTAGTGTTTTGCTCTTAAATGAAATTGGTCGGCCTTTTTTCATTAGTACAACACCTAAAGCCTCGTCTCGCTAGTGTCATTCTCTCTGTAATGAATGGTTTATTTGGATTTAAAATCTATAGTATAGGCATTGTGATAGTAGAAACTTTGAAATTTTCAAGACTTTGCATTTGTAATGTAAGATCCCTGTCCCCACCGCGTAACAAATTCACGGGTGCTAGCAGCCGAAGTAGCACTTCTTGCATGGGGCAGGGTCCCACACTTGGGGCCTCGCCCACGAATATCCGGACAAGAGACTAATCCATCGGTTTTTCCAAAATCGAACCCGAAAAACTTCCTTTGCCCGGAAAGCACGGGCGATTCCACCAGGATAACTTTTCCCTAACATAGTCAAAAGCCTTAACTAACTGAGCTCATCTGACCGAACCCGTAAGTCCCATAGTCAGATCAGGAAAAAAGACTATACTTGGATCATAGAGACCAACGCTTTTTTCCTCATTGAGAGGCACAGCCGTTGATTCTTTTCCATACAACAATTTTTGTCCGGAATTTACTTCATCTATCAAACTAAATAGAAATTGAGTCTCAATTTACGGATCCATCAGTCCAGCCTAACCCCATCCAGTCCCATGGGTTAGCCAGCCGCCCAACCACTGTAGTGATGGGATCCAATTAGGAATTTGGTTAGGTTTTGTCCTGGGTACCAGTGAAAAGAGTTCCCAAGCCCCCTAGCCAGCGGATGTTCATGCAAACATAAAACTAGTCACACCACTTACACACCCAATATGAAATTGCCTTTTTCTCAACATCAACTATCTTTAAAACAATCCTTTAATGAAACCATTGTGTCACTGATCACAATCCTCAAAATCTCTGGTTGAATCCTTATTTCCAATCATTCCTTCATCGGTGTACTTATGGCATCATTGGCAACCAGAACGCTCACCACTTGTTCACACAGAGGCCTTTTCGATAGTTCCTAGCTCATAGTAACCGGCAATATATTCACATAACAAAATGGAATCTCCGTGGAAGATCAGCAAGAGCAACCAACAGATCCATATAAAAGAGTCATGGACTCATCCGTTTTGAGGACCAGCAAGGTCAATCAACCAGATCCATGCCCGGTTTCAGAAAACAACTCTTACTCCTTGATTCAATATCTTCCACGACGCACGTGTGGGTATCTTCGGCGACCCAGAGCCCCCCTCTAGGATCCTTCACACGTCACCTAGCGCTTCACTCATAGGCCGCTTCCTTGGTCCTTCATCCACCGTACCGGAAGCTCGCCATTTAAATCGAGCCGAGGCTGGTCAAGACCTCGACCGACCATGCTACGCGAGACGTCCTCCGTTGACTCTCCGTCAGCTGTTACAACTTTATCAGTTAGGTCTCCACGACCTTAATCACAAGACGGTCAAAATGCTTCCCCAGCATTCTTGACATAAAACAGTCATTTACAAACAGGTCACAAATACAGTTTCTATGATGAACTCTCGTCTTTCCACATTATCCCTCATCAGTCCACATTACTTATTCCACATTCCATTCATATGTGTACTCATTGTCATCCAATCACATCATTTTCCATCTCATCACCTCAGATTCATTCACATCGCATATCATTTATTCACATCCCAATTCACATGTCATCACATCTCATCCATTCACTCATATCAATGTCACATCATTTCACATACACATTCGCATTAATTATCTACATACACATCCACTTCCACATCCGCATTCATACATACACATCCATATCCACATCCATACATCCACATCCACATTCATACATCCACATCCACATCCACACATCCACATCCACATCTACATCCATACATCCATTTCCACATCCACATCCACATCCATACATCCATTTCCACATCCGCATTCATACATACACATCCATATCCACATCCATACATCCACATCCACATTTATACATCCACATCCACATCTACATCCATACATCCACATCCACATCCATACATCCATTTCCACATCCACATCCATACATCCATTTTCACATCCACATTCATACATCCATATCCACATCCACATCCATACATCCATACATCCACATCCACATCCATACATCCATTTCCACATCCACATTCACATCCATACATCCACTTCCACATTCGCATTCATACATACACATCCATATCCACATCCATACATCCACATCCACATTCATACATCCACATCCACATCTACATCCATACATCCATTTCCACATCCACATCCACATCCACATCCACATCCATACATCCATTTTCACATCCACATCCACATCTACATTCATACATCCACACATCCCCATTCACATTCATACATCCACATCCGCATCCGCATTCATACATACACATCCATATCCACATCCATACATCCACATCCACATCCACATCCACATCCATACATCCATTTCCACATCCACATCCACATCCACATCCACATTCATACATCCATTTCCACATCCACATCCACATCCACATCCATTTTCACATCCACATCCACATCTACATTCATACATCCACACATCCCCATTCACATTCCATCCATTTCCACACCCACATCCACACATCCCCGTTCACATTCATACATCCCCATTCACATTCATACATCCACATGCACATCCACATCCATACATCTATTTCCACATCCACATCCACATCCATACATCCATATCTACATCATCCATTCATCCATCTACATCAACCCACATCATTCACACATCATCCATACATCAATCTACATTAACCTACATCATTCACACATCAAACCACATCATCCATTCACATCCGATTCACATGCCATCATTCATTCACATCCCTTATCATTCATTCATATCACGATTCACATTCCTTCACATCCTATACCATTCATTCACATCCTAATTTACAAGACATCACATCCATTCATCCATTTTCATTTATCTGATTCATATCACTTCCATCCATCCATTTACATATATCTGATTCCTATCACATCTCATCACATCTATTTATAGAATGTAAGAGAATTCTAATTTTTTGATATAAAGATTCTTTACGCATCTAATTAGGCATAAAGACAACTTTAGTAGGAATAACACTTTTATAAAAATCCTTTTATGCATCTATTTAGGCATAAATTCAATTTTAAGGAAAATAACACTTTCGAATTAAAAATAAACCTTTTATGCATTTTACTATGCATAAATTCCATTTTAACGAGAATAACACTTTCAAAATAAAAATAAATCTTTTATGTATTTTACTATGCATAAATTCCATTTTAATGAGAATAACACTTTCAAAATAAAAATAAATCTTTTATGCATCTATCTATGCATAAATTCAATTTCAATGAAAATAATACTTTCGAAATAAAAATAAATCTTTTATGCATCTTTCTATGCATAAAATCAAAAATGATGAAAATAACTCTTTTGAATTAAAAATAAAATTCTTTATGCATCTATTTATGCATAAAGTCAAAATTAATAAAAATAACTCTTTTGAATTAAAAATTAAATTCTTTATGCATTTATTTATGCATAAAATCAAAATTAATAAAAATAACTCTTTTGAAATAAAAATAGATTTCTTTATGCATCTTTCTATGCATAAAATCAAAATTGATGAAAATAACTCTTTTGAAATAAAAATAGATTTCTTTATGCATATTTCTATGCATAAAATCAAAATTGATGAGAATAACACTTTTGGATTAAAATAAATTCTTTATGCATCTTTCCATGCATGAATCCAATTTAGTAGGAATTACACTTTTAGAATAAACTAATTTCTCTTATGCATCTAATTTATGCATAAAATCCATTTATGATGAAAATCACACTTTTAATATATAAAAAAACTTTTATGCATATGTTTATGCATACAATTCATTTATGATGAAAATCACTCTTTTAATATAAAAGAATTTCTTTTATGTATCCATTTATGCATAAAATCATTTATGATGAATATAACACTTTTATAATCAAATTAACAATTTCAATATACTTCCTTCTATGCATAGAATTCAACTCTAAAGAAAGTAACACTTTTTTAATAAAATATTTTTAGTATGCATTTTTCTATACCTAGGATGAAAAATAACACTTTAAGAATACATATACAATGGGAATTACTCTTTTTGAATTGAAAAAAGTAAAACTTATTTTACACAATTTTAGAAAATTTTGCCATAACCTCCTTTGTATGGCTGACCATTTTTCAATTTTTAACTCTCTAAAATCAATTAGAATTTCACCAAGAGTATTTAAATCATTCTAATGTAAACATTTTCTACTTATTTAACTCTTCTTCATCGAGTTGGGGGTTAACATTTCTACCACGACGAGCTCGATCCATGTTCCTATCAATGCGAAAATTCTTGCTAAGTCTCTTTATTTATGATTCAATCCGATTTTTGATTCAACTAATTCTGGGGTTCTCTAAATAGGTCGGCTCCCCACAGAATCAAGGGAAAAGATACTCATATAGAACGCATTATCAGTTAATAATTCATTCAGAATATCTCATTCATATCTTTAACACAATAATGGTCCATCAGACTAATTTTTTTCCATCTGAACAGTCCTCCATGGGGATTTCAATTTTTCAGATTTTTAATTTATCATCCCTTAACTTGATCCACTGGACAAAAGTTAACAGTAGCAATCTGCCAACACAATCCACTAATCTCATAGTGATTGGTTAAAGTCATTAACGTTATTCCAGTTAAGAACATCATCACAGGGACTCGTCCTATTCATCCTCATTGCGGTTTTGCTCAGCTTATTACATTTCAACCAAATTTCAGGGATCATCATTTTTTAATCAGAATCCAAATCAACTCATCAGTTCTCAACCAGAATTTAAAAATCATATCAACCACATTCGAAATCATCATTGGATAGCATTAGTGCTTATAATTTCAAGTCTTAGATTTACTCGTATATACTGCCAGTAAAGAGCTACAGTTATACCCTCGGTATATACGGGTAGTCATGGTTCTTGGAACTATAAGGTAAATACCATCATGTCTAGGCCTCAAGCAAGTCAGGGATTCCATACAATTGCGGTACTTCCATTTGAAGACCCAATTACCAATTTACGAATTTCAGTTTGAATATCAAATTGTATGAATTTTATCACAATTACAACCTTTTAGTGCTTCTTGATAAATTTTTGATATATTTGGCTTCTCGGTTGATCCTCATTAGCCAAATAGCTCTAATACCAACTGTAAGATCCCTGTCCCCACCGCGTAACAAATTGAGGGGTGCTAGCAGCGAAAGTAGCACTTCTTGCACGGGGCAGGGTCCCACACTCTGGACCTCGCCCATGGATATCCGGACAAGAGACTAATTCATCGGTTTTTCCAAAACCGAACCCGAAAAAACTTCCTTTGCCCCGAAAGCACGGGTGATTCCACCAGGATAACTTTTCCCTAATGTAGTCAAAAGCCTTAACTAACTGAGCTCATCTGACCGAACCCGTAAGTCCCATAGTTAGATCAGGAAAAAAGATTGTACTTGGATCATAGAGGCCAATACTTTTTTCTTCATTGAGAGGCACAGCCATTGATTCTTTTCCATAGAACAATTTTTGTCCGAAATTTACTTCATCTATCGAACTAAACAGAAGTTGAGTCTTGATTTACGGATCCATCAGTCCAGCCTAACCCCATCCAGCAGTCCCATGGGTTACCACTGTAGTGATGGGATCCAATTAGGAATTTGGTTAGGTTTTGTCCCGGGTACCAGGGAAAAGAGTTCCCAGGCCCCCTAGCCGGATGTTCATGAAAACATAAAACTAGTCACACCACTTACACACCCAATATGAAATTGCCTTTTTCTCAGCATCAACTATCTTTAAAACAATCCTTTAATGAAACCATTGTGTCACTGATCACAGTCCTCGAAATCTCTGGTTGAATCCTTATTTCCAATCATTCCTTCATCGGTGTACTTATGGCATCATTGGCAACTAGAACGCTCACCACCTGTTCACACAGGGGCCTTTTCGATAGTTCCTAGCTCATAGTAACCGGCAATATATTCACATAACAAAATGGAATCTCCGTGGAAGATCAGCAAGATCAACCAACTGATCCATCTAAAAGAGTCATGGACTCATCCGTTGAGGACCAGCAAGGTCAATCAACCAGATCTATGCCCGGTTTCAGAAAACAACTCTTACTCCTTGATTCAATATCTTCCACGATGCACGTGTGGGTATCTTCTCGGCGACCCAGAGCCCGAGCACCGTATGGTCAGCACCCTCTAGGATCCTTCGCATGTCACCTAGCGCTTCACTCATAGGCCGCTTCCTTGGTCCCTCATCCACCGTACCGGAAGCTCACCATTTAAGTCGAACCGAGGCTGGCTCGACCGACCATGCTACGCGAGACGTCCTCCGTTGACTCTCCATCAGCTGTTGCAAATTTATCAGTTAGGTCTCCACACGACCTTAATCACAAGACGATCAAAATGCTTCCCCAGCATTCTTGACATAAAACAGTCGTTTACAAACAGGTCACAAATACAGTTTCTATAATGAACTCTCGTCTTTCCACATTATCCCTCATCAGTCCACATTACTTATTCCACATTCCATTCATATGTGTACTCATTGTCATCTAATCACATCATTTTCCATCTCATCACCTCAAATTCATTCACATCACATCATTTATTCACATGTCATCACATCTCATCCAATCACTCATATCAACGTCACATCATTTCACATACACATTCACATTCATTATTCTACATACACATCCACATTCGTACATCCACATCCATACATCCACTTCCACATCCGCATTCATACATACACATCCATATCCACATCCATACATCCACATCCACATTCATACATCCACATCCACATCCATACATCCTAATTCACAAGACATCAGATCCATTCATCCATTTTCATTTATCTGATTCATATCACTTCCATCCATCCATTTACATATATCTGATTCCTATCACATCTCATCACATCTATTTATAGAATGTAAGAGAATTCTAATTTTTTGATATAAAGATTCTTTACGCATCTAATTAGGCATAAAGACAACTTTAGTAGGGGAATAACACTTTTATAAAAATCCTTTTATGCATCTATTTAGGCATAAATTCAATTTTAAGAAAAATAACACTTTTGAATTAAAAATAAACCTCTTATGCATTTTACTATGCATAAATTCCATTTTAATGAGAATAACACTTTCAAAATAAAAATAAATCTTTTATGCATTTTACTATGCATAAATTCCATTTTAATGAGAATAACACTTTCAAAATAAAAATAAATCTTTTATGCATCTATCTATGCATAAATTCAATTTCAATGAAAATAATACTTTCGAAATAAAAATAAATCTTTTATGCATCTTTCTATGCATAAAATCAAAATTAATGAAAATAAATCTTTTGAATTAAAAATAAAATTCTTTATGCCTCTATTTATGCATAAAGTCAAAATTGATGAAAATAACTCTTTTGAATTAAAAATAAAATTCTTTATGTATTTATTTATGCATAAAATCAAAATTGATAAAAATAACTCTTTTGAAATAAAAATAGATTTCTTTATGCATCTTTCTATGCATAAAATCAAAATTGATGAAAATAACTCTTTTGAAATAAAAATAGATTTCTTTATGCATCTTTCTATGCATAAAATCAAAATTGATGAGAATAACACTTTTGGATTAAAATAAATTCTTTATGCATCTTTCCATGCATGAATCCAATTTAGTAGGAATTACACTTTTAGAATAAAATAATTTCTCTTATGCATCTAATTTATGCATAAAATCCATTTATGATGAAAATCACACTTTTAATATATAAAAAATCTTTTATGCATATGTTTATGCATACAATTCATTTATGATGAAAATCACTCTTTTAATACAATGAAGCATCGATAACAACCCACATGACCCATAAACCTTTGCACACTTTTGTAGTTGGTGGGTGGTGGTAGTCCCAAGATAAACTTGACCTTGCTATCATCAGTGGATATGCCATTTTTTGAGACTATGCGTCCTAGTATCACACCATGCTTGACCCAAAACTGGCACTTCAAGTGATATCCGATATAATTGGCAACGTTCCTCAAACAATTCAAATGATCTTCCCATCAAGAATGTGCACATAGATCATCAATAAACACTTCCAACCACTTTTGCAACAAAAGTAGTCCTTCAATGCTGTGCACATCAATCTTTGAAAGGTTACCGAGGCATTTGTAAGACCAAACGGCATGACCTTGTAAAGCGAATGTTATCCACATGCAGTCTTATGTTGGTCTTCTGGTGCTATGGACACCTGATTGTACCCCGAAAACCCATCCAAGAAGCTGTACGCTTCCCTTCCACAGTCAGCCACTCTTTCCAAGACGTGTGGTATACGGTAATGGGTAATGGGTAATGGTCCTTTCGAGTGGCTGCATTTACTTTTTAAGATCGACACATAATCTCAATTTTCCATTCTTTTTAGGCACTATCACAATGGGTGATAACCAATCCATATGTTCGATCTCATATAAAGTCAGCAGATCAATTTCCTCCTTTACAATTGCTGCATACTTTGGATTCATCTGGTATGGTTTCTGCCTGGCAGGCTATTATCCTTCCATAATTGGAATCGTATGTTGTACCACCTCGTGCGGTACCCATTTCATTTCCTTATAGTTCCAGGCAAAACAATCCTCGTATTCCTTGAGAAGAGCAATAAGCTCTACTTCCTCTACAAAGGTCAAATCCTCTCATAACCATCCCATCACATACATTCTCTCCACATTAGATCACATCACTTCTATCCACGTCATATCTCATTCATACACATCTCATCTCATTCTTTCACATCCATCTAATCGTTCACAGGTACGACTTCTCACATCTATCCATACATCCATATCTATCACTTCACATCCACATATATTCATGACACATCACATTTCTTTACATCACATCACATTCTTTCACATACACATTCATTCTTCACATATACATTCACATCCATTCTTCACTTATACATTCACATCCATTTTCATCACATATCATCCACACATATCCCATATCATTCATTTACATCTTGATTCACATGACATCACATCACATCTCATCCATTCATTCACATCTATCTAATTCACATCTCATCTCATCTCATTACATCTATTCACCTCAAATCTCATCACCTCTATTCACATCACATCCACCCATCCATTCATTCACACCTATCTGATTCTTATCACATCTCATCACGTCTATTCACCTCACATCTCATTACCTCTATTCACATCACATCCATCCATTCATTCACATCTCATTACCTCTATTCACCTCACATCAAATTATACCTCTATTCACATCACATCCATTCATCCATTCATTCACACCTATCTGATTCTCATCTATTTCATAGAATTTAAACATAGAATTTAAGAGAATTCTAATTTTGATATAAAGATTCTTTACGCATAGAATTTAAACATAGAATTTAAGAGAATTTAAGAGAATTCTAATTTTGATATAAAGATTCTTTACGCATCTATTTATGCATAAAAATCAACTTCAGTGGAAATAACACTTTTATAAAAATCCTTTTATGCATCTATTTATGCATAAAAATCAACTTTAATGAGAATAACACTTTTGAAATAAAAATAAATCCTTTATGCATCTTTCTATGCATAAAATCAGTTTTAATGAGAATAACACTTTCGAAATAAAAATAAATCCTTTATGCATCTTTCTATGCATAAAATCAGTTTTAATGAGAATAACACTTTTGAAATAAAAATAAATTCTTTATGCATCTTTCTATGCATAAAATCAATTTTAATAATTAATATCACTGATATCCATGCATATTCATAGGTGAATTACATCCTACCCTACTTAAAAAATGCGAGATGTCCTCATCTGGCAAACTAGAGGACAACTCTTTCCCTTAAGATCCAACTGATTCTGGGGTTCCTTATAGTGTGGTCAACCCAACAGAATCCTGGGATAAAGATCCCTTATATAGAACTCATCATCAGATAACAATTCATTCAGATCATATCATTCATATCTTTAATACAATAATGGTTCATTAGACCAAAATTTCCATCTGAATAGTCCTCCATGGGAATTTCAATTATACAGATTTTTAATTTGTCATCCCTTAACTTGATCCACTGGGTCAAGTGTTAACAGTAGCAATTTGTCAGTGATTTGTTGAAGTCATTATCGTCATTCCAGTTACGAACATCATCACAGGGACTCGTCCCATTTGTCCTCATTGTGGTTTTGCTTAGCTTATCGCTTTTCAACCAAAATTCAAGAATCATCATTTTTCAATCAGAATCCAACTCATCAGTTCTCAACCAGAGTTTTAAAATCATATCAACCACATTCGAATTCATCATTTAGATAGCATTTTTGCTTATAATTTCAAGGTCTTAGATTTACTCGTATATACTGCCAGTAAAGAGCTATAGTTATACCCTCGGTATATACGGGTAGTCACGGTCCTTAGAATTTTAAGGTAAATACCATCATGTCTAGGCCTCAAGCAAGTCAAGGATTCCATACAATTGCGGTATTTCCATTTGAAGACCCAATTACCTATTTATGAATCTTCATTTTGAATATCAATTTGTATGAATTTCATCACAATTACAACCTTTTAGTGCTACTTCATAATTTTTTGACATTTTTGGCTTCTCGGTTGATCCACTTTAGCTAATTCTCTTTGATGCTAAAAGATTCCTGTCCCCTCAGCGCAATGAATTCTAGGGTGCTAGCACCGAAAGTAGCACTTCTTGCGCAGGGCGGGGTCCCTCACTCAGGGCCTCGCCCACGCATCTCAACAAGAGACTAATCTCTCGGTTCTTCCAAAACCGAACCCGGAAAAACTTCCCTTACCCGGAAAGCACGGGCAATTCCTCTGGGATATTTTTACTCTAACGTAGTCAAGAGCCTTAACTAACTGAACTGGTCTGACCGTACCCGTAAGTCCCATAGTTAGATCAAGGAAAAGACTTGCACTTGGATCATAGAGACCAACTCTTTTTTCCTCATTGAGAGGCACAGCCATTGATTCTTTTCCATAGAACAATTTTTATCCGAGATTTACTTCATCTATCATACCATAATAGAATTGAGTCTCTTTTTAGGGATCCATCAGTCCATCCTAACCCCATCCAGTCCCGTGGGGTTAGCCAACCACCCAACCACTGTAGTGATGGGATCCATTTAAGAATTTGGTTAGGTTTTGTCCCGAGTACCAGGGAAAAGAGTTCCCAGGCCCCCTAGCTGGATAATCATGCAAACTTAAAACTAGTCACACCACTTACACACCCAATATGAAATTGCCTAGATATGGGATCGAGCAATAACCTAATCTCATATGATACTTGGATAGCCTTAGAGGGAGACCAAACCTAGAACACACGGATGCAAAAGTTTGTAGTGTGCACTTAACAACCACAAAGGCTGTTGGGTATTTAAATGTTAACATTTCCATCAGTAATAATCCCTTGGTTGGAAAGGTGTTTGCAATCCCCTGCAAGTACAATGGAAGAGGAGATGATCTTAGGACGATCTTGGATGTGTGCCAACAAGTACAATATCCAATGGGAAGACACAACAACATCGCTAACCCCATCGGTGAAAAAGTCATTTCCATACCATTATAGACCTCGGCAAATAAATCGCTATAGAAGCGGTACTTCAGAAAACAGAATCTACAGGGGCATCATGTTCAAATTACCTACACAAAGCCCAACATCCAAGATTCACCCAAAGTGTCAACCTGAGAGGAAGGAACCAATGAGTGATGAACGTTCTCATGAGAGAACCCAGTTCAAAAGTCAACCATTGACACCACATACAAAGTGGTAGAAGGTCAAGAACTTGCAGAAGCCTCATGACTGCCATCACAAAAGTGAATCCGAAAGGACCTACTGCAAGCACAAGGCTACTATCAAGGCAATACAACAATATGGCTACCCAAAAGAAAATCTATGACAGACGCCACAATAGGTTTGAATTAATATATAAAAGAGGGTAAGAGCTTTCAGCATCAACTCCCCAAAAGGACAAACCTCACATCTGCACTTGTGTGGAGGAGAAGGAAGCAAATTCAGCAACCTGAGTGGAGAATGACTCAAGCAACAACAATACCCACAGTAAATACGAGTATAAGCAATACACAACTAGACACTGCAAAACAAAAATAATTAATTGGGTGGAAGGAACACTAGAAATCTCCCAATTAGAATTAAAAAGATTTTATCAAAAAATGCCTAGAAGTACCAGAAAAACCCTTGGTTTCCATGGTAAAATTAAAAGAAAAAGAAAAGCAATGCATCATCATGTGCATGCGGGTGTGTTTGAGCACGAAAATTCAATTTTATAAACTTCATGTGAAACAGCAAAAAAATACTTCAAGCCGCGAAGTACCCAAAATGTTTCACGACGTGAACTATTTTTGGTGTTTCACGCTGTGAAGAACCCCAAACTGTTTCACGATGTGAACCTTTTTTAGTGTTTCACACCGTGAAAAAGTTCATTTAATGTAGCTGCCCTGTCCGACGGCTACGCTATAAAATAGATTTACTTTCTTGATTTCGTCACTTTCACTGGTGATTTCACGTTTTCTTTCATCGATTCCTTGCGCGCTTTCGACTCCTTGCTCCCAACATCACCTTCCCAACCTCTCAATGTGGGAGCTATACCTTTCCTTTCCTTCTTTTTGGTTCTTTGTTTTTTGGTGTTGTTTCTTTTGAATGTGTATATTTTTTGATGGGTGTTAAAATTGTATCTCTTTTTATTATTATTACCGATTCATGGACTGATCAACAAATGAAAACGTAAAATGAAAATGTAAAAATGTAAGATATCAACCTTCCAAGAACAAATTTGCATGAATACATAAGGTGTAGAAAACGAAAAATCTAGCCTCATTGTCACGAAAAATTGGCAAGTCTGCAACTTCACGGGAGACCTTCACGTCCCCGAACTTCATGGGAGATCTTCACATCCCCAAACTTCACGAGAGATATTCACATCCCAGAACTTCACGGGAGACCTTCACGTCCCCGAACTTCATGGGAGACCTTTTACGCCTTCAAATTCACACCTTCTACTACATGGGAAGGCCCTCACGAACCTTTCCCTCACATACTAACACTAATTAACACCAAAAAAAAAAGAGGTGGCTTCCACCAGTCATTCGACTGATAATATATGGTTGTACATATGTCTATGTCAGAATCTAAGTCCCAGGATCAACCACCTCCAACACAAGCCAACAATGCCACATGTGCCTAGAGTGCCAGCAAGCTGACTTCTTGGGCCCTTATGCCCAGTCCTTCCAGGGAACTCTCATCAAAAAACAGGTCACTACACGGCATGGGAAAATCACTCTGCAGTGCCACAGTAAGGAGTGCCTCCATCTATTGGAAGATGCAGAAGTAAAGGATAAGCTGCAAAAATTGGCCTCGGAAGAATGGCTAGAGTGCTACCCAGAGGGATCAACACAAACCTCTGTGCAGAATATCTTCGTACATATGACAAGAAGACAAAGAGAGGAAAAATTACAAAGGCGGATGGTACCATGGAAGGGCTGCTCATAACAAAAGACCTCATCAGAGATGCTTTACAGCTCCCCGCCCACGGTGGCAGTCAAGGCCCACAAACACACACAATAGATACAATGCCCATCAAGGAGATGCTAAAGAGAGATTCTTATAACTCTAATGGGGCAGAGTACAAGAACATCAAGGATGAAGCCACAGAAAAAGCTTGCAGAGAAATGTCGTTGATGATGCAAATCAAACTAGTTGACAGGTCTAATAGGGTCAGCCTTAATAGGATTGCCAAAGCTCATGAAGAGAAGGAGGAAGATTGGGCCTTTTTTATGCACAAATAAATGGGAAATTATCTCAAGGCACGTCAGTCCAAGGTCAGCAACCCATACGTGTTAACACAAATACTTAACCATGTGGCACAACGGCCAGTGAAAGATGAACCACAGGAAAGCCTGTTGCTAGCCCTAATCCCCAGTCAACCTACTGGATCTAATGGAAGGGTGGATGAAGGACAAGCAGTGTTAATGGAGACATAATAGCTCATAAAGTCAATCAAGAAAGATCGAAAAGAAAACTGACAAAAGGATGAGAGGGCTACTAGTGGATGTCACCACTAGACATAGAATCTCAGCAATTGGAAGCGGCTGTGGCATCAGAGATTAAGACATACCAAGAGGCTCTCCAAGAAAAACTACAAAGCCCTACTATGCAGGAACAACATCAACATCTCTCCCCTCCAACGAGCCCTGCACAACTAATATTCAAAGACCTCTCCCCGCTCAAGGATTCACAACTAGCGGAGATACACACAGAGGAAGCTCTCCCCGCTCAAGGATTCACAACTAGCGGAGATACACACAGAGGAAGCTGAAGAACAAACACAAAAAGATCATACCTTGGAAGGATCAGCACACGAGGAGGAATCAGTTGCACAACAAGAATTAGAGAAGCGAGAAAAATCTAGTAAGAGGCCACACTCCCCAAAGACGTCCATGCTAAGCAAACAAAGACAATTGGATGAAGATGAGCCACTGCCGCATCTTGGTTCTTTCAAGGAGGTGGATTCTCAACAATTCCTCCTCTAGGATACATTGGAAGGCCTAGGCACACTCCTCCATGATCCCCTTACAAGAATAAGTGCTACCACTAGTACCAATTGGGAACAGGAACAGAAGGTATGGCATTGCCATTTGCTGACAACACACATGCTGCACGACAGGAATGCCAACCTATGGAAGCAGCTAGAAGAGGCCAATGCACAAACACAAAGGGTGAAAGATACTTTGGTAGCAGTAGAGGAAACTCATAAAGAAGTAATCATAAAGAGTTTACAGGTTGCAAAAGAACAGGAAACAAGATACAGTGCATTGGAGAGCAATAACTTAGTTTTCCAGTATTCAAGCACAAAGACAACAATTGCTCAATTGGATCAGAGCTTGGCAAAAAATACCAGATCCTACAATAGTAGCCAGTGTCAGGTTCATGAAGTTATTAGTGGTTCTGATAGACCAACCTAGAGAATCTTATGATGGCTATGAGGCTCAGCATCTACAGTTTGACACATGAACCATGGGCCAGTAGACAAAGGTATAATGCTATATTACCATCGTTCCTAAGATGTCTTCCAGGTTATTTGCGCATAACATTTAAAGACATGATCGACACCGGGTTCTTGAAGTCCCATTCGGCATTCCGGCGCACACTCAAAAAACTTCAGTCTCGCCGCAATTTCTATCGCCCGAATTCGGTGACCAGGTCGCCAGACCTCGGTGACCAGGTCTCCAGACCTCGGTAACAGGTTTTGAGGGGACAGAACCTACTTCAGGAAAGGGGGAATGTTAATCCCATTTGGATTAACACCATGATCCTCAATTGGGGACATTAATAAGTGTCATGTAAAGGCACTATAAAGGTTGTACATTATGAGACATTGGCCACCCAAGGCCTAGTTAGTAAGTTTTGGGTGCCCAAGTGTGAATAAGGGACAATTGTATATAAGGTATTTTCTCATAAATGAAAGAACACAATCCCTTTTGTGCTATTGAGATCTCTTCCCTTGTACCTGTGAGAGAGTGAGGAGTGAGAGCATTCTAGCATTGTGCTTCTTTCATGCTTGTGTGTTTATGTTTGTATATGAGAGAGTGTGATTGGCCTTTGTGATGGTGTAAACAACTCCACGGTGACAGTGTGGAGGTGGAGCTTGGAGTTTGGAGCATACATGCGAGCTTGGAGGCTTCAAGAGACACGAGGCTTGAAGCATTGGTAAGTACCCATGACAGTTGTGTTTCATTGCTCATCCATAAGATGAATGTGTAGAGTTCCCTCTTAGAGGTGTGGTCAAGCATAACGCTTTCACGTCTTCAATTTTACGCCTTGACTTTCACGGCCACACTTTCATGTCCCCAAACTTCACGTGGGATATTCACGTCTACTGTTTCACGGCCACACTTTCACGTCTTCAATTTCATGCCTTGACTTTCATGTCACGCATTCACGTCCCCAAACTTCATGTGAGACATTCACGTCTGTTATTTCACATGCAAGACATTCACGTCCCCAAACTTCACGTGGGACATTCACGTTTGTTATTTCACGGCCACACTTTCACATCTTCAATTTCACGCCTTGACTTTCACGTCACACTTTCACGGCCCTAAACTTCACGTGAAGTCTTCACATACCACCACTAATTAATTTATTAAAAAAAAGAAAAAAAATAGCTTCCACCAGTCATTCGACTGACCATGTATGGTTACATAGATGTCTATTTTAGAATCTGAGTCCCGAGAGGAGCAACCACCTCCAACACAAGCTAGCAGAGCCACAGGGTCCCAGAGTGCCAGCAAGCCGAGGACCAACTTCTTGGGCCCTTATGCCCAGTCCTTCTAGGGTACTCTCATCAAAAAATAGGTCACTACACCACATGGGAAAATCACTCTGCGGTGCCACAGTAAAGCTGGAAAAAGTCAGCCTCCTTGGCAGAATGGCTACAGTGCTACCCATAGAAATCAACACCGATCTCTGCGCAGAGTATCTTCGTACTTATAACAAGCAGACAAAAAGAGGCAAAATTACAAAGGTAGATGGCACCACGGAAGAACTGCTAATTACAAGAGACCTCATCAGAGAAGCTCTACAGCTCCCCGTGGGGGCGGCGGGTAGTAAAGGCCCACAGACACACAATAGATACAATACCCATCAAGGAGATATTAAAGAGAGATTCTTATAACTCTAATGGGGTGGAGTACAAGAACATCAAGGATGAAGCCACAGAAAAAGCCTGCATAGCAATGTCGTTTAATGATGTAGATCAAACCAGTTGACATGTATAACAAGGTCAGCCTTAACAGGATAGCAAAAGCTCATGAAGAGAAGGAGGGCGATTGGGCCTTTTTCATGCATAAAGAAATGAAAAATTACCTCAAGGCACATTAGTCCAAGGTCAGCCTTAACAGGATAGCAAAAGCTCATGAAGAGAAGGAGGGCGATTGGGCCTTTTTCATGCATAAAGAAATGGAAAACTACCTCAAGGCACATTAGTCCAAGGTCAGCAACCCATACCTATTAACACAAATACTTAACCATGTGGCACAACAGCCAGTAAAAGATGAACCAGAGGAAAGCCTGCTGCTAGCCCTAATCCCCAGTCAACCTACAGAATCTACTGGAAGGGTGGAAGAAGGACAAGCAGTGTTAATGGAGACACAATAGCTCATAAAGTCAATCAAGGATAAAAAAAAGAAGACTGACAAAAGGATGAGAGGGCTACTAGTGGATGTCACCACAGAGTCTTTGCAATTGGAAGCAGTTGTGGCATCAGAGATCAAGACATACCAAGAGGCTCTCCAAGAAAAACTACAAAGCCCTACTATGTAGGAACAACACCAACAGCTCTCCCCTCCAGCGAGCCCTGCACAACTAATATTCAAAGACCTCTCCCCGCTCAAGGATTCGCAACTTGGGGGTGTACCAATAGAAGGAGCTGAAGAACAACTACAAAAGGGCCATAACTTGGAAGGACCAGAACACGAAGAAGCATTAGTTGCACCACTAGAATTGGAGAAGCTAGCAGAATCTAGTAAGAGGCCGCATTCTCACCAGATACATGCAGTCTAAACAAACAAAGTTGGTTGGATGACGATGTGCCACTGCCACATCTTGGCTCTGTCAAAGATGCGGATTCTCAACAGTTCCTCCAGGATACATTGGAAGGCCTCGACGCACTACTCCATGATCCCCTCACATAAATAGGTGCTGCCACTAGTACCAATTGGGAACAGGAACAGAAGGTACGACGTTGCCATTTATTAACAACACACATGCTACACGACTGGAATGCTAGCCTATGGAAGCATCTGAAAAAAGCCAATGCGCAAGTACAAAGTGTAAAAGATAATTTGGCGGTAGCAGAAGAAACACATAGAGAAGTAATCATGAAAAGTTTAAAGGCTGCAGAAGAATAGGACATAAGATATAGTGCATTGGAGAGCAATAACTTAGTTTTAAGTCAAACCATTGTACAAAAAATAAATGAGAATGCTAACTTGAATGCAAGGCTAGAGCAAGCAAAGGAACAACTACAAAAGGAGATAACTCACACACAGAACCTAACAACTGGGCATGCCAAGGAAATGCAAGAGTACCAGGAGGGCGCAAAGCGTAATGAGGATATGCTTCGACAACAAATAGAGCTCCTCACAATCAACCTCAAAGTAGAACAAGAAAGAGTACAAGGACTGCAACAGGAGAACGAGAACAGGCTAACAAAGCACATTGCAGAGAAAATCAAGGCTCTTAATGATATAATCATCACCAACCAAAGAGAGGCGCAAAGAACCAAGAGACAATATCACAACTACAAACACAATTACAGGATACACAAAGACTGGCAGCACAACAAGTAACTCAAATTACTGAGGCCCATCAAAGAGAAGCTACTTCCAGAAGAGCACAGGAAGTGGCAACAAGAAGATTCGAAGAACTGGATGCTGAGCGAATGATCAGAGAGAGACAACCATTTACAACCAGCTCAGCAATGCTGATGTCTGCATGCAAGAACTGGCCCGCCAACTGGCCACACAAGAAAGGAGTCAAAGGCCAAAGCAGCCCACAAATGATTTACGTACCCTCCTTGAGCGCGCCTCGGAATCGGGACAGTTGCCAATAACTCCTTCGAGACCCTTCTCAAACTCTTACTTGTTTTTATCTACACTAAAACTCTCATTACTTCAGTATGACATCAACTTAGCTGAAGATATTAGCTTAGGATAATTGACCCTTATTAAACAAAATATTGAACGAGATGCTGACCCAACAGTCATTATGGGCATTTTAAGGGGGGATCTTATATTATTAACTAACCCGCAAGATATCTTCTTTTACCCCTTGCATCCTATAATTCTCAACCTACATAGTTGGTGTCGTGTATTACAAAATTCAAACATCCTGGACAACAGTGTCGACAAACTCAATCTGTTTGTTCCAGATGGCATACCAGCAACACCAGCCAACTACGAGGTCGTGGGGGTGGCTAACACTTATCAATGGGTAATCAGTCAACGGGTGGCTAGAAGTATATAATACTCACCAATATTTAAATCTTTGTGAGTCTACCTTATATCACCCGGTGGGCATACTCAAGCTGTATACTAATATACACAAACATTTAGAGGCTATGCTCACCAACGTTAGCTATAATTTTGATGCCATTCACATAAATTACCCATATATTGATAACGAAGAAATCCTTGAAATTCAAAACTTTTTCAAAGCACATAAACCTAGCCACCCACCCCCTACTTTGGGTCAAGGCGACGATGAGGGTCCATCTTCCTTTTTCAAAAACACTTACCCTGTAAGTTCTAATATCGCAAGTAGGCTTCTTAACCCTTATCCTAGCATGCCACCTACTACCTCTTTCCAAGATGAATGTATATAATCTTCCTTCTCTCTGCCAGAATTAGATTTTTCCACTAACACTCTTGCCCCCCAAGGAGATATTGGCACCTATCCCAACTCCAATACGGCAACCTCAGGAGGAACGTAATCTGCCGACCGCGAGTTGATAATGTTGTGCCTTACACTGACAATAATATTTTGGATTCCTTGACAAAACTGCAGAATATGAAGAGTTTATACAACAAGGCAATCCACTATTAAAGCCAAAGCTTATGTTCAAGGTGCTAATGAAGATTACTCTGTTCGATTCTACTAGCAAGATTCTTCCAGAGGCATATTCTACAGTCACACCCACACGGCAACACTATGTACCGTACCCTCTCTGTGACCTCGTCCAGATTTAGAAAAATTACTTCCATTAGCACAGGAGAGGGAACATTGTGGGCAAATGTTGCCAAACACACAAGGCTTGCGAACCCCCATCTCTCAAACTTGTTGGAAATTTGCCTGGTCACTTTCATGATCAGTTATAGTTACAGAAGATGGAGGAGGCGACATCCGATGCACACCAGAGGAGGATACACCACCATCCAAACAAATGAAGAAGCACCACAGCTGCCAAATTTTGGAGTGCAACCTACATGGAGAAAGGAATTCTTAATAGTTCCTAAATACAGTAGCATTTACATGAGTGCACCGCCAACACTACGAGTGGATCCACTCTACATGCCTATCAAGAGGAGATGGACACCGCTAGAGTTTAAAGATGCCAAAGACAGGGATTCTCATGTCTGCTACAACTTTCCTATATTCAATCCAGCAACATTTGTCAATGTTCAAGCACAAAGACAACAACTGCTAAATTGGATCAGGGCTTGGCAAAAAATCTCAAATCCTATAATCGTATCCAGTGTAAGGTTCATGAAATTATTTGTGGTTCTCATCGACCAACCTAAAGAACCTTATGATGGATTTAAGGCTGAGCACCTACAGTTCGACATGAACCACGGGCCATCAGACAGGGGTATCATGCTGTATTACCACCGTCTAAGATGTCTTCCAGCATATATGCATCTAACATTTGAAGAGATGATTGACATAGGATTCTAAAAGTCCCATTCGGCATTCTACCGCAGAGCTTGGAGTTTGGAGCATACAAGAGAGTTGGAGGCCTCAAGAGACACGAGCTCAAAGCATTGGTAAGTACCCCATGACGGTTGTGTTCTACTACTTGTCCAATAGGTGAATGTGTGTAGAGTTCACTCTTGGAGGTGTGGTAGTCCATAACAGCAGCTTCTCTTAAATGGCCACTCTCAGATTGGGCACCACAAATAGACATAACTGCTTCCAACCCATAAACTAGCTTGAATGGTGTTTGCCTAGTTGAGACTTTGTAGGATGTATGGAATGCCCATAGGGTAGCATCTAACTTCTGGTCCCTATCATTTTTGTTAGCATTTATAATTTTCTTTAGAATTTTGGTCAGAACCTTGTTGGTCGATTTTGCCTGGCCGTTGCACTATGGGTTGTAGGGTGAGGACTTCTTGTGCTTGATCAGGTATCTCTCCATCATCCGTTTCATTACTTTGTTCATGAAATGCGTGCCCTGGTCATCATTGACTATTTCCACCGGCAAACCATGCCTAGCAATGATGTCCTTGAAGAGAAACTTCACCACCTCGTTTGTAGAGTTTCTCTTTATAGCTTTAGCTTCTAGCCACTTGGTGAAATAGTCAGTAGCCACAATGATGTACTCACATCTACTACCTTTTGTGGGTGGCTTGATTGGTCTAACAAAATCCAACCCCCACTTCATGAATGGAGATAGCGGTAATTTAGGTGAGATGGGAAATCTATTGGAATCTCCGAGTTGACCCATCTGCTGATAGACATCACATTTCTTTGCTTCACTGTTGGCATCCCTCGTGCAGTTGGCCACCATAAGCCTGCTTGCAAAAATTTTTGGGCTATTATTTCTCCGCCCATGTGTCCCTCGGTGATACTACTATAGTGTGTTCCTCTTAGCACTGCTTGCTGCTCATGATACGAGACACATGTGCGTAGGATCTGGTCTATGCCTCTTTTGTAGAGTTGCCAAGTAATCATGGTGAAATTTTTACTTCTTAGGGAAATTCTCTTCTTCTTATTAGCAATGTACCCTTCGAGAAAAGTCCCATCTTCCCGAAACTACATCATATCATAATGTTAGTTTTCTTCCACTTCAACAGCCTGATTCTACTGTGAATAAGTTGGTATCTGGAGTTGATCATCTACTCCATCCAAAGAAAGTTCTTCGAAATCTAGTCTAGACAAAAAGTTTGCCATTGCATTTTCTTCTCTGGGTGTGTGTTGGATGGTGCACTCGAATTCTTTAAGTAGGAGCATCCATCTTGCCATTTTTCCCACCAGAAAATCTTTGTTCACCATCTAAATGAGGGCTACATCAGTGCACTGCTCACTGCTCTATCTGAAGCATCTACATAAACATGGAACATTAGATTCTATTCCGAATTGATCATCACTCATGTAGATGGCACCATTCTCTTCAACCAATGGAATACCTTATGACACTTTGGGATCCATTCATACTTTGCATCATTCTTGGTAAGTGCATACAATGGGTAAGCTATATGTGCTAGATACTTCAAAAATCTAGCATGCCATTTCACCTTACCAAGGAACCTTTCAAGTTGCTTAATGTTTTGAGGAGAAGACATTTTACATATGGCCTCCACCTTAGCCAGATCTATAGCCAATCCTTATGCTGGCACAATGTGTCCTAACAGTGTTCCGAATTTTACTGCAAAAGCACACTTAGCCGGATTTAACTTTAGCCTTGTATCTCTTCATCTCTGTAGACATAGCCTCAAATGATAGATGTGCTTTGCCTTATCTCTAGACATGATGAAATCATCCACAAAATATTTCATGAAATCTATCAGGCAATCATAGAAAATTTCTTGCACCATTCTCTGGAAGGTAGCAGGTGCATTCTTCAAAGCCAAACATCATGATGGTTGGTACAAAGACACCCCATTCAATGATGAAGGCGGAGCCATCTTCACCTGGTTGTACCCATTTGAAACCATCCAAACAAGATTATGTCTCCTTTCGGGCTACCTCATCTAGCAAGGAGTCCGTGAACAGAAGTGAAAAGGGATCTGAGTTAGTTGCAGCATTCAACTTGCGGTAGTCCACAAAGATTTTGATTTTCATGTTCTTTCCGAGAACCACTACAATTGGGGATATCTAAGTAAATTTTTTCATTGGCACGATGAAACCCACCCTCAATAGTCTATCAATTGTCTCTTTTTGCATAGTTGGGATTCATTATGTACCTCTATTGTCTGATAGGTATCACTCTCTCTTTTAAGTTAATACTGTGCTAGAAGAATTTAGGGTCGATGCCCTCCATGTCTTCATATGACCAAGAAAAAACATATTGGTATTCCTTTAGCAAGGACACCAACTCCTATTTGAATTCTTCATCTAGTTCCAGGCTGATCTTTAGACGCTTTTCTTCTTTTCCATCCCCTAGATTTACCTCTCGTAGTTTGTCTAGGTTTACTTTTGTGGCATTTTTTTCCTGGTTCTCCTTTTGCTTTTGCATTCAGTCTCAAATATCTTGGATCTCTTCTTCTTGCTCCAGATTTTGGGCCCATTTGATTTCTTTCGAGGCTTTCTCCTGCAAGGTTTTGCTCAGTTTTGAGCCCTCCATTTTTTCAGAATCTTTTTCTTTTTTCTTCATTTTATTGTTTGTTGCTACTTCCACGTTCTCACTCTACTTCATCCACATGTAACATGTATAAGGGCACTAGGTACGGGTGTTCGTGGAGTATTCTGTTCTCTTAATCATCAAATTTGACAAGTTGAATGTTTCAACATGGATTGGCCTCTGAGCAGGTTTTACTGATCCCCTTTCGGAAAGATCAACATGAACTTTCTGTTTTTCCTTTTTGATAGTGATTCAGTTCCTGTCCAAGTCCTGCTTTACCTTACCATGTCTCAACCAGGGCCTTTCCAATAACATCTAGTAAGACCTGGTGTGGTTTTCTATGTGGTAATAACCACTAAGTTGACCTTGAAGTCAACTTGTTTGCTTTTCATTTTGGGACATTTTTTATGATTCCTTTAGGTACTACCACCCTGTTATCTACCATTCTTATGATTCCTTTAGGTACTACCACCCTGTTATCTACCATTCTTATGTTGAACGGAATGGGCCCCCGCTTGAGACCCAATCCTAGTGAAGTTTCCTTAGTGATGCTCCATCCAACACTGCATCATTCATGAGAACATTGTTCAGTTGAATTGTGACTTTGGCCACTTCATCATCTCTGAATGCTGGAGGTTCTTCGGCTTGCATATTGCTACATTCAGGGGTTTCTTCTTCTACTGAGTGCTTCAGTTCCTTGCTCAGTCCTTCAATGCCTGCATTAGGATCTTGGCCTTGAATCTCGAACATAAGTCCAACACTTGTCTCAGCTGGACTTGTCTATCCAGCAGCATTGACACTTCTAGAAGATTTGTGATTATTTCGTGTGAGTCATCCTTTTTTTGCTTACCTTGCCGTCTCTCTATTTCCTTAGTAGTTTTTATCCTCGCCTTTTCCTATTGTTCCCAGTCCACAGTTTCCTTTCTTTCAAGGATTCCTCATTAAGGTGCTCTACATGGTTGCTTCTTCTTATTTTCGGAAGATCTGTAATGATTTCGCGTGAGCCATCCTCTTTTTACTTACCTTGCCTTCTCTCTAGCCAATCACTCAACCACATCAATCTCAAACTCTACATCACAATCCTTTTTCCAAGCCCATCTACCATACCATTTAATTTCCCTTGTAAAAACTCCTCTTCTAATATAATCTCATTTTTCTTTGGTCTATTTCCAAAACATTATTTGCTTTATTTTACATGTTATCCCTTACATTCAGTGCAAAAGGCGGGCTGTCTTAAATTCTTTAAGTTATTCTTTTATGTTACATGTTTTAAATGCTTTCTCATTTACAAATGACTTTCTTACAATCTTTTAGAGTTTATTAATATTCTTTTTTTATTCTAAAATATTTAATTGGTTTTTATAAGTTAGAACAACAATTCATATGGCTCTTACATTAAAACAGTGAAAAACATAAATTATATTAATAACATCCCCACGTCGCACATAGATCACATCATCATAGCTTTCCTGAAACATTAATTCTATTAAAACATCATTTATTCAATTTAATAACTTTAAGTAACCCTTAGCATTCTTGGAGAGGGGGGGGGGAGTTGCAGGGCGATGAATGTGGCAAACCAAATCGAGTGTAGCAGGATGAAGTTTACAAGGCGAGTGCTAATTTGTTTGGTGTGAGCATGTAGAGAATTGAATGATCTGACCAGTAACAGTAATTGGTTCCTAAGCTTGCATTTATGCTCTTATTATTTGTCCATATGTGGTCTATAGTTGATTGGTGCAATGTGGTTGGCAATGTAATGTGTTGTGTCATGTTGTGATCAGCCAAAAAAGATGTGGGAGATGCATACGTGTTTTTTGTCTTTAGTGCATCAATGTTGAAATCACCAATGAGGACATTTTGGTGCTACGTGTTGAATTTTTAGAAAATGGCTTGTAGTGTAGTCGATGAAGAGCGTAAGGAGATAAGGTCAATGAGATCGGTAAATTGTTGCTATTTGAAAGTGTTTGTATGTTCAATGAAATGAGCACCAAGTGCCTCGATGTTGTCTTGTTCTTGGCTATGGGATGATTGCACTTTTAAAACTCGATTATAATAAATTGCAAGACCATGGCTACCGGCGGTTGAGGTGATCACATTGAAATTTCCAAGCTTGATTCTTTCATCAATGTGTGATGACATCAATGATTTGTCGCAAAGTATTTTGCCTTTGTGTTGTCTTAAGGAGACTATGTTCAAGGATTGAATGATTTTATGCAAAGGTCTAACTGATTCTGGTAGCATTCCCATCTTCTTTCAGCTTGCAAAAGTTGAGTCTTTAGCCGGACACACTCTCGTCAATCTTTATGTGTGAGGCTTGTATGGGTTCTAACAAGAATAAGTTGCTTGGGTCTTTGATTCTTGAGAGAGCTATGTATACCAATCCATGGCCCCGCGAATTGTTTTGGGGCTAAATGCCAAGCTTTCCATCATGAGCCCTTGAGACTTGTGTATCGTCCTTGTTGATGCAGGCTATATTGGGAATTGCTTTCTTGTGATTGTATTCAATGCATTTTTACCTATTTGGAATTCTTTTACAATCATATGTAATGGTGTCCATACACGAGGCATTGCATGTGTGTATAAATGGCTTGACTTGTACCTCACTTTTTGTCCTATTTGTCAAAAGAGGAGAACTTGATCCAAACAAGTGGGGGTGAAGCTTGCAAGTTTGAGCTCATGAAATTTCCCGCCACACCATTGATAAGGTCATCTGCAATGTCATGGTTTCCCACACACAACTCAATGGTCATATTTGACTTCAATTGGAGGACTTGGTGGAGTCCTGTGGTTGCTTGAGGTTCATGGGGTATTTGTACTTTTCTATTGCATGTTTGGTGTTGTATGTCGATTTTCACAAGGACATGAGGCTCTCCTAAATTTTGATAATACACTTTGTCATTATGCTTATTTTGGTCGTCATTGGTGTAGAAGAGGTGGGTTGTATCATTTTGTTGAGGAGGCTATATCTTTATGCTTATTTTTGTCATCATTGGTGTAGAAGAGGTGGGCTGTATCATTTTGTTGAGGAGGTTTCTGCAAAATGAAGCATTCAAGTAATGTAAGTCCATGTCTACATGAGTGCCTATTCTTATTCTATAAGAATTTTTATGAAGATTAGATCACGTTGTTTCATAGTGGTTTTTAGCTCGTAGCACTTTGGTGTTGTTTTTCAATACGTGGGCGCGATTGCTTCTAGCAATTGTGATTGTGGCTTGAAGATCTATGAATCATCGAATAGGAATTGCTTGGAAAAGGTCACCACACATAATGACATCAATGCCACCAAATGTTTATCGTGCACGTACTTGATACAACGTAATCGACTATCAACAACAAGGCTAAGAGTTCTAGATCCAATGAGGAAAATCTCATCAAATAAAACCAGTTTGAGATTCTTATAATGTGTGGATAACATATCTAGTTTTTCAGGGGATAGACTTGTCGGTGTATTTGTGAGCAATGGTAAGTGCAACGCTGAATGGATTGTTGTGCCACCTATGGTGAATCCAACCTTTCTTGTGTAGGCCATAAGTAGGGCTGTTAGGGACTCAACATCATTCTAAATGGACTTAGTGTAATGCCGCAAAAGACCTTGGACAATGAGTGATAGTGTGAATGTCTTTCATGTGCCTACTCCACCAGTTAAGAAAATATTGAGGGATTTTGTTGCTTGTAGCCTCTTTCGGAGCATGACATCATTGAAGTTGCTCATCATTTAGTTTTTGAAGCTATTCATAAAATGTTGCATTAGGCATGAAGATGTAGGTTTTTGGAACTCTAAGCTCAATTGTTTTTTTTTTTGGGGTGGGTTCAAAACATCAAGTGCAATGCCATAGTGCTCTCTTTCATTTTCTATACAAAGGTGTTCAAAATTTGAGCTGGATGCTTTTGAGCAAGACCTGCTACATTCATTCTCATCTTGTATTGTTGATGGCTTGTTATACTTTTTCATGTTGCTGAGAATAATGTCAACATTTGAGATGTAGACATCATGCCAAGACTCATAACCAACAAAGCTCTTGGAATGAGAGGAAAAGCAAGCATTGTTCTCGATAGTGATTCTCAGGGTCTCTTTCCTTGTTGTAGTTTATGTAACACACTATTCTTAGCTTCTTTCGTATTTTGTGTGTTCTTTCCATTGTGTCAAAGAGTTCCAGGAAATCTGCAAGGCATATGTTGGAGAGATGTGTAGATCTTTTAGTGTAGTTTTGAATCGAGTCAGTGAAAAATATTTTGGTGCTATCCTCTGGTAAGCATTCTAGGGATCATCGTCATTTTAGCAAGAATGTATGTTCTTTTGTCGGGGCCATGTTAGTTAAGACACATTCCCTAGAAGAAGTGTTGAGAGGTAGTGACAAGGTTATGTATACAACTTGTTGCGAGATCAACTGCTGTGTGTTTAAGATTGCAATGCCAATTTTTCGAAGTCGCTCAACAATGCTAGTATTGTTTTCAACCCACCATTGGAATTCTTGCTTGATGGCTCTAGTCAATGTGGTGTTTATTTTTGTCATACATGAAGTGTAATAGCTTTCCGCACCATGCACATTGAGAACAAATTGAATGTCTGTGTTGGCGCACCATAGTTCAATTAGATTATTGTTAAAATTATTCGTGTTTATGTCTTGTGGCTTCCACTACAAAAAAAATTGTTGGCATGCTTATTGTGGTGCGAATGTAGGAAAAGTATTCAGGTTCAGTTATTTCCAAGCACTATAACATATCTATGAATGAATCTTGGCAGGGTGTTGCATTCTTCAAGGCTAGTTTAAGCCTTTATCTTGTTGTTTTTGGCACTTGTGATTTCTTTGAAGTTGTTGGAAGAGGCCGTAGCAAGATTGTGGATGCCATAGGAATCCTAGGGAAGACAAATTTGCATGCCTTTCCAGTTTTCGTGCATGTTTTTATATGCAATGAGTTTGTGCCTCACAAAGATTCTTTGGGAGGAGGTCATCAGAGTTTATGCTTATGCATTTGTAAAAAAAAAAAGCACAATCTCTTGATCTATGTCCTTATCCAAAATCAGAGCATTTTCAATCCATAGCAGGCCATGATCATGTTGACTTGGAATTATGTCACAAAGAAGCAATCTTGGAGTCAGCCAAAATAATGGTTTCTTCAGATGCCAAGAGCTTCTTCATTGCTTCAAAACGATGGACATAGTAACACGCACATGTAATGGGATCAGGTCAAATGAGTCGTCACTCATATGCACTAACTGTCTCATCAAGTGCTTTCTCGATATTGGGTTCAAAGCTTGCAGACAATAATCAAATCTCTCCATAGTCTCTCGGCTGCCTGTAGAAAAAGTCACGAAGAAAATGGGAGAGCCTATCTATCGGATCATCGCAAAAAGATTTATCTCTTGAGCTTCTCTTTGAAGTCAGGAGAAGTGCATAATGTCTCAAATTCTCTATAGCCTATCTTAGAGCTCAAAATTTACTCTATATTGGTGTTGTGGGTGATATCTCTTGCTACTGTGAGGCTAGAACCTTTCAATTTACCTTTGTGTAGTCAAACCCAAATTGATGCAGCACTTTGTTGACGATGATTTTCATAGTTTTGAAGAATAAATTTTCAATGTTCAAAACAAACTTTCTATCTCTATATACGTCAACTCCCATTTTGCTGGTTAACTGCTGGTAGTTTTTCACTGTGTACTGATGGTATTTTCTTTCTTCCCCAAAGAACAATGTTGGGAAGCATAGTTCTTCACAACGTGCATCCTTGAATAGACTCAAAGGTGGAAAGGCTTCACATGGTGCAATGTGAATCATTGAGTTGTTCATGTCTACCACTTGATGTAGTATTTTCAAGGCTTCGTTTGAGGGCTTTCATGCGTGCCACCCAATTATTGTGTTGAGGGAAACATTGTTCGCACAATAAAGAGGTGTAGGGAGTAATGCATTCGAGGCTGACATTGTTCTTAAAGGGCGAACAAAGCCACACATGTACAAATGATTGTAGGATAGCTTTCACTTGATTCCAACCAATTATATGGATCCTTTAAACTCAAGAAAGCATGGAAGAACACATTGAACTCTCTCTAGATCGGCCATCACATTGACTATCATGCCACACAAGCCAAGTTGTCCATTGTGTGTGAGCTCACGAATCTGCGCAAAAGGTATTCGGATTGATATAAAATGCAATTCAATTTGGTTCAAGTTTTTAACACTTTCAATAGATGCATTGAAGCCTTGAGTTGCAAGTGAAGCAAAAGAAGAGGTCGCATTCTTCTTCAAGCTCTTTGCGCATAATTGCTAGAGGGACGATTTATGGTGCTTTGGGGCAACATAGAACTCAAGGGTGCATGCCGAAGTTGTTTAGCAAACACAAGGCATAAACAAGAAGCACATTTATGTGAGGGTGTATCTTGTATAGCTTGTAAATAGGATGATTTAAGGGAATGTTTTATTTCCATGTGAACAGGTTGGGGTAGCTTTACCTTTAGCTTGTAAAATTTCTTTACAATAGAGCTTAAGCTATGCAATGAAGAGGGAGACACTTCTAAGAAAATGTTTGATATCGCATTTGCAATCATTTCAATGTTGGTAACGATCAAACATATAACAAGCAAGTCTTCTTCTTCCTTTGACCATGCAATTCGTTTTTGTTTATAGCATTATTTTCTTTCACTCCAACAAAGCTATAAATTTTATTATACAATTGAAGAAGTATCAAGCGGTGCATTGGCGGTGTTTTTTTGCCCACATTGATTAACTTTGACTCACTATGCACAAAAAAAGTATAAGGCTATGTTCAAGTTTACTTTAAAGTTACATGATGCAAAGACTTCCAAGACACTCATTCCTAAAGCCAAATAATTTTTCATTGTGTGCACAAGTGCATGAATTTGAGACAGCAAAGATGGACAAATTTCCATTGTTTTGCAATGTAAAAAAGGAGAGAGGGTTGAAAAAATAGTCAAATATTTCTCCACATAAGCTTGGAAAAACCATTAGACCACAAGGCTTTTGAACTCTTCAAGAGACAACGTTGACTGGACCATGACGTGAAGTGCAGTCAAAAGACATGTATTCAATGGAAACTTTGAGTTAAAGTGAAAATCAGCTGCAAGTAAAGAGGTGATTACGGCACTGGGGTAGTACAATAGCGATAGATAGGTATCCAACAAAAAGATTGTATTTCAAGGTATCTAGGATGTAGAAGGAGTTGGGCTAAAACCAATTACACAACCTTGATTGTCAAGCAAAAATGAACCCACTTTAGTAATTTCAGAGAGTAACGCCCTAGTTAGAATAGCATTTTTTTTGTAAAGGTTCACAAGGGAGTCTTTAAGCACAAGTACTTTATCAACACTCTTACCAATCAAGGTCACATCAGTAGCTACTCCACTAGGTGCAACAATTCAAGATTAAAGAGAAGCCATCTCAATAATTTCCACACCTTTGCCACATTCGAAGAAATAGCCACCATCCGAGAGCTTATTAACCTTCATTTACTTACAGATTGCACACTTCTTTAAAATGAAAACTCCATTGAAGTTTGTTATCTCCAAAGTTTCAAAAACCTATGAAAATAACAGCTAAGATATATACACATACACTTTTCTTTCCATCTATTTAAGCACTCACTTTTACCTCTGCCATATCCCATCTCAGATGTTTTAACATGGAAGGTAGCTTCAAGCTCGCATTTGCATTTATCTCTGAAAACACGTGTCAATAATGTGATTTCTAATATAGAGAGAGTGTTAGGCAGCTCTTTCCAAATGCCGATGTTTTGAGCGACAAACATGGTAATTTTTCATCTCTAAAATTGGTAAACATTTTTCCTTTTGTTCACGAAGGTAAGTTGCAATGCAAGATTTTTGTGAGACACTTACAAAATAACTACGCAAAAACTAAGCATGCAAGAGACTTACAGTTGCCAAATCCATTTAGGTTGGACCATCTATAATGGCAATTGCTCGAAGTTACCAACATCTCTACTCTTTTGAACTTTATCAATTTAAATGACAACAAGGCCAATAGTAGCTTTCGAGGTAGGATCACGTTGGGATTTAAGAAAGTAGTTACGAATTTGTATTTCAAGCACAAATATTAAACATACTTCAAATGGCTCAGCCTTGATTATAAAAGTAGTAGTGTCTACACACAAATAAAAAACAACACTTCCCCCATCATTGGCATTTTTAGGAATAACATTTGCACCTTCTATGCAGATACATGCATTTTCTTCTATTTTGTCCACAAATTTTTGAATAAACTCTTCACTAATCACTAAGGTTATAGTACTAAAGCCCTGCCTATGAGCGAGATCCGCTTTTAAATACTTCTTATAATCTTTGTTTGCCTTAAATAAATGTACCATAAACATTCAATACCCTACCCTCAAAAGCAAAACGAAGGCTGTTGGTGATTTGTGAGATACTAAGCAATGGAAGATATAGAGAAGATTGGGTAGAGTTGTAAGGAAAGCAGGTGGGTGGAGGGGTGTGAGACGCAAGCTGCACACAACAGGTGCTTGAAGGTGCGCGGAGCCCAAGCTACACATCATAGGATGTGGGTCATGAGGCCCGACTTGCTAGCCAAAGAACCTCCCTTTATAAAGCTTTCAAAACCCAATCGTGATAATCCTATTAGCCAATAGAAAACAAGAAAGCAAACTGCCGTCCACTAAAGTTTTCGTGATTCTTTTTCCTTAGAAAAAAAAAAGAACCGACCACTAAGGCCTTGCTCATGGAAGGGGAAAAAAATAAGAACCGACCACTAATGGTAGCCCATGGCAGGCCAAAAACGAGAAAAGGTCTCGTTTGTTAATTAATATACACATATATTTTCACATGTTCATTGTACCTTGGAAAGCGCAAAGTTCCAAGCTTGTGAATTTTTTAATCATTTTGATAAATCCGCCATTGATATCCGTCCGTAAGGCCATTGAATAGGTAGTTGAACTTGTACGTTGGAAAGCGCAAAGTCCAAAGGCTTGTGAAGTTTTTTTATCATTTTGATAAATCGGCCATTGATGATCCGTCCGGAAGGCGATTGAATAGCAGATAAGGTTCTTCATTAAAACTATTTTTTAAAAGGTTGCGGGTTGCAACTTGCACTGTGATGGACGGGGACGGAGTGAGTGTGTGTAAATAAATGCGAGTGCCTTGTGATGTCTTTCCGGACTCTCTCTCTCTCTCTCTCTCTCTTCCCCCCCCACAACGAGCATACGTGATCATCACTAGGTAATAAGGTTTCTGTTTTTGGTTTAGGTGAGCTAATTTTTTTTGTGTTTTCGCATGTGCAAATCACAGATTTGCGATCTATTTGAGGTAATATTATATATATATTAACGTGTGTAAAAGCATTTGCAGAATCGTGATTGATTTATTTGGGGGGGGGGGGGGGGTTTGCAGCAGGTTGAAGAGGATCAGAATGGGGGGGCGGCCTCCTACCAAAGCCGAAATGATGAGTGCGTTTCGGGACCTGGACTACAAATTCGTGAGGCAAAATGTGGACGAGTATTGGGATTTTGTGAACGTGGATTGTGCGGAAACGATCCGGAAACTGCAAGAGGACCTCCACAACGCCAAGACGAAGACGCAAGAGGAGCTCCACGAGTGCCGCAAGAAGCTGGCGCAGTGCGAAGACGACAAGAAGAAGCCTTGCCGTTGTGGGAAGCTCAAAGAATACGAGGACTGCCAAAAAGAGCTCGTGCGCTGTCGCAACAACCTCAAGGATTGTGAGAAAAAGCGTAAAGTTTGTGAGTGTGAGCTCAAGGACTGCGAGATTGAGCTCAAAAAATGTAAGAGGCGCATCAAGGAGCTGGAGAATAGACCCCCTGTTATTAAGTATGTACAACGCTGGAAAGAGAGAACTGTCTATGTTAAACAGTATGTTACACAATATGTTACGCGGTATGTTACCCAGTATGTCACACAATATGTTACCCAGCCTGCCTACAACTATTGCTACCGGCCTGCCTACAACTATTGTAGAAGGTGGTGGTAGAAGTGCTGATATGGTTTAAATTCTGTTGCATGGAGGCTTTAATATATATATTTGATCTAATACAGAGTTTGCTTTGTAAATGATCTCTTCCCCTCCCTCTCTCCCCAACATGCGCACATGCACGCACACACATGCAATGTTTTAGTGGTGTTCTCCTCTCTCTCTCTCTCTCAACCGTTTATAATTGAGATCTTTTAAAACGGTGGACAATAATAGACCACCCAACCTTTTATAATTGAGAAGTTTTGAAGTGGTAGAATAAGTTCATCAATTCCTTTAACTCTTGAGGGCGGGTTGGTGGTTGGACAGAGGTCTATTTCGTGGTGGTTGGACAGAGGTCTATTTCGTGGAGGCTTATGCTATTTTATGTGCTTTTTAGAGAAGCAGAACAACTATCCTTCTTTGCAGTTTATGAATATATAGCACAAAGTCTCATGTACTGTCCAAGACATAACATAACACATAATTAGTCGGGCACACCTTGAATTCTTTCTTCTATTTAACTCCTTCCCACTTTTCAACTCCTTTTCATGCAAGGCTGTGTTTGCTCTAAATCCACATAATATCACTTAGCAACTTATACCTTTTCAACCTAATCTTACTTAAACTAGCACTGTCACGTCCTTCGCTTGTGATCAAGCATACTAGATCCCTTGAGCAATTTCTTCATTTGCAATCTAATCTTTGGTTACTTGGAATAGCACTATCTTGTGATCAAAGTGTGCTTAGCATACTTATCCCCCTTGAATGACCAAAAAACAACAATAAAGAACTAGTACATAAACCATTAACAATATCAATATATTGTTTATATTTACTTAGGTGCTCGCATGGCTTGCACGAGGTTGGCCTTGTAGGACAAGTAGGTGAAGTTATGGATTTGTAGAGATCTGTTGCACATTGGTCAGAAGATCCAATTTCACCGATTTATTAAACAATACTCGATTAATTTTACAGAATATGATACAAAGATAGATTACCATGTATTTAAAGTGATTTTAGGAACGCTGATAAGCCTTCTCCAACCAAAACCAAATAATCCTTTTTAACGATTTTGTGAACTCAAATAATCCTTGAGCGATGACCAAGAGGAGCCTTTCCTTTTATCATAAGCAACAACTTGTAGTGAATGCGGCTCAGAAGGTTGCTCTAACATGAAAGGTGTCTTTAGTTTACAATGCATAACCTCTAGTCTTAACACGTTCGACACTACCCATGCCATGCACTCTCAATAGTCATCATGTTCACGCTACAACTGCACTCATGCCGCTAACTCGAACTGCATCTTCAAGGCGCCAATTTCGTGGCCGTGGCATGCTTGGCTTTCATGCCAAAGCTTCATACCAAAGAAAACATCACGCCATCTTATACAACAATCTTTTGCTACTGAAGTAGCCTCCGCCCCCTCTGAGTTATCAGAGGAGCGGCAATTAGAGAGCGCCTACACCCTAACACCCTGATCCGTGCCTTGAGAGCTGGCATGCAAGTCTTCTCACACATCTCAACACCTGTTACGCTGACCTCACAAAGGCACCTTAGATGGCTCGATATGATCCTCACCTCTGTATGTGAGGTCACCCTCACCCACTGCAGTCCGCTTGAGGCTGTTGTCAAACCTCCAATCAATAGCTCCTGAAAAAAAAAAAACCCGTAGTTCTGGAAACCTTCGATTGAGTATCTCCTATTCCAATCAATGCTCGACATGCAGGTAACTTTAACACTATAGTCTGATGTCGTATCCAATATGGGTCCTTGCCACTGAATTCTGTCGTATGCCTCAGAGACATGGGCTTGGGACCCCAGTTCTCCCATATGGTTAAAACACTATTTGGAAATACCAAAGCTAAAATTATCTTCAAATGGAGATCTGTCAGAACCATTCCCTCTGGAAAAAAGTATCAGACAAGGATGCCCTCTAGCTCCTCTGCTCTATGCTAGTTGCAGATGGTCTTAACTGGTTAATAAAGGACAAGATAAGCAAAGGAGAACTAGTTGGTATCAAACTACCCAATGGAGACCAAATGTGCACTCAGATGTTTGCGGACGACACTAACAGTCTCATAGCAAACGAAGAAGAGAACATCAAGGTACTCTGGAGCTGTCTCGAAACTTACTGTGATGCCTTAGGATCCAAAATCAATCACAGCAAAACACGTATCAAAACCCTCATTGAACCCCCTTCCTCTTGGCTCATGGACACAGGTTGTCATAGCATTCAAGATGGTGAGATATTCAGGTTACTCGGTATACCCATGGGCTTCAAGGTGTCTCTGAAACAAAGATGGCAATGGGTAATGGAAAAAATAGAAAGCAAGCTACTGAGATGAAAAAGAAAGCAACTATCACTAGCAGGGAGAATTATGGTACTTAACCATTTCATCATCCCCTCAACGAACTATTTCCTCAGCTACTGGAGACCCCTTGATACTGACCTCAATGATCTCACCAAGCTCTGCAGAAACTACCTTTGGGGAGGTGACCCATGGCACAGAAGCAGACCCAAAGTAAAATGGGACACCTGCACGGTGCCCAAAATCAAGGGAGGGTTGGGGATTAAAGACATTCACCTGTATGCTGACAGAATGGCCGCTAAATGGATCATCAGAGCTATGGAGAACCCCACCGAAGACTGGGCACAACTACTGGTCAAGGACATCCCTAGGTTCACAATCACTGGACACAATAAGTGGCTCAATCTTCCCATCATCACCATAATAGCCTCCAAGCACCCCATAACCCCTAAAGGGAGCTTGCTAGTTACTTCCATATGGAAGGCCTGGTTCAGAATTAAAAGTTTTCTGTCCATCAATCCCAAGGTCAACAAATCAGAAGGAATATTAGTCTCTGACTCCTGCTGGTGGTCTATTCTCCCTCATGCCCTCCTTGAACCAGAAGAAGAGAAAATAGCCCTTAATCTGCACAAAAAAGGTCTAGCAACCTGGGCAGATATTTTCAACCCTCACCACGGTACCTGGCTCACAAGAGCAGAGCTGGTAGCCAAATTCGATTGCAGAACCCCTGAACTAGATCTAATCCAAAGCAGAGCAATCCAATGGAACACTCAAGAAATCTGAAAAATCAGCAGATCCCCCACCTTCAATATCCAAGCCTTTCACTGGTTAAAGAATAAACCACTCCTCCCCATCCCTAATCTTGAAAGATCCCCCCCAATTCATGTCACTCTTAACCGCAGATGGAATATCACTTGGGACAGGAAAAGATGGTACAACAATCTCAAGGAACTGTGGAGCGCACACATTGAACCCAAGAAATCTTGCCTCGCCTGGCTGGTTGCCTACAGAGCCATTTGGTCACAGAGTAAGGCTGCTAAGCTTAGCATTGTCTCAGATCAATGTGCAAGATGCAGCTTACCTGAGGATGATCTCCACATTTTTATACATTTGCAAACACATATCAAATACTTTCAAAGAGCTGCATGCAGCTATTCTTAGTTGGGGGAAAGATGTAAATTGGAAGAATACAATGATAGGAGAAAACATAGGATGCTCAACATCTCTATGGAATGTAATAAGATGCGAGTATCTATGGCATGCCTGGCTACAGAGGATTGCAGTCACTTTTGACAACCCCGAAATCAAGGGCCCTCCTCTCTCTGTTTGTTTAATTACAACATGCATCAGGTATTGGAACAAACAAACACAAGTCCTATTCAACCTAGAGAAGAGGTTACTGATTAAGTTACAAAAGAGAGCCTCAGATTACACCAGGGAAAAACTGAAAAAAACCAGAGATCGGATTATCCTAATCCTCTCTAAGGATAGAGCATTAATAGAAGCAATATGCAGACTTCAGTAAGCAAACCTATCTCTTCCCCATACAGGAGTAGAAGAGGAACAACATGCATACAGGTACCAGGATCCAATCCAGAGAAGCAGAAAAAGCAGCTAAGGCAAAGTGACCTAGCGTGCTCCATAGCTCCAGAATGGTTCCTATCGCCAGTCTGACACTGAATCGTGGGAGCTTCCTGCAAGGTCGACAGAGCAGTTCAGTTCTGACCAACGAAAATCATGGCCCGCAGACATACCATCGTCTACAGTCCTCTCCAAACTCGAATGCAGGTGTACAACAACAAGAAGATTCCGATAACCGCCACCAGCGTCAGCATCGGATCCTCCTGCAAGGCCGGTGGGAAAGTATCAGAACAGAGAAGCCCTGATTATGGTCAACCTGTACCTCAGAGGTTCAACAACCATAGCAATTGATAATTTTTGAAATTTCTCATCATCCAACCCAAAAAAATGTATAAAACCTGTCATCATCAATAATGTCAAAGCAAGGGGAAAAAACAACCATCAGCTAGCAATGAAGCACACTTGCTCAAGATACCAACAGAATTTAGCTTCAAGGCCGAGTCTCCAACAAAGATATGAGAGCCCACTCCACATGACACTGCCTCCTCCCTGCTCGACCCCTCCACAACTGAGCCAAGTATACCCATTTTCTCTTGAGCTTCTCTACTTCCACACTACCAACCACAAAAATCACCCAAACTCACTGCATTAGCACATCCATCCTCTAAACTCAAGTCCTTTTCCTCATCACTATCAACATCTAGCTCCTCCTCAACTGCACTTTGAACATCGTTAGTATCAAAGAAATTGGTTCCCAACAAATCTGGCGTAGGCACAAGCTTATGAGACTCATAACGAGTAGCATCCTACATATCTGCATCAGCCTCTATACAGAATGTAACATCAATGTTCACGGAATCACTGCATCTGCATGCACTGTTGTCGAAAATACATCATCTTGCTCATCATTCTCCACATCATCCGTAAGACATACCAAATCGGTCATCCTCATATCATGCAGTGCATCCATAGCTGCCAATACTCTGTGTCTGACATGCATGTCACAAAGGCAACGAGCAAAATAATACGTCTCATCACTGTCCAGATGCTCAATATGGAACCATAGTTATACTCTATCACCAACTCCTCTGCATGCTGTTGAAGCTCTCTCAAAACTCTGTATGAGCATCGTCCTCATCATCTTTTGATACATCCTTGTCCTCATGAACAGACATATCCTCATGCTAATCCACTAACACATTTGCATCATCATCGTCTGATACATCGGAATCCCTAGAGTCAGAAACATCATCATCCTCATCCTCTGATACTTCTACATCTGCATCTACCTCTAACTAATTGAGTCCTCATACTCTGATAAAGCCGCCTCAACCAAATCCTTGTGTTCATCCTCTGATGAATCTGAACTCTCATCCTTTGGGATACATCCTCTCTTGGGCTGAACTCCTCCAGAAGATGCGGGCAAATAAGTCGCCAACTTTGCTGCACCTCTTCTGGCCAAGTAGAGTACCAATAAGCTGCAAGACCTTGTGGTCCCTGAAAATCATATCCAATCCAGTCCTCGTCATCTGTAATTCCAAGCCCAACAAGCTCCACTTCTACCTGTGCAATCCCTGCGCATACATCCTTTGTCTCATCCCTTCCGCTGAAATAGCAAGGATCACGATCAACATCATAACATACATCTCGCATTCCCGACATTGGCTCATCACTAACATGTATCACAACTGAGACCCATCACACACGATCTCTTAATGTCCGATTCACCACAAAGGGTGTGTACATTAATTCTCACACATACTCGCACGCCTTGCAGGCCAAGTAGGTGATGGGTATGTAGAGATCTCGTGCACAATCAGAAGATCCAATATGACAAATTTAATAAACAATACTCTTTTCTTCTACATAATATGACAAATGTAGATGAACCACGTACATTCAAAATAATCTTAGGGAACACCCAATGCATGATGAGCAGATCAGGATGGTGAAACGAGAGAGGCTGAAACACTCAGTGGAATACAATTAAAAACAGAAAGGATTTAGGTTGAAGTACAAGAGGTTGTAAAACCTTCTCCAACCAAAACCAAAACATTTTAGAGATTCAACTAATGGGTATGACCCTTGAAGGGTGACCAAGAGGAGCCTCTCCTTTGATCATAAGCAACAACTATTAGTGCACAAGGCTAAAAAGGCTACTCTAACATCAGCAAAATCAGCAAAGCCATCTTTAGTCATAACCTCTAGTCTTCACATGTTTGACACTATCCATCAAATATTGGCAAGGCTAATAATGGCGTTTTCATACACTCTTAGTAGTCATCATGCCACGCTAACACTAGCGCTCATGCAAGACTCAAACTACATCTTTGCGGCCAATTTTCTTGCATGCTTGGCTTTCATGCCAAAGTTTCATACCCATCCCGACGAAAATATCACGCCATCTACAATGATCTTCTGCTACTGCAGTAGCCTCCGCCCCCTCTGAGTTATCACTGAGTGGCCATGAGAGAGTGCACATGCACACCAATACCCGATCGCGCCTTCACAGCAGCAACTGACATGCAAGTCCTCCCACACTTGTCAGAACACTCTCTACACAATCACCTCACAAAGGCACCAAGCTGTTGGATGGCTCCCTACTGGTCTCGCCTATGTATAGGAGGTCACCCTCATCCACTGGAGTTGAGGCTGCCATCACACCTCCAATCAGTAGCTCCTGAAACAAAAAACCTGCAGTCCTAAAAACCTTCCATCAAGTACCTGTAAGAACTGTTAGGTTAGTGAGAAGAATGTGTAGACACAAAGAGAGAGAGAGAGAGAGAGAGAGAGAGAGAGAAACGTGTATGTATAGAGAGAGAGAGAAATGTGTATGTGTAACACCTTGCAAGATTGATTGATTGTATTTCCAAAGAGAGTGTCTCTTTATACAAACCAAGGTCACTACAAATAGTAGTGGCCGTTTGACAAGGAGTTGTTACATTTGAAATATAATAGCAATATGCTTCCTAAACTATAGAAAAGCATATTGCTAAAAACAATTTGAAATATAATAGCAATATGTTACATTTGAAATATAATAGTAATATGCTTCCTAAACTATAGAAAAGCATCTTCCTAAAAACAAGGAAAGAACATTCTAATCTAAACATATGTCCACTCAAATGGGACAGCTCACACCTTAGCCACTTAACATTCCCCTTTAAGGTAAGAGGTGGACATTTGAAACATAACAAAACAACATCAAGCATCTTCTTTGGAAAATTCTCCTTTCAAATGGAGACCGGGGAGAAGACCAACACCAAGGCAGGAGACATGGTACTTCTCATGTGGTACAGGCTTGGTGAGAAAGTCGGCCATATTGTCCTTGGTGGGTGTAAGATTCCTCCCCAGCCTCTCAGGATGTCCAGTATCTTTCCCTATAGTCAAATCTCTCTTCAGAAATATCAAAGATCTTGTTTTTACCTGTTTTGGCCTAGAGAGAGAAAATATTCTAGAGAGAGAGTATTCAGATTTTGGATGGAAAAATATCTCTTCGTATTTAAATAAGTTCCCCCAAAACAGAAGTTCAAAAAGATTTTCATAAGGTGCATTTGAAATAAATTATGATCTGTTCAAAAGACCTTATCTTAGGGGTCCAGATTTTCTGAAAATTTTAAATTAAGGTTTTGAGGGACCAATCAGATTCATCCAAATGTGTGGAGAAGATAAATGGAAGAAATAAAGAAAATCCTCCCAAAAATAAGTAAATACTCACATAAGATGAAGGGTTGACTATGTACAAGGGTTATTAGTAAAAAACTATGAGTATTACTAAAAAAATGAGATATTTTGGATATAATGATTCCATTTTGACACATGTAGGAATGGGAGTCCCTTCAAGGAGGCGCCTACTTCACATGCTTGAATGAGTTTTAAACTAAAAAATAATGTGATATTTTTATCTCTCCTCTCTCTCTGATCAAACCGAATAAAAAAAGAACCAAACTAGGTCCAAATCTGGTCCAAATTCAACCAAACTGAATCTAGAAAATTCTAGAAATCAGTTGTTCTTGGTTAGAGCCTTCCTCTCCTATAAATAGAACCTGAGCCCTTTGTAAAAAAATAGGAGAATTATACTATGTCAGAATTATGCTCAAATAATGATAATTTTAACTACTCTCTAAAATTCTCTCCAAATTGAAGAAACTGGAGCTTCCCTCCTCCTTCAATCTCCATTGGTGGCTCCATCAGTATACCAAACCAATTGATTGGTTGGGGACCTCTACCGTGATCAAAGAATCAAGCAATTTGTAAGGTGAAGTGTGAATTTTGATCTTTTTTCATAATTTCTCAATGTTTCTCTCTTCTCAACTCCTCTCAAGCTTGAGAAGCTTAATTGGAATGGCTTTTTAATGCTATTGAAGTTAATTGATGAATGGTAGTAAGGAAATACATAAATTTTCATTTATGCTTAATTTTAATGGTTTTTATGATTTTTGTCTTCTCTGAAATGATTGATGTTATGCCTCATTGAAAAAAAAAGCATTCCCCTCTCTTCTTTAGTAAATCCAATCATTCTTTATCCTAGATGAATGGATAAAATCAAGTTTTTCATAATGTTTCTCTTTGATAAGTAGAAAATGTTTACATTAGAATGATTTAAATACTCTTGGTGAACTTCTAATTAATTTTAGAGAATTAAAAATTAAAAAATGGTCAACCATACAAAAGAGGTTATGGTAAAATTTTCTAAAATTGTGTAAAATAAGTTTTACTTTTTTATTCAAAAAGAGTAATTCCCATTGTATATGTATTCTTAAAGTGTTGATTTTCATCCTAGGTATAAGAAAATGCATACTAAAAATATTTTATTAAAAAAGTGTTACTTTCTTTAGAATTAAATTCTATGCATAGAAGGAAGCATATTGAAATTGTTATTTTGATTATAAAAGTGTGATTTTTCTCATAAATGATTTTTATGCATAAATGGAACATAAAAGAAATTCTTTTATATTAAAAGAGTTATTTTTATCATAAATGGTTTGTATGCATAAAAGATATTTTTTAAATATTAAAAGTGTTATTTTCATCATAGATGATTTTTATGCATAAATGGATGCATAAAAGAAATTCTTTTATATTAAAAGAGTGATCTTCATCATAAATGATTTGTATGCATAAACATATGTATAAAAGATTTTTTTATATTAAAAGTGTGATTTTCATCATAAATAAATTTTATGCATAAATTAGATGCATGAGAGAAATTCTTTCATTCTAAAAGTGTAATTCCTACTAAATTAGATTTATGCATGGAAAGATGCATAAAGGATTTAATCTAATCCAGAAAGTGTTATTCTCATCAATTTTGATTTTATGCATAAAAAGATGCATAAAGAATTTTATTTTTAATTCAAAAGAGTTATTTTCATCAATTTTGATTTTATGCATAGATAGATGCATAAAGAATTTTATTTTATTCCAAAAGAGTTATTCTTATCAATTTTGATTTTATGCATAGATAGATGCATAAAGAATTTTATTTTACTCCAAAAGAGTTATTCTTATCAATTTTTATTTTATGCATAGATAGATGCATAAAGAATTTTATTTTTATTCCAAAAGAGTTATTCTTAGCAATTTTGATTTTATGCATAAATAGATGCATAAAGAATTTTACTTTTAATCCAAAAGAGTTATTCTTATCAATTTTGATTTAATGCATAGAAAGATATGCATAAATGATTTATTTTTATTTCAAAAGTAATATCTTCATTAAAATTAAATTTACGCATAAAAGATTTATTTTTATTTTGAAAGTGTTATTCTCATTAAAATGGAATTTATGCATAGTAAAATGCATAAAAGGTTTATTTTTAATTCGAAAGTGTTATGTTTCTTAAAATTAAATTTATGCATAAATAGATGCATAAAAGGATTTTTATAAAAGTGTTATTCCTACTAAAGTTGTCTTTAGGCCTAATTAGATGCGTAAAGAATCTTTATATCAAAAAATTAGAATTCTCTTACATTCTTTAAATAGATGTGATGAGATGTGATTGGAATCAGATAGATGTAAATGGATGGATGGAAGTGATATGAATCAGATAAATGAAAATGGGTGAATGGATGTGATGTCCTGTGAATTAGGATGTGAATGAATGGTATAGGATGTGAAGGAATGTGATGTCATGTGAATTGTGGTATGAATGAATGATAAGGGATGTGAATGAATGATGGCATGTGAACTGGATGTGAATGGATGATGTGGTTTTTGATGTGTGAATGATGTGGGGGTTGATGTAGATGGATGAATGGATGATGTGGATGTGGGTGTAGATGTATGAATGTGGATGTGGATATGGATGTATGAATGTGGATGTGAAAATGGATGTATGGATGTGGATGTGGATGTGGATGTGAAAATGGATGCATGGATATGGATGTATGAATGTGGATGTGAATGTAAAAATGGATGTATAGATGTGGATGTTAATGTGGATGTATGAATGTGGATGTATGAATGTGGATGTGGATATGGATGTATGAATGTGGATGTGAAAATGGATGTATGGATGTGGATGTGGATATGGAAATGGATGTATGGATATGGATGTGGATGTGGATGTGGATGTATGAATGTGAATGTGGATGTGAAAATGAATGTATGGATGTCATAAATGATTTGTATGCATAAATATATGTATAAAATATTTTTTTATATTAAAAGTGTGATTTTCATCATAAATGAATTTTATGCATAAATTAGATGCATAAGAGAAATTCTTTTATTCTAAAAGTGTAATTCCTACTAAATTAGATTTATGCATAAAGAATTCAATGTAATCCAAAAAGTGTTATTCTCATCAATTTTGATTTTATGCATAGAAAGATGCATAAAGAATTTTATTTTTAATTCAAAAGAGTTATTTTCATCAATTTTGATTTTATGCATAGATAGATGCATAAAGAATTTTATTTTATTCCAAAAGAGTTATTCTTATCAATTTTGATTTTATGCATAGATAGATGCATAAAGAATTTTATTTTATTCCAAAAGAGTTATTCTTATCAATTTTTATTTTATGCAATAGATGCATAAAGAATTTTACTTTTAATCCAAAAGAGTTATTCTTATCAATTTTGATTTTATGCATAGAAAGATGCATGAAAGATTTATTTTTATTTCGAAAGTATTATTTTCATTGAAATTAAATTTATGCATAAAAGATTTATTTTTATTTTAAAAGTGTTATTCTCATCAAAATAGAATTTATGCATAGTAAAATGCATAAAAGATTTATTTTTAATTTGAAAGTGTTATTTTTCTTAAAATTGAATTTATACATAAATAGATGCATAAAAGGATTTTTATAAAAGTGTTATTCCTACTAAAGTTGTCTTTAGGCCTAATTAGATGCGTAAAGAATCTTTATATCAAAAAATTAGAATTCTCTTACATTCTTTAAATAGATGTGATAAGATGTGATAGGAATCAGATAGATGTAAATGGATGGATGGAAGTGATATGAATCAGATAAATGAAAATGGGTGAATGGATGATGTCCTATGAATTAGGATGTGAATGAATAGTATAGGATATGTGTTGGAATTAGGGTTGCAGGAATGCACACACAACTTCAAGAAGATGAGGAAGCTTGAGCACAACACAGTAGTGTATTATGAGTGCCAAAAATGAAAGATTACAAGCCCTAGAAGATAATGGGCGTATATACAATGCACGGGGGAAAAAACCTCCTAGTGAGGGAAAAAGTGCCCCGGCGGTCCTAAGTGTGTTCACACACATCACTACTATAATATGGTAACAAATCCCCCCTGGAGTGATGCGGTGAACAAGAGCTAGCACTCATGTATAGGGAAGTGTCTAGCTATGTGGACGAATCCACAAAAGGGAGTAAGCCCAAAGCTTTGCGAAAAGCTTCGAACTTCTCACGAGGCAGAGCCTTTGTGAAAAGGTCTGCAAGGTTATCCTGTGTTGGCACATAAGCCAAACTGATCTCTCCTGCAGAGAGTCTCTCCCTGACATAATGGTAGTGCACCTCAATGTGCTTCGTACGAGCATGGAACACTGGGTTCCGCGCAACTGCCAATGCGCTCTGACTGTCAGTGAAGATGGTGGTGGCAGATGGCTGCCCAACACCCAAATCAGCCATAAGGCGTCTGAGCCACACACACTCAACCGTAGCTGTGAAAGCTGCCCTGTACTCAGCTTCACAACTAGAAGTGGCCACAGTAGGCTGCTTCTTGCTCAACCATGATATGCATGAGCTTCCAAGCATGAAGCAAAAACCACTCGTGGACACGCATGTGTCATAACAACCAGCCCAGTCAGAATCTGAAAAAACATGTAAATCTGGCGGCAATGATCCCCCCTTGGGATAAAACAACCCAAGATGCCGAGTACCACTCAAATAGCGAAAGATACGCTTCACTGCCTGCCAATGCTTAATGCCTGGGCTATGCATAAATCTGCTCACCTGTGAGACTGCAAACTGAATGTCTGGCCTCGTAATGCATACATAAATGAGGCAACCAACAGCTGTCTGATAGAGTGTGACATCAAAGTGATCTCCAGCATCATGAAGACTCAACTTCAAACCTGTCTCCATTGGAGTAGCAATAGGCTTGCAGTCTTCAAGGCCAAATCTCCGCAACAATGTTTCAATATACTTTGTCTGACACAAAGCAATACCTCCATCACACTGCTTAAATTGTATCCCCAAATAATGATGCAAATGTCCCAAATCTGACATCTCAAAAGAGGCATTCAAATCAGCCTTAAAATCAGCAATATGACTCTCATTTGGTCCTGTGAGCAGCATGTCATCGACATAGAGAGCAATGATTAGATGTACACCATCCACACGTTTAACATACAAAGTGCTTTCTGTTGGACTATTCTGAAACCCATGTGCAGTCAAATATGCATGTATTTTTTCATACCAAGCTCGTGGAGCTTGCTTTAAACCATATAAAGCCTTTTTTAATCTGCACACTTTGTTTTCCTGCCCTCTTTGAACAAAACCACGAGGCTGCGATACATACACCTCCTCATGCAAATCTCCATTTAAGAACGCAGTCTTTATGTCCAGCTGATGTACATTCCAACCATTATGAGCTGCTAATGCACAGATGCTACGAACAGTGGTCATACGACATGTGGGAGCAAAAGTCTCATCAAAATCAATGCCCTTCTCTTGAGCATAACCTTTTGCAACAAGCCTAGCCTTATGGCGATCCACTGTGCCATCAGGCTTACGCTTCAATTTGTAAACCCACTTAGTGCCAATGGCCTTCTTGCCAGGGGGCAAGTCACATAAAGACCATGTACCATTCTTCATAATAGCATCGTATTCTGCTTGCATAGCAGCCATCCAATTTTCTGAACTTTGTGCCTCATCAAATGAAACAGGCTCACTTTCATCGCACATACTAGAAACAGCCAATGCATAACAATCTGACGCATAAGAGGCACCATGAGAGCCAGAACGAGTGCGACTAGACAAAGGGGCATCCAACTTGCTGTCACGCAAAGTTTGCACCAGCCATCTAGGCATGTTCCTAGAGCCCTCAATCTCTTGTCTCTCATCCTCAAGTGCATCATGCACATCTGCATCAGATATAGGCTGATCTGTGCCATCATTTAAAACCTGCATAGGCTGAAAAACTGCCTCATGAGGTATTGCACTTGACTGTGCACCACTGAAAAGAGGCAACAATGTATCATAGACATCACGTGAGCTGATATCTGTCTCCTTAGTACATGAAACCAAGGGCTGAACTGCATCTTCCACAAATACAACATCACGGCTAACCAAAATGCGCTTTGTCTGTGGATGATACAAACGATAGCCTTTGCTCTCAGCACTATATCCAACAAAAATACATTTGACAGCTTTGTCATCCAATTTTCTGCGATGTTGCACAGGCACTAATGCATATGCCAGGCAACCAAAAACACGTAAATGGCCAACAGATGGCTTGCGGCTATGCCAAGCCTCATATGGAGTGACAACCTGTAATGCTTTGGTGGGACACCTGTTTAGTACATAAGTGGCACACATGACAGCCTCAAGCCAAAAACCATGTGACAGACTTTGACTCTTAACCATACATCTTGCCATTTCCATGACAGACCTGTTTTTTCTCTCAGCCACACCATTTTGCTGTGGTGTATACGGCACTGTACATTGGTGTTTTATCCCACGCTCAGCCAGAAATGCATTAAATTCTGAAGACATATACTCCCCCCCTCGATCTGAACGGAGGGTGCCCATCTTACTTTCTGACACATTTTCAGCCATAACCAAAAACTGTTTGAAGCACAAAAACACTTCGGACTTTGCCTTCAAAGGATATACCCATGCATGCCTGGTAAAATCATCAATGAAAGTCACGAAGTAAAGGTAGTTTCCAAATGATGGAGTTTGCATGGGACCACAAACATCACTGTGAACAAGCTGCAATCTACGTTCAGCTCTCACTGATCCATCTTTGGGAAAGGAAGCACGCTGCATTTTACCCAATATGCAGCCCTCACAAACATGCTTGACAGGTGCCTCAAGCTTAGGCAAAGAAGACACCATTTCAGATTTCTGCAGGCGCAGCAAACTTGCAAAATTCAGATGACCAAAACGTGCATGCCACAGTTTTGCATTTGAAATAGCCTGCGTATCCATAATAGCACATGCTGAATCCTCTACACATTTGCCATCCATGTTGAGCTTATACAGCCCTCGACATAGTGAACCAGATGCTACAATGATGTCACCACAAGAGAGATCATGAACAGTACATCTGTCATCCACAAATTTTACAACCAAACCTGTTTTGGCAAATGCGGAGACTGACAGCAGATTCTTTTTGATCCCTGGCACATACAATGCATCAAAAAGTGTAAAGGTGTTACCATTTGCAACATTCAGCACAATCTGTCCAACTCCTTCAACGGGATAAGAGGAGTTATTGGCACAAGTGACAGTATTCCCTGTGGGAGCAGACTCAAGGAAAGTGAATAAACTGCGCTGCGAGGTGATATGCTTAGTGGCACCACTGTCAAAGTACCATACATCTGAATCTACTGCAGACATACATGTGTCATGCAAAGATGGGTCATAACTGCACTGCGCATTGAATGCCCATTCTGTATCTAGCACAACATTAGCAGATTCATTGTTAGAAGGAGAGGCATCTGCAACAGCCATACCAGCCTCTTTCGCAGCCAGCTTAGGACAAGCTTTGATGACATGATCATTTCCCTTACAGTACTTGCAAAATGTCTTCTGTTTGTCACCCTTCTTCTCATCTTTGTCTTCCTTCTTTGGTTGCGCAGCATTTGCAGATTTCTGCTTACTAGAAGAAAAGCCAGCTTTACCTTTCCCGCTTCTCTGACTAGCAACGAAAGCTTGATCTGCGACACGCATAATATTCCTGTTTTGCCTTGACTGGTCTTCTTGCAGCAAAACAGAAACTAACTCCTCAAATGATAAGGCATTGGGATTGCCTTTCATCATCAAGCGAAGAGTGGAAGCAAAACCCTGATAAGAATCTGGTAGACCATTCAAAACAGTCTGCACAAGTGAACTGTCTGACAGGATTTCATCTGCAGAAATGAGCTGCTCTTTGAAATCCTTGATCTTTGTCAAAAAGCTATCCATAGAATCACCTTCGTTCATATGCTCACTCTCCAACTGTTTTCGGAGGTAAGCAACACGAGCCTCATTTCTTGCCTGATACAATGTGGCAAGTACATCCCAAGCATCCTTAGAAGTCTTGCAGGAGCGAATATGTGGGATAATGGTACGTTTGACAGACAGCGCAATCAAGGCATGAGCCTGCGCATCTCTACCATCCCAACGAATCTGCTCTGCTGAAAGTGGTGGTTCTCGTACAGCTGCTACAGCACTTGTGCCTGCACCATCATCAACAGTACCTGTTTCTGATGTGTTTGCAGCATTCCCAGCCACAATAGGACGTGCATCAATACCCTGCACAATGTTCCATAATCCCTTTGCTACCAATACATGTCGCATCATATATGCCCACAATGGATAGTTGGTGCCATCCAACTTATCCTCAGCAGCCAACATGCGGAATACATCATTGTTGTCAGCCATGGCCAATGACTGTACTACTAGATGTAAATGCTGTCTGTAAGAGGTAAACCTGTATAAAATCGACCTGTGCTATGTAGCACAGCCCAAAACAGACGAATGGGCACCTGTCCTGCAGATTTTAATCTTGACAGAAAATCTGCACAGTAGGACGATTTTGCCTGCGCAGTACTTGGAATGCAAAAACGGAGGGCGAAATGACTTCAGATCAAAATTCTGAAACGACCGAGCCCTACGGGCTCACCCACGGCATATACTAACCTGCAGACGCTCGTGAAACCTCGTCGCAATCGGAGGAGATGAAGCGGCAGGTGCCGGTGATACTGCCCGGGAGGAGGAAGCCTGCTCTGATACCAATTGTTGGAATTAGGGTTGCAGGAATGCACACACAACTTCAAGAAGATGAGGAAGCTTGAGCACAACACAGTAGTGTATTATGAGTGCCAAAAATGAAAGATTACAAGCCCTAGAAGATAATGGGCGTATATACAATGCACGGGGGAAAAAACCTCCTAGTGAGGGAAAAAGTGCCCCGGCGGTCCTAAGTGTGTTCACACACATCACTACTATAATATGGTAACAATATGAAGGAATGTGATGTCATGTGAATCATGGTATGAATGAATGACGACATGTGAATCGGATGTGAATGGATGATGTGGTTTGATGTGTGAATGATGTGGGGGTTGATATAGATGGATGAATGGATGATGTGGATTTGGGTGTAGATGTATGAATGTGGATGTGAAAATGGATGTGTGGATGTATGAATGTAGATGTGGATGAGATGTATGAATGTAGATGTGGATGAGATGTATGAATGTGAATGTGGATGTGGATGTATGAATGTGAATAGGGATGTGGATGTATGAATGTGGATGTGAAAATGGATGTATGAATGTGGATGTGGATGTGGAAATGGACGTATGGATGTGGATGTGGATGTGGATGTGGATGTATGAATGTGGATGTGGATATGGATGTATGAATGTGGATGTGAAAATGGATGTATGGATGTGGATGTGGATGTGGATGTGGATGTGGATGTATGAATGTGAATATGGATGTGAAAATGGATGTATGGATGTGGATGTGGATGTGAAAATGGATGTATGGATGTGGATGTGGATGTATGAATGTGGATGTGGATGTGGATGTGAAAATGGATGTATGGATGTGGATGTGAATGTGGATGTATGAATGTGGATGTGGATATGGATGTATGAATGTGGATGTGGATGTGGATATGGATGTATGCATGTGGATGTGAAAATAGATGTATGGATGTGGATGTGGATGTGAAAATGGATGTATGGATGTATGGATGTGGATGTGGATGTATGAATGTGGATGTGGATGTATGGATGTGGATATAGATGTGTATGTATGAATGCGGATGTGGAAGTGGATGTACAAATGTGGATGTGTATGTGGAATAATGAATACGAATGTGTATGTGAAATGATGTGACGTCGATATGAGTGAATGGATGAGATATGATGACATGTGAATTGGGATGTGAATAAATGATATGTATGTGTATGTGAAATGATGTGATGTCGATATGAGTGAATGGATGAGATATGATGACATATGAATTGGGATGTGAATAAATGATATGTGATGTGAATGAATCTGATGTGATGAGATGAAAAAATGATATGAATGGAATGTGGAATAAGTAATGTGGACTGATGAGGAGGGATAATGTGGAAAGACGGGAGTTCATTATAGAAACTATGTTTGTGACCTATTTTTGTAAATGACTGTTTTATGTTAAGAATGTTGGAGAAGCATACTGACCGTCTTGTGATTAAGGTCATGGAGACCTAACTGATAAAGTTGTAACTGCTGATGGAGAGTCAATGGAGGCCATTTCGCGTAGCAAACTTGGCCGAGGTCTTGACCAGCCTCGGTTCGATTAAAATGGTGAGCTTCCGGTACAGTGGATGAGGGACCAAGGAAGCGGCTTATGAGTGAAGCGCTAGGTGACCTGCGAAGGATCCTAGAGAGTGCTGACCATACGGTGCTCGGGCTCTGGGTCACCGAAGATACCCACACGTGCGTCGTGGAAGATATTGAAACAAGGAGTAAGAGTTATTTTTTGAAACCGAGTATGGATCTGGTTGATTGACCTTGCTGGTCCTCAACTGATGAGTCCATAGATCTCTTATATGGATCTGTTGGTTGATCTTGCTGATCTTCAACGAGGATTCCATCTTGATTTTTATATGTGAATATATTGCCGGTTACTATGAGCTAAGAACTATCGAAAAGGCCCCTGTGTGAACACGTGGTGAGTGTTCTAGTTGCCAATGATGCCATAAGTACAACGATGAAGGAATGATTGGAAATAAGGATTCAACCAGAGATTTTGAGGATAGTGATCAGTGACACAATGGTTTCATTAAAGGATTGTTTTAAAGATAGCTGATGCTAAGAAAAAAGGCAATTTCATATTGGGTGTGTAAGTGGTGTGACTAGTTTTATGTTTGCATGAACATCCGGCTAGGAGGCCTGGGAACTCTTTTCCCTGGTACCCGGGACAAAACCTAACCAAATTCCTATGGGATCCCATCACTACAGTGGTTGGGCAGTTGGCTAACCCATGGGACTGGATGGGGTTAGGTTGGACTGATGGATCCATAAATCGAGACTCAATTTCTGTTTAGTTCAATAGATGAAGTAGATCTCGGACAAAAATTGTTCTATGGAAAAAGAAGCAACGGCTGTGCCTCTCAATGAGGAAAAAAGCGTTGGTCTCTATGATCCAAGTGCAATCTGTCCCTTGATTTGACTACGATGGATTAGTCTCTTGTCCGGATATCCGTGTGGGCAAGGCCCCGAGTGTGGGACCCTGCCCCACGCAAGAAGTGCTACTTCCGCTGCTAGCACCCCTGAAATTGTTGCGCGGTGGGGACATGGATCTTATAGTGGGGACGAACTGTATGCCGATATATCCTTCTTCGACCACCTACTTCAGAAGATGATAGGCGATGTTCACGTACTTGAGCTTGTTGGATACTTTGGGAGATTTGGCGATGGTGATCGTGGATCTATTGTCATAAAACATTGTGATGACAGCAGGCGGCACATCATAAGGGAGATGAAGTTCATTGATGAGTTGTTGAAGCCAAAGAGCCTCGTGTGTGGCGAGAGAAGCTGCTACATATTCTTCTTCGGTTGTAGAGGAAGCCATCAAGAGATGTCTCTTGGTTTGCCAAGATATGGCTCCACCAGTGAGACGGAAGAGATAGCCGGAGATACTCCTCATGTGGGAGTCATGTCCCCCCCAATCTGCATCTGTGAAGACCTCCAAGGTGAGAGGGCCTCCTCCTGCAACATAAGTCAACCTGTGTGCTTTGGTGGCATGGAGGTACCTTAGGCACCTTTTGAGTACATGGAGGTACCTTAGGCACCTTTTGAGTGCAATGCCATGAACTTTGCGGGGCAAAAAGTGCACGGGAAAGAATGTGGCCAGTGTAACACACATCCAAACGGGTGCAACTAATGCAATACCTAATTTGCCCAAGTATGTTTGCATAGGAAAGTCATGCATGAAGCTCCTATCTACATGAGTGTAGGAGAGATCTTTCAGAGTAAGTTTTGCATTGGTGACCATGGGAGTGGGGGCATAAGATGAATGTGACATGTTGGCATGAGCTAAGATCTCTTCAATGTACTTCTCTTGTGAGAGAGATGAAACTACCATGCGGGTCACGGATTACTTGGATACCAAGGAAATATTCCATGGGTCCATTATCTGTGATGGGAAATTCACATTGGAACATGCTCTTAGTTAAATGCATCATGTACTCATTTGAGGAGACAATGGGAATGTCATCAAGATATAGCCCTACAATTGCCCAACCTTGACTATGATGCAAGATGTAAAGATTGTGATCAGTGATAAGCCTTTGCCAACCCCATGAGAGAAGTGCATCATGCATTCTATGATGCAAGATGTAAAGATTGTGATCAGTGATAAGCCTTTGCCAACCCCATGAGAGAAGTGCATCATGCATTCTACGATACCATTGTTGGGGTGATTACTTCAAGCCATAGATTGGGCGTTGAAGCTTGCAAACAAAGTTGGGATGTGTGGGAGAGACAAAATAAGGAGGTTGATGCATATAAATATCCTCTTCTAATTTACCATGAAGAAATGCAGTTTTGATATCAATGTAATGAAGAGGTAGATTATAATGAGCCGCTAATGCAACAATTAAGCAAAAGGATGCCATACCCAAGACCCGGGTGAGAAGGTCTTAGTGTAGTCGATGCCGTATTGCTGCGTGAAGCCACAGGAAACCAATCGCGCCTTGAACCGATCCAAGCTCCCATCAGATTTAAAATTCTTCTTGAGAAGCCATTTGCATCCCACGGTGTTGTGATTGGGCAGCGGGGGCACAAGAGCCCACGTGTGTTAGTCTTGGAGAGCGTCCATCTCTTGAGACATGGCTTCAATCCATTCAGCTGAATGGGCGCTTGCAAGAGCTTCGAAGACCAAGGGGCATTGTCGGTCTCCCAGGAGCTTGGGCGGAGCATGAGACACCTTCTCGGCTTGGAGGATGACCGAGAAACAAGTTGAGTTGTAGATATCTGCCAAGCTGCGAGTTTTGCCTCATGGGGGAGAGATGCCATCATCATGGAGACTAGGGGTAATGGCTTGAGCTGAAGAGGGACGAGGAGTGGTGTTTGTGCTGGGTGTGGGTGAAGAAGAGGGAGATATTGAGGAGGAGAGGTAGATAGGGCGATCCACTGTGAATCCTGGTGGAAGAGAATGAGAGGAAGGCAGCATGGCCTGAGAGGAAGCACCAAGGGCTGAAGACATAGGACGAGCTACTGAGGCTGCCATGGTAGAGCGCAGAGGGGAAGCACTAGGCTGCTGAGGGCGAGGATATAAAGGCGAGGGTGTGCTGTCGTGGACTGAGGGAACAAGCGACCGTGTATGTGAGGGTGAGGGGGTAGAAATAGGCTGGGTAATGGGGCACTGGAGAGAAGACAAAGTTGGTGTTGTGATGCCATGCATTAGATGGCGCCCAGTTGGTGCAAGTGAGGGTGTGGGTTGGCTGCCATGCAACAGAGGAGTTGGCACCTAGCTGGCTGCATGGCAGTTAGTAGAAGGGAATGCAGAGTGTTGATGAGGGAGTGAGGAGGAATGGCGACTAAACTCTGTGAAGAGTCAAGTGTGCATGGCTACCTTTGGACGGCGGTGAACAGCCATGCGAAGCTGTGGCCTGCACGTGGTTGGAGGGGGTATGGCAGCCATTGAGAGTGTGAGTATGTGCGATGGCGGCTCAGTTGCCACGTTGCCTAGCGAGGGATAGTTGACTATGGTGGATGGAAGTCGAGTGGATGAGCTGCTTGGCGATGAGGTGTTGAGGAGGCTGGGTGTCGAGGAGGCTGATCGTGAAGTGGGACACGTCGCTTGGTGAACTAGAGTGATTAACCTTATAAAGGTTGGTGAGTTGGGTGGGAGGTGATAGCTTTGCCCGCCTATGTGGGCGGGGTGCTGTGGGTAAGAGAGGTGGTAGTTGCTCCAAGGAAGATTGGGATCCTGATCCTATGTGGGCGGAGACGACGAGGGGCTACTAGCAGACGGAGACGACGAGGGGCTCTTGAAGGAGGAAGGCAAGCTCGTGAGTGCATCTTCGTTGAAGATGATGGAGCCACTAAAGGTGAAGAGATGCTCCTTGGGGATGATGTAGCCGATAAGCCTTGTGGCCGAAGCGATCACCGTAGCCCACGAAAATGGCTTTCGAGGCTTTTGCTGCAAACTTGGCTTGATGGCTAGTGTGGAAAGGATATGCGAGGGTGCTGAAAATGCGAAGATGAGCGAGATTTGGTGCATGTCCATACCACAGTGTGTATGGTGTGCTCCCATGGAGAGTAGAAGTTGCAGATCGACTTTGAAGATAGCATGCGGTGGCGATGGCCTCTTCCCAATATGCATGAGAGAGACGAGCCACAACAAGCATTGAGCGGGTGGCCTCCACGAGTGTTTGATTCTTCATCTCTACCACTCTGTTTTGTTGAGGATGATCAGGAATAGTAAATTCATGGTGAATGTGCATGGCAATGTTCTTTGAAAACATTTGAAGTGTATTCGCGCCACTGTTGTCTGAGCTAAGAACTTTGATCTTTCTATCTTGTTGATTCTTCACCTGCTCTTGAAAAAATGTAAATTTCATAAAAGTAGATGATTTTTTTTGAGAGAAAATAGACATATGTGTACCTTATGAAATCATCGATGAATAAAAGCATATATTTGTTGCGTGTGAGAGAGGTGGTTTGCATGGGGCCACAAAGATCTGTATGAATTAAGGCAAGGGGCTCAGAAGCTCTGGAGGTGGATTTTGGGAAAGAAAAGTGTTTGGCCTTGCTAACTACACATCCTTCACAAAATTGGATTGGGATAATCTCCTTGTTGGGAAGCCCAATTGCAAGCTTCTTGTGCTTCATTTGATGCAAGGCACGTGCTGAAATTTGGCCAAGCCTACAGTGCCATAGCAAGGTTTTCTCTTCTGCAGTAGTATTGATAGTAGTAGAGAGGGCTTCTGCTGATGGAGAGGTGTTGCCAAGAGGGGGTAAAGCTTGCTATCTTTAGGACATAATAATGTGAGATTCTTGCCATGATCATCTGTGGCTATAATATGGCATCTATCTTTTAGAAACTTGAACTCAATTCCTTGATCAGTGAGCTCACTAATGGAGATGAGATTTTTCTATATCTTGGGACATAATAGACCTTCTTAACTAAGGTAGATTGGCCATTAGGGTGAGAGATGACCACTTCACCGCCGTAACCCTTTGCTTGTTGTAGGCTATCATCCCATAAGCATACATCCAAGGAGTTGTTAAGAAAAGTAAAATTAGATAGCCAAGAGAGATTAAAGGTCATATGATGGGTTACACCAGTATCTAAATACCATATAGTAGAAGAAGGAGCTTTATGTGAGATACTAGTAGCAAATAGGTGAAGAGGCTAATCATGATAAGTAAGAGGGTTATAGAATTAGGCCCTTCTTGAACCTCAGTGAAGTGAGCTCTTCCAAATCGCCTCTTGTTGTGGTGATTGTTGTTGTTGGAGTGTGCCCTTTGCTTTGTGCGGTAGTCCTTCTCTTCATACCCATGACGGTGGCAATATGTGCATTGCACATTTGAGTAAGGGGTATGTTTAGCATGAGACTGCTTGTGGTGTCCCCCTTTTGGATTTAAGTGATGAGGCCGCTGAGAGTGGTGAGAACCACTTTTGTGATGATGACCATGTTTATGAGCATGGATAGAAGTGGCAACTAGAGCCACTGTTTTGATGTTGGAATGGGATATTTGATTTCTTAAGGCCTCCTCTTGTTGAATCTTTACCACCAAGCCTTGAAGCTTGAGCTCTGTTGTTGAAGCATGAGTTGTAATGAATGCCCTCCATGTTGATGGCCAGTAATAAGAACATTGATTGCAGAGTCTCTGGGATTTTAAGACTAGAGAGAAGGGTTTCATCTAGAAGACCCTGCCAACAATCCAAGAACTTGGTGGTTTCTGGACCTTCTTGCATGTTGAAATTGACAAGTCTCTTTACTAGAGACACTTGATAAATCAAGTCAGTGTGTAGATAGCAATCTTTAAAGAATTGCCATATTTCTTGTGAGGACTTTAAGCTTCTCACCATTTGCACTTGCTGATCTCCGCAGTGAAGAATGCCCTCCATGTTGATGGTAAGGCTGCCAGTAATAAGAACATTGATTGCAGAGTCTCTGGGATTTTAAGACTAGAGAGAAGGGTTTCATCTAGAGACCCTGCCAACAATCCAAGAACTTGGCGGTTTCTTGACCTTCTTGCATGTTGAAATTGACAAGTCTCTTTACTAGAGACACTTGATAAATCAAGTCAGTGTGTAGATAGCAATCTTTGAAGAATTGCCATATTTCTTGTGAGGACTTTAAGCTTCTCACCATTTGCACTTGCCGATCTCCGCAGTGAAGAATGATCTCCATCTGCGCTGTGATGTCTTGTTGCTTCCAAAGCTTGAGTGCTTCGGGTTGCTCCTCAGTGGGTTTGCCATCAACCTTGATGTACTTCCATAATTGGAGTTGCTTGAGATATAGTTTCATTCGTAGCTTCCGTACTAAGTAATTACTGTCATTGAGCTTGTCAATGGAGAACAACCTTGGCCTGGTTGTTACAGTGGAAGAAGAGACTACCTCCATGATACTTGATTGAAGAAGAAAGAGCTTAAGCTTGGAGGTAGGGAGGAGTGAAGCTAAGATGTGAGATCTGAAGATGAAAGAGGCATTGTGGATGGCTAAAGAGTTCTCAAAGCTTTGATACCATGTGAGAACTGTGAGGTTGGTGTGAAGAATGTGTAGAGTAGACACACACACAGAGAGAGAGAGAGAGAGAGAGAGAGAGAGAGAGAGAGAGAGAGAGACGTGTATGTGTAACACCTTGCAAGATTGATTGTATTTCCAAATGACAAGAGAGTCTCTTTATACAAACCAAGGTCACTACAAATAGTAGTGGCCGTTTGACAAGGAGTTGTTACATTTGAAATATAATAGCAATATGCTTCCTAAACTATATAAAAGCATCTTCCTACAAACAAGCAGAGAACATTCTAATATAATATAAAAGCATCTTCCTACAAACAAGCAGAGAACATTCTAATATAAACATATGTCCACTCAAATGGACAGCTCACACCTTAGCCACTTAACAGTACCTCCTATTCCAATCAATGCTAGACATGCATCTAGGTGCCTTCAATAATATAGTCTGACATCGTATCATGTACAGGATCTTGCAATCATCAGTGACACCACCTCAGACCTCGATGTTATGTTCCTCGCCCCATATTTCAACAGTACGTCTATCATCAGTTCTGCACAAATGCCGCCCTTGACACGTTGTTTAGCTATGCCGTCACCTTCTACACTTGCCACTTACAAGCTATGACAGTTGCTATTCCACTTCCATTCAGAAAATTACAGCATAGTAGTTTGAAGTTTGCTTCTCTCAGAATCACCATTCATGCCATCAATTAGGAATGGGGTTAAAACAAGTATTGATCATGCATGCAAGCTAAAAAGACTGCTATGCTTAGACACGATAAATTATTTTCAAACTACTCAACCAAGAATTGACATGCAAAAGTGCCCAATCACTCAAGTGCGGTCCATCCCCGCAAACTAATCGACTTAAGCCGTGTAGGCTACACATGGCCATCTCACCCATGCAAGCCTAGCTTTTTGCTCGATGCATGCTATCATTCAGTCGAACTCCGAAATAGCTAACAGGCAATTAGGTCCCTCCTTTTAATCGACATGTAAAACATGCTTTTGACTCCCATGCAGAGAAAAACTTCTGCCCCTCGATTGTTATCCAAAAGAGCCTGTTGATGACCACGGACCCCTCAAGATAATATCCCCTTGCATTGCTTATAATAGCAGCTAGTTCTTGTTGTTATGTAAAAGGAGACTCTATACATAGCAATATTGTGTGTTACAAAAGGTGGAGAGAGCGAGATAAATAGATAGATAGATAGAGAGAGAGAGAGAGAGAGAGAGAGAGAGAGAGAGAGAGAGAGAGAGAGAGAGAGAGAGAGAGAAGGATTTTTGGCAAGATTCCTTGCCGTTAGCTCATTTGGTGGAGAATGACACAGCCATATATTGGATGAGGGTACTCTAAGCTATATCTATGGTTCAGAGTAATTAGTGAGGCAAAGCTAATACATCACATGGCAGCCATGTGGCCATTTGTAAAGTAATTTTTGGTAATATATCTTCTATTACGAGAGAGAGAGAGAGAGAGAGAGAGAGAGAGAGAGAGAGAGAGAGAGATTTGTGAGAAGGTAACTTCTATATTTCATTTCATATTTTATAAAAGTGTTCACACTACATCACCACTATGTTAATTTAACTAGATCCATGAATAATCTATTATATAAGCATCATTGAATGATGTGTTTGACAAAAAAGCAAATTTGATTCTCCAAGCTTTAAACATTACTTTATGAATTGGACAAAATGCTTGGTTAACAAATTTCTACATTACTTTTAAATTCATTCTAAAATTGCAAACCATAAAGAACTGCATTGCTTAAACCCTAATTCCCATGCATTTTTCTTCTAAAAATAGTAGTGCATATGTGAACCATTACAAAAAATTCTTGATGTTCATAGGACTTTGTCAATGGTGGAGGTTGATGCCCATTTTCACATTATACCTTGGTTTGCATTGAGTAATAAGTTCTTGACCAATGTGTTGCAACATCAGCCATAACCAGAAGAGTATTTAACTATCCTACACCATAATAGAACATCAGACTATGCCTTGACCATGAGATTGAGCACTTATTTAACTATCCTACACCATAATAGAACATCAGACTATGCCTTGACCATTAGATTGAGCACTTGTTTTGGTGTACATTTGGTGTACACTTTAATTAAGGAAATCCCAAGCACGTTATAATTTTCCAACAAACCCTAGCAAACAATCTTACCATGGATTTATTTCCCCCTGCATGCACAGTAGATTGTATTCTGCCATAGGTATTTAAGATGCAAGAAAGGGGACATTATTTAGAGAAAAATCATGGTGTTGTACCCATTCATGTAATGCAGGGATGCCATGAACATGCAAGGAAGCCATGAAAATACAAAAATAGACCTTGGAAAAGTATGGGCTATCTTGCTTAATGTGAAAAGATGATAAAATCACTTACATCCATGGCATAGGCTACTATAGCCCATGGCTCTGAGGAAGCCAAGACTCCAATGGCACAATATGGGGCCAATACCCAAAGCTCTAAGCTAACCTAGCTCCCTAAGAAATGAATTATTATTCGAATGATCAAAAGTTCTAACCTAAGTGCAAGAACACCTTTATATAGGCAAGGAGGACTTTAGCACTTTACAAGGAAATATGAATCTTAACACTTTACAAAGGAATATAAACCTAGACTAACGTTTACAAGTGGGTGTTCATGTGGAACAATATTTATGGTACAAACCATCCCCACTCAAAAGAATTTTGTCCCCCAAAATCACTTGCTAGCTTGATGATGCAAAGTGAAGCAGTAGGCACTGCAAACAGTACCTAGTGGTATAAATCTAGCTATATCTCCCAATTCGGTGATTCAAATTTCCACCACAAGTACTTGAATCAAAGAGGATGACTCAGGATTTGATTAGAGCTTTGAATTTCTCTAAACCAGGTTACCCCATGAATTTTATGACCAAATTTGAGTTCTATGTAGCAAACTATTATTTTCGGCCAAGTAAGCGCATAGCCTCATGAAATCCCATGAACTAGCAAGTGAGGATACTCCTCAATGATGGAATTGGCATATGGTTACCAAGAATTCTCATCATCCGATAATCCTTTCCATATGACTAGAAGCTTTTCGATGGTCCAATTGTTGCGAAGGATTTTCTCCCGATGTCCCATGACCTTTTTGGGAATGTAAACAATGAAACCCTCTTCGCCAATCAGAGGAAGCTCTTCCAATTGCAAAGGATTTTCTCCCGATGTCCTAAGACCTTTTTAGGAATGTAAACAATGAGACCCTCTTCGCTAATCAGAATAGCGTCGGAATGTAAACAATGAGACCCTCTTCGCTAATCAGAATAACGTCGGATTAACCACCCATGAATAATGTGTGTACTCTCCGGAAGTTGTAACTTGTATGCTGATGAGGAACAATAAAAACACATGAGCTTCAATAGGAATCATAAAATACACACTGCACCAAATACTTCAATACTTGAGACAATACACTGAAAAAAATCCTTTCTTCCAAGAAGGGTCTTTATAAAAGGATTTGGATGTAGTGACAAAAACAGGTAATCTTCATCATCATGGTCTTCATCTTCATCTTTATCTTCATCCTCTTCACCATCAAAACAGAATACCCAACCATTGTAGAGCAACCACGGTCAAAGGAGGGAGGCAATGCTTGGTTGGTTAACTCTGGTTCAATTCTGCATAAATCAATCCAAAACATAGGAGTCTTGAATACATTGACAATTGGTAATGTGGGCCCAAAGCTTATCAAAATTCCCACTGTAGGTCTTAGGAGTGAAATCATAAAAAAATTCATACTTGTTTAGCACCATAGCCTCAATGAGGTCTAACGAAAACTGTGAAGGAGGGGGTAGTGCAATGGAACCCGTGCAATATCAAACTTGAAGACCACAAACAAAATGTATGGAGTTCTACAAGAACCAACTACTTCTTCTACTCTCAAAACAAAAACCATCCAAGGTTTCAACACAACCCAATATATACCGAGGCATACAAACCCAACTTCCACACAACTCAAGGAGGCCAAGACCTACACACAAACAAAAAAATCCCCTTTTTAGGGAGTGAAAAAGTGAGTGAAGAATCTCTTGATGAGGCAAGTTAAGGGTGGAATAAGAATAAAGATGTCTATGAAGTAGCTTGGAGCCAACCATCGATAGCCTAGATACTCCTAAAAGTCCACCGACCTCCTTCAAAAATTGGCTCACACAAGCCAAGAGGATATGAATTCACCTCCAAGTATTCATAAATACTACAGGACCTCAGCTTGAGATCCACACTAAAAACAAGGCCAAAAGCTCCAAAGCTCTAGCAAATCTTCAAAACTACAACAATTCTTCAAGAAAGAGCACCATAATAGCTCAACAAGAAAAAGGAGTACCCTTCCCCCAAGGCTTCAATGGGACAGAGAGCCAAACAAGGTCACTCTCTAGCTAATCATGGCCTCCTCTTCACCTCAAGCATCACCATATTCATCTCCAAGAACTTTTGGTAGCACCGGAACCTTCATATGTGAGGAATATGTGCAAGATTTAGGTGTGTGTGTGTAGTGCAAGAGCATAGTGCAAGCCCAGATCAGTGTGTGAGGGGGGGTATGTGCACTTATATAGCCTCTAGGACTAAGATTATTTTGGGAAAAGGAGAAAAAGATCTGGAAAAGGTAAGGCCTTGAGAAAACAATGGGCTTTAGGCCAAAAGAAAACCACAACTTTCTCACTTTTGATGTCTCCCCCAAGTTTTAGGGGAAGAATGCACCCTCTTAAGGGGGTGCATATGGCATCAGACATTTCATCATATCTTGAACTTTTGAAAGGCGTTTTCCATGGGACAACTTTCGTCTTGTAGCTCTCAACAATATTTATCCATATTTGTAGCACAGGGGCACTAGGTCACTCCTCATTTGCAAGCATTTCAAAAACTTGATGCTCTTGGGCATGCTTTTTCATGGTTTTGAGCTAGATATGCACTTAGAATGTGTATAAACATTCTCCCAAAGCTATGACATTGTAGAAGGTTCCTTGTTACTACTTTGAACTCCTATTGGTCACCAATGACCCACAATGATCTTTGGCTCCATGTGTACCACTTGCTAAATCACCTGCAATGACAAGGATACATAGCTTTTCCCTCTCTCTCAGATCCTAGCATATGTAAGCAAACTCCCTAGACATCTTTAGACTTCTTTTGAGTTCCCTTGAGTCTTCATGAAGTCCTTGTGCATTCACATGGCATACCCTCATTCTCAATGAGCATCCATGGAGCCATATACCTCTTGAGAGACTCATTGTTACATATTGCTCCGCTATGTTTGGGACCTAACTCACACATCCTATTCAAGGCTATTCTAGGTACCTTGGAGAATCTTTAGCAAAGCTTCCTTGATAATTCTCATGCCCATAAACCTCCTTAACCATTTATTCACAAGCCTCCTACTGGCCATGACTAGTAAATAACTCAAAGAAATCCCATGATGTAGCACATGACCACCAAGTATCCTATAAAAGCACATCTTCACGGCACAAGTGAAGAGTAGAAAATGTCCTAAATAATGAAAATACTCTTCCATCATGTTATACAAGTTAACTAGTGGATCTATATGTTATATACATCACGAGATGATGTGTCTTAGAATTCTTATCAAAGTGCAAGTGAACAATGCTTCTAAGAAAACATGCAAAGTCCTATCTAGAGGTTCTAGGCATAGCCTAGACTTTATTCAAAAGATATGAGAGGGGGGGGGGATTTTTTTGAAGCTCCATTTGATAAGCTTGAATCGCCCCTTCATCTTCTTATCACCCCCCATAACTTAGCATTCATACTAAGCTACAAGTTTATGTCTCTTCTTCTTCTTCTTCTTCTTTTGGAAGAGCCTTCGTAGACCAAAACATTTCCCTTCACATCCATCCATCCATGGTCCATGAAGCACTATGCACGTGATACATAGACTTTCTTAGTAGTGCACCCCCCGAGGAGTAAATTTGGTAGAGAAAGCATTGTCAAGACGACTATTATAGGTGAACAATGTAACCTCCTTAATCAAGGCTTGTGTCCTTGATTCCTTCATTCTGCTTCTTCAATCTATTCTCTAGTTGTTATTTGTAGAACTCTAAAGCTGGTCACCGGTCTAGTTGAAATTCTTTTGCAAGTCCATCTTCCTTCTTTGCATCTGTGCTTTGTCAGACAATCCAAATTTAGCAAGCATTTCCAAAGTAGGCATTTGTACAAGTATTGGAAAAAGAGCTTGTCCCATCACTAAGCGGTAAGGAGTCATTCCCGTGGATGCCTTCTCAGTACACCTGTAAGGCCACAAAGAAAAGGGCAATTGCAAATCCCAATGACTCTTATATTGTTCCACCATCTTTGTTAAAACAATCCCCAATTGGCCATTGAAATTTTCCACTAAACTATTGCACTGAGGATAATAAGGGGTAGAATATCAATGAGTGATCTTCAATTGAGAAAAAACTTCATTAGCTACATCTGCTCTAAACCCCGGACCATTGTCAGGACAAGATCTCTAAAGGTGTGCCAAACCTACAGCAAATGTCTTTTCGACCACAAACCTTGCTACATTTTTACCTTCAATATCTCACATTGCTCTAGCCTCTCCCTAACGAGTTAAGTAATCAACAATAGAAATAATATAGTTTTTACCTCTAGCCGTTGTAGTTAAGGGTCCAATTGCATCAATTCCCCACTTTTCAAAAGCTCCATGATAGGTGATGGCATGTCTCCTTTCATATGTAAGGACTCTAGGTCCTTGTGCCTTTGTTGACAAGCTAGGAAACTTTTACACCAGTGAGCAACATCTTTTTTCAATGACAGCCAAGCATGTCCAACTAGCATAACCTTCCTATAAGTTAGCTTAAAAATTCCCACTGCACACACCTTCATGTTGAGACATAAGAATACATGAAATTTCTTCCCTTTTAGGCACCTGCCTCATGACTTGATCTATACCCAAGAGATATAATTTCTCATTGACCACTCGATAAACGAAAAGCTTTTCTCACAAATCTTTCTCTCTGCCTCTTGTTGCACTTCCTGGCACAAAAATTGTATGCAAAAATTCTTCAACTTCCTGAAGGCTTTCTCTTCCTTGATAAGCACACAAAAATGATTGAGAAAGAATAAGGCATTCCTAAGAAAACAATTGAGAAAGAACAAGGCATTCCTGAGTGTTTACTGCCATTACATCTCCCTGAGATAGTTCATGAGCTAAAGAAAATATGTTCCCTTGCAACATGCATAATATGATACTTTTCAAAACTTTGAAGCAAACGCTTAACCATCATAATTATTCCCCTTTTAATATTTCATGTTTTTCTTTCCAAATACCTTGCACTTGTCGCACCCACAAGGAAAGAATCTCCCTTGATAACCAACCTTCAAATCTTCATTGCTCAACACTGTGTTATGCCCATGATCAAAGCTTCATACTCTACTTCATTGCATGTGGGTGTTTCCACTTTTCAAACACCTTAAACCCATCTACCTTTAAAATAACAACTCATGCTGTTGAAATAGCACCTCGTTTTGCACAAGCTCTATCATGGAACAAAGTACGACCAATTTCCACCTCTTTTGGCATCTTTACCACCACCTCAGCTTTAGGTACTTGCTTCTCCTGTAAGGATAAAGGAGCATCCTTATATGTCAACAAATTGGCTAATGTAGCTCTTGTCCCTTCTTCCATCAGCCAAGTGAATCGGAACTCTATAATCCATCTCATCATCTTTTTAGAACCTTCATTCATGCTGATAAAACTAGGTAACTGTGGATAGGAAGCTAGGTCCTCCACACTCCATTAAGAGCCTCCCTCTGCCACCGCCATTGCCCTCCGACCGCTATCACCATCGAGCCCTCCAACGGCTCCGACCGCCATCACCGTTGATGCCTTCCAGCGGCTCCGACCGCCATCACCCCTGCTGATGCCCTCTGGCGACTCCTACTGTAGTCACAGCTGGTGACCTCTAACATCTCCGATGTGCATGGCCAACTCCGATGGCACTCATGGAGGTAACACCCCTCTCCCTTTCACGAGGGATGGTGAGATCCTCTTGAGCAGCATCTTCCTTTTCTTGACGGAAGATCTTCCATGATGAGGGTTGAGACTTCGAGGAGGAGGACACCTGAGGAGGAGATAAGGGGAGCACTCTCTTGGCAGTGCAGGAGGGACATACTCTCTCTTGTAGGACATTCATTGTAGGACATTCATTGTAGCACATTATGGCAGTTGACATCTTCCTTTTCTTGACGGAAGATCTTCCCTCTACACTCCATGATGAGGGTTGAGACTTCGAGGAGGAGGACACTTGAGGAGGAGATAAGGGGAGCACTCTCTTGGCAGTGCAGGAGGGACATACTCTCTCTTGTAGGACATTCATTGTAGCACATTATGGCAGTTGACACTCTCTCTTGTATCACCCTCACTTTAGCACATTCGGCGGAGAGCACATTCTTTGGTGTATGAAATTCTCTGTGTTGGAGCATAGTCTCTCTTGTATTATTCTTTCAGCATTTGGATATATAATGTTATGCTCTTGTGGTTTTTTGTCTATCTCTGTGTGTGTGAGCAAGGTGAGTGAGTGATTAGTGGTGGGTGTGGTGTGACTAAGAGGCCCATAGGGATACTGTGGTGCTAGGTGGTGGCCGTAGAGCACAGTAGACAGTGTAGAGCACGGTAGACAGTGTAGAGCATAGGCTTGCATGTCTAGCCAGTGAGGTCGACTCATCCTTGGCAGGTATACTTCCCTGAGAGGATCCACGCTCCCTTTTCCCCAACCCTAGTGCTTGTGTCAGTAGTCCTCGAGTTCCCTAGCGAGGACCGGTAGAGTCATCTACAACTTAGACAAAATTTAGCGATCATGGTGGGACTCTCCTAGATGTCAAGGATATTCTTTAAAAAAAAACTTTTTCTTGTTGGTGATTTCTGTTTGTGGTGAGAGAGTGTTTGTGGTGAGAGTGTTTGTATGCCCCCGAAGGCTAGAGCTTATGGAGGTGATTCACCCCTTCATTCTCCTCGTCTAACTAGTTATCGTACGGTTCTTCCTTATTCCCTTACTCTTCCCTCAGCATCTTCCTCTTCTAACCCTATGGTAGCTCCACGGCTAGAGCCATTGGCTACTGTCCTTAACCGCATGCAAGTTAAAATACCAACCTTCAAAGGTACCATCACTGAAGATGTGGAAGACTATGTGCGGTGGTTCCTCTCTATGTGTGACTCAAGAGGTCTCAAACTGAGATGATGCACACTTGGTCTTGTTCTCAACAATGTTGGAAGAAAGTGCTGACTGGATTGGGCCACCGTGAGGCTATAGTTCTTGGCTACCTTTTGACCTGGGAACTACTTAGATCTCATTACTCAAGGGCTTAACCAACTCTCCATGAAGGCGAGGAAGACATGGGCCCAACTTGTCATAAGAGCTAAATTTTTGGTCGCTCAGCTACCCCAAGATCCTAGAAACTACATGCTACAATAGTGAGTGCTTCAAGCACTCCCTACTCAAACGGCGATGAAGATGAGAAAGACCTTTCTACCACAAGGCACCCTGCAAGACTTCCAAGACCTATACAGCTACACAACTAGAGAATGCTCGCCTCATGGTGGAGTGTAGTACCTCTTAGTCCCCACTTATCCTTGGCATGTCTTCAGCTCCTCCAACTGTTCCTCTAGCCTCGATGGTAGCTACTACATCCGCTTCAATGAATGAGCTAGCCAAGCTCAAGAAGGATCTTGAAGATTTCAAAAGGTCACAACAAGAGGACGTGACCGTGACAACGCTCAGGAAGGAGATCGAGTAGCTCAAGGTGAAAGATCCTCCCAAGACGAGTCCATGGTGCCCGGTATGTAGTTCGCACGGCCATCTTCCAAATGACTGTACCACTAAGAAATATTACTCATTTTGCTCAAAGGAGGGCCATGAGGAAAAGGAGTGTTACTACCTCAACAAGGGACTTTGCCTTATGCAACAACATCTTAAGCAAAGTGCCACCCTGCTTAATCCCTTCGCCAAAAGACTATATGGTGACCCCAACGAGTAGTGCTTCAACTTCTGCCTAGGCCCCTAACCACCAACCAAACCCAACACCCTTTTTGAACCCTCAATTAGTTGGAGTAGCTACCCCCCAATCCCAAGCGTATATTAACCGTGTCACCACTGGTCCCTCCTGCATAGGTGCCCCACATACCCTTCCCTCCTCCATGGCTATTTTTGTACAAACCCCTCCACCGCCCCAGGCCACATCATCTTAGTAGTAGGGAGCTCAAGTAGCCATGGTAGCATACACCAATACCCCTTATCCTAGAGCAACCCTAACATACAACCCCCTACCTATGCAAATCCCATATCAAGTAGGCACTCTCCCAACCTATCAATCATACCTCCCACCTGTTCCTAGTCCCACAAACACCCCAAGTTTATCAAAACCCACCCCTTGGTGGTCTATGCGGAAACTCCTCCAGTACCTCCGACCGCTTCTAACAACATGTATGGGGCTCGGCCTAACCAAAGGTTCGCTAATCACCACCTGACCTCTTTTATGCTACTGTTGTGGGGGGAGTGGCCACATGCAAGCTCAATGCATTGTACAAGAGGGCTCACCCCCCATGCCTCCATTGCCCGAAGAGCCGAGACCACTACACCCGGGATTGTCCTCCTAGAACCCCATCGTTTAACATGCTGGAAGTAGTGGTGCCATCTCCCAAGGTTGACACTCCAATAGTGGTAGTGGTGCCACCTCCCACTGCTGGCACTGTAATAGTGGAGCGGTCGTCACCCGGTCCTAAGGAGCCCCAACGACACCAACTCCTCCTCTTGATGGTGCAATTTACCCATCCATTGTGGAACAAGCTTATAAGGAGGCCATGGAAGAATTCATTCAAACACCACCCATGGAGAATGAAGCGGCTCCTACCTTGGTCATTCCCCCAACCACCACACCTTCAAAGGCGGATGAGGGGTCTACCCATCCCAAGGTTAGTAATTTACATTGGGAGGAAGTGTTGGCAAGAGCAAAGGTGGAAATCACCCTTCCTTAATTATTTGGTTTGATCCAAGAAATAAGAGAGCAATTGCTCGGCTTGGTCCAGCATTGGATGGATTCGAAGGCAATTAGGGGTAAAGCCACATCTAGTAGTAGTGGGCGATGGCCTAGGAAGCAAGCAAGGGTATGCCTCATTACCCCAACAGTGGCCGATCACCGAAGCTCATGGTGGTGGGTGACTGTGGGAGGAACTCAAATTGCAGGGGCCATTCCAAATGGTGGTTTTGGTGTTAACTGATGAAAAACAGGTAGAGGGAGAGAGAACACACACACATAGGAGCAAACCGTAATGTATTACTCAAACCCTAGCCATAGAGGAAAACCATGTCCCATCTCACACAATGCATAAAGCCATAATCCCAAAAGCTAGCCATAGAGGGAAACCATGTCCCATCTCACACAATGCATAAAGCCATAATCCCAAAAGCTACAACACACTACTTGTGTTGTGTCCACACATTGCTAACCCTAGCTATTGTCCACACAACTATGACCAGCTAGACACGGTCATTTATGTCTCACACATGCTACTACACCTAACACGCCAGCACATAGTGCAACTAGCACAAGCTGTCATCGAGCTTGAATCTCAACAGCCCTCTCAAGCTCATGATGTACTGCCCATAGATGAAGATGTAGATGAGCTTGGGCTATCAAAGCTCTCAACACTCCCAAGCTCATCCCATGTACTCCCAACATAGTACGGAAGTACTCAAACTTCTCCTTGTTGCTAAGTGGCTTTGTAAAGATGTCGGCCACTTGCTCTTCAATATTCACATACTGCAAATCCACTGTACCATCCCAACACTTTCTCTCCAATAAAAGAATAGTGGACCTCTATATGTTTGGTCTGCACATGAAAGACTAGATTCTTGGAACTGTATGATGCTGCTCATGTTGTCACAACAATGAATGAAAACCTTGCCATCAATAGGTTCACCCAAATCAGCCAAGAGACTCTCTTTAACCATACTCCTTCACATGCAGCTGTATTCAGCCTCTGTACTCGATAAAGCAATAGTAGGTTGCTTCTTACTACTTCAACTCACCACTGTACTTCCAAATGTAAAGGTATAACCACTAGTGGACCTCCTGTCATACGAGCTACCTACCCAATCTGCATCTGTGTAGCTGTGTACATCCAAGCCTTTACCATGCTCATAAAGAAGACCATAATTTGCAGTGGTCTTTACATAGCGCATAATGCATCTCACTGCATCCAAATGAGGTTTTCTGGGGCTTTGGATTACTAGCCCCACAGCATAACTTAGATCGCCGATCGTGTGATAGTCATGTAAATAAGACTGCCAAACCATCTTTCTATACATAGATGGATCATCCAACTCTTCACCAAAATCAGCCCGCAGCTTCACATTCTGCTCCAAAGTTGTACTCATTAGCTTACACCCTGTCATCCTATATCTTGTCAACATATCCAATGCATATTAGCGTTGCACTAACCATGTTCTTGCATGGTCTTTGATCACTTCAATCCCAAGAAAATATCTTAATTCACCCAGGTCTTTCATATCAAACTACCCACTCAATGCCTTCTTGACATGCATAACATCTATAGCATGATCTCCTATGACAATCAATTCTTCCATATAGATGACAAGCAAGACAATCCCATGATCTGTTTTCTTTACATAGAGTGAAGAAACTGCTGAAAAAACCTGAAATCCAATGGAGATAAGATATCAGCTTATCTTATCACTCCAAGCACGAGGTGCTTGCTTCAAACTATATAATGCTTTCTTTAACCTGTATACATGAGTGGGGTACCTCGGGTGTACATATCCTTTTGGTTGTGCCATATAAACTTCCTCTTGTAAATCACCATTTAGAAATGCATTTTTCACATCCATTTGATGCATTTCCCAACCATTTGTTATTGCCATAGCAATGACTGCTCTCAATGTTCCCATCTTTGCAACTGGACTAAATGTTTCATCATAGTCCAATCCTTGGGGTTTGTGCATAACCCTTAGCTACCAACCGTGCTTTATGGCGCTGAAAGGAACCATCTGATTTGTAGTTCACCTTATAAACCCATTTGCCAACCAATGACATTCTTGCCTTGTGGTAAGGCAACCAAATCCCAAGTTTCATTATGGACCAATGCGTCCATCTCAACATCCATTGCCTTCTCCCATACATGCTTCCCAATAGCTTTTGCATAGCATGTAGGTTCCACATGCTTCACCAAAGAGGTCATATATGCGTAATGCATAACAAAGTCACGATATGTCAACCTATCAACTGGATACCTGACCCTTTGGGATCTCCGCAATGCATGCGGATCACTTGGAACACTTGTCACTCTAGCATGTGGAGACAAATATCTATTTTGCCTCTTGCACACCTGGTGTGCGTAAAACTGGCATGCCAAGTTCCTCATCTAAACTTTCTGAACTTGACAACTCATAACCTGTAATGCCAATTCCTTCAGCCTTTTTTTTCCCTTTATCCATAGCACTACTCCCACAGTGCTCACACTATTATGTCTCAAGCGTCCTGACCATGGATGTATAGTGCTACTCTCAGACTTTGCTAGCCCAGACATAGAAATAGAATTTGTTTGTCGCAAGTTCACATGCACATCAGCATCAATGGAATCAATGACACCCTCATTCTTTGCCTTCTACCAACTAGCAAGTTCATTAAACACCACATCTCATGAAATAAGCACTTACCTAGTATCTGGATTGTAACATTTATATGCCTTGCAATCTTGTGCATACCTAACAAAAATGCACTTTTCTGCCTTAGGATCTAGCTTCTTCCTTCTCTCATCTGGCACATGCACATAAGCTATGCTACCAAACACTTTGAGGTGTCCAATGTCTAGCCTAAAACCTATAAGATGCATCTCTGGCGTACTTTCATGTAGGGCAGTTGTGGGTGTCTTATTAAGTACATACACCGCTACTGTGGCACACGCTTCTGCCCAATAATAGTCTGGCATGCTTTTTTCATTGAGCATTGCCCTAGCCACATCACCACAATGACTCTATTTTTCCTCTCAACAACAACACCATTTTGCTGAGGTGTGTACCTGCAAGTTAGCTACCTTCTTATACCATTCTTTCTCAAGAAGTTCTCAAAAGCATGTGAGGTGTATTCACCACCTCCATCTGTCCTCAAACATTTTATCCAACAGCCATACTCCTTCTCTACAAAAACTTTGAAGTCCATAAACTTTACCAACACTTCACTCTTCTCTTTGAGAAAGTAAATCCAAGTCATTCTGCTGAAATCATCAATGAATGTCACATAGTATATGCTGCTTTTAATGGATGGGTTTTGTGCAGGACCCCATACATCACTCTATGAACAATCTCAAGTGGCCTACTACTCATGTTACCTTCTTTAGGAAATGGTAACCTTGCTTGCTTTCTAAATTGGCAAGCATCACATACATGCATACTCCCATCATACTTGAATCTAGGTAGCCCACCAACAATGCCTCTTGCCTGCATGTTCTTTAACTTTTGTATGCTCACATGTCCAATCCTTTTATGCCACATTTCAATGTCTTGTACCACATTTTGATTTTTAGAGAACACAGCCAATTTCAACTCAAGAATCCCAGTATCCAATTTAAATAACTTGCCTTCTTTCTTACCTTTGGCAATGACTCTACATCCATTTTTGAAATCCTCAACGAAGCAACCATGCTCGTTCAAATGTACCTCTAAACCTTGCTCAACCATTTAACCAACTGAGGCCAAACTCTTTGTAATAGAAGGCACATATAAGACGTTTGACATAGACTTCATTTCACCATTGTGTAGCATCACCAATGGCATACTCCTAACATGAGTGATAGCATGTTGAGAATCATCACCTGTCTCCACATAGCCTTTCACATCCATTGGCTTCATATGTTCAAACCATTTCCCATGACAAGTCATATGGTTTGATGCTCCAGAGTCCATATACCAAGTGCCATCTCACTGTCACCATGTGTCATCATAAACTCCACGACATGTTTCATGGTGGCAAACAAGCGATTTGCACTACCATCATGACTAATTGATGCAAAATTTCTACCATTTGCATAATTTCCACCATGTTGTGCTCCAAAATTTTCACTATTTGCATAATTTCCACCATGTTGTGCTCTACCCCCTCTCAAATCATTTTGTTTGCGCTAATAGTCATGTGCCATATGACCAAACTTTCCATAGTAATGGCATTCCACATTTTGCATAGATGCTTTTTGGCCTTGCCAATGTCCTCTTCCATGAGAATTACCTCTACCTCTTTGAGGTGTATTTCCCCATGACCACCTCTAGCACCATATGAAGGCTGAAAGCTCTATTGTGGTGACCTATCCTACCATCCACAACCAACACCACAACCTCATGATGCAAATCTCCCCTTGCCTCTAAATCCCCTTTATGAATAGAAAGCCTGATTCCTGCCATGATCATCATGGCTAGTAGATGCATCATGAAAAGGGTCACTGAGTTTGATTTCCTTAACAAGCAAGAGTGAAACCAACTCATCAAAATCTAGTAAACCTATACTCCCAACAGAGATAGATGTATCAAAAGACTTGTACTCCTTGTGCCACCAAGACCACGCAAAAGGCAATGTCTACCAAATCATCATCAGGCATGGGGGCATTGATAGTTGCCAATGCATCTGCACACTTCTTAATCTCTTGTACATAATCATGAATACTCCATCCTTTCTGCTTCACATTGTGAATCTGTTGTCTCAAACTGAGACTTACGAGCACTAGTATCTATATCAAACAGCTTTACCAAAGTATCCCATGTATCCTTGTGGGATTCTCAACATCATGTATATGTATAAGTATAGCATCCGAGATACATATAGACAAGTAATGCAAAAATTTGTATGCTCTCTCCTGACCATTGTCTATGAGCTGCAACTTGTTGTTATGTAGGTTGTCTATGAGCTGCAACTTGTTGTTATGTAGGTTGTCAGGGTAGATTCGGCTCTGGCTCCGCACTTGTAACAAGGTTCCAAAACCCTTTTCCTTTTAGAAAGCTTTTGATCCTATACTTCCATGCCTGGAAGTTCTTTCTATCCAACTTCTCACCCACAATCTGTAGTACTGGGTTGTCTGACATATTTTGCTCAATGATGCAAATGCACCTTCTGCACATATCTAATCCTGTAAATGAGCCTTCCTCAACTCAACCACACTCTAATAAGTGTCCCAGATACTCCAAAGTATCAACCAACTTCATTGTTGATGTAGAAAATCACACTAAGTGTATTCAAATTGAACTAGCATACACAGTCCAAAATACCCTATTTTGGCGCACTTTCCAAGGCTTCCAAATGCTTCAAATTACAATATAGTGGTTCAATCAAGTGTGGATAACTTACATTGACAACCAAACAAGCTCAATGTTTCATATTAACACCAATCAAGGTGCATACATACCAAAAATATCAAATCCCCTTCTCTGTTTTGAGAAAAACCAGTAAGAAAAGTGCTCTAATTTCTTCAATTCTTGTCTAAATTGAGGGACCATGTATTCATTAGCTTAGGAATGATGTCTACTAACTCCATGTAAAAGGAATTAGACTAATTATAAAAATTAAGTGAGTAATTAGTCAATTAACGACCCTCTATTTCACTAATCACAATTTATAGCATTCTTAATCAGCTTATAATTGGCTCCCAAATGCATAATTGCTCCAACAAACCACATAGCAACCCTCTGTTTCACTCATCACGGTTTACAACATTCTTAATCAGCTTATAATTGGCTCCCAAATGCATAATTGCTCCAACAAACCACATAGCATCCTTCTCCTCTGTGTGTATCACAGTATTGCTAAGAACATTGTGCAAGTAATCAACCAACCAAGCTTGAATTAGACCTTAACCAAGCAAAAAAAGGTAAAATCTACTCTGTTTTAGCCTCCAGGCTGTGTTGCCTACAATTGGGGGGAACTGGGGGCTTATGTGTGGCTATTGATGGTATATAGGAGTTGCCAACACCCCTAGGCATGCACCCAAGCCATCAACCTTATGATTTTTACAAAAAACCGGCTCCAATTGCATAAAAAATGAGCATCTATTCACTGTTTTTGTGAGGGCTTCAAAACAAAATTTTTCCAATCACTTTAATGCATCACACTTGCTCCAAAATAACTCTAGGGCTTGCACATGAGTTGCCAACACATTACCATTGCGAGATACATGAACCTTTTCTGGATTTGCAACCATTTGCAACATACATTCACCACTATCAAGCTTTAATGGTGAATGTATGTTGCAACCATTTGCAACATACATTCACCACTATCAAGCTTTAATTGGAGAGCTTGCAAAATAGAAATTTTTCTTTGCTTTGGGCAACTCAAATCTAGTATTGTTTGTGATTTTGCACTTGCAACCCGCTCAAGGATGTTTAGTTTTCCTTACCCGATAGGCCAAGCTCTCAGATTTGGTGAAAATCGGTGTGCTCCAAGCTTCACAGCTCCAATGGCAAGCTCCATAGCTTTTCTTCATAGCTTCTTCTCCCTCTTCTCTCACTCACTCATAAACCCTAATAGAGAGCACCAGGCTCTGATACCATGATGAAAAACAGGTAGAGGGAGAGAGAACACACACACGGGAGAAAACCCTAATGAATACTCAAACCCTAGCCATAGAGGGAAACCATGTCACATCTCACACAATGAATAAAGCCATAACCCCAAAAGCTACAACACACTACTTGTGTTGTGTCCACACATTGCTAACCCTAGATACTATCCACACAACTATGACTAGCTAGACGCGGTCATTTATGTCTCACACCATGCTACTACCTGACACGCCAGCACATAGTGAAACTGGCACAAGCTATCATCAAGCTTGAATCTCAACATTAACATCATGCCTGAAGCTATTAGGCAAGTCTTGGGTCTCCGAATTATCGAGCCAGCTCTCTTCGCCATCTGAGTGGTGGTGGTAGACTAGAGAGAAGTGATGCCTTTGGGACTAGGCAAGCAAGTTTCGATCACTTTTGAGGGATTAGTATTTGAAATGAATTTTGTGGTGGTGGACCTCCCACCAGCTTGAGGGGCCTACAGCTTGCTCATCGAAAAGCCTTGGTTGAGGGCAGCTAAGGTGATCCATGATGATTGGGGCCAAGACAACTTGCATATCCCTAACCCAAGGGGGACGGTGACCTTACCATTGGAAAAAGGCCCCGATGAGAGTGCAAGGGGCACTGCCCTACATGACATGATTCCCATTTGGGAGGAAGGAACTAGTGAGACAAGGAAGAGCAGGAGGAATGGAAAGGATTCCAAGTGAATGAGTCCTAGGATCTATTCGGCTCAGAAGGAGAGGCAGCAGAATCTCGATGGAGCTGGTTAAATTCCTATGAGGGTTTCCATTGCAATATGGTGGACATAGTTGTTATGGCTCACCCTAACCCTTCTTGTAACACATCTAACAAGAGATTATCTCGTGAACCGTAACTATTGTGAGGATCTTTCTAATGGCCGAGCTCATAACCCTTGAGGTCTCCAAGCTCTACAACTCCTTGAGAAGCAATTCCACCGTGCCTCCTACGGCGTTGTCACACCTCGCCACGTTGCACTATCCGTACTCGTCTCTCCTCTCACCTCACTTCACTCACACACACTCACTAGTATGCATTAGGGAGAGAGATTAGCAAGAGAAAGACTCAATTTCACAATGGGAGAGTATGTTGTATTATGAGAGATATTCACTTATATACATGGCCATAAGTGTTCACACTCACTTAAACCCGAGAACTTTAGGCTTTTAAGAGGCCTAATGCTATTACAATGACTACTCTCATAATATATTCATGAAGTACATCACTTAGGACTTCATCCTAACTTGCTACCACATGCTCTTGAAGTGGGAATCGCCATAAATACTCTGTCACACCATTACAGGTGCCCATCCAAGTTGTAGCTTTGGACACCATTGCTTCATATCTTGAATGTATGACCCTTTGGTGTATCTATCATGACTCCTTGATGTAAGATAATGGGGTAGATCTTGTTGACCTTAGAGTCGGGTTAATATCCCTCCCTTCTTGATGGCGATCGTGTCCTCTTTTCGTGATCGCACATTGAAGACCTTTGTGTGGGAAGAATGGACAAGTGTTGTCGATGGCTTTGATGTTGATTTGACACTCAATGGTCTTTGTCCCTTCGGAAGGATTAAGAAAATCTAGTTAGTGAATGAAAAGATTAGTGGTTTATTGTTGGGAATTCCTAACGGGGTGGGGGGTAGGGTTTTTTGCAGATGATTGCATTTTTGTGTGAGCATGTTTTTTTTGGCTTTTTGCTCACTTTGTTTTTGGCAATCATAAGCAATATTACATGTGATTTGTGTTAGTGGGGATGCTAAGAGATGTTAATAATGGGAGAGAAGAGAGGGAAGGATCCGGAGGAATGTAGACTTAATCATCAGAATGAGATGGTGATTCTCAGTTTCTCATTTGATTCATTGAAGCGACATTCATCATTTGAAGAAATTGGCCTTTGATGATGTCCCTTTGTGTGGAAGGATTCGTGTCAAATGTTATTGAGTAGGACATGTTCTTGATTTCTTTTACCCATGTGCTTTTTATGTTTTTATGTATATTTAAGTGTTTATGAAGCAGATATACATGAAGTACAAGAATTGAGTCATATACACTCTTAATTTAATTGCTTTGTGTTGAAGTAGCCATTTGTTGGTGAGGATTGAAAGAATAACATCGACTTGCAAGGCTAATATAAATATCTTCACTAAGGATTAAAGATCATTGATTTGTGAAGATAGTTTTGTTGTTTGGAGAGGTTTGGAATTTGAAGGAAAATTCTAGGCAATGGGTTGTACCATTGACCAGGCTTTTGTCCACCACCATGGCCCCCCCATCTAGAGAGGTACCTGAAAGTTGTCGATGGTGAGGCTTTGGTGTAAATGTTATCCAGTGCATGAGTACCAGTGCATGAGTATGGATATGTACTCATGGAGTATCTCTGCTACATTAATTTACCCAAAAGAATAGTAAGAAATAAGCTTAACAAATATATAATGGTGATTGAAGATCGCTGGGAAAGTGTTAATACGTGAGATGTCTTAATCCGTGATATGGCTTAAATCGTGAAAGTGTAGGTTCTTAAGCTATGAGACTGTTAATTAGTGCGAGACCTGAACTCTTGAGATTGTAGTTTTTTTTTTGGGGACTGTGAAGGGATATTTCGTGAAATGGCCTAATCTCATGAAAGTGCAGGTCGTGAAATGGTTATCCCGTGAAATTGTAGGTCGTGAAATGGAATTCCATCAAGTACAATTCCGTGAGATGGAATTCTATGAAGTGTAATTGTGTGAGATAGAATTTTGTGAAGTGTAATTCCGTGAGATGGAATTCCGTGAAGGGTAATTCCATGAGATGGAATTCCGTGAAATTGCAGGTTTTGACCCTGTGAAGTAGGTTTTGACCTCGATGGTTTTTGATTTTTATTGATTTTATGGGTCAGCCATGACTTACAAGCAACACGTTATTGTGCACTTATTTTTCACATCCAGAGGGGTGACAAGAGCTTTGTTATTTTTTCCTTGATGCATTCATAACTCTGCGTTGTTGTTGCAGACATGGGTATTGATTCTTGAATTTGTTGCTCAAATGTTGTCGAGGCACTAGGTAAGATTGCTGGTTATTTTCTTATGGTTATTTTCTTGAACACATAAGCTCTTATGTAGGTGGTGAATGCACGCAAGTGGTTGAGTGATTTGCTTGTTGTTGCTTGGGCCTCCGTTCTTGTCGTACTTTAGGTGAAGCTGTTGGGGTTGAAGTCGGTGGTGGTGAGGCTTTCTTCACATTGTTTGATTTTGGTAACCATATGATGGGATTACCATCATAGTATCCTTGTCATTGAAGCACATGTAGATGCACCCATCTTTGATGATGGACATTATAAACAGGTGGAGAATGTGCTTGGTGCTGAGGCTTCGTTCTTTGTGCAAGCTTAGGGGACTTTGTGATGCGCTTGGGAATCCAAGCTTTGTTAGTACTTTGGGGTGGTTGCAAGATCAGGGTGCCCAGTTTTGTCCACTCAGGCACCCTGTAAACAGCAAAAAAATAGGCATTTGTTTCCCTTTAGTGGCTAATCTCTCCTAGTAAATGAAGGAATTTTGTTTCAAGTTCTTTTGTTGGAACATCATATTCAAAGTTGGAAATATAGTTGCATAATTTGATTAAGCATTAGATAGTCAAAAGTCCTCATTTTCTTAGGTACAAAGTCAATGTATACACCCTGTCCCAAATTTGAGCTGATTCCATAAAATGCTAATATCTTTTACATATAAACTCATATGAGATTCCCACTTTGTACCTTAGATCTTCACATAATATGGAGCTTAACTTGATTTTTTGAGAAAATTTTAAGATATTTGCCTATTTTCTTTAAATATTTCAAGGTCTTTAAAGTGTTATAATATACGCCACTTTTTGTACCCACAATAGCTACCACTTAAAATCCTCAATCTTGTAGATCAAAAGAGTGGATAGATACTGAGACATTAGTAGAATGTGGCGGTTAGTGAAAATTGCAAATCCAATGGTTGGATTTTTAATAATCTCTTTTTTAAAATTCTTCCAGACTATCAGAAGGCCTGTAAATATTAATAATCTAATTAGTAAAATTACATTTTTGATGTGAATCATCTAAAACCTATAGGGACTAGTGTACTTGTAATGGTGTGTCTACGGAAAAATAAATTGGATCACTCTAAGTATGGAAAGATCATTTATTTATCATTTCATCATATTTTTAATTAATTTTGATTAATTAGACTAATTTATATTAATTTAAGTTATATTGGGTTAATTTAAGATCAAGCATATTTTCTATTATTTGCTTGATCTCATTTTAATTACCTTGCCCCCTAAAATTTGCTCTCCAAGGATTGTCCCAGTCCAGCAGAAACTGGATAAAACTGGACACCCTGATCTTGCAACAACCCTTTGGTAGTACCCTTGTGCTTGCAGTAATCTTTTTGGTACCCACACTTATTGACTTGGTGGAGTTCTTTGAGGAACTTGCATAGGCTTTTGTGGATGGTGTTGTGAAGTACTTTTCTGTTGGCCTTTGAGTGCTATGTTGAGGAACAGGCTTTGATTGTCGAGGCACCCAAATTTGATTGGCACCTTTATAGTAGCCTTGAGATATAAGTAGCTGCTTTTCCACCCATATTTTGATACCATTAAGATACCTTGATTTTGTTTGTCTTGGTGGAGTTTTCTTTTTGGTTAATGTGGAAGGTTTGGGGCCTTCCTTTCACATTGGTTGGCACACTGAGGCTGCAGGTTTGAGACTCATGGGCATTGTTGACAATGCTAAGGCTAAAGTCTCTTGTGGAGTGGTTGTCAATGATGAGGCTTTCGAACATGTGGTTGTCTTCTTTGGTAAGGTTTGTCGATGATGAAGAGGCATAGGATCTAGGGTTTTTCCTTTGAGTTCCTTGTTAGAGATAGATGGTTGCATGGGGGGGACTTCTTCAGGAATGGCTATTGATTGTGAGGTTTTGGCATTGAACTTTATTGTTGAGGAAGGGGTTGAAGGAGTAGATTCTTTATCGGAGTCGGTCATTGACATTAGATGGTAGGTCATTGTGTTGAGGGGCTTGTGTGGAAGAGGCTTGTAACCTTTTAGTTTAGCATCATAGAAATCCATTAAAGTTAGATCCTCTTCCTTGCAGTATGGTATTGTCAACTTTTTGCCATTGACCATCATGATGGCTCTATCGCTAGCAAAGCACAGTGGTGCTTGGGCAGCAATAGTCCATTTATGCCCCATACTCAACCACCAAAAACTTGAAAGGAAGAGGGTTAGTTTCAATATACATTGTATGTTTAAAGTACCCCAAACATGGCATGTTCAAGTTATGTGTAAAGGGAATTATTCTTTCAAGATGTGCCATGAGTGTTGGTTGACCTAACAAATCCCATAGCTTGAGGGTCATGAGATTGTATTCTCGTGTTGGATAAAGCTTTGCTTGAGCCGTGGTGATTTTATTTGAAATTTCCAATCTAACTAGAATCCTAGGAATCTTTTCAGCATGATATGTTGGAAGTTCCAGCTCCTCCAAGGTCTCTTTCTCCCGTAATAGCAATTGTACATTGATGTAGGAGTGTTCAAGGTGACTGTTTGCATAGATTCATCTATGCAATACAACGATTCACCTATCTAAGTTCCACCAAGGATGAAATCATACTCAAGGAAATCTAGGATAACATGGAATGTAAATTCCATATCTCCACCGATTGTTTGAGTAGTGTACCTAAAGTGATATGGAACTTCAATGTTTTGTCCATTGGCTCCTTTTGTAAGACTATTGTCTGTAGGGATGAGTTTAGGTTGTCCCAATGACACCCAAGTGTCTATTGTCTCATGATGTTATTAATGCGCGTTTGTGCTTAATATCATTACCTATAGGAAAATCCAACCATACCATGATAGAATGTTCCAAAGGAACCATGGATGTTTTAGTTCTAAATCCCGTTTCTATTTCATATTCCCATTCACTTTTATCCTCATTTTGGCTCTCAGCTTTTTTAAGAGTTTCCAATGCGTATACTGGCACACTTGGCCCTTTGAGAATTATAAATGAGGTCTGTTTGGAAACTAATTCTCGCACCCCTGTTCTATGGAGTTCTTTATGTCTTGGTATAACTCATGTTGAGCCCTTAAAGGTGCAGGTGCTGACCATGAGAGAAGATCATTCCTCCAAATGAGGTTTTGAGAGACTACTTTAATTTTGTAAGGGAATTATTGAATTCCTCGCATGCTTTCTCAAGCGTATAATTCGTGCAATCTGTCTTAAATGACTCTTCTGTAGAGAGTATGTCTTCCTCTTGAAAGGGAAAGCGATACTCCTCTCAGGGCTTTGTATTTTGGTTGCTTTTTTAGGATTGGCATTATGAGGCTTAATCACAACTGATGATCCTGTAAGACATTCAACCAAGCTAAGCATGCTCTCCTAAGCTTGCTTTTTTTGTTCCACATATGTCATGTGATCATTATTATCAATTTGGGGTGGTTGGGTGGGTTTTAGTTTCTTGATTGGTCTATGAGAAGGGCCCTGAGTGACGAATCAGAACATGTTTCATCCTCACTAAGTGACGTATTAGAACTTGTTTCATTTTTTGACTTTCTTTGGATTGTCAGTTTTTCTCTATGTTTGCCCATGCAACGAGATCAAATTTTATTGTGGGCTTTTGTATCTTGTGTCGCACATATGGGTTTTGTGGTTTGTGTGGTGGCTTCTGATTTTGATGCTTCTACATCATGTGTATCTTGTAGATCTTTTGGGTTTATGTCCTCCACCACAGGTTCCTTTTCCCTATCCTTTAATTCAACCTTGGTTTTGATAGTTTGATGTCCCTTATCTTTCTTGGGTTTAGAAGGTTTTTTTTTTGTCTATTTTGGGTTCTGCTTTAAAGCACGTTCTTATACCCATGTTGAGGTATTGTCTTTTGTATTCTTTTTGACTGTTTCTCGTGCCTTGGCTTGTAAGCGTGTAAACACATTCAAGGTTACGTGGACAATTGCCCATTTTGTACACTTAAGATGTTAAGAGTTGTATTTTGTGAGACAAGTTACATTGAAGAAACTCGTCTTGGGTAATCTTGGAACACATGATCAATGCCACATCATTCACACATGGGTCGCAATGTGTGAGTGACTACATGCATGGAAGTATTTCAAACTGTGTAGTTTGACACCTTGTAAGGTCCACGACAATAGAAACACTGAAGTGTTTGATTAACTACTTCCTGAGCAGTTTCTACCCTTTGGACTGTTTTTGTTTGGTACACAGGAGATGGAGGTTTTGAGTTAATTGTGGATGAAGTGGGACACTTTTTAGTATCATGGTCAAAGGTTTTATAATATATGCAGTATAGAAAAATAGGTGCTTAGTATGCATAATGGGGATTGGGATGGTCGTAGTGGTTACACTCAACACAATGCATTTTGTTCGTCACCTGTAGAGGCATTAAGGATGTTTGGTTTTGAAGGAGCTCATCTTCTTTTAGAGATGTCGATTGAAAGCTTTTAAGCAAGGTTTAAGGAATGACAATTCCGAGACTGATCGTTCTCTTTAGCCACCATCTCGTAGCATGATCATCTTCCACTTGGTTTAGATGAGGAACATCTTGTAGCATGATCATCTTCCACTTGGTTTAGATGAGGAACATCTCGTAGCATGATCATCTTCCAACATGTTGCTATCTAACATGATCATCTTCCAACATGTTGTTATCTAAACGTATTGCTTTGTTACAACATTGATCAAATCTTTTCAGATTGGATATAATGATCAAGTTATGTAAGTTTAAGCCCATCATGAAACATCTCTTCAATTGAATATCATTTAATTTTTCCCATGACTCACATCGTGAGTCCAAGAGTTTTATCCATAGGATAAAGTCTAATGGATTCATTTGGTTTATGCTTAATTAAATAGAGTTCTTTTGCTGTACTCCACCGATCACCTTGTTTGGAAAAGTTGTGGATAAAGGCCGTTTTCAAGGTTTTAAAGTTGGTCTTGATCGTTGGTCTTGATCATTGGCATCAATGTTATGAACCATCGACTAGCTTTTTCCTCTAAGCATAGGTTCAACGCATGTACCTTGGTGGGGCAGTTGGGCTTTCCAAAGGCTTCACATCTTTGGTTAAACGTTTGTATGAATTGAACATGATCTATTGTTTTGTCGTATTTGCCCATAATTTTAAAAATCTGTACGGCCATATTTTTGTATAAATCATTGAGGCCCTATGTGAGTGCTCTTATTGGGAGAGACTAACTGAATCCTTGGGCTACCCCCCTTCCTAGACTAGTTAGTATGTCCAAGGTGTGGGCATCCAGGAAAGGGTTGGTACCTATAGGATTTATTGGAATGTTAGGTAAGGGACCAAAGCCTGGTGGGATCGAAGTGATAGGTGGTGTAAAACCTGATGACACGCTTGTTATGGGCATGGTCAATGGTATTGGGAGGTGAATTTGCAGCATAGATCTCATTGGCTCAAAGATGTTAGCCATTGGGTTCAGTCCTTGTGTAATCCCAAAGACACACTTATTATGGGCATGGAGAATGGTATTGGGAGGTGTATTTGTGGCATAGATCTCAATGGCTCGAAGATGTCAGCCATTGGGTTCAGTCCCTGTGTAATCCCTGGCAATCTCTCTATCTATGTCATGTGAGATTGCCTAAATGCTCTTTAATAAGTAACCACACGTTTCTCTAAAAAAAATATTCTCTCACAGCCCGTTCAGCCTCAAGACACCTGGCGTTCTCTTCGTTGGGTCAAACGGGTGTCCCTTCGCCTTAATTAGCTTAGTTGCTATAGGCACACGAATGACCTCTTAGAGATAATTATTCAAAAAAGGTGTATGCTAGTAACTTCCCATTTTAAGAGGAGGTTCTAAAGCCTATTTTCCATCATTGTCTCAAGACAAAAAAAAAATGAGAATTTTTTTCCTTTTTCACAGCACGTTTTCAGGGTGTTCCAAAAGGAAATTTGAAAAACTCTGTATGAGAGAGTTGTAGTATTTTTGAAAAACTCTGTATGAGAGAGTTGTAGTATTTTTGGAGTACTACAACTTTGTTTCCCTAAGTACATGATTTTTTTTAAGACCCTCAAGAAGTAGCCCGTATATGGTTCATCGTTGTTTTTGCACTGGTTTTTATGATTTTTCATGGTTTTTGGGCTATTTTTTGCCTCGATTTTTGGGTCAAATTTTAAGGTGGGCCAAAACGATCGATTTTGACTTCGAGCAACCGGTCCAAAGTTGAAGAGCTCGATGTCAACTTTCTGATAAGCCCTAGAGAGCCTTCATCGAATATACGATTTAGGAGATACGGGTCTTCAAACTTAGAGGGTTTTACGTCTTGAACCGGACTTCACGAAAAGTTAAATTTGATTTTAATTTTTTTGTTGGCCGCGTGAACGAAGGGTCTCATGGCGTGAACCCTTAGGGTTTCATGTCGTAAACCGAACTTCATGGAAAGTTAAATTTGATTTTATTTTATTTTTTGGCCATGTGAACGAAGGGTCTCATGCCATGAACCCTTAGGGTTTCACGACGTGAACCGAACTTCACGAAAAGTTGAATTCGATTTTATTTTATTTTGGCCGTGTGAACAAAGGGTCTCACGTCGTGAACTAGACTTCACGGAAAGTTAAATTCGATTTATTTATTTTTGGCTGCGTGAATGAAGGGTCTCACGCTGTGAACCCTTAGGGTTTCATGCCGTGAATCGGACTTCACGGAAAGTTAAATTTGATTTTTAATTTTTTTAATTTTTTGAGTCTAGTGGAAAATACGAATTTCCTTTTTGGGGGGGTATTTTCTGAATTTAAAATGAAGGAGATATGGACATTTTTCTAAAAAGGTAAGTGAGAATTAAAAAAACTCAACCTTTTTATAACACCCCTTACACCCGTTATAAATAACCCCCAAAATGGACAATTTGATAACTCATGAGCTTCTACTCATCATTAGCCTTAATGAGTTATGTAAAAAAATAATTAAGAATTAATCCATAATTAATTCTTTCACTAATTTTTCTCTCTTTTACACTCAAGGACTCTAATTATTCACTAATCCCTAATTAATTCATACAATTGAGCACATCATTCGATAGAGCAAGGGAATGCTAATCTTTGTGCATTAACAAATGTGTAAATTAATCTAAAATAGGAGATTAATTAAACTCTTAATTGTGGTCTCCTCTTTTAAGAAAAAATTAAGCAAAGAGAGTTAAATTGTGGTCTCCTCTTTTAAGAAAAAAAATTAAGCAAAGAGAGTTAAATTTCTCCAATTAATGAAAACATTTATGTAATTAGGTGTTTTGATGAATCTACATGCTCTCAACATACTCAAAAACACCAATTTTGACTACTCATATGATCAATTCAGACTCTTGAACATTTCTATTTTTTTTGCCTCTTGAACAAGATTAATCACCCTTAATGACAAAAACTAATCCGTTAAGAGAAATTAGTTAAATTCAAGGGTTTTTTATGGTTTTAAAAGATTAAGCTACTCCTAATGCTTGCTAACACTCTAATGTAAATAATTTCAACAACACACACACACAATTAAGCTAAAATGAATGACTTTAGTTCTATGTTTAACACTAAAAAGAACTAACATTCACTAAAAAATGTATTCTATTCCATTGTTTGATGCAATGGATACAAACTAAGCCTAATACAAACTATGTGCAAGCCCTAAGAACATGAAAAACCACAATAACAACAACAAAAATAATAAATTAAGCTAAAAATTAAGCAAAAAGCAATCTTTTCAAAAACAAAAAAGAGACCTATTAACACCAAATCACACACAAATCCACATATTTTTCATGGGAAACCATTAATCATGATAATGGGAAACGATGGAAAAGGCCAAGGGTTGACTCCTCAACAGCGGTGTCAAAAATGTTATAGCTCATCCTAACCCTCCTTGAAACACATCCACCAACAAGAGGTTACTTGGTGAACCGCAATTGTCGCGAGGATCTTTCCAATGGTCGACCTTATAACCCTTTAGGTCTCCAAGATCTACAACTCCTTGAGAAGCAATTCCACTGCGTCTTTCGCAAGCATTGTCACACCGCCACATTGTACTATGGGTACTCGTCCCTCCTCTCGTGAACCTCACTTAACTCACACACACTCACTAGCATACATTAGGGAGAGAGATTAGCAAGAGGATTAGAAAGAGCAAGACTCAATTACACAATGGGAGAGTATATTGTATTATGAGAGATATTCACTTATATACATGGCCATAAGTGTTCACACTCACTTAAACTTTGGCCAGCCAGGCACTTTAGGCTCATAAGAGGCCTACAGCTATTACAATGACTACTCTCATAATATATCCATGAAGTACATCACTTAGGAATTCATCCTAACTTGCTAAACTACCACACGCTCTTGAAGCAAGAATCACCATAAATACTCCGTCACACCATTACGAGCATCCATCCAAGTTGTAGCTTTGGACACCATTGCTTCATATCTTGAATGTATGACCCTTTGGTGTATCTATCGTGACTCCTTGATGTAAGATAATGGCGGTAGATCTTGTTAACCCTAGAATTGGGTTAACAATAGTGGATTTGGACCCTGAGATTTCTTGAAAACCTTGCAAGAATGTCTCTCAAGAGGATTCATTAGAGGCACCTATAACCCCTCCTAGAGGATTCATTAGAGGCACCTATAACCCCTCCTAGATGCACTCACAAAAACAAGGAGCTGTGGGTAGAGCACCTCAAGACTAGGTAGGAAGCCTTGCCCACCAGTAGAAGAGATACCCGTTGGCTGGACAGAGGAACGTATGGGTGACTTCCCTCTAGACAACACCCCATCCCAGGACCCCTTATCTCTCCATCAAGAAGCACTCGGCACCGCTCCTCTTCCACCCATCACTTCCTACGAGGAGGTGACAGAGCTGGTGAACCTGGGTATAGTAGAGGAGCCACGTCCCATCTTGGTGATGGTAGCTTGGGTCTAGGAGGACCCTTCCACTTTTGAGAGAATCACCAACTTTTTCAAAGAGAACCAAGATGTGATAATCGCGTGGACCTACAAGGATCTCCGAGGGATAGACCCATCCATTTGCACTCACAGAATTCCACTAACAGAAGGCAACCAGTCGGCCAGTCAGGAAGGGCATCTACCGCATGAATCCAAAATATTCTAAAGTGGGGAAGACAGAGTTGGACAAGATGGAAGAGGCAGGTATCATCGTTCCCATTGAGCTCTTCGAGTGGTTTTCACCTATAGTGGTGATTCCAAAGAAGAAGCCCAATAAGATTAGGATTTGTGTAGACTTAAAACAATGCACAATCAAAGATGGTTTTCCCTTGCCTTTTTCATAGAGTGGGTTTTTGAAGATGTGGCCAGCCAAGGGTGGTGGTTCAAGTGGAACACCTACCTCAACTCACTCTGGTGTTCGTGAAGTGCCAGGTAGTATCAGGTCTCCTCTTTAAAAAAAAAAACAAATCCCCCCTTGGTATTTTTTTTTCCAAAAAAAAATCCCTCTCTTCATATTGTTTCCAAAAACAAAAGGAAAAAAACCCCCAAAATATTCATTTTTAAGTTTTTTTCCCCTTACCAAAAAACCCAAGCCCCCTTAGTATTTTTTCCATTACAAGAAAAAAAAAAACAAAAAAACAAGAAGAAGAAGAAGAAGAAGAAGGAAAAAAAACACAAAAATTTTCTCTCTCCCTTTCTCTCTTTCCCCCCTTATGTTTGCCCAAGACAAGCTCCCATATGATATAAGTGACCAATATGACAAGTAAAAAAAGGGGTTCTATGACATGTAAGGGTTTCATGATACTGTTGTCATTAATTGCACAATATACTAGTATCTAGACCTCATGAAAGGGGCGTTGTAAAAATGAAGGCTAGGGGGGTGTTTTTATAGGAAAACACCCACCTTGATGCTTGGGAAGCCCCCAATTTGGTATAGCCACCATGCACTTTAGTTGAACTCCATCTACCCTAGTTAGACTCCATTTACCCTAGTTAGACTCCATCTTACTTGAGAAAAAGGGGGCTAACTCGTGCATGTCACATGGAATAGACTAAGGTGAACTCAAGCACCACTTAGTGAACTAATATAATAAGGAGTCTGACACCACCAAACCACCTTGGTGAATACCATCTACCCAAAACCACAAGCTAGAATACCTGTTACCACTTTTCACTTTCACAAACCATCTTCTTAATCCCACATGGTATTCTTCCAACCCATGGTTTTTTCTCAACCCTTGATAACCTTAGTCTTTATCCAATTATTTATTTAATATTTAATTGCCTAAGGTTTCTTTAACCTTAGTCTAGAGAGATTTTTTATTTATTTCCTAGACCTTGACCTTTTAAAAAATATTCATAACATTAGGGTAAACACCATATTCCAGACGCAATTGTGGTTTTGATGATTAAGTCTACGTTCCTTCTTTGGATCCTTCTCTCTCTTCTCTCCCATTATTAACATCTCTTGGGTGTATGCATAAATAGGTGGACATAGCTAGTACACTGATAGTAACCATCTAATACAAAGCAAAAAGTGGGTTGTTTAAAAAAAGAAAAAGAAGAAGAATTGTTTTTCGATTACAAAGCAAAAAGTGGGTTGTTTAAAAAAAGAAAAAGAAAAAGAACCGTTTTTCGGTACTCCCCACGTCCTCTCTCTCTCTCTCTCTCTCTCTCTCTCTCTCTCTCTCTCTCTCTCTCTCTCTCTCTCTCTCTCTCTCTCTCTCTCTCTCTCTCTCTACTGTGAACAAGCTTCCATGGCGACTTCATGTCTGTGTGTGTCTTGTGATTGATGGTAAGGCTTACCCTCTATAGCAGAATCTCTCTCTCTCTCTCTCTCTCTCTCTCTCTCTCTCTCTCTCTCTCTCTGCCATGAACAACCTTCGATGTGGCAACTTCATATGTGTGTGTGTGTGTCTTGTGATTGCTGGTGGTAAGCCTTCCCCTCTATAGAAGAATCTCTCTCTCTCTCTCTCTCTCTCTCTCTCTCTCTCTCTCTCTCTCTCTCTCTCTCTCTCTCTCTCTCTCTCTTTGCTTTAAACAAGCCTCCACGGCGACTTCACGTCTGTGTGTGTTTTTGCATTTGTAGGTTTCCTGGATTTCTTAAACTAAGGGCCCAATAAGCCAAGGCTCGGCCAAGGCACCAGAAAAAAGGGCGGCCCAAGCCACCAGTCGGGCCCGCCAGATTGAAAAAATAGACAATGTTACAAGCAGCCCTTCTCAGAAATTAGAAGCATTGCAGTAGCTGCGTACAGGGCTTGTGGTTGGACAGCTACCTTCATCTCATCTTACAGTGTCTTCGAAGTTTTGATGGACAGGTCTAACTCTCTTAAGAGCCTCATGCTATCCACAAAGTGAGCACATTCGACTTGTTGAACTGATCAAAAGAAGTTTTTTCAACATGGAAATAGTTCCAATTGCACAAGCAGAAGATGTTCAAAGCAGCTTATGTACATGTGCTGGCTCTTTCAAGTATGCACCATACAAATCAAAATTAATCAAGGAGTACGAAATAGTTCGGAAGCGTGCTTATCATGAGAAGTTAAAGTCAAGGAAGTCACCAGTGAAACAAGTCAGGCTCGACATCACAAAACAGAAGGTGATTACTTCAAAAGTGATTAAGTGTTTCACGGATTACACATAGGGTCTTGACAATAAAGCAAAGGGTGAGATCGTCACAAGTATACTCTACCATCGAGCTTTAAGAGATGTACAATTTAATTGTGCATCTCTCAATTGTCACAAAGCTGAGGAATCCACATAGGATCATAAGATCTTGCTCCATGGATTACACAATACCCTCAAGGCTGTTAAAAGACCAAAAAGCTCTAGGGAGTTGTTTGTTAAACGGGCAAGTATCATGATGGTCATGAATTCCACAAGTAGAAAACCAAATATAGCAGCTGCATCAAGGCTACTTGGAGTTCATCGAAGGAATTTTTATGCAGCTAGATCTCAAATGAAGCAACATGACTCACAGCTGCCATTGTATTTGTGTGAGTGACAATGACAACATAGAAGTATAATCATAGAGGAAGTGAAAAATTTAGTCATTGCATATTGGACAAACAATACACGTGTGTCGCGCCGAACAAAAAGGATGTATGTCAAAAGCGTGTTGGACGAAAGCTGTATGAGAAGCATCCGGTGCATTTGCTTAACAACCTTAGGTTTGTCTTCCTTGTTATGCCATACTTTTTAAATGTCCCTAATTACCTCTTGGTTGTACATTGGTCGATAGTGCAAGGCTGAAGTTAGCACCAGCTTCATAGTGTGTAATACTAGTCTACCATGGTAACCCTTATAGATAAATAGCTACCACTTTCAATTATAATTTCATCCTCGTACAGGTGGCTAGCAAAGGAAGCCACCAAGGTGGTGGTAGGCTCACAGATTGGTAGCAAAGGTTTTGCTCAAGCTGATATGTTATTAGGCCAGCAGGTAGAAGCATCAGGTTAGGATTTCTGTCATACCAATGAACTCCAAGCCTGGGAGCTGATAAGAGTGGTATCTTCATGGTAGGTACTATGCTAAGAGTGGTGGCTCCTAGGCTTGGAGCTCAGTTTTACCAAGCTTGGAGCTCATAGGCATGAGGCTAGGAGTGATTCACGTGGTATCTTGATGATAGGTACTATGCTAAGAGTGGTGGTAGCCACCACTGTTTACATTGCAGCTACTGTTCCAAAGCTGGTAGTTACCTTTCTATCCCTAAAAGCCACCATTGTCAACCTGGTAGCTTCCACTCTTAAGATGGTTACTACCTTACCTACCTACTGGCTTTCACTCTATACAGGTAGCTACCATTGTTAACATGGCACCTTCTGTTCCAAACCTGGTAGTTACCTTTCTGCCTTTAAAAGCCACCATTGTCAACCTGGTAGCTTCCACTCTTAACATGGTTGCTACCTTACCTAGCTGGTGGCTCTCACTCTATACAAGTAGCTACCACTGTTAACATGGCAACTACTATTCCAAAGCTGGTAGTTACCTTTTTGTCTTTAAATGCCACTATTGTCAACCTGGTAGCTTCCACTCTTAACATGATTGCTACCTTACCTACCTGGTGGCTTTCACTCTTAATAGGTAGCTACCATTGTTAACATGGTAGCTACTGTTCCAAAGCTGGTAGTTACCTTTCTATCCCTAAAAGCCACCATTGTTCACCTAGTAGCTTCCACTCTTAACATGGTTGCTACCTTATCTACCTGGTGGTGTCCACTCTAACTAAATAGCTACACCACCACTCTTAACACGGTAGCTATTGTTCCAAACCTTTAACCTAAAAGCTATTGTTTATTTTTGGATGAAAAATTTCTAAATTACCAAGTTAGTTCTAATTCTTTTACTTCTATTAGCTATATATGTTGTTCATAGGCTGATTTATTGTCCTGATTTATTGCAAGTAGAATTCTTTCTTGCTTTCAAACAGAGTCATCCAGAGGTACAGATTCAGCAAAGGCTCCTTGTTTTTTCCACAAAAATCTGCCACGGTCTCAAGTTCCATGTCCAACTGTAAATTTTCTACATTACAACCTGGTGTTGAAAAAAATTCATCCATTGGTTGAATGTTTTTGGCATCCTCATTATCTGCAATAAATTCAATCATTAGAAAATATTTTTCCCCCTTAGTAGACAGTAAAACATACCAAATTAAAAGTAAACCCTCACAACTTAACACAAGCTCTACCGATTCCAGCTCTACAAAAGTTACATACTAGAAGCTATCATACTTACCTTCAAACCTCCCAGCTTGCCTTGGAGGCCTTGGTAGCTTTCAGCATGCCTTAACATCTTGGTATCCCTTGTTGATAGCTTTTAGCATGGAAGACTCAAGCATATCTTGGTAGCTTTTAGGCATCCCTTGGTAGCTACCAAGCTTCCAAGGGTAGCTGTTAGGCTTCCTAAGGTAGCTACCAGGTTTCAAAGGGTAGCTATCAGGCTTTTAAGGATAGTTGAGAGGCTTCAAGGATAGTTACTAGGTACCTACCAGGCTTCCTTGGGGAAGCTCTGAGGCTTTTAAGGGTAGCTGAAAAGCTGGAAGGTAGCTACCAGGTAACTACCATGATTCCAAATGTAACTTTTAGGATATTAAGGGTAAATGACAGGCTTTGAAGGTAGCTACCAAGCTTTCAAGGGTTAACACCAGTCTTCAAAGAGTAGCTATCAGGCTTGAAAGGGTAGCTATCAGGCTTTTAAGGGTAGCTATCAAGCTTGAAAGAATAGCTATCAGGCTTTTAAGGGTAGCTGAGTGCCTTTCCAGGTAGCTACCAGGAATCTAAGTAGCTCCCAAGTAGCATAAGATAGCTACCTTGCTACCAAAATCAGCTCCCATGCTACAGATGACAACTCTAGGTGGTACCATTTATCCACATGCATCTTACCCTCACCCACCTTACAAAAAGGTACACAAAAAAAACTAGTAATGAAGATAAGGGTTAGAGAGCATAACGGTATGCTACGTACCGTGGGAAAAGCACGATTTGGCAGTAGTGTTTGGAAGCATGGAGGGTACTGTGCTTCGTGACTCCCTTGCATAATCGGGGGCATCAATGTGGCTAAGCATCAGCAAAGACCTTGTAGTAGGCGAGATCATTTGCGTGCATCCCATAGCCATGCAAATCTCTTTGCTTGTAGCAAGGTGAGCAAAACAATAAATATGATAAGCATGACCACAAGGAAGTATAAACATGAAAAGACCATCTGCATCATACATGACCAATCCACAAGCAGAACAAATATTGTGCGCATCCGATAAGCCCAGATCTGCATGTGGTAATTTAGGTGTTGGCAAGGATAGGAACACTTTGTTCCTTCTTGCCTGCATGTCTTTCACAAAATCCACTTGAGCACGCACATGTATCTCTATTTGTTTTGCATTTTCTAGAAACTCTTGACTTTCACAGCCCGCACTAGTAGGAACAGTACCCATAACAACTCCATCCACAGTTTGGATGGTCAGCGACAATCTGTCCACTTTCATCCTCAGCTCCTGTAACTTCCCAACATCTGTTGGGTCTGACGCATTTTCAACCTTTTGCAACTCAGATTGTGCATCTTCCAACTGTCTTTTCAAACTACTAACTAGGAGCTGTGCCCCTTCATCTCGATGCATATCCGCTTTGTACTTCTTAACTTTTCTCGTAGCTTCGTTGAGCTCTGACAAGGCATGAGCATATTTCCTTTCAAGCACCTCAATTATTCCGTCCAACACAGCAATTGCCTCTGAGTCCACATGCATATTTTGTACTGTCTCCGATTGCTCAAGAGGCTTCACCTGTTTAAACCTGGAGGTATGCAGTGCAGAGGAAGCATGGAAAATAGACCATCGGTGCTTCTTTGCTTGTAGCTTCTTTGCATCCATAGCCGCTATCATGCTCTCAGAAAATAAAGCCCAATCGACTGGCCCTTTTGTACACTCATGCAGAAAGCCTCTTGCAAATGCCTTGGTCACCTCCATCCCATAGTTGATGGGAGGTTTCTGATATACTGAAGCACAAAGGGTGTAGAACCTGGGCCACAACTCTAGCTTCAAAGTCCTGCATTTTACTTTACTGCCCCTTCTTGGCACCTCATCAAAACATGATAGCCAATCTGCATCTGTAAAATTAGCCTCACCCAATGTTCGCGCATCCACTCCAGAATTTGAAAGACTGTAGACTTCATGTGCTTGGGCTTTGGTCATAAAGAAAACCGACTTTCTTTCAAACTAGACATATGGAGGGTACCAACGTGATTTGCCCTGCAACATTCCATAGCACAACTAGAATCAGTCCAACACATTTTGCTAACATATTTTCATGTATGACCTACTTGCTTTGGATATGCACCTTCCATATATATGCATGAGGCTACAAGTATGCTTATGTTAACAATTCTTGTGCGCATGTATAGAAAGTGTGGGAGTATCAAAGGTGTAGAAAATGTATTCTCCAGTGTGTTGTCAGCATGCAATATGCAATGTAGTGTTACTAAAACTCAATAAAGCACTATTGCCCACAACTTGAATTTTTCTAGGGATGTTTTGGTATGCAACACTTATTACAATACACGACAAGTGAGGAATCATCATTGAAGCAAAAAAATTATTTTGTAAGGTATTCATCAATAGGGACATTGTTTCATGGATGACATTGTGAGCACACTCACTCCACTACTCCCTGGAACAGCATGGTAATACCCTAGCATGCATGTGCAACACACCCCTAGAAAAATTCACACAAGCCAGGCACTTGAACAAAAATTGGCTGCACAACAACATGTGTAAAGATGCTCACCTCTGTGCTTGGAGTGGCATCTGAGCCCAGCTGCATGTTGAACTTCTTGCTTGGTGTAGTAGGTGATTTGGGTGAAAGAGGATAAAGCCCCTTTCTTATAGCTCCTTTGGCCTTTGCTGCCAGCTGAGGAAGGAGAGGAGGAAGCTAGCACCCTACAAGATTTCTTGGTTGGGGATGGCTCTGGAGAAGATTCAAAGCCTGAGGAAGCAGGAGAAGAAGTGGGAGAGGAAGTTCTACCCTGTAGCATTTCCCCTGTGTGTCCTGTTGTATTACCTCCCTCTCGGCTGCTTTGTTGTTGCTCTCAAGCTTCTAGCATTTCCACGCTGGCAAGCTCCCCCCCAGATGAGGGCCCCTGCTGTAACCGACGGGCACTCCTCAAATTTCCATGCTATAGCAGGCTTCCCCCCCAGACGAGGGCCCCTGCTGCTTCTGCAACCAACGGGCACTCCTCATGATGGTTGTTGTGAGACATGCAAAGGTAGTGCCCCCACTCATTTGAATAAAATAAAGGTCTTCAATGCGCGATCACGCGGATGCAATCGTCATCAGGAAGGGAGGAATGTTAATCCAATTCTAGGATTAACAAGAGCTACCGCCATTATCTTACATCGAGAAGTCATGGTAGATACACCAAAGGGTCATACATTCAAGATATAAAGCAATAGTGTTCAAAGCTACAACTTGGACGGGCGCTCGTAATGGTGTGTCGGAGAATTTATGGTGATTCCCGCTTCAAGAGCATGTGGTAGCAAGTTAGGATGAAGTCCTAAGTGATGTACTGTGTGAGGGAAGTGAGGTGAGAGGAGGGACGAGGAATTGTGTAGTGCAATGCGGTGGTGTGACAATGCTCACGCGGGAGACGCGGTGGTGTTGCTTCTCAAGGAGTTGTAGAGCTTGGAGACCTCAAGGGTTACAAGCTCGGCCATTGGAAAGATCCTCACGACAATCGGTTCACCAGGTAAGCTCTTTTTGGATGTGTTTCAAGGAGGGCTAGGGTGAGCCATAACAGAGATTCGAGCCGTTTTAGACCCATGTGGTTGTCTTAGCACCATGCCTATGGTGTGTCCTATTCATAAGTGGCATTATAAGGTCTCACCCATTTAAAAATTCATTTTATCCTTCATATATAAGGCCACCAAAAAATTTAAGGGTGAATTTCTCAATATCCCCTTGAAATGTCTAGGAAAGAATGGCATAATAGAATTAACCCTTCAAATTAAAGTTTCATCGCCTGCCTTCAAAAATGAGCATGCATCACAATTTAGCAGACTATGGTCCATCAAAACATCATAACATTTTTCATTTCTGTGAGGTTTTTGGAGACTGAGAATAGTTTTTTTTCTTTCTGTATGTTGTGTGTGTGTGTATGTGTGTGTTCAGAATGAATATTGTGAGCGTTTAATTAGAGAGAAAAGAATGCCTGCAAATTTGATTAAAAGCCTTAGTTAGCTTGTGGAGATAGAAGAAGAAGAAGGGGCAATGGCGATGCAGAGGGGTGACACAAAGGGCGATTGCAGGGAACTCAACGCGAATGAATGAAGCTTCCGAGGGAGATATACGGGCCGTTATAGACCAATGTGGTCCCGTACCACATGGTCTTAGCACCACTCCCGTGGTGTGTACTGATGTTCATAAGTGGCTTTTATAAGGTCTGAGGCATGAATGACACATCAATATGCTAGGTACTCTCACTCTTCTCCTCTCTTGCGTGTGTTTGATTTCTTTTTGTAAACATTATCACGGTGCCCTATTGCCTTTGCCTCGCGACTGCATCTGCCTCCTCATCGACCCCCCCCAAACTTAGACAATGCCATTGCCTCTACATCCATCGCTTCTGCAGGTATTTTGTGATTTTTTGACTGCTTCAAATAAGTGTTCGTTTTTAGGTCAGTACCGTGCAATGAGCGTGCGATAAGAGGCCCGCACGCACTCTACAAGCTCTTTATCCCCTGGTAACAACCTTTTCTTAACAAATAATAGATGTTAGAGTACTGTTGTGTTAAGGTTTTGCACCAAGCGATAGGAGGCTCATTGGTATCCTACTGGCACATATCGCTTGGTATCGAACCCCCTTAGGGTCATGTTGCTCATGAGGTCAATACCAAGTGGCCCAAGTGTCACCTTAATACTAATCTCTATTGAGATTATTTTCCTCAAGGGGAGTAAATACTAAACAATAGGAGGCTAGTGGGCATCGTGATGGCACCATATCACTTGGTAGTACTGACTCCCCTTGAGATCATTGTTCACGGGGTTAGTACCAAGTGACACGAGCCTTGTTTGCATTTTGCATGCCCCATATCGCTTGATATTGACCCCCTTTTGCGGTCAATTTTCTCACGAGGGTTCGTACTAAGCAACTAGAGTAAGCAACTAGAATCTCATTTGCATGCACCATTTTGCTTGATACTACTCCCCTATCGATAACATGGGTTACGGGGTCAATACCAAGAGATAGGTGGCTCGTGGGCATCGTGTTGGCCCCTTATCGCTTGGTACTAACTTCCCTTGGGACACGTTGCTCTCACGGGGTCGGAACTAAGAGACAAGAGTCACGTTGGCATCCTTCAAGCCCCATTTCGCTTGGTACTTGCAATCGTTTTGCTCACACGAGGTCAATACCAATCAATATGAGGTTTGTTGGCATGTTGTTGGGTACATGTTGTGAGGCACTGACAACCTTTTTTCAGTATTTTTGCTCATGGGTTTAGTACTAAGCGATATACGGCTTGTGACATCCTGCATGTCCCATTTTGCTTGGTACTAACCCCTTGCATCATTTTTCTCACAAGGTCAGTACCAAGCAATATGAGGCTCGTTGGCATCCTGTTGGCCTCATATCGTTTGATACTAACTCCCCTTCAGGTCACGTTGCTCATGGACTATACCATAAGATCTTATTAGCGTGGGTCAGTATCAAGGAGCGGCATCCCTCTTGTCTGTTTTTTCTTGGTGTAATGACTCCCAACAAATTTTCGGTTGTTGTGATCTTATACTGAGTTTATTTATTAGATGGCGCATACCAAGCAAACTGCTCGAAGGGTAGATACAAGCGAAAGGCCTACGGAGTCCCTTTAGGTGCAAGGTAGGAGGAGAAGATATCAAGCCCACACGGTAGTTCTGCAAGAGCTTCGACAGATTGAGCAACATATGCAACCTATAGTAGCCACGCGGCTTGTGTGTGAAATATGCAAACACTGGAGTATTGGCATGCGATGGTGGCAACAAGCAACTGTAGTTTTGTGTCTCCAAGAAATTACTGGGTGACGAGGACTGGCTCATAGAGTTTTTTGAAGATGCATATTTCCTCGTTGCCCATGCCCATAAGTTACAATAATGCCTACGGATTTTGATACACTGCGTAGATTGAGGTACAGATATGATAGACTATTAGAACCAGTCTCCGTTAGCGATGGTCGCATGCTAGAGATCCTAACGGTCCCACCCCTCCTCCATCCTCATGCAAGGCCTTGTAAGATTCCTCCCCCAGCCTCTCAGGATATCCAGTATCTTCCCCTGTAATCAAATCCCTCTTCAGAAATATAAAAGATCTTGTTTCAACCAGTTTTGGACCTAGAGAGAGAAAATGTTCTAGAAAGAGAATATTTTGATTTTAAATATTTTTGGATAGAAAAATGCATCATCTTATTAAAATAAGTTTCCCTGAAACAGAAGTTCAAAAAGATTTTCAGAAGGTGCATTAGAAATTAAGTATAATCTATTCAAGGGGCATTATCCTGGGGGTGAAGATTTTTTTGAAATTTTAAATTAAGGTTCCTATAGACCAATAAGATTCATCCAAATGTAGGGAGGAGATAAATGAAGAAATAAAAGTAAAATCCCCCAAAAATGAGTAAATACTCACATAAGATGAAGAGTTGACTAAGGACAAGGTTAATAGTTAAAAAAGGGAGATATTTAGAAGTAATGATGCATTTTTGACACCTCTGCATGGGGGAATTCCCCTCATGAAGGAGGCGCCTATTTCACATGCTTGAATGAGTTTTAAACTCCCAAATAATGAGATATTTTTATCTCTCCTCTCTCCTGTTTTAACTAGATCCAAAAAGTGAGCAAAACTGACCTAAAAATGGTCAAAAATTGACCAAACTGATCCGAAAAATTCTAGAATCAGTTTGCTTGGTTAGAATCTCACTTTTTCCTATAAATAGAAGCCCTCCCCTTTGTTGAAACTTAATAGTGTTTTTGCACTGTTACCCTGCCTCTCCCAAGTGCCAAAAACAATGAATTTTACTCATAATTCATTACTTTTTGACCTTCCCTCGTCCAAAAGATTGGTGGCCACTCTTGTCTCAAACAAGAGTTGAACCCTCAAACCATCAAGCCAAAGGAAAGCTCTCAAATTCAATAGTGAGTTGGTGATTCTTCTCTTTTCCATTTATTCTATGTTTTTTATGCTTTTTGTCTTCTCTAAAATTGCAAGTGATGTTATGCCTCATTACAAAAGGCATTCCCCTCTCTTCTCTAGTAAATCCAACCATTCTTTATCCTAGGTGAATGAATAATGAATAAACTCAAGTTTTTCATAATGTTTCTCTTAAATAAGTAGAAAAATGTTACTTTAGAATGATTTAAATACTCTTGATGCATTTCTAATTAATTTTAGAGACTTAAAATTAAAAAATGGTCAGCCATACAAAGAAGGTTATGGTGAAATTTTTTAAAAATTTGGAAATAAGTATTATCTTTCATTATTCTAAAAGAGTAATCCTTATGAATTCTATATTCTAAAGTGTCATTTTCATGCATAGAGGTATGCATAAAAGATTATTTTTTTAATTATAAAAGTGTTACTTTTATCATATTTGATTTTCATGCATAGAGGTATGCATAAAAGATTTTTTTTAAAATTATGAAAGTGTTACTTTTATCATATTGATTTTCATGCATAGAGGTATGCATAAAAGATTATTATTTTATTGTAAAAGTGTTATTTTTATCATATTTGATTTTCATGCATAGAAGTATGCATAAAAGATTATTATTTTTATTATAAAAGTGTTACTTTTATCATAATTGATTTTCATGCATAGAAGTACGCATAAAAGATTATTTTTTTTAATTATAAAAGTGTTACTTTTATTATATTTGATTTTCATGCATAGAAGTATGCATAAAAGATAATTTTTTTATTATAAAAGTGTTACTTTTATCATAATTGATTTTCATGCATAGAAGTATGCATAAAAGATTATTATTTTTATTATAAAAGTGTTACTTTTATCATATTTGATTTTCATGCATAAAAGTATGCATATTAAAAGAGTGATTTTCATCATAAATGATTGCATGCATAATCATATGCATAAAAGATATTTTTTTATATTAAAAGAATGATTTTCATCATAAATGATTGTATGCATAAACATATGCATAAAAGATATTTTTTTATATTAAAAGTATGATTTTCATCATAAATGATTTTATGCATAAATAGATGCATAACAAAAATTCTTTTATTCTAAAAGTGTAATTCCTACTAAATTGGATTTATGCATGAAAAGATGCATAAAGAATTTATTTTAACCCAAAAGAGTTATTCTCATCAATTTTGATTTTATGCATAGAAAGATGCATAAAGAAATCTATTTTTAATTCAAAAGAGTTATTTTTCGTCAATTTTGATTTTATGCATAGGAAGATGCATAAAAGATTGATTTTCAATTCAAAAGTGTCATTCTCATTTAAAATGAATTTATGCATCAGAAGATGCATAAAAGATTGATTTTTATTTCGAAAGTATTAGTCTCCTTAAAATGGAATTTATGCATAAATAGATGCGTAAAGAAATCTTATATCAAAAATAAGAATTCTCTTGTAGTCTTTAAATAGATATGAGGATGTGAAACGAATCAAATAGATGAAAATTTGTATGTATGTGAAAGAATGGATGTAGTTATATGGATGTGAAGCCCGAGCACCGTATGGTCAGCACCCTCTAGGATCCTTCGCAGGTCACCTAGCGCTTCACTCATAGGCCGAACCTAAACAGGGCAACTTTTTACAAGGGTGATTTGTATATTTCATTGTTAGTATGTATAGTTTGAAGGCTTAAAAAAGAAAAAAAAACCCAACCTGAACAGGGCAACTTTTGCCCAAACAGGAAGCCTGTTTGGACAAAAGTCGCCCTTTTCAGGTTGGAAGTCTTTTTGCCTTTGTAAACCTTCCTCTAAACCATATGTACTAATTAATTTTTGTTTTAATATTATTTAGTTTTAAATTTCTTGGTGATGGCAAAACTTGCAATGTATGATAACTTGGTGATATCAGGCCCAGTGTGAAGGCACATCTTTTATGATCTTAATACTACTTTGTAAGGCAGTATATATCTTTTATTTTAAGTACCTAATTTATAATAAGGTCTATATAAATGCTTATACATGACAATTGAAGGCTAAAAAATTCAAATAGAACCCTAACCTGAACAGGGCAACTTTTGCCCAGACAGCAAGCCTGCTGTGTCTGGGGGCAAAAGTCGCCCTGTTCAGGTTAGGGCTATTTTTGTATTTGGTGGCCTCTAATTGTCATGTACAAACATTTATATATATTCATATTCACATATACATAGGACTTACTACTATCAATTTAAGCTGAGTATTGGCTAAATTAGATAAAACTATACTCCTGTAAGAACTACACTCATGTAAAAACTCTCTCCTTCCATGTGTAAGAACTCTCTCATCATGTAAAAGAGTATCTTTTATGATCTTAATATTACTTTATAAGGCACTATATATCTTTAATTTTAAGCACCTAGTTTATAGAAAATCTAATATGAATGCTTATACATGACTGAAGGCTAAAAAATACAAAAGGAGCCCTAACTTGAATAGGGCGACTTTTTCCCAAATAGTAAGCCTGTCTAGGCAAAAGTCACCCTATTCAGGTTGGGGCTATTTTTGTATTTGGTGGCTTCCAATTGTCATGTACAAGCATTTGCAAGTAGTCACATTCACATATAGGCCTTGCTATATCAATTAGAGCTGGGTGTTGGCTAGATGAGATAGAACTACATACTCATTGTGGTCACAGAGGGGACAGGGGGGACATCATGGGAAGTTGGCCCAAATTAATCATTACTGATACCACAAACTAAACATGCATGAAATCCAGTGTTATCTACAATGTTCTCTCTCTCTCTCTCTCTCTCTCTCTCTCTCTCTCTCTCTCTCTCTCTCTCTCTCTCTCTCATGTCATGAAAACTTATATTATTCAAAATTTATGTAGACCTAGACATTATGTATAAAAAACCTACTTGTATTAAAAAAAGCATTTACATTGATTGTCAAACATAGTATCTACGATAAATTTTCAAGCTAACTCATAATGTTCTTGAGACGCCTAGCTACAGTCTTGCGCCTCTTCTTGCTAAGTGGAAGGGTCCCCAACAATATGGCATTGATGACACAATCTAGGTCCTTCTCACCAATACTCTCTGTAAATACAGTGTGTGCGAGCACTTTAGAAGCGTAACCCCCTTGGAAGGCGGCGTACGCTGTAGCCTTGTTGATGAGCACTATCTTGTCAGTGTTTCTTGGAATCGTTTGACAAGCATAGGACCTTGCTAAGTACTTTGAGGGCTAACATGTAGAAGCTTGCCATGGGGTTGAATGCATTGTGCACCACAATAAGGTGTTGAGGTGCAATATGACCCATGTAATGGGCCAACGTAGTATCTCTTTCAAAACCCTCACGTGTGCCACCTTTGCGTTGAGCCCAAACATCTACATAGACTATATGACCCATGTAATGGGCCAACGCAGTATCTCTTTCAAAACCCTCACGTGTGCCACCTTTACGTTGAGCCCAAACATCTACATAGACTATATGTTGCACACAAGAAAGAGGATTAGTGGAATTATAGTAGTATTATCAATTATATTTATTAGATTCATACATAATTTATCTTATCGCGTGTTTGAAATCAGAGCTAACCACCTCAGGCTTGCAAATGTCAATGGAAGACTTGTGTTCCTCCAATGACACTAATGTAGCATCCTTAGACTCTTTGGTTGTTTGCAAAAAATGTTCCCTGAGCTTTTCTAAACTCCTCCTCAGTCACAAGGCTTTGATCAGCCTTTGTAATTATTGATTTCAGGATCATCACCGACTCATGCACACCACCCTACACTGGAACAAGCCCTTGTTGCAAAGCCTCCGAGCCCTTGTTGTTGTCGATGGGAAATTCATCATTCACAACAAGGAGAGGCACTTAGCTTGGTTGAGCTTGTAGACCTTTTCTAGGTCATGTAAAAAGAGGAATTCCTCCCCTTCAATCACCACAAATGTCACGTAGGCTGTAACGTCTGTGACATCCGGATGGCCATGTCCGGGGTTCAGTGGGAGAGGACGCCCATGCGTGTCATGGGCGGCCAGGTTAGTGTGGACGACAGGCCACACACTATATAGCCTGGGGGATAAGGGGCAATCCTCATTCTTCCTCTATGGCTAGGTGGTGAGCCACCGTCCCACCGGGGGGACCGGAGCCCACTCAATGGTTTTCAACCATTCATCTCCTCATCCTTATCTCCACAATGGAGTGTGTGGAAGGAGGCGGCCATTTTTGAAGGGAAGAATTCTCTCTCTCTCTCTCTGTCTCTCTCCCCGTCACACACAACAAGCAAAATGTAGGCATTTTTTCTCGTGGATCGGAGGTTCCCGGTCTAGCGACGCTTGTAGAGGCTCGCAGGAAACACAAATCGACAGGCAACCGTGAAGGGGGGTGACTATTCTCTCTCCACCACTGCTCATTTTATTAGCATTTTTTTAAAAGTAATTTTCGAGTTCTCGCATTGTTTTTTGCAAGAATTAAAGATGTCTGCTAGGCATAGTGTGTCCCCACCGCCTTCTACTTCTCGAATTGTCAGGCCATACACGCCCACCAGTCCAGAGTGCGCTCATCGATCACGCGTGATCCGCCAGCGCCCTCCTCGTCTATTGACCCCGCCTTAGGACCCAACGAGCCTGCAGTGGCCGCATTAGCAGATGACCCCTTTCTGGCCGATGAGCCAGAGGACATGAACACCGACGTCGCCGAGGGGACCGAGGAGGACCTCTTAGAGTACGACGACGATGATTATGACCTATTGAACCCTGCTGATGTCCTGACAGAGACGGAGCTCTCTCTAGTGGACTGTTTAAATATCTTAATGCCAAAATAAACAATATGGGTAAAGTCCATGCTGATTTAATCACGATGCTACAGAGCATCTCCACACGGTTAGATGCACTGATAGCCGCCTCGACTAGTACTCCGACTCCTCATGGTAGCCGAGCTCCTGCGGCATAGGTGAGTGTAGCCTCGCCAGTGGTTGTAGGAGTACAGGCCGATGTGCCTGCGGGGCCATCCGTAGCGACAGCTTCGTCGTTATTAAAAGACTTAAAGCGGCCTAGTTTTGGTGGCAAGGAGAAGGAGAGAAACAAGGACTCGGTCAATATGTTTCTAGCAAAGTGGTCAGATTTGCACGCGTTGTGACAGTAGCCTAGCCGTATACAGCCCGTAGAGGCTAGCCTCTCATTAAACCGGCAAAGCGTACAAGTGGTGGATGAGTTTGACAACTCATCCTACCACTTGGACGGAGTTTGAAACGATGTTTCGAAAAAAAATTTTGCCTGTTAATGAGGCAGAGAGAAGCTGGGAGTTATGGGACAAGTGCTCGATGGAAAACAAATCCCTAACTCAGTACATCTCAGACTATAGGGAGATAGTACTCAAGCTAAAGGGAATCGATGCATTCCAGACGTTGCGAGGCTTTAAAAGAGGCCTCAAAGATGATTACCTTGAGTACATAGAGCCCTTACAGCCTAAAGACTTAGCATTCCAGACATTGCGAAGCTAAAGGGAATCAATGCATTCTAGACATTGCGAGGCTTTAAAAGAGGCCTCAAAGATGATTACCTTGAGTACATAGAGCCCTTACAGCCTAAAGACTTAGCAGAGGCAATTAAGTATGCACAGATATTCGATGACATCAAGCGCCGTAGTGCGCGTGGTGGTTGAGGGTAGTGAAAAGAGGAGGTCAGGCCTCAAAAGAAAAAGGTTCCGCAGTGATAAACAAGGGGATAGGACGGACCAGGAAGGACAGGATGGTCATTACTCTAAAAAACCACGACCATTCAAGAAAAAAAGAGACAGTGAAATCCAAAAGAAAGGGCAGTATATTAAAGCACGAAAGGAAAATCGCTGCTTTAATTGCAATGAAGTAGGGCACACGAAGGCTGAGTGTCCAAAGCCTAAAGCCAGCATGAGTGGCAACGAGCCCAAAAAAGATGGTAAATCTTCTAGGCAGTTGCATACAGTGCAGAGACTCCCTCTCAGTTCTGCAGAGTTCAGAGAGGTGACAGTGTGTCATTGTGATGAGCATCACGCTTGTTCAGTGACACCAGCGATGTGGTAGCCTACTGTAGGTCCGCATGACATGGTGCGCATGTATGGCACCATAGGTGGCCGTAGAGTCACAGTTTTTATTGATGATGGAGCTAGCCACAACTTCTTGAACTACTCGTTATGTCAAGAAGTTGGGGTTGACTGAGGCCTGGAGTGATCATGAGTATACTATTGGCCTAGCCAACGGATATGACAAAACGGTATGGAATACCATAGTATTGGGGGTCCCATTTTCTATGTAGGACTACGAGGCTCCGCTTGATTTTCAGGTCATGCACTTAGCCAGGGCAAACGTATATCTAGGCAGGGAGTGGCTGTATGGCTTGGGTCCTAGTCTAGCTCGGAATTACTTACATAATACACTATGTTTTAAGCACGGAGGTAGAGTCATTACCCTGCAGGGCGACCATACTGTCCCTGCCACACCACTTATTTCCTCCATGGAGCTGTGTACAGCGGTCCGCAGAGACCAGATAGCAGAGGTATATGCTTATTACCCTCTTTTAAATTCTGTTTCCGTAGATGAAACTATAAATGATGTTTGCATAGACAAACAAGGAAAACAAAATAGCCTTGGACAAGATCCACTGTTTGAAAACCCTGTTTGGCATGCATGTGATTCAAACAAGAAAAAATCCAAGGTGAATGAGACATTAAAGAAAAAGTACGTAGATACTTTAATGAATTTATTAGAGGAATTTCAGGATGTTTTTCTTGATGATTTACCAGATGGTTTACCACCATCTAGAGAAGTAGACCATGGCATTGAAGTTATGCCAGGATCAAAACCTATAAGCAACCTGCTTATAGATTAAGCCACTCCGAGGCACAAGAGGTGGAAAAACAATTGACGAAATATTTGAACAAAGGCTTCATTCGGCCTAGTTCAAGTCTGTGGGCATCGCCTAGCGGATGTGCATAGACTATAGGGCTCTTAATCAGATAACAATCAAGAACAAGTATCTAATGCCACGCATGGATGAGTTGTTTGATCAACTCTATGGATCGAGATACTTTACAAAAATAGACCTGAGATTTGGGTATCATCAGGTTAGAATAAAAGAAGAAGATGTTGCGAAGACAGCATTTAGGACCCGTTTTGGGCATTTTGAGTTTTTGGTTATGCCATTTGGGCTAACCAATGCTCCAGCAATGTTTATGACGCTGATGGACAGCATTTTACGTCCATATCTGGGAAAATTTGTAGTAGTTTTCCTAGATGATATTCTTGTGTATAGTAAGACACAGAAAGAACACAGAGCATTTGCGTCTAGTGTCGAGTTGTTGCGAAAGCACAAACTATTTGCAAAGAAGAGCAAATGTGAATTTTTTGAAACAAAAATTCACTACCTTGGCCATATTATATCCGCCAATGGTACGCGGATGGAGCCAGAAAAAGTAGAGGCTATTCTTAAATGGCCAGCGCCGAAGAATCTCGAGGAACTGCAGATTTTTCTTGGCATGTCGGGGTTCTACCGACAGTATGTAAAGGACTACGCAAAGATCGCAGTCCCGTTGACTGACCAGTTATGGTCAAAAACAAAAAACATTAGTTGGGGGAAAGCCCAACAGAAAAGCTTTGATAAGCTTAAGGTGACCATAGCAGCTGCACTTGTTTTGACTATTGTCGATCCAAATGAGCCGTTTGTTTTGGAAACAGACGCTAGTAATGAGGCCATTGGGGCCGTACTTATGCAAAGGGGATGTCCAATTGCATTTGAGAGTAAAAAGTTAGATCGTGCGCAGCATAACTACTCGGCTTACGAGCGAGAGTTACTAGCGATAGTTCATGCACAGAAAAAGTGGAGACACTATTTATATGGTGCTACTTTTGAGGTCCGGATGGACCATGAAAGTCTGAAATGGCTTTCAAGTCAAAATGAACTGAAGGGTAGAAAAGCTCGGTGGGCAGAGATTCTACAGGAGTTTGACCTTCAGATACGTTACCAGAAAGGTAAGTATAATGTGGTGGCAGATGCACTTAGTCGCATGCCACAGATTAATGAACTTAGTTTCACAATCTTCAAGAATGATTTCTTGGAGTCCCTACGTGGTTTATGTGACCATGATCCATCTTTTACAGAGGTCTAGCGCGCTGTACGTGTACGCACTTCTTCACAGACGCGACCACCTCCCTCGTTTTGGCACATATTGCTAGTCCGGAGAGACTGGCCGAAGGTGCAACGGGAAGGGAAGCGAGAGTTAGTCCGGAGAGACTAGCCGTGTCTTCTAGGTATAGTTTGGAGCCGGAGAGCTCTGACGTAGGCCCTTCATCACCTATGACTGCCACGGCTTCAAAGGGGAGTGATAAACTTCGTCGAGGGGAGAAATATGCTAATTACTCCATTGATGAAGGGTACTTACTCTACAAGGGTAGAATATGTGTACCAACTATTGGTGACTTTCGGGCCCAAATTCTTAAAGAAAGTCATGATAGTCCAAGTGCGGGTCATCCTGGGATTCAGAAGACCTATGCACTAGTAAAAAGACAGTTTTATTGGCCTAGTTTGTTTAAGGACGTCCAAACTTATGTGCTGAAATGCAATAAGTGCCAGGTCAATAAACATGAACGTCTTAAGGTTGGAGGACTACTCCATCCGCTGGAGATTCCTCAAGGGAAATGGGAAAGTATTTCCATGGATTTCATTACCGGTTTACCCAAGACGAGTCGAGGGAATGACTCGGTGTGGGTGGTATGGACAGGTTAACTAAAATTGCAAAGTTTATCGCCAAACGAAGAAAACTGTTAAAACGCCAGAGTTGGCAAAACTCTTTATTGAACATCTCTACAAGCTATATGGCCTACCCGTAGTAGTAGATATAGTCTCGGATAGAGATAGAAAGTTCAACAGTCATTTTTGGAGGGAAGTCTTCAAAAAGTTGGATACTACTCTGAGCGTGAGTACGGCAGATCATCCGGAGTCTGATGGTCAAACTGAAAGAGTTAACCAAATTCTAGAGGATATGTTGCGTTCTTATGTTAGTAAGAAGCAATCTAATTGGGAAGAGTACTTGCCCTTATTGGAGTTTGCCTATAATAGCTCCAAACACTCAGCGACGACTGGATTTACACCATTCATGTTAATGTATGGATTCCAACCGAGATCTTCGATGGCTGCAGGCCTAGAAAAGGAGAAATTTCAATTTGTCAAGGACTTCCTTGAAGATATGAATGATATGCTCAGAGTCGCACATGAGAGCATCACGCTAAAACTTATGCAGATAAAGGACGTAGAAAGGTGACCTTTGTAGAAGGTGACTTTGTATTCCTCAAGGTTCCTGCGCAGTCAAAAACCATGAAAACAGGAAAGTGTGATAAACTTTCTCCGAGATATTGTGGTCCTTTTAAAATCCTTAAGAAGATTGGGGACGTAGCATATAAACTTGAGTTACCGGAGAGTTCTCAAGTCCATCCTGTCTTCCATGTCAGTAAACTGAAGAAATCAATTCACGGGTTAGAGAACGCAGTTTCTCCAGATATTTTGGTGAACTTGATAGAGCCACCAAAGATACCACATGAACCTGAAAAGATTCTACAGTATCGTGACAGACAAACCCGACATAAAGTGTACCAGGAGGTACTTGTTAAATGGACAGATAGGGATGAGGAGGTAGCTACCTGGGAACGCCGTAGTGCAATTTCCAAAAGGTTTCCCCAGTTTGTTTTCGAGGACGAAAACTTAAGGGGGAGTAATGTCACGTAGGCTATAATGCCTGTGAACCGACGGCAGACCGGATGGCCATGTCCACGGTTCAGTGGGAGAGGACACCCATGCGTGTCATGTAGAAAACAACTCTTACTCCTTGATCCAATATCTTCCTCGACGTACTTGTGGGTATCTTCGGCGACCCAGAGCCCGAGCACCGTATGGTCAGCACCCTCTAGGATCCTTCGCCGCAGGTCACCTAGCGCTTCACTCATAGGCTGCTTCCTTGGTCCATTGTACCGAAAGCTCACCAGGTCAAGACCTCGACCGACCTTGCTACATGAGACGTCCTCCATTGACTCTCCGTCACAGTAGTTGCAACTTTAACAGATAGATCCCACGACCTCATTCACAAGACGGTCAAAATGCTTCCCCAGCATTCTTGACATAAAACAGTCATTTAAAAACAAGTCACAAATACATTTTCTATAATGAATTCTCGTCTTTCCACATTATCCCTCATCAGTCCACATTACTTATTCCACATTCCATTCATATGTGTACTCATTCGCATCCAATCACATCATTTTCCATCATCACATCAGATTCATTCACATCACATATCATTTATTCATCCATTCACTCATATTGACGTCACATCACATATCATTTATTCATTCACATCACATATCATTTATTCATTCATTCAATCATATCGACATCACATCACATCAGATTCATTCACATCACATATCATTTATTCATCCATTCACTCATATCGATGTCACATCATTTCACATACACATTCGCATTCATTATTTCACATACACATCCACATTCGTACATCCACATCCATACATCCACTTCCACATCCGCATTTATACATACATATCCATATCCACATCCATACATCCACTTCCACATTCATACATCCACATCCACATCCACATCCATACATCCATTTCCACATCCATACATCCATATTCACATCCACATCCCCATTCACATTCATACATCCACATCCACATTCATACATCCACTTCCACATCCACATTCATACATCCACATCTCCATTCACATTCATACTCCACATCCACATTCATACATCCACTTCCAAATCCACATTCATACATCCACATCCACATCCCCATTCACATTCACATTAATACATCCACATCCACATACACATTTGTTGCCATATATATATATAGGCAGTGATGTGTGTGAACACACTTAGGACCGCCGGGGCACTTTTTTCCTCTTTAGGAGGTTTTTTTCCCCGGCTTGTATATACGCCCATCCTTCTAGGGCTAACTTATCTTTTGTACATTAACACAATCTAATACACTTTGTGTTGTGTGCATTCTTGCTTCTTCTTCTCCAAGCTTTGTGTGCTTTCGTGCAATCCTAATTCCAACAATTGGTATCAGAGCAGGCATCGGCTCCCAGGGCTACGTCGCCAGCAACCTCCAACTCACGTTCTCTGATTGAGGTGAGTTTTCACGAGCGCTTGCAGGTCCCTATACTCTGCAAATAAGCCCGTAGGGGTTGGCGTTCTCAGAATTTGCATCTGAGGTCGTTTCGGGCTCCGTTTTCGCATTTCAAGTTCTGCATAGGTGTTTTCGTTATTTTCTGCAGAAATTTCGACAGTGCAGTTTTCTGCAAAACAGGCATACGTGTTCTATTGTGGACCGTGCTACATAGCACAAGTTGTCTTCTGTTCAGTCTTTGCTCCATTACAGGTAGCTTTTACATCAGTTTCAATCAGTGGCCATGGCTGATAACAGCAATGATGTATTTTGCATGTTGTCTGCTGAAGACAAACTGGATGGAGACAGCAACTACCCACTTCGGGCATACATGATGCAGCATGTTTTGGTTGCAAAAGGAGTGTGGAACATTGTGCAGGGTATGGATGTACGTCCAGGTTCTGTGGATGTAGGATCTATTGAGGATGTTGCAAGATCTAGCAGCTCTACTGTTGCTGTTGTTTTACCCACTGCTGAACAAGCTCGTTGGGATGGTAAAGATGCGTAGGCTCATGCCTTGATTGCACTTTCTGTCAAACGTAACATCACCCCACATATTCGTTCAGCTAAAACAGCAAAACAGGCTTGGGATATTCTAGCTGGTTTGCATGCAGGTTATAACGAGGCAAAAATCTCTTACCTGCGTAAAGAGCTAGAATTGAAGATTATGCAGGAAGATTATGACATGAATGTTTTTCTTGCTGAGATCAAAGATCTCAAAGAACAGTTGATTTCTACAGGTGAGATTATTCCTGATCATTCTCTTGTGCAGACTATTCTTGATGCATTACTTGAGACATATCAGACTTTTGCTTCCACGTGGAGACTTCTTGCTGAGGACAGACCTGATGCTGTCAAGTATGATACTTTAGTCAACAAGCTCTTGCAAGAAGCGCAGTCCAAGCAAAACAGGGCCAGGCAGCGTGCAGTTGATCAAGCATTTATTGCTGCCCAGCAGTAGAGAAGAAGTGGTAAGGCAGCCCCTTCCACTGTTTCTTCTCCTATTAGTAGGTCTGCAACTTCTTCTCCTTCCACAGGTAACAACAATAAGTCTGAGAAGGCTCTTGATAAAGGGAAAAAAAAGACTAGGTGTAACTATTGTAAGGCACTGTCTCACATGTGCCAATAATGCTTCTTACCCAGTGAAGGGCATTGGTAAAATTATGCTTACTATTGCAAATGGCAGCGCTTTCACACTTTCAGATGCTTTGTATGTGCCAGGGATAAAGAAGAATCTATTGTCTGTCTCTGCGCTTGCTAGACTTGGATTTGTAGTCAAATTTGTGGATGACAGATGTACTGTTCATGATTTGACTTCTGGTGATACGATTATTGCATCTGGCACCTTGTTTTGTGGGCTGTATAGGCTCAATTCTTATGACAAGTGTGTGGAAGATTCAGCAAATGCAGTTTCTGATGAAAAGGCAGTTTCAGATGCAAAACTATGGCATGCTCGTTTTGGTCATCTGAACTTTGCTAGTTTGCTGCGTTTGCAGAAATTTGATATGGTTGCTTCATTGCCCCCTCTTGAGGCACCATTGAAACATGTTTGTGAAGGCTGTATTTTTTGGGCAAAATGCAATGTTCTGCGTTTCCAAAGGATGGTTCTGTGCGGGCCACTCGCAAATTGCAACTTGTACATAGTGATGTATGTGGGCCTATGCAAACTCCGTCATTTGGTAAACACTTGTACTTTGTGACTTTCATTGATGATTACTCAAGGCATGCATGGGTATATCCACTGAAGGCAAAGTCCGAAGTGTTTTTGTGCTTCAAACAGTTTTTCCTTATGGTTGAAAATGTATCCAATTGTACTGTGGGCACCCTCCGTTCAGATCGAGGGGGGGAGTCCATGTCTAAAGAGTTTGATGCATTTCTGGCTAGTCGTGGAATAAAACACCAATGTACAGTGCCGTATACCCCTCAGCAAAATGGTGTTGCTGAGAGAAAAAACAGGTCACTTATGGAGATGGCACGATGTATGGTCAAGAGCCAAGCTTTGCCACATGCATTTTGGCTTAAGGCTGTCATGTGTGCTGCATATGTACTCAACAGGTTTCCCACTAAGGCCTTGCAGTCTATTACTCCATACAAAGCTTGGCATAGCAAGAAGCCTTCTATTGGTCACTTGCGTGTCTTTGGTTGCTTGGCCTATGCTTTAGTGCCTATGCAACAACGCTGAAAACTGGATGATAAGGCTATCAAATGCATTTTTGTTGGTTACAGTGCTGAGAGCAAGGGTTACAGATTGTATCATCCATAGTCAAAGCGTATCTTGATTAGTCGAGATGTTGTTTTTGTGGAAGATGCTGTGCAACCTTTGTTATCATGTACCAAAGAGACAGGTGTGAGCTCATGGGATGTATTTGATACGTTGTTGCCTCTCTTTACAGGTGGGAATTCAAATGTAAGTCCTAATGAGACAAATATTCAGCCTATGTAGATTTCAAACGACATCATAGATCAGCCTATTTCTGATATGCAGATTTACAGGATGTAATTCATAAGGATAGGGCTGAAAATGAGTAGGCTAGAGGTATGCCAAAATGGCTGGTGCAAACCTTGCGTGATAGTAAGATTGATGCACCTATGACTAATCGTACTCGTTCAGGTTTTCAGCATGCCTCTTATACATCAGATTGTTATGGTTTGGTTGTGTCTAGTATGTGTGAAGAGGAAGAACCTCTTTCATTTGATGAGGCACAAAATTCAGAAAATTGGTTGGCTGCAATGCAAAGTGAATATGATGCTATAATGAAGAATGGTACATGGTCTTTGTGTGATTTGCCTATTGGTAAAAAGGCCATTGGATGTAAGTGGGTTTTTAAGTTGAAACGAAAGCCAGATGGCAGTGTTGATCGCTATAAGGCTAGACTTGTTGCAAAGGGTTATGCTCAAGAAAAGGGCATTGATTTTGATGAGACCTTTGCTCCCACTTGTCGTATGACTACCATTTGTAGCATTTGTGCATTGGTAGCTCATAATGGTTGGAATGTACATCAGTTGGACATAAAGACTGTATTCTTGAATGGAGATTTGCATGAGGAGGTGTATGTATCACAGCCTCGTGGTTTTGTTCAAAGAGGGCAGGAAAACAAAGTGTGCAGGTTGAAAAAGGCTTTATATGGTTTAAAGCAAGCTCCACGAGCTTGGTATGAAAAGATACATGCATATTTGACTACACATGGTTTTTAGAATAGTCCAACAGAAAGCACTTTGTATGTTAAACGTGTGGATGATGTACATCTAATCATTGCTCTCTATGTCGATGACATGCTGCTCACAGGACCAAATGAGAGTCATATTGCTGATTTTAAGGTTGACTTGAATGCCTCTTTTGAGATGTCAGATTTGGGGCATTTGCATCATTATTTGGGGATACAATTTAAGCAGTGTGATGGAGGTATTGCTTTGTGTCAGACAAAGTATATTGAGACATTGTTGCGGAGATTTGGCCTTGAAGACTGCAAGCCTATTGCTACTCCAATGGAGACAGGTCTGAAGTTGAGTCTTCATGATGCTAGAGATCACTTTGATGTCACACTCTATCAGATAGCTGTTGGTTGCCTCATTTATGTATGCATTACGAGGCCAGACATTCAGTTTGCAGTCTCACAGGTGAACAGGTTTATGCATAGCCCAGGGTCTCAGCATTGGAAGGCAGTTAAATGCATCTTTTGCTACTTGAGTGGCACCATACATCTTGGGTTGTTTTATCCCAAGGGGGGGATCGTTGTCGCCAGATTTACATGCTTTTTCGGACTCAGATTGGGCTGGTTGCTATGACACAAGAGTGTCCACAAGTGGTTTTTGTTTCATGCTTGGTAGCTCATGCATATCTTGGTTGAGCAAGAAGCAACCTACTGTGGCCACTTCTAGTTGTGAAGCTGAGTACAAGGTAGCTTTCACAGCTACGGTTGAGTGTGTGTGGCTCAGACGGCTTATGGCTGACTTGGGTGTTGGACAGGAGTCTGCCACCTCTATCTTCACTGACAGTCAGAGTGCATTGGCAGTTGCGAGAAACCCAGCTTTTCATGCTCGCACAAAGCACATTGAGGAATGTAAGAGAATTTTAATTTTTTGATATAAAGATTCTTTACGCATCTAATTAGGCATAAAGACAACTTTAGTAGGAATAACACTTTTATAAAAATCCTTTTTTTTGCATCAATTTAGGCATAAATTCAATTTTAAGGAAAATAACACTTTTGAATTAAAATTAAACCTGTTATACATTTTACTATGCATAAATTCCATTTTAATGAGAATAACACTTTTGAATTAAAAATCAATCTTTTATGCATCTTCCTATGCATAAAAACAAAATTGATGAAAATAACTCTTTTGAAAAAAAAATAGATTTCTTTTTGCATCTTTCTATGCATAAAATCAAAATTGATGAAAATGAATCTTTTGAAATAAAAATAGATTTCTTTATGCATCTTTCTATGCATAAAATCAAAATTGATGAAAATAACTCTTTTGAAATAAAAATTGATAATCTGGACACAAAGTTTGCGAAGTAAGATGTATTTTGTTCAATGTCGTAAAGAAGCAAACTCCAATGTGTGCTGAAAAAACAAACAGGACATAGATGTTATAAAAAAACACATACAAATTACCTAATATATTTTTTTAGTTCATAACTTAACACGAGACTCACTCTTCGTTAAGCTGTGTGAATAATTCATGCCAAATCAAGGTTGACCCCCTGAACTAGTCCATTAGGTCAAAAAAATGATGTCCCCTTATTTTGCAATTGCCCTGATATAAGAGGGTCTATAACATATGTAATATTTTGTATCTCTTCTAGTAGAAGAGAGAGACAATACATGCAAGCAACAATGAATAGAAAATATAATAGTATTTGTGAGAAAATAGAAATAGGATTCGCAAAAAATAGAATACAACACAATCATGCTAACATACCATAGTGATACATGCACGACTGTGTCTGTGACTGCCAGTATCTCGCCACATCGCAAAACATGTAAGTTAGCTACATCTAAACTGGTAACAAGCCTACTTTCCTGAATTGTAATTGCCATATTCACGGGAGAAATATTCTCCAACTCCCTTAATTTTCTAGTATTTTTTGCTTCAATGTCGTTGATTTCTATACGAATCCTGTTGGCTTCTTGCCATCATACATCATCATCTGCTTGATCTCAATAGGAAAAATATCACCATCACTAGCAAGACCGAACGATTGTGACTGTGCGATAGCAACATTTGGTTGTGCTTATGGTTGTGCCTCCGGTTCTGGTTGTGCGTAAGGTTCTGGTTATGTAGCATCTTGCTCGGCTGGTCTTGTGCTTCTACTCTTCTCTAAGTCCGAGAGTGGGTGTCCCTGTTGTGTGAATAGCACTTGTGTCCTCATTAGGCCTGTGAGATCCCTGTCCCCACCGCGTAATGGATTCGGGGTGCTAGCAGTGGAAGTAGCACATCTTGCACGGGGCAAGGTCCCACACTCAGGGCCTTGCCCACGGATATCCGGACAGGTGACTAATTCCTCGATTCTTCCAAACCGAACTCGGAAAAACTCCTCTTGCCCGGAAAGCGCGGGAGATTCCACCAGGATAACTTTTTCCTAACGTAGTCAAAAGCCTTACTTAACTGAACTGATTTGATCGAACTCGTAATTTCCATAGTCAGATCAAGGGACAAATTGCACTTGGATCATAGAGACCAACGCTTTTTTCCTCATCGAGAGGCGCAGTCGTTGATCCTTTTTCCATAGAACAATTTTTGTCCGGGATTTACTTCATCTATCGAACTAAACAGAAATTAAGTTTCAATTTACGGATCCATTAGTCCAGCCTAACCCCATCCAGTCCCATGGGTTAGCCAACCGCCCAACCACTGTAGTGATGGGATCCAATTTAGAATTTGGTTAGGTTTTGTCCCGAGTACTAGGAAAAAGAGTTTCCAGGCTCCCTAGCTAGATTTTCAAGCAATTTAACTCCAGTCACACCACTTACACACCCAATATATGAAATTGCCTTTTTCATAGATTCAAATGTATTTAATTTAGTCATTTAATGAAATCATAGTGTTACTGATCATAAACTTCCAAGTATCTAGTTGAATCTTAATTTCCAATCATTCCTTCATCGGAGTATCTATGGCATCATTGGCAACCAAAACGTTTACCACCTGTTCACTCAGGGGCCTTTTCTATAGTTCCTAGCTCATAGTACGCGACAGATAATCACTTATAAAAATCAAGATGGAATCCTCGTTGAAGATCGGCAAGATCAATCAACAAATCCATATAAGAGAGCTATGGACTCATTAGTTGAGAACCAGCAAGGTCAATCAACTAGATCCATACTCGGTTTCAGAAAACAACTCTTACTCCTTGTTCCAATATCTTCCATGACGCACGTGTGGGTATCTTCGGTGACCCAGAGCCCGAGCACCATATGGTCAGTACCCTCTAGGATCCTTCGCAGGTCACCTAGCGCTTCACTCATAGGCCGCTTCCTTGGTCCCTCATCCACCGTACTGGAAGCTCACCATTTACATCGAACCGAGGCTGGTCAAGACCTCGGTCGACCTTGCTACGCGAGACGTCCTCCATTGACTCTCCGTCTTAGCAGTTGCAACTTTATCAGGTAGGTCTTCACGACCACATTCTCAAGATAGTCAAAATGCTTCCCCAGCATTATTGACATAAAACAGTCATTTACAAACAGTTCTTCACAAATACAGTTTCTATAATGACTCATCTTTCCAAATTGTTCCACATTAATCCATATTACTATATCCAATTTCAATTCATATGTGTATCCATTCTTGACCAGATACATCATTTTCCATCCCATCACATCAGATTCATTCACTTCAAATAACATCCATTCCTATCTTTCTTAATTTACATTACGTCTCATTACATCCATTTCTCATTATGTCTCATTCGTTCTTCAGATCTTATATTATTCATTCACATTCTGATTCACACGACATCTCATCTCATCCCTTCGCTCATATCGACTTCATATCCATTCACATTCATATTTGCATTCATTATTCCACACACACATCCACATTCACATTCTGATTCACATGACATCTCATCTCATCCCTTCGACTTCATATCCATTCACATTCATATTTGCATTCATTATTCCACACACACATCCACATTCGTACATCCACATTCACATCTACATCCATACATCCATTTTCACATCCACATTCATATATCCACATCCACATCCACATCTACATTCATACATCCACATTTACATTCACATCCATACATCCCTACCCACATTCCTCATTCATACATCCATATCCACATTCCACATTCATACATCCACATCCACATTCACATTCACATTCACATCCATACATCCATATCCACATTCCACATCCTCATTCACATTCACATACATCCACATCCACATTCCATATCTACATCCACATCCCCATTCACACATCCACATTCACATTCACACACATCCACATTCACATTCACATACATCCACATTCACATTCACATTCACATCCATACATCCATATCCACATTTCACATCCTCATTCACATTCACATACTTCCACATCCACATTCCATATCTACATCCATATCCCCATTCACACATCCCCATTCACATTCACATACATCCACATTCACATTCACATTCACATCCATACATGTATCCATATCCACATTCCACATCCTCATTCACATTCACATACATCCACATCCACATTCCATATCTACATCCATATCCTAATTCACACATCCACATTCATATTCACATACATCCACATTCACATTCACATCCAAACATCCATATCCACATTCCACATCCTCATTCACATTCACATACATCCACATTCACATTCACATTCACATCCATATAACTACATCCATTCTTTCACATACATACATCTCCATCTATTCCTGGTTCATTTTCATCTATTTGATTCGTTTCACATCCTCATATCTATTTATAGAATACAAGAGAATTCTTATTTTTGATATAAGATTTCTTTACGCATCTATTTATGCATAAATTCCATTTTAAGGAGACTAATACTTTCGAAATAAAAATCAATCTTTTATGCATCTTCCTATGCATAAATTCATTTTAAATGAGAATGACACTTTTGAATTAAAAATCAATCTTTTATGCATCTTCCTATGCATAAAATCAAAATTGACAAAAATAACTCTTTTGAACTAAAAATAGATTTCTTTATGCATCTTTCTATGCATAAAATCAAAATTGATGAGAATAACTCTTTTGGGTTAAAATAAATTCTTTATGCATCTTTCCATGCATAAATCCAATTTAGTAGGAATTACACTTTTAGAATAAAAGAATTTTTCTTATGCATCTATTTATGCATAAAATCATTTATGATGAAAATCACACTTTTAATATAAAAAAATATCTTTTATGCATATGTTTATGTATACAATAATTTATGATGAAAATCACTCTTTTAATATAAAAAATATCTTTTATGCATATGATTATGCATACAATCATTTATGATGAAAATCACTCTTTTAATATAAAATAATTTCTTTTATGCATCTAATTTATGCATAAATTCATTTATGATTAAAGTAACACTTTTATAATAAAAAATAATCTTTTATGCATACTTTTATGCATGAAAATCAAATATGATAAAAGTAACACTTTTATAATGACACTTTATATTATAGAATTCATAAGGATTACTCTTTTAGAATAATGAAAGATAATACTTATTTCCAAATTTTTGAAAAATTTTGCCATAACCTCCTTTGTATGGCTGACCATTTTTCAATTTTAAGTCTCTAAAATTAATTAGAAATGCATCAAGAGTATTTAAATCATTCTAAAGTAACATTTTTCTACTTATTTAAGAGAAACATTATGAAAAACTTGATTTTATTCATTATTCACACCTAGGATAAAGAATGGTTGGATTTACTAGAGAAGAGAGGGGAATGCCTTTTGTAATGAGGCATAACATCACTTGCAATTTTAGAGGAGACAAAAAGCATAAAAAACATAGAATAAATGGAAAAGAGAAGAATCACCAACTTACTATTGAATTTGAGAGCTTTCCTTTGGCTTGATGGTTTGAGGGTTCAACTCTTGTTTGAGACAAGAGTGGCCACCAATCTTTTGGAAGAGGGAAGGTCAAAAAGTAATGAATTATGAGTAAAATTCATTGTTTTTGTAAGATCCCTGTTCCCACCGCGCAATGGATTCGGGATGCTAACAGTGGAAGTCGCACATCATGCGTGGGACAGGGTCCCACACTCGGGGCCTCGTCCACGGATATCCGAACAAGAGACTAATCCGTCGATTTTTCCAAAACCGAACCCGGAAAAACTTCCTTTACCTAGAAAGCACGGACGATTCTACCAGGACATCTTTTTCCTCTAACGTAGTCAAGACCATTACTGATCAAACTGATCTGACTGCACCTATAAAGGTACTCGATCAGATTAGGGAAGAAACTTGCACTTGGATCAAGGAAGAAACTTGCACTTGGATCATTGGGATCAACACTTTTTTCCCCATCAAGAGGCACAGCCGTTGATTCCTATCCATAGAACAATTACTATCTCAGATTTACTTCATCTATCGTAATAACAGAAATTGAGTCTCGGTTTACGGATCCATCAGTCCAGCCTAACCCCATCCAGTCCCATGGGTTAGCCAACCGCCCAACCACTGTAGTGATGGGATTCAATTTGGAATATGGTTAGGTTTTGTCTCGGGTACCAAGGAAAAGAGTTCCAAGGCCCCCTAGCCGGAAGTCCATGCAAACATAAAACTAGTCACACCACTTACACACCCAATATGAAATTGCCTTTTTCTTAGCATCAACTAGCTTTAAAACAATCCTTTAATAAAACCATTATGTCACTGATGACAATCCTCAAAGTCTCTGGTTGAATCCTTATTTCCAGTCATTCATTCATCGGTGTACTTATGGCATTATTGGCAACCAGAACGCTCACCACTTATTCACTCAGGGGCCTTTTCCATAGTTCCTAGCTCATAGTAACCGACAATATATTCATATAATAGAATGGAATCTCCATGGACGATCAGCAAGATCAATCCCACAGATCCATATAAAAGAGCCATGGACTCATCCGTTGAGGACCAACAAGGTCAATCAACCAGATCCATGCCCAGTTTCAGAAAACAACTCTTAATCCTTGTTCCAATATCTTCCACGATGCATGTGTGGGTATCTTCGGCGACCCAGAGCCCGAGCACCGTATGGTCAGCACCCTCTAGGACCTTCGCAGGTAACCTAGTGCTTCACTCATAGGCCGCTTCCTTGGTCCCTCATCCACCGTACCGAAAGCTCACCATTTAAATCGAACCGAGGTTGGTCAAGACCTCGATCGACCTTACTACGCGAGACGTCCTCCATTGTCTCTCCGTCATGAGCAGTTGCAACTTTATCAGTTCGGTCTTCATGACCTTAATCCTCAAGACGGTCAAAATGCTTCCCCAGCATTCTTGACATAAAACAGTCATTTTTACAAACAGTCACAAAATACAGTTTCTATAACGAACTCTCGTCTTTCCACATTATCCACTCTCGGACCACATTACTTATTCCACATTCCATTCAATGTGTACTCATTCTCATCCATTCACTCATATAGACTACACATTATTTCACATACACCTTCACATTCATTATTCTACATACATATCCATGTTCGTACGTCCACATCATACTTCCAATTTCACATTCATACATACGCATCTACATGCATACATCCACATCCACATTCATACATCTATACTTCCATTTCCACTTCCACACATCCACATTCACATTCATACATTCACATTCACATGCATACATCCATTTTCACATCCTCATTCATACATCCTCATTCATACATCCACATTCACATACATACATCCACATCCGTATCTACATCCATACATCCACATCCACATCTTCATTCACATTCACATCTATACATCCACGTCTACATACATACATCCATTTTCACATCCTCATTCATACATCCACATCCACATATATACATACACATTCGTATCTACATCCATACATTCACATCCACATCCACATCCACATTCATACATACACATCCACATTCATACATACACATCTACATGCATACATCCACATTCATACATCCACACTTCCATTTCCACATCCACACATCCATATTCACATTCATACATCCATATCTACATTCATACATCCATATTACATCCATTCTCGCCCTAACACATCCCATATACATCTTATCCCATGAGATACACTCTCTACCTCATCCCATACACATCTTAACACATCCTAACTCATCTTAACACATTCTATCACATCTCATACACCTCTTATCATATCCTATCACATCTCATACACATCTTTTCACATCTCATACACCTCTTATCACATCCTATCACTTTCCATACGCATCTTATCGCATCTTATCACATCTTATTACATTTCATATCTTTTTATAGAATACAAGAGAATTCTTATATTTGATATAAGATTTCTCTACACATTTATTTATGCATAAATTCCATTTAAGGAGACTAACATTTTCGAAATAAAAATCAATCTTTTATGCATCTTCCTATGCATAAATTTATTTTAAATGAAAATGACACTTTTGAATTAAAAATCAATCTCTTATGCATCTTCCTATGCATAAACTCAATTTAGATGAGAATTGACACTTTTGAATTAAAAATCCATATTTTATGCATCTTCCTATGCATAAATTCAATTTGGTAGGAATTACACTTTTAGAATAAAAGAATTTCTCTTATGCATCTAAGTTATGCATAAAATCCATTTATGATGAGAATCACACTTTTAGTATAAAAAGAATATCTTTTATGCATACCTCTATGCATGAGTTCCAATATGATAAAAGTAACACTTTTATAATAAAATAATCAACTCTTATGCATACTTCTATGCATGAAATTCAATTGTGATAAAAATAACACTTTTATAATAAAATAATCAACTTTTATGCATACCTCTATGCATGGAATTCAAATATGATAAAAGTAACACTTTTATAATAAAATAATCAACTTTTATGCATACCTCTATGCATGAAATTCAAATATGATAAAAGTAACACTTTTATAATAAAATAATCAACTTTTATGCATACCTCTATGCATGAAATACAAATATGATAAAAATAACACTTTTATAATAAAATAATCATCTTTTATGCATACATCTATGCATGAAATTCAAAAAGTAACACTTTTGTAATAAAATAATCATCTTTTATGCATACCTCTATGCATGAAATTCAATTATGCTAAAAGTAACACTTTTGTAATAAAATAATCATCTTTTATGCATACCTCTATGCATGGAATTCAATTATGCTAAAAGTAACACTTTTGTAATAAAATAATCATCTTTTATGCATACCTCTATGCATGAAATTCAAATATGATAAAAGTAACACTTTTATAATAAAATAATCATCTTTTATGCATACCTCTATGCATGAAATTCAAATATGATAAAAGTAACACTTTTACATTAAAATAATAATCTTTTATGCATACCTCTATGCATGAAATCTAATTATGATAAAAATAACACTTTTATATTAAAATAATAATCTTTTATGCATACCTCTATACATGAAAATCAATTATGCATAATATAAAAATCTGATTACAATGAATATCTTCAATTAATCTAGGATGATAATTCCTCGAATATGGTAGGAAGTCCTCTTTTCATGCTTTGAATGAAATTATTTTATGCGTAATTTTTATAAAAATTTTGCCATAGCTCTGCTGCTATGATGACTGATAAATCTCAATTTTTCTAAGGGATAAAGCTTATCATTAAGGAAATAATTAGAATGATCCCTAATTGGATCAATAATCCATAATGGATTGAATCATCAATATTCATGAAATACATAAACTAAAAGCATAGAAAAAAAACCATTAATTTGGCCTCAAGCATGGATTAATATTGGATTAAGAAAAAGCTTTATGAAAAGCTTCATTTGGATTGAGAATGGGTTATGAGTATGACCATTTCTTGAGTGAGAGAGAGAAATTACATAAAAACCATTTGAATTAAGCATAAATGAAAATTTATGTAATTCTTAACTATCATTAATCAATTAACTTCAATAGTATTCATCAAATTATGTAACTCTTCACTACCATTCATCAATTAACTTCAATAGCATTCAAAAACCATTCCAATTAAGCTTCTCAAGCTTGAGATGGGTTGAGAAGAGAGAAACATTGAGAAATTATAGAAAAGATCAAAATTCACCATTTACCTTACAAATTGCTTGATTCTTTGTTCACGGTAGAGGCCCCCAACCAATCAATTGGTTAAGTATGTTGATGGAGCTACCAATGGGGATTGAAGAAAGAGGGAAGCTCCAATTTCTTCAATTTGGAGAGAATTTTAGAGAATAGTAGAAATTAGCATTATTTCAGCATAACTCTAGTATAGTAAAATTCTTCTATTTTTTTCAAAGGACTCATGTTCTATTTATAGGAGAGGGAATCTCTAACCAAAGCTAACTGAATTCTAGAATTTTCCAGATTCAGTTTGGTTGAATTTGGACTAGATTTGGATCTAGTTTGGTTCCTTTTTGATTCGGTTTGGTTCCATTTTGATTTGGTTTGATTCAAGAGAGAGGAGAGATAAAAATATCACATTATTTTTTAGTTTAAAACTCATTCAAGCATGTGAAATATGCACCTCCTTTAATGGACTCCCCTTCCTTACATATGTGTCAAAATGGAATCATTATACCCAAAATATCTCATATTTTTAATATTGCTCATAGTTTTTTACTAATAAACCTTGTACATTTTCAACTCTTCATCTTATGTGAGCATTTACTCATTTTTGGATACCCAAAATATCTCATATTTTTAATATTGCTCATAGTTTTTTACTAATAAACCTTGTACATTTTCAACTCTTCATCTTATGTGAGCATTTACTCATTTTTGGATATCCAAAATATCCATATTTTTATATTACTCATAGTTTCTTGCTAATAAACCTTGTACATAGTCAACTCTTCATCTTATGTGAGCATTTACTCATTTTTGGGTATCATCTTTTACAAAATTGGATTTATCTCCTCCCCACACATGGATTAATCTTATTGGTCCATAAGAATCTTAATTGGACCATAATCCAAAAATTTCTGAAAATCTAGACCCTTAGGCTAAGGTCCTTCATACCCATTTCCAATTAATTTCAATTGCACATTGGAAAGTGCTTTTTGAATTTCTGTTTCAGGGAAACTTATTTTAATAAGATAAGTTATTTTTCTATCCAAAAATATTGAAAATCTGAATATTCTCTCTCTAGAATATTTTCTCTCTCTATGCCAAAACAGGCAGAGACAAGATCTCTTATATTTCTGAAGAGGGAATTGATTACAGGGGAAGATGCTGGATATCTTGAGAGGCTGGGGAGGAATCTTACAGTTTTTGGCACTTGGGAGAGGCAGGGTAACAATGCAAAAACACTATTCAGTTTCAACAAAGGGGAGGGCTTCTATTTATAGAAAAAAGTGAGCTTCTAACCAAGCAAACTGATTCTAGAATTTTTCGGATCAGTTTGGTCAATTTTTGACCATTTTTAGGTCAGTTTTGTTCACTTTTTGGATCTAGTTGAAACAGGAGAGAGGAGAGATAAAAATATCTCATTATTTGGGAGTTTAAAGCTCATTCAAGTATGTGAAATAGGTGCCTCCTTCATGAGGGGAATTCCCCCATGCAAAGGTGTCAAAAATGCATCATTACTTCTAAATATCTCCCTTTTTTAACTATTAACCTTGTCCTTAGTCAACTCTTCATCTTATGTGAGTATTTACTCATTTTTGGGAGATTTTTCTTTTATTACTTTATTTATCTCCTCCCTACATTTGGATGAATCTTATTGGTCCATAGGAACCTTAATTTAAAATTTCGAAAAAATCTTCACCCCCTAGGATAATGCCCCTTGAACAGATTATACTTAATTTCTAATGCACCTTCTAAAAATCTTTTTGAACTTCTGTTTCAGGGGAACTTATTTTTATAAGATGAGGTATTTTTCTATCCAAAAATATTTAAAATCTGAATATTCTCTTTCTAGAACATTTTCTCTCTCTAAGTCCAAAAAACTGGTAGAAACAAGATCTTTTATATTTCTGAAGAGGGATTTTACAGGGAAAGATACTGGACATCTTGAGAGGTTGGGGAAAGAATCTTACATTTTACCCCACTTAAAAAATGCAAGATGTCCTCATCTCGCAGGTGGAGTATGATCTCTTTCATCTTCTTCTTCTTCTTCTTCAATCACTTCCAGCGTTGCTGCCTTGGAAGTGGACGGCTGATTTGGGAACAACTCTCTTTGACTTCCCCTATTCTGAGGTGGAGGTCTTGCATTACTTTGGATTAAAACTACAGGTTGGATAGAGGGTCTACCTCTGGGATTTCCCTAATTTTGGCGGATAGAACCCTGATTACTCTGGAAGGAAGGGGCTGGAGTCTGGAATCTTGACCCTTGATTTCCCTGCCCTGAAAACCTTGATCCAAAAGGAGTTGGGTAATCCATGCTGCGATGTCCAAACCCTTCAAGACAGTTACAGCATTTCACTCTCTTGTTCAAGGGTGGAACTTTTGAAGTTAAAATCCAGGGAATTGAGTTTCGGGAAAAGGACATTTCTTCCATTTTGAAACTTCCCATATCCTGGGTTTGACCCTGATATCTCTTAGGCGGAGGAAGGTTGGAATCACCTTTTGGGAATAAAAACCTTTTGAAAGGTGATGGTGCTGGCTTTGGCGAAACTTTGACATCAAAGGCTTTGGCAAAATCCTTCGCCATTCTTACTGCTTCGGCTATTGAGATAGGTTTTGCATTCTTGACTAAAGTATCCAATGGCTCGTTCATTCCCCAAATGAACCTGGCCATTAGCTGCTCTTCATCCAATTGAGGGGAATATTTAAGAAGAAGGGCAAAAGCCTGATGGTACTCTTCAATTGACCGGTTTTCCTGCTTTAGTTCCAAGAACTCATTCATCTTAGTTTCAAGAAAGCATGGGGGACAAAACCTCTTTCTGAGGTAAGCCTTGAGATCGGTCCAGGTTTGGGTATTTCGGTCGAGACAGTTTGTCTCGCAATGGTTTCTCCACACCACTATCTTCAGCCTTGCAAGAGCCATTTTGCTCTTCTCATTGTACCCGATGACATCGAAGTATTCTTCCATTGATTCGATCCACTTCTCCACAGTCTCACCCAAGTTTTCTCCTTCACCCTTGAAAGGTCCAGGCTACAACTCTGAAGAGTTTTACGAACATCCAGGTCGAGCTCTTCTTCATCAAGTTGGGGGTTAACATTTCTACCACAACGACCTTGATCCATGTTCCTATCAATACGAAAATTCTTATTAAGCCTCTTTATTTATGATTCAATCCGATTTTTGATTCCGGGGTTCTCTAAATAGGTCGGCTCCCCACAGAGTCAAGGAGTAAAGAAGCTCATATAGAACGCATTATTAGTTAACAATTCATTCAAAATTATCTCATTCATATCTTTAACACAATAATGGTCCATCAGACTAAATTTTTCTATCTAAACAATCCTCCATGGGGATTTCAAATTTTCAGATTAGCTCACAGGGACTCGTCCCATTCATCCTCATTGTGGTTTTGCTTGGCTTATTACATTTCAACTAAATTTTAAGAATCATAATTTTTCAATCAGAATCCAAATCAATTCATCAGTTTCACAACCAGAATTTAAAAATCATATCAACCACATTCGAATTCATCATCTGGATAGCATTAATGCTTATAATTCCAAGTCTTAGATTTACTCGTTTATATACTACCAGTAAAGAGCTGCAGTTATACCCTCGGTATATACAGGTAGTCATGATCCTTGGAATTAAGGTAAGGACCATCATGTCTAGGCCTCAAGCAAGTCAGGGATTTCATACAATTGCGGTACTTTCATCTGAAGACCCAATTACCAATTTACAAATTTCAGTTTGAATATCAAATTGTATGAATTTTATCACACAATTACAACCTTTTAGTACTTCTTGATAAATTTTTGACATATTTGGCTTCTCGATTGATCCTCATTAGCCAAATTTGCTTTGATACCAACTGTGAGATCCCAGTCCCCATCGCACAACAGATTCGGGGTGCTAGCAGTGGACGTAGCACATCTTACGCGGGGCAGGGTCCCACACTCGGGGCCTCGCCCCACAGATATCCAGACGGGTGACTTATTCCTCGATTCTTCCAAACCGAACTCGGAAAAACTTCTCTTGCCCAAAAAGCGCGGGCGATTCCACCAGGATAACTTTTCCCTAACGTAGTCAAAAGCCTTACTTAACTGAACTGATCTGACCAAACTCGTAAGTTCCATAGTCAGATCAAGGGACAAATTACACTTGGATCATAGAGACCAAAGCCTTTTTCCTCATCGAGAGGCACAGCCGTTGATCCTTTTTCCATAGAACAATTTTTGTCCGGGATGTACTTCATCTATCGAACTAAACAGAAATTGAGTTTCAATTTACAGATCCATCAGTCCAGCCTAACCCCATCCAGTCCATCCAGTCCCATGGGTTAGCCAACTGCCCAACCATTTCCAATTTAGAATTTGGTTAGGTTTTGTCCCGGGTACCAGGGAAAAGAGTTCCCAGGATTTTCAAGCAATTTAACTCCAGTCACACCACTTACACACCCAATATGAAATTGCCTTTTTCATAGATTCAAATGTATTTAATTCAGTCATTTAATGAAATCATAGTGTTATTGATCATAAACTTCCAAGTATCCAGTTGAATCTTAATTTCCAATCATTCCTTCATAGGAGTATCTATGGCATCATTGGCAACCAGAAGCTCACCACCTGTTCACTCAGAGGCCTTTTCTATAGTTCCTAGCTCATAGTACCGAGCAGCAGATAATCACTTATAAAAATCAAGATGGAATCCTCGTTGAAGATCGGCAAGATCAATCAACAGATCCATATAAGAGAGCTATGGACTCATCAGTTTGAGGACCAGCAAGGTCAATCAACTAGATCCATACTCGGTTTCAGAAAACAACTCTTACTCCTTGTTCCAATATCTTTCACGATGCACGTGTGGGTATCTTCGGCGACCTAGAGCCCGAGCACCGTATGGTCAGCACCCTCTAGGATCCGCAGGTCACCTAGCGCTTCACTCATAGGCCGCTTCCTTGGTCCCTCATCCACCGTACCAGAAGCTCACCATTTAAATCGAACCGAGGTTGGTCAAGACCTCAGTCGACCTTGCTACGCGAGACATCCTCCATTGACTCTCCGTCTCAGCAGTTGCAACTTTATGAGGTAGGTCTTCACGACCATATTCTCAAGATAGCATTCTTGACATAAAACAGTCATTTACAAACAATTCACAAATACAGTTTCTATAATGATACATCTTTCCAGATTGTTCCACATCAATCCATATTACTATATCCAATTCCAATTCATATGTGTATCCATTCTTGACTAGATACATCATTTTCCATCCCATCACATCAGATTCATTCACTTCACATAACATCCATTCCTATCTTTCTTAATTTACATTACGTCTCATCACATCCATTTCTCATTATATCTCATTCGTTCAGATCTTATATTATTCATTCACATTCTGATTCACATGACATCTCATCTCATCTCTTCGCTCATATCGACTTCATATCCATTCACATTCATATTTGCATTCATTATTCCACACACACATCCACATTCGTACATCCACATTCACATCTACATCCATACATCCATTTTCACATCCACATTTATATATCCACATCCACATCCACATCTACATCCATACATCCATTTTCACATCCATACATCCATACCCACATTCCACATTCATACATCCACATCCACATTCACATTCACATCCATACATCCATATCCACATTCCACATCCTCATTCACATACATCCACATCCACATTCCATACATCTATATCCCCATTCACACATCCACATTCACATTCACATACATCCACATTCACATTCACATCAATACATCCATATCCACATTCCACATCCTCATTCACATTCACATACATCCACATCCACATTACATATCTACATCCATATCCCCATTCACACATCCCCATTCACATTCACATACATCCACATTCACATTCACATTCACATCCATACATCCATATCCACATTCCACATCCTCATTCACATTCACATACATCCACATCCACATTCCATATCTACATCCATATCCCAATTCACACATCCACATTCATATTCACATACATCCACATTCATATTCACATACATCCACATTCACATCCAAACATCCATATCCACATTCCACATCCTCATTCACATTCACATACATCCACATTCACATGTAACCTACCCCAACAAAGTAAAACCACATCTGAGCCACTGATGATGTAGGCCATGTGGTAGATGTATGTGTGAGCACTTTAGTCAAGGTCACGGGCACTTGTAGTAGCCTTGGACACATAGAGAGAGAGAGAGTGTGTGTGTGTGTGTCAAGGACTATGAGTTTAGGGACTTGAGGCACTGATCGTGGACTATCAAGTAAGAAGGAAACTTGGTATAGGGTCCAGGTGTGCTAGGAGTATTCACTTGAGGAGGGGAGGTGTTGAAATATACAAGTGAATAGGGTGTTCGGGAGCAAGCCCTTGGCTAGAGGCTGTAAAAGAGAATCTGTAAATGTGAGAGAACCTGTGAAAAGGTGAGAAGCATCTATTGATAGGGTAGCATGAGGATATTTAGGAGGTGTGGAGATATTCTGGGAGAGGTGGAGAGAATCAAGCAAAAGAGGTGGAGTGAATCAAGGAGAAATCAGTGGGATTAGATGCTTGGATGTAAACCATATAAATTGAGGCATTGGCCTAATGAGAATTTGCTGGTTTTTTATTATCCATGCCTACATCTTATATCTTTGTTAATGATGTTGATTCTAGCATTTGATCCACCATAGCTCATCACATTACTGTAATTTTAATAGATGTATCCCTGGCAATTTCTCTAAGGCGATTCTGTTAGAAACATGGTTTATTTCGACTCATGTTCAATTGTTGCTATTGTCAGTTAGCTGTTAGCTTATTTGTGTTTGTTTGGGAAGGTCTTGTGGTTTGTAGTCATAATATATTCAGTTCAAACTATACATACTAACAATGAAATATACAAATCACCCTTGTAAATGAAATATACAAATCAAATACATTTAATTTTTTTTGATACAGATACACATGGAATCAAGGCCTTGATGGTGGACAACTTGAGAAGCACTAAAAAGAGAATATATTAAGTGAAGTTTTACATTGTCCAATCATGTACATCATAAGAGAAAATATTCAGAGGTTATCACGTCGAATGGTGTGTGCCAGCTTCATGTCTTTACACATGATTGTGACCCGCTTTGCATGGATTGCACACAGGTTAGAGTCTTCAAACATGGTGACCAAAAATACCTTCGTTGCTTCTTGGATTGCAGCCAAGTCAATGCTTTGCATCCTCTTGTCTTGGCCCCCTAAATCATATAGTATCTCTTTGCAAGACGTGCAAAAGGATCTCTCGAGATGAGGAGGTCGACACTCTTCTGGAACCTCCGAATCTCCTTTAGAGTTGCCATCATGCCATTGCGTTGTTTCCTCTTGGGGGCACGAGGAGGAGGTTTTTTTGCACGGGTGGTCGAGGAGGACGTGCATGAGCACTCCCATCTCGTGCACGTTTATGTTGAGAGGATGATGGAGCTCCTTCAGTTGTGCTGCTGCTTCTATTGCTATTGCTGCTATTGTTGCTGCTATTGCCACCTCTTCTCGTGTTGGCAACGGACCCATGCCTCGATTCAAGCTCTTCCCCCAGTTGTGGAACGTATTGGGGGGATAGGAATATCAGCCCATGGCACTCCATCAGGGTCAACATCACTTTCTGTCTCTCGATCAGGGTCAGTGGTGGTGGGGCCAGGAAGAGGGAGGTGGAGGTGGAGGTGGAGGTGGTGGTGGCGGTGGAGGATGATGAGGTGATGGTGGGTGCTTATGTGCAATGTTTTTTATGCGAGCCATGGAAAAAGTGAAGTCAAAATATAGAAATGAGAATGAATGACACTATTGCATCTTTATATAAAGTCATTTATAATGTGTTCAGATAGTTTGAAACCGGCCAAAATTTACAAAACCACCAAATTAGACACGTTTAACTCAACGTCTACCATGTCTTGCCATTGTGGCATGCCATGTGACATGGCCTGCTCTTGATCTTCCATTCCACTTCTCTATGTTTGCCTCCTATTTGGCACACAAGCTAAAAATTCAAAGATAAATCTGTTAATGCAATTCTACAAATTGGATATGAAGGAAAGTTAACCTTTAATCACACACTTGAATAGATATAAAAGCATTAAGCAACAACTGGCAGCTATTGGCAAAAAGGTAGAAGATGATGAGGCACTAGCAGTGCTTCTGAAGAGTGTGGACAAAGGTGAATATGAAAACATTGTAGCAACACTAAAGAATGTACCTGAATCGAAGCTATACGAGATAGAAGGAGCTCTACTAGAGCAAGAGAGCAGAGGCAAAGAGAAGAAATGGCTCGACTCAACAATAGGAGAAGAAAAAGCATTCTTCACCCGAGGAGGATTCTCTCAAGGACGAGGACAAGGAAGAGGCAGAGTAGGAGGAAGGACCTTCACTTGCCACAACTGTGGAAATCTAGGACACATGGCAAGAGACTACTATAGCAAACCCAGTGAAGAAGGAACGACATCGGCAAACTTCATGGAGGCTCCTAAGGAAGTGGAGTCAGATCATCTTTTCTGAGAGAGAAAGAGAGAGAGAGAGAGAGAGAGAGAGAGAGAGAAACCCGACAACCCATTCCTCGAATCTCAAGGTTGCTTCCTCTTGGGCACACCTAGCTGTTGCTTCGCTTTCTTGAGCTTCTATGATTCTTTGAAGCCTTTCGACAACTAGCCTCTGATTGTCTTATAGATGCTACGTGATTTGTGCCATTGCTTCTTGGTGTGCTAATACCATCCTTTGCATTTTGACTTGACTGACACTGATGGTGTCGTTAAGTGCTCTTACCTTCTTTGCATGTGCCGTGTTTGATTGTTCTCTCTCTTGCTGTAAGTGAGTGGCTTTGTCCTCTGCTGCTTTGAAATTGGAGGATAGCTGTTGGATCTATCATTGTAGCTCCTCTTCTTTGGCCATGAAATTGTGCTGGAGTTCTTGTACTTGCTGGTTACAGGTTTATGTAGTCCCGTGAAAGGTGGTTTCATGAAAGGGAGTTCCGTGAAATAGAATCCCGTGAGATGCGATTTTGTGAACTGAGGTTCCGTGAGACTACAATGGTTTCATGAATTTTCAGGTTTGTGTAGTCCCGTGAAACTTCAGTGAAGCATGAAGGTGCAGATTTTTGTTATTGTATCGTTTTTTATGTTTTTGTCGTCAAAAGAGGTGATGCGTGCAAGTGATGATACCACAATAATTTATTTAGAATAACCACTGAATCGGGTGATACTGTGACACGAAGTTGGGGTTTGGACTTCGGTCACTTCTTAGAATCAAAACACACTTGTATGAAACCTCACAGCCTCCTCACCTCCCTTTCTCTCCCTAGGTTAAGATAAAGATATACACGTCAAAGGTGAGATCATAATGCATGGAAGGAAAGATGAAAGGCTCAGGAGAAGCAAGGATTTCTGCCAGTCTTGAAGCTCCAAACAAGAGGGCGATTCTTTGTTGGAAGAAAATCTTCCGACTCAGGATTATGTGAACGGAAACATACGGGGAATATTGGTAAGGTTCATCTGTTCGAATTGGGCGATTTGGTCAAAACATATTAAAGAAAATGAATATAGCAATCACTTACAAGAGGATAAGACACATGGGATTGGCTTTTTGATAAGAGATTAAGAGGAATTAATCATTATTAAGAAAGAATGGCCAAAAGTCTAAAAAAATAGAGATACACAAAGAATTGCAGTTTAAGATCCATATAAGCTGTGCAAAAGAAGATTACATAGGTGCGTAGATCTTGACGAGAGCTTCGTGTCCATATAAAAACTTTCAAAAACGGATAACCGAGCGAAAAGTTATGAGCATTTTACTACAAGACTATAAAACTGCCAAAATTCGCCTAAAAGTTAGCAACTTTGGGAGAAATTCTGATCATCAATGAAGTAAGGGATTAAGAAATTAGTTACATGAGTGGAAAGAGCATATAAAGAGCTTCTTAGCCATATGATCAATTTTAGAAACCAACACCCGAGTGATGAGTAATTATCGGTTGAAATTTGGGTGTTGGACCACAAAAACTGCACTTCCCTCTCTTTGCATGAAACCTCAATTTTCACATAGCCTCTTGCCTTTCATCTCCTTCATGATTAAAGCTAGAGGGTAAGGGTTAACATTGCTCAGCGGACAATCGTAAAGATTTACCTATGGTCCCCAAAGTCTTTCCGCATGCTCATTACCGCTAAAACCATTGATACCTCCAAAGGAGGGCGGCAATAAGGCAAGGGCTACCTTGAGAAGTCACAGGCCCACCAAGATAAGAACTCCTTATTCCACTTATCATGAATCATCAAAGAGGTCCAAAATTGGGTTAAGCATGAGGAGCTAATGCTAAATGAGACATTCACATGTAAAGAGAGTGTTTGAATAGGGGTTTGAAAGATAAGAGAATGGCAATGACACAAAATGCTCAATTGAGGAGGCTCATTCCTTGATTTGAAAGGGAGAGAAGGGCTCCTTTTATAGGTGGAGAATCACCCTCTCTTCCATTGTTACAAATTACAACATAAAAATCTTTAACCCTTCAGTGACATAAGGGTAGATGTCACCATCAATTGTCCTCTTAGGCTAAGTCTTCTATTGATTATTAAATTGAAGTCTTTTTGACTTTGAAAGTGTGATGAGATAATAGCCAAGTTCAAGTGGCATGTAGGTGGAGATCCCACTTACACATGGCGGAATTCTCCTCTTCCATGTAGGCATTCTAGAAGAATCTTTCCCAATTATGCACCTACACACACTCCTCCACATGCCTTCCACACTCCCCAACTTGTAGCCTTATGGTGAATACCATATTAATAATACAATTAAAATCCATGTGAGCGTAAAGGTCCACTTTTATTTTCCACATCACTAGCCTATCTACCATACCAAAGTATTTATCAAGCATACTTGTGGCATTTACAATGTGTGCATCCTAAATCAAGTAAAACCATTATATTTGAAGATAGAATGCTGTTATCGGGGTAGCCGCCAAGCCACCGCAATCTGCTTGAACAAGCTTTCACCTCATTACCATTGAGAAACCATCAAAATTTGCACAAAATTGAAAATGAAAGATATCAATTTTTCATGTCACATCTTTCCCCCCCAGCAGATCCTCCATGCTTGCCTTGGGGATCTGCTGGCCATGGTGCTTGAGGGTAAAATATCTTTAGCCGCCGCCGCCGGTACTCATTGGCATATCCGAGAACCTTCTGGCCACTTGCATCGTCTAGAAGATGTGTTATTCTGAACTTTTGCTTTATCCTGAAGGGGCCTTCCCAGCGTTGAAGAAGCTTCTTATCCAGCCGTTTCTCCACACGGCTATCATACCTCTTTTCCTCCTGGATCAAATAAAACTATCCCCCCAGCCCCACATTGGCTGGAAGGGCTAAAGGCTCCATCAAAATGCATAGTGAAAGCAGTTGGTGGCGTCTCCAAATCTTCATATACTTCTTCCTTTGCTCTTGTTCCTTCTTCCTCTTCCTTCCTGGTAAGCAAATCTGCAAGAGAGGCCCTAGTGGTGTTTTCTGTAATAAAAGTGAAAGAGAATTCTTGAAGCTCACAAAACTTCCCTCCTGCAGGATTGGGTTTGCGGACCAAGAATTGTAAATAAGGTTGAGATGTGAGGAAGAAAAAAGGGCGAGGATACATCTTCTCAGAGAACATGTCAACAAAGCGTTGGTAATACTTTGTTTTACCCAAAATCCTCCTTATCTCCCTTACATTGGTAGGTGGTGGGAGGGCCACAATTGCCTGCACCTTCTCAGGATCCATCTCTATGCCTTCTTCTGAGATAACATGTCCCAAGAGAACCACCTTTCTTCGTGCCAAGCGGCATTTTCTAGGATTAAGACACCCTTTTGCATCATCAATACTTTGCAAGGCCAATCTCAACTTCTCCAAGTGATCCATGCGGCTTGAACAAATGCAAAAATCATCCAGAAAGACCCTTATAAACTTTCCCAAGTAAGGTGCAAATACCTGACTCATGAAGCGTTGAAAAGTTGCTGGTGCATTGGTCAAGCCAAATGGCATCACCCTATAGGCATACACTCCCCAAGGGGTGATAAATGAGGTTTTCCTTTGATCTTCTTCACAAATCCAGATTTGAAAGTATCCAGAGTATCCATCACACACTGAATACAATTCATGACCTGCAACTTGATCCAAAATCTCATCCTGAAAGAGTAGAGGATAATAATCCCTCTTTGTGCATGCATTCAGAGGACAAAAGTCCACACACACACGCCATTTTCCACCCTTTTTGGGAGTGACTACAGCTGGGGAAATCCACTCTAAATTCTCTACTGGAAAAATAAATCCAGCTTCAAGCAAATTAGTTACCTCCTTCTTAAGCACCTCCACTTGCACTACTCCCAAACGCCTTAGCCGCTGTACCACTGGCTTACTTTGGGGCTTGAGATCAATCTTGTGCTCTACTAGGGTAACTTGGCGTACTTGTGAGTAGCTGTTTGCAAAAAGGTTAGGAAATCCATCCAACATTTTTAAGTAATTGTCCCTTTCAGTACCTGCTATGGACTCATCAAGAAGAAGTTCATTCTGTTGGTGAAGACTAGTGAGGTCCACATCTCCTTTCTTGCACATGGTTGAAGAAGCTTCCCCTTCCAAGGCTCCATTGTCTTCAGCATCCCCTCGATCCCTTCCCAATCGATCCCTTCCCAGGGAAAGACCAAATGCAACTCCCTCCACCTCCCCTTCTGAGATGGAATCCTCGGAGCTACCACTTGTCTCTTCTTCACGGATGACTCTGACTCTGAAATTTCGAAAGTTGAAGGTTCACCTCTTACCACTTTCTTGCCATGACTCTTGATGTTGTAGTGGACCTTCTTATTCTCACCTTGTAGAATAAGATCACCTGTCTCCCACTTTTGAATTGCCTTCACTTGGCGAAGCCATGGCCTACCCAATATCAATGGGTAAGCCCTAGCATCAGGCTTTGTAGGAATGACCTGGAAAGTTGTAGGCACAGAAATACCACATACATCTACTCCCAAATTCCTGACAATTGCTAAGGTTTTCACCCTATTTTTATCAGCAAGTTTGATGCGATAGGGAGAGTTAGTAGAAGACAACTTTAAATCAACATCTTTCATTGTTTTTTCACTCATGACATTGATTGATGCACCTCCATCAATGTATGCATTAGAAATTGTTTGCCCCTCAATGATGACATCAATCACAGGCACATCATCTCCTACATCAATATCCACTTTTTGAACCATAGGAGTCCCATTATCCCTCTTCTTCTTTTTCTTAGATTCCCTTGTGCTAGCCAGCTTACCCCATTCCTTTCTGAGTTTTGGAGAGTGCCAAAAGTTGCCCAAATATGATTTGTGTTGTTTTCTCCCTAAGATCTGTTAAGAGGTCATAACTAAGAGATCCTTGTCCTAGAGGAAAGTCAGATTGTCCAATTTTTCTCCTAGGTGACTTCTTCTTCTTCTTATTTTTCTCCTCTTCTTCAGATTTATCTTCTTGTTCTTCTTCTTCCTGGCTTCTAGTTTTACGACCCCTTTTTGCCATTAATGGCATCAAAGTTTCCTCTTCTTTTGAGTATGTTTCCTCTAAAAGTGCTAAACTTTTATCCTCACTTTTTCTCAACTTTGGACACTCAGTACGATAGTGCCCCTTCTCTTGACATTCATAGCATGTGACTTGCATTGACTAAGTGTAACTTCAAATCAGCAAATTCTGCCATAAGTTGTGCAATGTTATGATCCAAGGATGGAGCTTATACTTGAGATGTTGAGGCTATCTCTACTCGTGGTGGGGTTGGCACACTCGGAGAAGATTGGAATGTGGACTCAATATGAAGAGTGGCCTCCTTCTTCAAAGCAATACGAAGAGCCTCTTTAAAATTAGTGGGATCTTTGCTAAGAACTTTTCCATGCAAGCGGGGATCCAAGGCCCTGATAAATTTGCTCATCTTAAGGTGCTCCATTGCTAAATAACTCTTTGAATCTTCCATAGAAGGTGAAGAAGAAGAAGCAACAACATGTAAAGCAGCTTGTTGATATTTGATGAATAAGGCTTCATACCTCATTGAAAAGGTAGAAACTGACTCTCCTTCCTTTTGGAAAATTTGATCCAATTGCAATAGTAAAGCATTTGGTGACTCCACTGTCCCAAATCTCTCCTTCATTGCTTTGGTCAACCCTTCCCAATCATTCTTGGACTCCTTTGGCAAAGCCTCATGCCAAGTTAAGGCCACACCCTCCAAGAAATCTGGAAGTATTTATGCCCTCTCCTTCATAAACCAACCCGTCAAGCGGCATGCTCGGTTAAACTCTCGAAGATAACTTCCCGGGTCTTCTCTTTTCGATCCATGGAACACCGGAATGTTGAACATCTTGCACCAAAAGATGAGTAGTGGACAAGGGAAATTTACTTTTTTCAAAATAATTTTTCTTTAATCATGCGAGACCTTGAGATTAAAAAAGAATAATTCTAAGTAAAACCTGCCCGCCGTCTCCACCAAAAGATGTGACACGAAGTTGGGGTTTGGACTTCGGTCACTTCTTAGAATCAAAACACACTTGTATGAAACCTCACAGCCTCCTCACCTCCCTTTCTCTCCCTAGGTTAAGATAAAGATATACACATCAAAGGTAAGATCATAATGCATGGAAGGAAAGATGAAAGGCTTAGGAGAAGCAAGGATTTATGCCAGTCTTGCAGCTCCAAACAAGAGGGCGATTCTTTGTTGGAAGAAAATCTTCCGACTCAGGATTATGTGAATGGAAACATACGGGGAATATTGGTAAGGTTCATCTGTTCGAATTGGGTGATTTGGTCGGAACATATTAAAGAAAATGAATATAGCAATCACTTACAAGAGGATAAGACACATGGGATTGGCTTTTTGATAAGAGATTAAGATCATTATTAAGAAAGAATGGCCAAAAGTCTAAAAAAATAGAGATACACAGAGAATTGCAATTTTAAATCCATATAAGCTATGCAAAAGAGGATTACATAGGTGCGTAGAGCTTGAAGAGAGCTTCGTGTCCATATAAAAACTTTCAAAAACGGACAACCGAGCGAAAAGCTATGAGTATTTTACTACAAGATTATAAAACTGCCAAAATTCGCCTAAAAGTTAGCAACTTTGGGAGAAATTCTGATCATCAATGAAGTAAGGGATTAAGAAATTAGTTACATGAGTGGAAAGATCATACAAAGAGCTTCTTAGCCATATGATCAATTTTAGAAACCAACACCCGAGTGATGAGTGATTACCGGTTGAAATTTGGGTATTGGACCACAAAAACTACACTTCCCTCTCTTTGCATGAAACCTCAATTTTCACATAGCCTCTTGTCTTTCATCTTCTTCATGATTCAAGCTAGAGGGTAAGGGTTAACATTGCTCAGCGGACAATCATAAAGATTTACCTATGGTCCCCAAAGTCTTTCCACATGCTCATTACCGCTAAAACCATTGATACCTCCACCCAAAGGAGGGCGGCAATAAGGCAAGGGCTACCTTGAGAAGTCACAGGCCCACCAAGATAATAACTCCTTATCCCACTTATCATGAATCATCAAAGAGGTCCAAAATTTGGTAAGCATGAGGAGCTAATGCTAAATGAGACATTCACATGTAAAGAGAGTGTTTGAATAGGGGTTTGAAAGATAAGAGAATGGCAATGACACAAAATACTCAATTGAGGAGGCTCATTCCTTGATTTGAAAGGGAGAGGAGGGCTCCTTTTATAGGTGGAGAATCACCCTCTCTTCCATTGTTACAAATTACAGCATAAAAATCTTCAACCCTTCAATGACATAAGAGTAGATGTCACCATCAATTGTCCTCTTAGGCTAAGTCTTCTATTGATTATTAAATTGAAGTCTTTTTGACTTTGAAAGTGTGATGAGATAATAGCCAAGTCCAAGTGGCATGTAGGTGGAGATCCCACTTACACATGGCGGAATTCTCCTCTTCCATGTAGGCATTCTAGAAGAATCTTTCCCAATTATGCACCTACACACACTCCTCCACATGCCTTCCACACTCCCCAACTTGTAGCCTTATAGTGAATACCATATTAATAATACAATTAAAATCCATGTGAGCGTGAAGGCCCACTTTTATTTTCCACATCACTAGCCTATCTACCATACCAAAGTATTTATCAAGCATACTTGTGGCATTTACAATGTATGCACCCTAAATCAAGTAAAACCATTATATTTGAAGATAGAATACTGTTATCGGGGTAGCCGCCAAGCCGCCGCAATCTTCTTGAACAAGCTTCCACCTCATTACCATTGCGAAACCATCAAAATATGCACAAAATTGAAAATAAAAGATATCAATTTTTCATGTCACAATACTAATGTACAAGATTGTTAACAAGAAGATATTTGTTGAACATAAACATCAAAATCAAAATAAAAAAGGAAAAAGAATACGAAAAGGAAACGAGAAATGGACCAAGCTGCTACCTTAATCGATGACTGTCGATTATGGTTGGAAGATCCGAGGAAGATGATGCACAATGATTGGAAATGGGAACCCTAAGTGCGTAGCGATGGACATAAGCTACAAAATGAGGAGAAAGGAAAGAATTTTTTATTTTATAACACAGCCGTCAGACAGGGCAACTGCCTTAATGTAGAAATCCATGTGGCATCTTTCGATTGGCCTATGAGAAATGACCATTTCACGGCGTGAACTTTTAAGGGTTGGCTCATGTCGTCGTAAACCGTTTTGAACCAATTTACGACGTGAACATTTTTGGATTATTAATGTGCAAGATTGATACCTTCTATTTTTCCCTTCATGCTCAATCATTCAAATATGCATTAAATGAGTGAATGATACCCAATTTACCTTGTATCCATTGTGCAACAAATGGATACCTTCATCTTTTATTTCCATGAAAACTAAGGTGACACCTTGGCACTTCTAGGTAAGTGTTGCTGCAGGTGTTTTAGCTCCGTGTGGGAGTTTTTAATTCTTCCTTCCACCCAACTGAACAATGTTATTACTGGGTCCTGTGGTTGGGGCCTTTTATTCGTGTCCCTTTGCTAAACTTATTTGTTTCTACCTTTAGGATCCTTGTTCAGTTCTGTGATCGAAGTGGTTACTAACATTGCTTTGGTAATTCCCAACCCATCTTGTTGAGTTATCTTCTTCCTCCACACCAATGTCGGTGCAGTTTCAGCATTGGTTGGGAGTTGATGCTGTATGATTTTACTACTCTTTCCTTTGTTACCGAAACTGTAAGATTCCTCCCCATACCCTCAAGATGTCCAGTATCTTCCCCTGTAATCAATCCCCTTTTCAGAATAATAAATGATCTTGTTTCTACCTGTTTTGGCCTAGAGAGAGAAAATATTCTAGAGAGAGATAACTCAGTTTTTAGATATCTTTGGATGGAAAAATATCCTTTCTTATCAAAATAAATTCCCCCAAAACAAAAGTTTAAAAAGAATTTCCTAAGGTGCATTAGAAATAAATTATAATCTGCTAAAAAGACCTTAGCCTAAGGGTCAAATTTTCTGAGAATTTTACATTAAGGTTCTGAGGGACCAATCAGATTAATCCAAATGTAGGGAGGAGATAAATTGAAGAAATAAAGAACAACCCCCCAAAAATGAGTAAATAATCACATAAGATGAAGAGTGGACTAAGGACCAAAGGAAATACTTAAAAAAATGACTTTTTCACACCTCAGAGTGGGGATTCCCCCTCATGAAGGAGGCGCCTATTTCACATGTGTGGTGGAGTTTTAAACTCTCAAATAATGAGATATTTTATCTCTCCTCTCCTAATTCAAATCAAGTTCCAAAAAGTAAGCTAAACTGACCCAAAAATGGTCAAAAATTGACCAAACTAATCTAGAAAATTCTAATGTGAAATTGGATGTTATGCCTTGATGGAAAGGCTTCCCCCTTCTCTTCATTAAGAATTTCAGCCTTTCTTTATACTAAAATGAGGAAAAAATAAAATAAGTTAAACTTTTCCTATTGATTGCTCTTTAGAAGTGAAAATTGATTAGTTTAGAGTGTTTTAATTCATCTTGGGGTAAATTCTAAGTACACTTAGAATGTAAAAATTGAGAAATAGTCACCCATACAAAGGAGGTTATGGCAAAATTTTCTTAAATTTTGTGGAAATAAGTTTTATCTTTATGTTATTCAAAAAGAGTAATCCCCTCCGTTTGTGTATTCTAAAAGTGTTATTTTCATTCTATGCATAGAAAGATGCATATTGAAAATATTTTTATTATAAAAGCGTTATCTTCATTAGAATTAATTTCTATGCATAGAAAGATGCATATTGGAAATATTATCCTTTCATTCACATCTATCTGATTCACATCCCATCTCATCACATCTCATCATATCACATCTCATTTCTATTCACATCACATGTCATTTCTATTCACATCACATCTCATTTCTATGAAAGTTTTCAATTTGATTTTCTTTTGAATACAAGGAGTATTTCTTGAATCAGTACCCCCAAAACTTCTTGATCGGAATTCTGAATTTCATACTAGAATTCCTCAAATTCTATAACCTTGATCCATAGATCAATTCGAAGGGTCTCAAACTTAGTTTCAGATTTGGCGGAGTTGAGTGTATTTTGCTAAACTGGTCACACCTTCTTTCCTCAAAACTGACGAAAGAGTTTGGTCTTGGTCATAGTCTGATTCAAGGTTCGAGTCGGATAAGATTTTTCCTGATCTATCTTTCTCGAAAAGGTTTGATAATTCAGTTACTATTTTACTGAATTTCTCTCTTTGAATATTCACTTAACTGATTTCTAAATTAGTTACGAATTCCAATGAGGAATAGATTAATCATTTATCTGAATATTTCGATCTCAATAGATTTCCTAAATTCTCTTTTTACAATCCGTATGAATATAAAATGATAGAAATTTCTCTCTTAGAGTATTTAATTCTTCATTTATCAATTACTCATAGAATTTAAACATAGAATTTAAGAGAATTCTAATTTTGATATAAAAATTCTTTATGCATGAAAATCAACTTCAGTGGGAATAACTCTTTTGAAAAAAATCCTTTTATGCATAGATTTATGCATAAATTCAAATTTAGTAGGAATAACACTTTTAAAATATAAAGAATTTCTCTATGCATCTATTTATGCATAAAAATTAAATTTTTATAAGAATAACGCTTTTATAAAAAAATCCTTTATGCATCTTTCTATGCATAAAAATTAAATTTAATAAGAATAACACTTTTGTAATAAACAAAATTCCTTTCTGCATCTTTCTATTATGCATAAAAATCAAATTTGATAAGAATAACACTTTTGTAATAAAAAATTTCCTTTATGCATCTTTCTATGCACAAAAATCAAATTTAATGAGAACAACACTTTTGTAATTAAAAAAATTTCCTTTATGCATCTTTCTATGCATAAAAATCAAATTTAATGAGAATAACACTTTTGTAATAAAAAAATTCTTTTATGCATCTTTCTATGCATAAAAATCAAATTTAATGAGAATAACACTTTTGTAATAAAAAAATCCTTTATGCATAAAAATCAAATTTAATGAGAATAACACTTTTGTAATTAAAAAATTCCTTTATGCATCTTTCTATGCATAAAAATCAAATTTAATGAGAATAACACTTTTGTAATTAAAAAAATTTCTTTATGCATCTTTCTATGCATAAAAATCAAATTTAGTGAGAATAACACTTTTGTAATTAAAAAAATTTCCTGTATGCATCTTCCTATGCATAAAAATCAAATTCAATGAGAATAACACTTTTGTAATGAAAAAATTTCCTTTATGTATCTTTCTATATGAATAAAAATCAAATTTAATGAGAATAACATTTTTGTAATTAAAAAAATTCTTTTATGCATCTTTTTATGCATAAAAATCAATTTTAAAGAGAATAACACTTTTGTAATAAAAAAAATTCCTTTATGCATCTTTCTATGCATAGAAATCAATTTTAATAATTATTAATATCAGTGATATCCATGCATATTCATAGGTGAATATGTACATGGAGTACTTAGAATATTTCTTTCAGATGCAAAAATGGTGGGAATTACTCTTTTGGAATAACATAAAAACAAACTTTCTTTTCCATAAAATTCTAGAAAATTTTACCATAACCTCCTTTGTATGGCTGACCATTTCTCATTTTTATCATTCTTTATTTAACTTAAATTAACCCAAATTAGATTTATAGACCTCTAATCTATATAATTTTCTAAATTCAAGAGAATAAACAATAAAAAGAGTTTAATTAATCCTTTAGTTAATCTTTCTAGGATTGAGAAAGGTTGGAATGTAAAGAGGAGAAGGGGGTGGCCTTTTTATCAAAGGCATAGCATTTGAATTTAATTCAACATCTCCAAAACATAAAAATTAAGAAAACCATAGATTCTTCATTAAAAAGTAAGAAAATTAGCTTAAATGGAGCTTGTAAGCTCTCCTTTGGCTTGAGGGATTGAGGGTTCTACTCTTGTTTGAAGCAAGAGTGGCCATCAATTCACTTTGGAGAGGATTAGGCCAAAAACAATTAAATTATTAAAAAATTCAATGTAGATGGCTCAGGACGACAGGAGCAGAGTAACAGTGCATAAACACCATTAAGCTTTTACAAAGGGGGAGGCTTCTATTTATAGGAAAAAGTGAGCCTCTAACCAAGCAAACTGATCTAGAATTTTCCAGATCAGTTTAGTCAATTTTTGACCATTTTTGGGTCAGTTCAGCTTACTTTTTGGATCTAGTTTTGAAATAGGAGAGAGGAGAGATGAAAATAACTCATTTTATTGATTAAAAAATGGGGGTAATGATGAGAAAAAGGCACCTCCTTCATGAGGGGAGATCCCCATACTGAGGTGTCAAATTTTAATTTTTTAATTCTTTTCTTTGGTCCTTAGTCCACTCTTCATCTTATGTAAGCATTTACTCATTTTTGGGGGGTTTTTTCTTTTATTCTTCAATTTATCTCCTCCCTACATTTGGATTAATCTTGGTCCATAGGAACCTTAATTGGACCATAATCTAAAAATTTCTAAAAATTTGGACCCTTAGGCTAAGGTCCTTTATACCTATTTTCCAATTGCACATTGGAAAGTTCTTTTTGAATTTCTCTTTCACAAGAAATCATTTTAGACACTAGGAGGATTTTTATATCCAAAAATATCTCAATTTTGAATTACCTCCCTCTAGACATTTTCTCTCTCCAGGCCAAAACAGGGTAAAACAGGATCTTTCTTTTATTTTAGAGAGGGGAATAATTATAAGATCAGAAGGGGAGGTTCTTACACCTGTACACCTCAAAAGCTGGAGGGAGGAATCTTACAGTATAGCTAGAGAACTAGAGTACCTACTACTAGAGACAGCATGTTTCAACATAACCCTACATGGACCAAGGTAATAAAGCTTGTTGATCATTTTTACCTCAGCAATCATAAATTTATGCTCTACTAAACTTGATGATTTTTTTCCCTTTCACTGCAGTCAACTATTGAAGAAATTACGACAACCTCTTTGTCGAGCGCTATGACGATGATATGGATGATCATAAGATGTGCTGAGGAGATGACCCCATAGAACACATCTACTTTCCGAGATGAGGAAGAGGTTCTCATCAACAATGGACCTATTCAGCCCAAAGGCCACACAGAACGCATCTACTTTCCTAGATGAGGAAGAGGTTCTCATCGCGAGACGATGGACCTATTCAGCCCAAAGGCCAACCAGGGGAAGGCAGAGGAGAGTATTGAGCAAGAGAAGAATGATGAGGAGGGAAAAGGAGAGAAGGAGGAGGAGGGCAGAGAAGAGAAGGGTGAGGAGGGCAAGGAAGAGAAGGGTGAGAAGGAGAAAATGGATGGGGAGGAGAAGAAAGATGAGAAGGAGAAGATGGATGAGGAGGAGAAGGGTGAGGAGGGCAGTGAAGAGAAGTGTGAGGTGGAGAATATGGTTGAGGAGGAGAAGAAGGATGAGAATGTTGCGGAAGACTAGAACAAGGAGCTGGAAGAGGAGGAGGGAGTTGAGCTCAAGGACACAGATGGAGATGTGGAACATACACCTCAAAAGATTGATGTGAGCCCGTAGACAATTTATTTGTAACATTATTTAAAGACATACCCACTACATTTATAATTAGTGAAGGTTTGTAACATTTCTTATCAAACTAATTGAAATGTTTTCTGAATTCAGAGACTGATCATTCTAGACATAAATGGTCTGCTTCTCAAAAGGAAGTCTATTCCTTTCAATATTAGCAGGGCGAGAACATTTTGTATAGGGTATATGCACATGATGCTAAGGCCAAGAGTGGCAGATTTTGTCAAGTTTGTGCTCTATTTTTTCCAAGCTACCATTTGGTCCTCAATGGCTCCACAGAACTTGGAACCTATGATCAGAGTGCTTTGCACAAAAATAGGTTTTGAGCCAAGCGACTTTTATTTTATCTACGATCAAAGGGCTTGTGAAGTGCATCCCAGTATGTTTCATCCACACAAAGAGGGAGTGCCGATGTACACTAAGCCCTTTTCCATTATCCATCTACCTATTGACATACATAACACTTTGTTGATAGATGATACCCCTGAGAAGGGGATACTTAATACAGAGCACACTTGTATATCACCCCTACCTTTTGAGGGAGGTGTAGATGATCGGTTTTAGGAACAGACACTAATTCCTTATTTAAAAGGCTTGTACGATTTTTCGGGCACAGTTCCAAAATATGTAAAAAACAATCCATTTAATTGAAGTGATTTCTTATAAATCAAAGTGATGACTCATATACATTGCAAGCTTTCTTTCATTTCTCATATAAAAAAGAAGTACTAATAATATAAAAATGATATACATTGTCTTACAATCAAAAGTGTTGATAATATAAAAAAGAACATTGTCTTGGATCAAAAGTACATGCGTAATCGAAGTTACATAGGAATGATAATTACTTTGTTCTATAAATCTTTGCAAATAATTATCTTTTCTCTTCTCTGCAACACCTTTCTTCCATTGTGAAAGAAAGAAAACTCTGATGGCATCTCATGTATGCATTTTTCTATGATTCTTTCCTCAAATGCTGTAGATTGCATAGCTCCCTAAGTGAAATGATTGTGAGAGCAAGGTTGAGTCTGCATCATATACTTCAATATCTGTCACGTTGTTGCCCTCTAAACTGGCTGCTTCCTGATCCATTGTAACTAGCTCCCCTTTGATGTAACGAGACCGTTTGTTCCAATATGACATGATGAATGTTTGTGTTACTATCATGTACTTAATATTCACTGTCTCTGATGCGATCTGGCAATGGATCTCTTCATGCACTTTCCTGTCCCAACTCTTGTTGACAAGTAAAGTTGCCAAGAATGTAGAATCTAGATTTTTGCAAATGAGCATAGTCTTTGCAATTTTAACCTCACAGACATTGAAAAGCTCCACAAAAACAGTTATTGGTAGGTAGAGCATAATTTTCACTATCTGTGTGGGGCTACTCCCTCGTAGTGATCATTGCACATCTTTGTAAAGCTTACTCTTAACAGATTCTATAATGCATGAATCAGGAATTGGCCAATCTATGTGGTTCCAATCTGCTTGGAGAGGCAGCTTTTCCAAGCGTCCATGGGTATTGTCTTTGTCCCGAAAATAGTAAAAGTTGTCATTAAAAAAAAAATACATGCATCTGCAAGGCTTCTTTTACTCCTCCCCTCATACTGCAGAGCTGCCCAATGTGTGCATGTACCATAGTCATGATCCCAATGATGCACTTAATTGGTTGCCACTCTTCATATGATGAGGGATACACATCTGCATACACAAAAAATTGAACCCGAGAATGAGAATAATAATTCAATGATTAATGGTATTAATACTGATAACAATAATGAATTGCTTTGAGGCTCAGAGGATTACAATTTATTTTATGTGGTTGCAAGGATGATTGATCCTCTCTGCTAAGTACAAGCTCATTGTGCATGTAGAAATGTTGCACAAGCACCTCCTTTATAGTTGTCCTTCCGCTCTCTATCTTGAAGTCTTTGATTCTACACTTTCATAACATTATGAAAATGTTCTTGCTGCTTGTATGTTTTTGCCTTCTTGGTTGCATAAGCACCCAGGTTCCCTTGGTTATTTGAACTTGTGTCCATTGATTCTGTTCATTGACTGTGTTGGAGATAAGTACAAAAAACACTAATGATCTAGGTCTCCTTGGCCTTTGAAGTGTTTTGTCAATGTCGTTCGATGCAGGGTATGACTGACATGATATGAACCGATGGTTTGTAGCCATTGTTTGAAAAATATACATAACTGAAAGACTAGAGTAGAGAAGGATGAAGGAAAGCATTGCGTAGCTACGAGAATGAAGAGAGCAAAATGAGAAGAAGAATACATTACGAAGGTAGTTCACTTTAAAACTTCCCTCCTCGTCCAGAAAAGACAAGATATCGAGGATAAAAAATTCTCCATCTGTACTTGGGCAGGCATCTTCAATATGCAATTTTTATCAGATTCTCCAAAAAGTTATTTATTCAACATTATGTTGCCTGCTTGCTCATTGGTTGGCGGCTATTTTCTCTCTCTTCTAAAAGGCTCTCCAAATGACCTCTGAAATGTTCTAATGTCACGGAGGGGGCGAGGGTCTCACTACCATAATCCTGCTTGAAGTACCTTGTGAGCTGTGATCTCTCCAGCAAAATGCCCAACTGCTATCCCTAAATGAGCTTCATCCAATATCGTGAGACGAACTCATCTTCTCTCACACATCTTCTTAGCACATTATCTTTACCTAGCTTATATAGTTCTCCCGCAATCAATTGATAAGGTGGAGCAAGCTTGATAAGCTACCGCATTTTTATATTTGTTTAAGGGTATTTCCTTGCGACAAACCATGAGCTAGATAATCATATATCTCCTTGCTCCATTTAGGTATCATGTCTAGTTTGAACAAACAAGCATCAGGGAGATCATCTTCGACACTAGGTTGGTTTTCCATTTGGAAATCTTGACATATGATCAGCTAACACATGTTGTGTCCCTTTTTTTTCGTACACACCCGAGGCCCACTCAAGTGGGTGGAGCCGATTTCCCCTTCCAACAATTAGCCAATTATCATGGGCAAGGGCCACATACCATCTGGCAAGAGCCATGAATTAGGCATCCCCCATGACCATTCAAGCGTTGGAACAGCAGAGGGGTCTTGTATGGATCCTCTTATCTCGGGTGATCCACCTTCCGAGGAGGAGGAGGAGGAGGAGTCACTCAAGTGTTCAAGGGGCAAGAGCCCGAGCAACCAAACACATCAAGCGAGCATAGGTGTCCCTTTATAACATGAGAGAGCCAAGTGGGACTTGAACTCATAACCTAGAGGTTACAAGTCACAAGCTTGACCACTACACTAACTCAGTTGGGACTATTGTGTCCCTTTTCTTATCGTAACTGTAAAGTCGAATTCCAACAATAATAGCAACCATCGTGTGATTCTTGCAATGGTGCAAGGCCTATTCATTAAGTACAATAAGGCTTGATGGTGCACGAAGAATACGAATTTATTGGCCAATAGGTAATGTCGATACTTCTTGACAGGGTAAACCATGGCCAATACTTCTCTCTCTGTGGTGGTGTAGTTCACCTCTGTATCATTTAATTGACAACTAGCGAAGTAGACTGGATAGTCCAATTTGAACTCACTAGGCTGGGCTAGTACACATCCAATAGCAAAGTTTGATGCATCAATATGCACATGAAATATGAGGTCCCATTTGGGGGGTCGTATAATTGGCACGCTAGCCAATGCTTGCTTCAGTTGATCATATGCTTCCTGGCATTCCTCGGCCAATTCAAAGACAATGAGTATCTTGTACAATGGCCTGACAATTTCAGCATAGAAAATTATGAAGCAGTGGTGGTAATACCCCATGTGGCCCATGAATCTTTGTACACCTTTGTAATTAGTGGGCAGTGGCAGCTCCAATATCAACTTGACCTTGCTATCATCCGTGGATATATCATTCTTTGATGGTCATAATGGAGAGGACCACATCTGTTCAAGTATGCCAAACCACACTAGAAAATTCCAAGGAAGAAGAGGAAATGGAAATGTATGCATCACTTCCTCCTCCGGACTTCAGTGAAAACTGGATGCATGTGCTACCATAGATGTGATGCAACCTAGGGGAACCTAGTATGTAGAATCTGGAAATGTCCCTACAACCTCTGCTTGTATGGTTAAGTGGCAAACCATTGATGAAGAATTAGAAGAGGAAGCCTATAGCATATAAGGGAACACAAGGCCATACCAATGCTCAAACGCCTCAGAAGATGGCAAAAACAGAAACGATATATTTCCTGAAGAAATGCCCTATTACGAAGAAAACCCACGGATGCCCAGTGGTTGAGATACCTCAAAGCCACTAAGGTACATGATGAGTTTTCTAAGGATTGGGGTGAGGAGTTGAGTAAGATATCACTGGAAGGAAGACACAAGGAGACAGTCACACTTCAAGAGCCAAAAACACCTAAGCTTACAAAAGCTGGGCATCAAAAATGGAATAAAGCTTTGGCAGAAGATGAACGTGAGGCTAGAAAAGTCATGGCTAAAACAAAAGGTGAGAATGAGGATAAACCAGACTTGCTCTCAGTGCCAGACCACTTCAAAACCTACACTATTGATGAATGAAAAGTGGTCCGACTGATGGCAACAAGGGTTAAGGAGGATGGGATATCCACATCATACGATGGCCCGGAAGAAGAAGTCAAGGAAGTTGATATTACGGGACTAGGGGAGGAAGCCAGACCTACATACATTGCTAAGGACTTGCCTTCGACTGAAGAAGATGAGCTCGTTGCCCTCAAGGATTTTAAGGATTGTTTTGCATGGAATTACAAGGAGATGAAGCGCGTACCACCTGAGGTAGTGCAGTACACGATTCCAATCATGGAAGGATCAAGACCAACCAGTCAGAAACCATACCAGATGAGTCTTAAGTATGCAAAATGTAAAGGATCAAGACCAACCAGTCAGAAACCATACCAGATGAGTCTTAAGTATGCAAAATGTAAAGGAGAAAATAGGTAAGATCATTGCTGCGGAATTCATCTATGAGGTAGAACACACGGATTGTTGTCACCAATCGTAAAATAGTGCTAAAAAAGAATGGAAAACTTAGGGTATGTGTCGATCTTAAAAAGGTCAACGCAACTACTTGCTTTCCATAGGGTTGGTGAACTACGTAACATTTTCCCTAATGGCATTTGTACAAATGTGGATAGTACAGCTTTGAGACTTCCAATATCTCTGGGTTCTCTGTGGTGATTGAGGGTTCCACCTAGGTGTGTGTCTCATATTCATTCATAAGGAAGGAATAGATGGACTCACCCAGCGCATCTTCCTCAAACATTCTAGACATCATGTTTGCTTGAGATCCCTCTTCTATTACTTCTGGGATAGGAGTAGGTACGTCCAATTTCCTTTCCCTTGTTGGCTCGTTTCGTGGATACATTATATCCCTGACCGGGTTAGCCCTTAGCTATAAGCCATTGACATTCTTCTACTAAGACCTTGGCATCTCCAAGATTCCTTATCTCCTCATCGGCATTGGGGTACTCATCGACTCCTTTCAGAGTTGAGGGTCACTCCTTTTGCTCCTCTAGGTTCAACTCTTTGTGGTGGGCTGATCCTTTGATCCTCTTCTTCCCTCAAATGGGTGGATCCAGTGTCGATTGTATCTTCTTCGGATCCATATTGGATTGTGACCCTTGTGTCACCCTTACCCACTTTTTTCACTCCTCTCTTGGCAGCCAGTTCTGGAAATGGTTGTATCTGCTCGGTTCTTTCCCTTGTCTCCCAATTGGGCATGGGCTCATGTGTGTTAGGACATTGAGTGGTGTGATATTTCCAAGCTGCACACTAATGGTTCGGATGGTGACCTGATTTAGTAGTGGAAGTCAAACCACTTGTGCGATATGTGTTGAGAAATGTGGTGCCAAAAACAGCACAAGGAAAATATAGAGTGAGTGTGAGGAGCCACATCACCTAGTGAGAAAATACCATGTAAGAGAAAGGCCAAGTTGTACTCTCCTCATATAAAAGGAGGACATTTGAAGCATTGGAATACAAGCACAACATCTCTCTTTTTATGAGTACATGTTTCCATCATGTAACCTAGCTAAACTTGAGTCTAAACTTAATTAGCACACACTCATCACAATGACTCTTGTTCATTTTTATCCACCTTAGATTAGTGTTGTCATTACTTGTAAGATTAGTTTATGATTAAGTAAATGCCTTGTTATTAGGAAGTTGTTTAGGAGAGCTCAATCCATGCTTTCAACTTGGTATCAGAGCTTAGGTCTAGCTCTCTTTGCTTAGTTTAGTATTTTACACACCATTAGCACTAATCTTTTTCCATTAATAGGGTTACTATGTTAGTCTCTCTAGATTGGAGTCCTTGATCTCTCTTTAGATTCTCAAAGGGGGATTTGGTGAGCATTATTATAAGAGGAGGGAGAGATTTCTTGTTCCTCTTTTCTATTGAGAAAGAGTAGTAAAAGGCCATAGTAGAAGAAGAAGAAGAAGAAGAAAGTATAGATCTATAGTAGCACATCTATAGTAGCACACACAGCTGCGTTGCAAAGCAAGAACACATGTGGCCCTGAGTAAATGCAAGTAAGCAAGGCCAATAGCAGCCATAGCATTCAGTACATAGTAGCACCAGCGTCACTGTAGCCCAAGGTCAACACATAGAGAGGATAGAGGCAGTTCAAAACATTAGGAGAAATATGGACTCTCCATTTTGCCCCTTAAGGAGTGAATAAAAAAAGATTGGCCTGACCAATAAGAAAGTTGGGATTCTAGATCCATGTAACATGGATCTTTTTGTCATATCTTTGCCCAAATCTCTTAAGACACTAAAATAATAGAGCCCATATCTTTAAAAAATAGAGAAATGTCAAATTTCATGTCAGATGTACATGGAAGTTTGAAAATCGAATTTTTTTTTTCCCATTTTTTATGTTTAACTTTTTACTTTCCCTCCTTTTGCATGTCATTACCTTTTCATTTTTTCCCTTTTTTGGCGGAATTCAATTTCGCCATATCTTGTGCAACTCTGGTTCTTTCTTCACGAATATTTACAGTCATGTTGTTCTACACCATAGCTCTCTCCTCCTAAAATTTCATCTCATTTGGACAAAACTTCTGTGAGTTATGCCTTTTTTCTCACATGAACTTTCCCTTCTCTACACCACAAATAGTTATCTTGATGTGAAGTAGCTTCAAATTTTTGTGAGTAATTATCATATGTTTAGGGTTTGTCTATGTTTTGTCTGGATGTGAGTAATAATCATAGGTTTAGGATTTTTTTATGTTTTGTCTTGATGTGTTGCTGTTTATTTTCTTAGGAGCAAGGTTGTGAGCAACAAGGTTGTGTAAATCAAAGTAGTAAGTTGCTGTTTATTTCTTGTTGTTTTAATCTTTATTTGTTGCTTTCAATATTCTTTGCAGAGTATTGATTTGAAGTGGCATAAAATACCACAGTAATGATCATAGGTCTAGGATTTGTTTATGTTTTCTCTTGATATGTTGTTGTTTATTTTCACAGGAGCAACAAGGTTGTGAGTAGTAAGTTGCTATTTATTTCTTGTTTTTTTTTCTTTATTTGTTTATTACAATCTTCTCTGCACAAACAGTAATGATTTCAAGTGGCATAAAATATAACATTAATGATTTCAAGTGGCATAAAATATAACATTAATGATCATAGGTTTAGGGTTTGTCTATGTTTTGTCTTAATGTGAGTAATGATCATAGGTTTAGGGTTTGTTAATGTTTTGTCTTGATGTGTTTATGTTTATTTTCATAGGAGCAACAAGGTTGTGTAAATCAATGCAACAAGGTTGTGTAAATCAATGCAACAAGGTTGCTGTTTATTTTTTGTTGTTTTAATCTTTATTTGTTGCTTAACAATCTAACATATATATTTATTAATCATGCAGTCTAGCTTTAATAATTTAGATGTCTTCAAGGAGGAGGAATATCAGTAATATTCACATAGTGGAGGTGTTTAATAAGAGAGATGATGAAGGTAACTGGACCAGTACAGTAAGTTAAATTGGATTTTAATGCGACCAAGTACTCGTGGAAATTTCAAGGTCAAGCTCAAAGATGTCACAGACCCCAACAAGCAATGGAAAGGCAGAATCATAGAGTTCAGGAGACGCACGAATGGTATGAGTATAATAACAGAGGCTTTCATTCAACATGTTTATATGCACAAAGAGATTTGAGTGCATCATGATAACTTGAGTGAAAGACATAAGCCTAATAATAAGTTTATATCTCTGTGCTTTGTGTTCTTGTGCTTTGAGTCCATCCACTCTACATGTTATAATATACAAGCATGTTTGTTGCTTGCAGCTTTATATCCATCCACTGTGCATGAATGGCAAAATGTAGAATGTTTTAGTGGAAAGCTAAATGTTTTACATGCAAAGATAGGTGCCTTGATCTATGACAACAAGAGTGTAAGCAAATTGGAATCTCAGATTGTTTACTTTTATGATTCAGTGTATGATGTGGAGAGACATAGTTTGGAGTATATTCCACTACCACCGTTGTCTAGCCCCCATGAATGGTATAATCCTAGCCCCCATGAATGGTATAATCCTAGCTTAGACATGTCAAAAGCATGTAGGGTAAAGATAAAAACTGATGTTCATGCTGCCATGAAACCATCCACAGGCTCTAGAGATGTGCATCTAAGTTGGTTTGTACCATTTGGTTTGTTTGCACATTTGTTTAGATCCTGTGAAGTAGTTAAGAAAACTAAGATTACTTATCAATGCAAGTGCCCATTTGAGGATTGGATGACTCAGTTACTAGGTGAGTCATGGCATCTCAAGAGAACTCACCATGATGATATCATTGAGTGCAGAATTATTGTGTCAGATGTTACCTTTAGGTAAGATTGCAGAATTGTGTCTGTTGATTGTTGATGGTTTCATAAGTACTTCATTGTAACATATTGATTGTTGTTGATTGTTGATTGTTGATTGTTGAATGCTGAATGTTGAATGTTGATTGTTGATTTTATGTTTTTATGTTGGTTGTTTATTTTTTTTGACAGGTACTTGCAAGACAAACTTTGTGCATTCGCTTCAAGTATAGGAGGTGGTGACTTCTACGAGAGGGGAGTGGCTCAGTTTGGACCAAGACATACGAGATGGCATGCATTCAACACTCATTGATGTGAATATTCTTTGGGAGGGTCATGACCCTTTTAGCGTTAATGTAGAAAGTCATTGGCCCCTTAGTTTTCTGAGGCAAGAAATCCAACTCATGTCCAATGATCCCCCTTATAATTTTTATTTTAAGTTGGATGGTAGGAAGGTTGGGAGTCAAAGTGAACAATGCAAAACATGCAAACAGTGTGTTGCTCCACACAACCTTGAAATTGTAGAGTCCATGTAATTCTTATTCTTTCAAGTGAATACTAAAAACTGTTTCTCTAAAAGTGTTGTAAATTTAATTTAATTTTATTTTATTTTCATAAATTGTACCAGATGTGGAACCAGATTTACCCTAGGTTTTGTTAGAGTGTTGAGATAGAGAATATATTTGGGACTATAGAGCCCGATAGCTTAGCTATTGCATTTTTTTGTGCGGGATGTGATGATATCACATTTTTTATCCATGACTCCACTGCTCGGTGGATACCCCTAGAGTTCCTCTTCTCCATAAAGAGTGGTGACAACCATAGAAAGGTTGTGCAAAGAGCACTTGCACATGTTCCCCCCCCTTCTGATCTACCTCTGTGCCCCTCATTTTTGAGGAGGCAAACCCGATCGATCTCATCGAGCGGGATATTGCCTTTGCTATTTATATATTATGCTGCTCTGATTTTGAAGAGGAGAATGATGAGGAGCGAGTGGTGCCTCTTCTCACCTATGAAGAGAAGGAGCTAGAGAAGACAGTCTTGGACAAGCAATAAGAGAAGGCACGTAGCTTGTTGTCTCTGGACTTGTCGACTATCCACCAAGAGGCAACCCATCCTACTGAGAATGCAAAACATGCATCATTGAGTGCCATCACTATAGATGGTGTTGAGTACTTGCTCATGTAGGATGTCCTTGAGGTCTTGGATTTGAGGGAGGAAGAGCTCTACTGCCACCTTGTCCAGGATGTTGATGAAGACCTCATCGACTTTGACACTGTGGATGTCCCTCCACAAGTAATTGAGATTGACCAATACGATGGCACGAGCATGGATTATGTCTCTGCAAATCATCCACATCCAAAGAATTGCTGTAGAATCTACTCCTGAGTATGATATCTTAGATGCAGAATTTGAGAGGCTGCAAGAGGAGCCCTTTGGACCTTGACCACGCATTGACCTCTCTGACCCTGTAAATGGTGATAGAGCGATCCCTGGGGTAGATTTAGATGCATTGGACGAGAAATAGAATGATGAGGTTGAGAAGGTACGTTTAAAAAAAATTTAAATCTTCTTGAAAACTTTGGTGCGGGGCCTCAAGGGCCTGGGGACCCCACACATGTAATCTAGGAAGCATCATGGCCCTCCAGGCATGCCAGCCGAAGGCTGGCGAGGATGGCCCTGAATCTACAAATTGAGAGCCATCCTCGCCAGCCTTCGGCTGGCATGCCTAGAGGGCCCTAATACTTCCCAGATTACATGTGTGGGGTCCCCAGACCCCTGAGGCTCCGCACCGACAATTTCATCTCATTTAAAAATATTTTTTTTTCATGCAATTGTATTTTAGAATAATTCTTGATATTTTATTTTTGCATGCAAATATTTTCTTCAGGACTATGTCAATGAGTTTGCATCTAGAGTTGGTGGAACAAGGGGCGGAAGAGGAAGAGTCCAGGATGCACAGCTTTGAAGGAGTACATTGGCAAAATCTTCCAAGACATTATTGTCTTTCACAAAGTATGCTCCTCTGATGGACAAGTCTCTCTAATGAAGATCAAGGCTTTAACAAAGGGTCCTGCATTCAAGCCTATGCTTGTGAAATCAAGCTTAGAGAAGGTGGTGCTTGTGAAGCGCTGCAAGCTCCTATACTTGTTCGAAGCTCAGCGCGTGGAGGAAAGATTCATTCACTAGTTGGCCTAGGCCTTGCCACTAGGAAGATTGATCTTCATGCTATCCAGCTCAAGCTCAAAGGAAATTTTGTTGTAATTCCTTCGCTTAAACCTCCTACTCACTCTGTTGAGCCTAGTTCTAAGAGGCGCAGAGTTTAGGATTTTTGTACTTTCTTCTTTGTCATCATGATCTTTGTCATGATGTAACAGTTTCTATATTAATAAAAATATATTTTTTAAGTTTTGTTGTATTCGTGTGATCAACAAATAATATTTAATCATTAATTTGAAATTCAAATCAACAAATAATATTTAATCATTAATTTGAAATTGAAATCACAATACAAGTAGACACTTGGCAAGGATCAAATATATATATTTTCATTAAGTAAAGCATTTACGTCATGATCACATGAGATTAAATTGTGAAATATACATGAGATTATCCTAAACCCTAAACTGTGGCTCTTCATCACCATAATCTTCCCTCCACTTCCGCATGCGTAGAACTAGCTACATATCTTTGTCACTCAGTGATGGTGACTATCTTGGCATGGACGGCTGCGTACACTGTGTCACCATATATGTCCACCAAAAAAGCTTCAGCAGCCTCTTGAAGAGCTTCCAAAGCTACTGCTGTCCATCGTGTGGGAGCCTCACTATTGTCGACTCGATGATGCCATCGAGATAGCCAGCTCGCGTTCAAATCATCCATAATCTCCCTAACGAGGTGATGAAAAGGCCTCCTCGCTCGGGATCAGAAGGTTTGCCATCTTCTGATACTTTCTGATTTCCCGAAGAGCAATGGTGCTGGCGGGTCTCCACCAACCTTTGCAATGTGTGGGCATTGGTGGGTGCCTAACCTTCACGGGATCAACCCTCTTGGCAGTTTGCTTCATGCGAGCCATGTTCTTGAAAAAGATAAAACAAGAATAGAATGAAAACGAAAGACTCTAAACTTATACTTATAACTTGAAAATATAACTTATATTTGTATTTTTATAGAATAAAAATAACTCTCTTAAATTTTTTAGTAATTTTTATTATATTTAGTAATTTCCTATTTTATAAGAGCCCCTCTGATGCAACATCTCACTAATTCCCTAGGGTTTCTAGAACTTCGTTCCATGTTTAAAGTAATCTAATTTTTAGAGTAAATTTTTTTAAAAATAAAGATAAAATTTTCAAAACTTCTAAATTCATTAAAATTTTATACACTTATAGTCTTTCATGCATACATGTGTGAAAAATCCTAAATCCATATGAGGCTTGCGAACAAAAAAATGCTTTCAATAAACTTGAAAACTATACGAGAGAAAAAGATAATAACACCCATCATATTTAGTTTTCTACTTTCAATACCGATGATGGGACTTTTCTAAATTTCTTCCAATTGCTTGGCCTAGTTAAAGGTACTTTTTCTTGATGGATATTTTCATACTCTTTCTCCAATTTCTCAAGTGAAATATATTCAATATTGGGATATATGGGATTTACAAAAATCAATTCTACCCATATTTTCCAATAAAATTAATAATGCTCAAAATTCCACTTTTGATAAATACTCATAATTTGAATTATGCTAAAAAATCCTCTTTTACCATTTAATTTCTTGGATCTCAATTATCATGGGAATTACTCTTTTTATATAAAAATAAATTTATCAAAATTTTCTCTTTTTCCATTTAATTGCTTGATTCTCAAATATCATGGGAATTCCTCTTTTTGCATAAAAATAAATTTACCAAAATTTATTATTTTCTCTTAATAAATTAATTAAGCATATTTATTTAAAAAAATATTTCTCATGAATATGATGAAAATCATTCTTTTTGCATAGGATGTCCAATCCTAGAATATGGTAGGAAGTCCTCTTTTAGAATTATGCATAGAAATAAGATGTGTTAATTTCTAAAAAATTTACCATAGCTTTGCTGCTATTTCAAATAATTTTTAATTTTTCTAGAAAAGAATAAGACTTTGTAATACAATTATGAATCCTAGAATATGGTAGGAAGTCCTCTTTTAGCATTATGCATAGAAATAAGATATGTGTTAATTTCTAAAAAATTTACCATAGCTTCGCTGCTATTTCAAATCATTTTTAATTTTTCTAGAAAAGAATAAGACTTTGTAATACAATTATGATACAAGAACTATCCTTAAACTTAAATCCAAATTATGGAATTAAATCATAAATTTACCATAATTTTATCAACATAAATGCATAAAAATACTATTTTCTTAACCTCTAGCTTAACAAGCTTAGAGCTTGATTTTGAATTAAGAATTTATCAATGAGAAGCATTCTTTTTCTAAAGAATCAGCCATAGGAATGACTATTCTTTTGGGAGAGAGAGATATACATAAAAAGTATTTAAAATAAGCATAAAGATATTATCTTCTATTTCACACATGACTAAATTACATTTAGAATAACAAGATTAACATTAATAGAAAAGAAAACATAATAACTCAGACAAAATTAAACCATAACAAAACAACATAGCAGATAACAGTAATGATCATAGCTCCATTGCTCTCTTGTTCTTGATTCTTTTGCTGAAATTGAACAGAAAGATGTTTGAAGGGAAAGATGAATATGTGGTTCCAACTAAATGGCACCCAATAATCAACCTACCCTGCAATTTCTCTACTACAGAAGAGAAGAAACCCCATGATTGAGAATATCTAAACTCATTAATGTGGTTTAGAAGGGAACAAATTTGAATTTTCTCTGTGTACAAAGGAGGAAAAGTGAAAAATCAAAGCAAATTAAAATCGCCCTAAACTGAAAACCCTACTTTTCTTATTCTAAAAAAGGTAAAGAAGTCTCTAAATGAAGAAAATATTCATAAACCCCTGTATACTCAATGAAAAATGATGAAAATTAAAAGTCACACTCTTAGAGCATAGAGGTAGGCATGGGTAAAAAGAAATTCAAAAATCTGATATCTACGTCAAGTTATTTCGTTTTTTATCTTTTCCCATTTTGAAATACGTAAATGCAATCTATTTGGAGGGAATTAGCTGAAAAGTCAAGTGGGCATTTAAGAGTGTCACATCTTAGATGCTTCACGTTTTTAGATCAAATAGAATATTATTATTTCAGATTTGAGAATTTTGAGGACAGGTGGTCATAACTTTGAAGATGGGACAGTACTACAATAAAATAATAGTGAATCTTTTTTCAAAACAATATAAAGAGATGTCCTTGATTCTACAAGAGCTAATATTATAACATTATTTTAGAATCTTTTTCTAAAGAAAGAGAAGTGAGAGAAACCCCTTAAGGGGCAAAATGGAGAGTCCATATTTCTCCTAATGAGAGGCATAAGAGCACAAGAAGAAAGGCAACAAGAAAGAAGTACAAAGAAGTTCGTGTAGTAGCTCAACACAAGCAGAAAAAACAAAAGAATATGAGGCACACTTCTCATAGGTCCATGGGCAACAGGCAACTGATACTTTCCGCCAAAGACCAGCTCCTTCAATGGGAAGACCTGTGCCACGAGCCTGATCTGCATTCTTGGTCCAGTGGGCACGCCACGGAATGGTGGTGGAGGGATTTCCACCTTGATGATGTTGGCGGCCACACGAGAGCCTCCTTGGCCAAGGAGAGTTGCCGGAGCACTGGCACCCACAAGGTGGTTGTGCCCATGCCCAGATGCTTCTCTTCCCTCCTTTATCTTCAATTTCTCTAGTATTGCATTACTAAGCTCATCCACAGTCATGTTTCCAACTTGCTTTTTCCCGAGTTTCAATTTCTTGGTGACTCAAGACACGAGAAGTTGTAGTTGTTGAAGATATTCTAATATCTTCTGGTTGTGGCAATTCTAGCATATTATGCCAGTTTGCAACATGCATCTAGAGTGGTTGGCCAAGCTAGTACTAGATAATCATTTATCTTGTGGTCTCTAACCCCTCTCTCCGGAAGCAAGGTAATAACTGATCGTCAGTTAACCTCTCCCGTAGCTTGCACCTTGAATTTAAGTGCTTAAGTCAAGACACATAGTCTCTCATTAACTCCATTTCCTTTTGTTTGATATTGTGCAGTTGTGCCACGGGGCTCCATCGGTCACCACTTCGGCAAAGCTAGGTACAAACACATTCTTGAGTTGTGTGAAGTTAACCTTATCCTCGGGTTTAAGGGTTTGGAACCACTGGTGCACTTTCCCTTCCAGGGTCAGTATTGAGAAAGCATGAATCATTGTCACATCACTGACAAGTCCGTGGTTTCGCATGTGGATTCAAAAATATCTACATATTGGATAGGGTTTCCGTCCCAGAGAATTTTTGGACAAGTTTGGAAATGATACGTGGCTTCATCTAGGAGGGTCGGGATTCTAGAGCGGTGCCTAGTTCCCTGACCATTCCTCAGCCCATCTTTGCGGCCATATTGAACAGATCCATCCCTGTGGCTGTAATAAGGTCAATGGGTGGATCCACCCTTTGTGTTTGAGGAATTTGTCCCCTCCTACCTAGACCTCATCCTCTTCCTGTGTTGGCTCTTCTAGGTATCTCTGGTCCATGGGATGGTCCTACCATTGTACCTTGGAGTGGCTCATCATTAGTTGCCTCTGTATGCCTTTGCAGAATTAAAAGTTCCATGTCCTATAGGAATGTAGGTATAGGAATATAGGATGATTGATAATCTACTCAATATCCTTTTTGGTGTACAGACGGTTCTCCACTTCACCCACAGTTCTTGCTAGATTATCCTCTTCTTTTAGGGTTACAAACCCCTCCTCAGCTCTGGGCTCTTCATTTATGGGTTCCAAGATTGGAATTTCTCTCTCACTTCTTCCCATGACTAATTCCAATTCCTTACCCTGTGATTGGTATAAGTTTACACCTCCCATTTCCTTTAGTTCAGCTCTCATCCTTCGAGTGTCGAGGTCTTGTTTCCTTAAGCTCAACTCTTGTAACTTTTGTTCCACCTCAATCCTTCTTAGATCTAACTCTACTTCCTCTAAAGGTAGGGAAGAATACTTGATCCGTCCTAGCTGCACTTTCCATGTCTCGTCTCATTCGGGGGGTGTCGGTGTTTGATAGCCTTAAATTTGACATTTGGATGGGCACTTCTTGTCTTGGACCAAGTCCAGTGCTACCCATGCCCGCAGATTATGCTTCTTCATCATGACTAGTTTGGAGACCAAAAAATCCCCAGATTGTGCTTCTTCATCATGACTAGTTTGGAGACCAAAAAATCCCCAGATGATATCAATGATACCACCACTGGATCTGGTTGGGAAGGGTGGTTTCTCCTCTTCCCCAAACCCAGAGTACCTCAGCCCTTCTTCCATGGACTCTTCATCACTACTAGTTTCAACGGTGTGGTCAGGTTACTTAAGTCACTCAAGTGAGTGCTTTTACTGAGTGACTTGAACCCACACTTTTTTGATAGGAAGATCTTGGGTGATTCGATGCACTATTGTCAGGTGTAAGATCATCTCGGATGAGCTTTCCAGATCTTAAGTGCATGTATGTATGATTTGATAAGCTACTTTGATGACCCAATTTAGTTTTGATCATATTCTGACAATCTATTTCTGAGGCCGTGAGCTTGCAGAGAGAACAGTTCACAGCGTGAAGTGTTAGAAAATAGTTCACGTCATGAACGTTTTTCTGCACTTTCCCGTTTTCAAAAATTTTATGCTGTTGGGGTCAGAATTCCTTGTCCTTGTTGTAGGTGTCACTCCTTTCCAGGGACCTTCGTAGCCTTAACCTAACTATACCAAACTCGTGTGTTGGATTGGACTCAACCGTGAGTTTGTAGAAAAAAGTTCTAGTCATGTGAAAAATAATGGGTTCACGCCGTGAAAGTCTTCTAAAATGGTTCATGTTGTGAACAAAAAATGGTTCACGCCGTGAGGAGCTATAAAATAGTTCACGTCGTGAATGAATTTCTGCACCTTCACAATTCTTGATTTTGTTAGACCTCATGGTGTCAGAGGTGTAGGACAAGGTTACCTATTTTTGGCAAGGTAATCCCATGATTTGCAGCGTTAATTGTGGTGTTGATGTCTAGAGCGATTCGCGGCGTGAAGTTGCAGAGAAAACGGTTCACGTCGTGAACTTTTTCCTGCAATTTCATGTGGAAACTTCTCACATCGACTATTATGATTTTTGGGTGCAAAATACTTATCCAATCGTTCCCAAAATGATTGTGCCACATCTAAGGAATGGAATACAAGTTCAAGGCACGGTCAATGGCTTCTTATTTTTTAGATTTTCATGGATTTTTGGAAAAGAAGAAAAATAGAACACCAACCCGCTCATTCACAATGATGCAAATATCAAAATTAACTATAAAAAATAGTGAAGCTCTATTCTAAGACCACTCCACCACACATATACACAACAAACACGACCAATTTCACACAATTTTTTACTTCCACACAATTCTTATCCATTCATTTCCTACACAATGCACTACCAGAATGCAAAGGCAATCATGAGTCTTATGCAATAGGAGCTGAAACTCCAAGAGGAAGGAAGAAACAAAAGGTGTTTCCCTAGCAGCAGTGCCAAAAATGTTATGGGCTGCCACACCTCCAAGAGGGAACTCAATGCATTCACCTAAAGGATGAGCAATAGATCACAACCGTCAAAGGGCACTTAACAATGCTTCAAACTTGAGTCCCTTAAGGCCTCCAAGCTCACTTGTTAAGCTCCAAACCTCCAAGCTCCACCTCCACGCTATCACCGTAGAGTCACTCACACCATCGCATAAGGCAATCACTCTCTCTCTCTCTCTCTCTCTCACTCTTCCACACAAGCATGAATCAAACAAGAATAGAAGAGGCACAATGCTAGAATTCTCTCTCTCAATCTCTCTCTCAAGACACAAGGAAGAGCTCTCTATAGCACAAAAGGGGATTATGTCTTTTCATTATGAGAAAATACCTTATATACATTTGGCCCTTATTCACACTTGGGCACCCATTTGATATGAGCATTATTAAGGAAGGTGGTGTGAGGGCCCATATGGTAGACACGTTAACCTACATAGAGGTACAGGTGAAGCCTAAACCTCTTAAGGATATTGAAAAGGATATTGAAAAGAAGGTGGTTCCTTATCATAGGTTGCATGAAGAATTGCAGGATTGGGACCCTATTCTTTGATGGGATTGAAGTCTGGGTAAAGAGGGTGCTGAGTTTGCCTTTGTGAGAAAACAAGGCCAAGAGATGTGGTCTGGAAGCTAAGAGATATAGGTTAGAAGCAATTATGAGGCTGAATATGAAAAGATGCAGCGGGGAAGAGACTTGAGCTCTTGCAAGCACACACACACTCACAAAACCCTAAAAGAGAAGAACACACAAGGTGAGAGGCTAAAAATCTTCTTCTTCTTCACACAACACTCAACACACCATATACAAAGATAAGAGTACACACCATATGAAAAGGTACTCAACTAAATATATACTAGGGTTCTCTATAGTGTGAACCCAACTAAATGAGCTGGCACTGTAACTATGCCAGTCTCTAGAATGGCTGTCACATAGCCTGTCATCCCACTGGCCACATATCACCCATGATCTCACCAACCATGCCAGTGGTGTAAGTGTGGGGCCTATTCCCCAGGCATGAGCTCGATATCTCAACACTCCCCCTCGAGCTCAACTCCATCTCATGTACACCAAGCAAAGCCCTAAATCTGCAGAGCTTCTCTCTACCCAATGCTTTGGTGAAGATGTCAGCGATCTGATCCTGTGTGCTGACATAAACAAGGTCAACGTCTCCTGCCAAAACCTTCTCTCTGGCAAAATGGTAGTGGACCTCTATATGCTTTGTGCGAGCATGAAAAATTGGGTTCCTGTGGCCAGCTGTATATTGCTAATGTTGTCATAGAAAATGACAACTTGTCTATCCACTAATAGACCCAAATTTGCAAGTAGATTTCTCAACCAAGCTACCTCACATGCTGCCATAGTAGCAGCACCTCTGTACTCAGCCTCTGTATACTGGATAGAGCAACCATAGGAGGCTACTTCTTGCTACTCCAAGTCTCAACAGTACTCCCCAAAGAAAACATGAAGCCACTAGTAGATCTTCTATCTGCTAAGATACTACCAGCCCAATCAGCATCTGTGTACCCATGTACACATATCTCTATCCCAGTTTCATAAAATAGTCCACAATGCAAAAGTAGGCCTCACATACCTCAGTATGCGTCTCAATGCATCCAAATGTGGCTTTCGAGGAACCTGCATAAACTGACTCACCAACCCAACAGCATAGCTCAAATCTGGCGTGGTGATCATCATGTAGATCAAGCTTCCTACTATGCGCCTATACATAGTAGGATCCTCCAAAATCTCTCCTGAATCTGCACTCAACTTGCCATTCTCATCCAATGGCACTGAGATAGGCTTATAGCCTATCATACTATCATGTGGTGACCTAATCACCTCAATGCCCAAGAAATATCTGATCTCCCCCCAGATCCTTCATCTCAAACTTTTGTCTAAGCAAGATCTTTACATCAAAGATCTCTGCATCATGGTCCCCCGTAAATGATCAGGTCATCTACATAGATGACAACAAGTACAGCCCCTCTATCACTGTGTCTCACATACATCGAGAAATTTGCATTGGCTACATGAAAGCCAATAGTGACAAGATATTCAGAAATCTTGTCAGCAGACCATGCTCTTGGTGCTTGTTTTAAGCCATACAAGGCTTTCTTCAACAACCTGCAAACATGCTCGGGGTGACTCACATCCTCATAACTAGGTGGCTGCAACATATACACCTCTTCCTGCAAATCCCCATGCAATAATGCAGTCTTTACATCCATTGATGTAAAGACCATTGCTTTGACGTAGCCACTCCTATTACAACTCTCACTGTTGCCATCTTGGCAACTGGGCTGAAAGTTTCCTCATAATCAATGCCATATGTCTGTGCATATCCTTTGGCTACCAATCTAGCCTTGTACCTGCTTATGCTTCCATCACTATTATGTTTTAATTTTTGTACACCCACTTGCATCCAATGGCTTTCTTGCCTTCAGGCAATTGCACTAAATCCCAAGTCTCATTTCCATATAGTGCATCCATCTCCTCATCCATAGCTTTCTCCCAACACACATTTCCAATAGCCTCATCAATGCATGTGGGCTCTATAACCTGTACAACTTTTGCCATGTATGCATAGTGATGTGCCACATAACCATCATAGGTAAACCTCTACACAAGATTCTTCATCACTCTCCCAGATCTTTGCAGCTTTGCATTCATGGCTTCCATAGCCTTCTTTACACCAAGTTACACCAAGTGTTCTCATAGTAGCTGGTATCCCAAGATCCTCATCAAGGCTCATTTCTAAGCCACTAGACTCTCTAACCATCAACATGAGAATGCCCTGCAGAAATGTCAGGCATACTAAGGGGCTCAACCACTTTCTCTTTACCTTTATGTAATGTACTAATCACATTTGCAGGACTGGTATTATGATGCAGCCTGCCACTCCATGGTCTATCAACTGAACCACTAGATGAGGACTCTCCTGGTCCACTCACAAAGACCATGGAGTGGACTCTCCTGGTCCACTCCATGGTCTATCAACTGAACCACTAGATGAGGACTCTCCTGGTCCACTCAAAGACGGTGATTGACTTGCATTCTGTGCAACCACATTTCCACTCACATCAGCCCCAACAGCTTTTTTTTCACAGTAGCATACCAGCTGCTCATCTCATAAAAAACAACATCCCTACTTACCCTCAACTCTCCTGTAGTAGCAGGGTTATAACACCTGTATCCCTTTTACTCAAGGGAATACCCAATAAACACACATTTTTCAGCTTTTGGATCTAGCTTAGTTCCCAACTCATCTGGCACATGCATATATGCAATGCATCCAAAGACTTTAAGATGAGATAAATCAGGTTTTCTGACAGTAAACCTCTCCTTTGGGGTTACATCATGTATGGCTGCAGTTGGAGTCCTGTTCATAATGTAATCTGCTGTAGAAACAGCCTCAGCCCAATAGCTATGCAATATATTCTTCTCTCCCATCAATGCTTGCACAATCTCAGTAATGTGCCTGTTTTTCCACTCAGCAACTCCATTTTGTTGCGGAGTGTATCAGCATGTAAACTATCTCCGAATACCATTCTTCTTCAAAAATTCAGAGAACTCATTTGAGAAGTACTCTCCCCCTCCATCTGACCTTAGGCACTTTACATATTTCCCTATTTGCTTTTTAACCATAACTCAAATTCTGAAAATGAGTGAACACCTCACCCTTCTCCTTCATGAAGTATACCCACACTTTCCTTGTGTGGTCATCAATAAATGTCACATAATACCTATAGCCTCCCATAGACATGGTCTTCGTAGGACCCCATACATCTAAATACACAAAATCTAGTGCATTTCTGCTCACATTTCTATCACGTGGAAATACATGCTTTGTTTGCTTTCCAAATTGGCATGCTTCACATATTTTCTGCATACCTTCAACTTTAAACTTTGGCAGTCCTATCACAATTCCTTTAGTTTACATAGACTTCATTCTTTGCACATTCACATGTCCAATTCTTTTATGCCAAATGTCTGTGTCTGCAACAATTCTTGAACCATTTGCAAACATTGCAACACTCACTTTAGGCATGTTTACATTCAATGTAAACATTCTACCTACTCTGTCGCCTTTTGCAACCAACCTGCACTTGTCTTTAAAATCTTCAACATAACAACCCCATCATGATTAAACCAAACTTGCAAACCTTGCTCAATCATCTGGCTAACTGAAACTAGATTCTTTGTTATGTTCGGAACATGAAGTACATCTGCAAGGTACTTCACTTTGCTATCCTGCATAGACAATGGCACATTTCTAACATGGACAATTGGATGAGCAGTGTCATCCCCTATTTCTAACAAAACCTGGTCTTTCAAGGTTTTTCATCTCCTTGAACCACTTCCCATGACTTATCATGTGGTTCGAAGCACCTGAATCAACAGGCCATACATCATCTTTATGTGCTGCTTCAACATTTTCAGACATGGCATTAACGACATGCTGCATAACAAACAACCTTTCATTATCCTCATTATTTCTGCTCGAGGATGCATAGTTGTTTTGCTGTAATTTCCCATTTCGCATGTCAGCCTGCTTCTTATAACAATATGCCTGCACATGTCCAGGCTTACCACAATAAAAGCATCCACATGTATCATTATGCTGCCACCAATTTCCATGACCTCTTTAACTCCCCTTGCCTTTGAATTGGCCTCTTCCACCTACGTGTTGTTGTTGTGAATTCTGGGACTGTTGTTGTTGCTGCTGTTGGCCATAATTTTGATTACCTGTTTGGCCACCTTCTTGATCGCGTCCACGGCCTCCTCTACCTCATCCTCTTCCTGAACTTGTGTAGAAGGCCTGTTGCTTTGAACTGTTTTTGTTTTGTGAAGACTGTTGGTCTTCACCCAAGCTTTTCTCTTCTATAATCAACATAGATACCAAATTTGTGAAATTGGGAATGTTTTCCCGAGTCTGAATAGACATCTTGAATGCCTTGTATTGTGGCCCGAAACCACATAGACAGACTTCTACCTTATCATCATCATCTACTGAAACGCCAATAGATGCAAGGGATTCCACAATACCCTTGATCTTCAATTCACAGTCATTCATAGACATATTCTTTTTCTCCACAGTATGAAGTTCATTCTTCAATTGTATCTTTCGTGCCTTGGTATTCATTTCATAGAGTTTTACTAAGGTGTCCCATGCCTCCTTGGGAGACTTGGCATCCTGTATGTGCCCAATCATGGGGTGGTGTCTTGTATACTGATAGAAAGCTCAATCCTTGAACTCTTTCACATCTGCAGTAGTCGAATCGATCTCTGATATCTTCGGTGCCTCTTCATGCTCAACTTCTATATAGTCCCAGTAACCCTTTCCCATCATGAAATTTGTCAACCTAAACCTCCAAGCATGGAAGTTATTCTTATCAAGCTTCTCAGCAACTATCTAGTTTATGCCATCATTTGACATCTTGCCAGACACACAAATTTACCAGAAACAGCACTCTGGTTTGTCCTACACAAACTGCTGTATTTTCTACAGCGGTACTGTACTACACTCAAATGACACAACCAGTGACCTCAATGTGCATACATACACCCAATGGCAACTGCTGTTGATCTCCTTTTGCAGCACACACAATGTCTGCACAACCAATTTGTCTTCTTGCAGTCCTTAAAATAGAGTTCTGTAGAGAATCGATGACTTACCCCCCCTCAGTGCTTGAAATTGCTTGCTTTCCGAAAAATGGAGGTCCTAATGCGCCCGAAACACGTTTTTGGCCAGAAAAATTCTGTCCAATAAGACCATATAGTTGCCCTATAGCTTTACTCCTGTGATGACGAAAGCTCCTCAATCAGAGATCGTTTGTCGGTGCCTCCCGTAGAGCTCCCGACAAGGGTGTAGTTGCCAACACAAATAGGGAAGAGTAGATGAAGCTCTTATCCTCCTACCGCTTCCTGTGCTTCTCTTGCTTGCAGCTCAGCCCTTAGCATGAACTAGGCTCTGATACCATGAAAAGATGCAGGGGGAAGAGAGCTTGAGCTCTTGCAAGCACACACACACACTCACAAAACCCTAAAAGCGCACACAAGGTGAGAGGCTAAAAATGTTCTTCTTCTTCACACAACACTCAACACACCATATATAAAGATAAGAGTACACACCATATGAAAAGGTACTCAACCAAATACATACTAGGATTCTCTATAGTGTGAACCCAACTAAATGAGTTGGCGCTATAACTATGCCAGTCTCTAGGATGGCTGTCACATAGCCTGTCATCCCACTAGCGGCATATCACCCATGATCTCACCAACCGTGCCAGTGGTGTAAGTGTGGGGCCTATCCCCCAAGATATCTCAACAGAATATTCTAGCCTCAATTCGGGTCTTGAAGAGTGCAGAGACAGAGGAGGGTTAAAAGATTGATTATAAAGGGAGACTCTTTGCTTGTAACAAGGCAAGTACACGGTACTTGGAAGGTTAACAAAGATGAGATGAAGACCTCATTTTTTAAGGTGAGGAAGCTCCTAAATTGTTTCTAGGCCTTCTAGATATGGCATGTATAGGGAAGACAGTGTGAGAGCCCATGAGTTAGCAAAGCACGTTTTTCCTAAGGATTTTCATGCTATGATAGTACAAGGACCTTTGTATTAAGGTAGAGAAACCCTTTATAAGGAGGAGCAAGTTCTTCTGATAACTTTTGCAAGAAGAGATCTGGATGCTTCAAAAACGAGGGCAATTGTCAGAAGAGCTATGAAGTATGTTTTGATTGGAGACACACTGTATCATAAAGGAGGTGATGGTATTTTGAGAAGGGTTCTATATCAGGAGGAAATTTAAGATTGTCTAAAATCTTGTCATGAAGAGGGATGTGGTGGCCACTATGGGGTTGACATTATAAAGAGGAAGGTATTGACAACAAGACTTATGTAGCCAAGCATGAATAGAGACATCCACCATTGGTGTATGAGCTGTCATGAATGTCAAGCTTTTCAGAACAAGATTCTCGTTCTTGAGCCCTTGCATCACATTATGAGCTATGGGGCTTTTGAGAAGTCCAGAATAGATGTAATAGGGCCTCTTCTAGGAACTAGAAGAAGAAAGTTGTGCATCATCACTGCATTGGACTATTTGATAAGGTGGCCAAAGGCTAGGGCAACCAACAGTTTACTGCACAACAAGTTTATGTATGAAATGATTTGATGTAGATTTGGAGTTCCTTTAGAACTAGTCAGTGACCAAGGGATGGAGTTTAGAGCTGATCTAGTCAAGGATCTGATTAAGAAATTGGGCATCAAACACAAGTTTACCACACCATAACATCCCTGGTGTGCAATGAACTAGTTGAGATCTTTAATAGAGTTTTTCAAAAATTGCTATTCAAATTATTGGAAGACCACCCGTGATTGGGACATGTGCCTAGATAGAGCACTATGGGCATCTGAAAAGAATGCTACTAGGTATACCCCATATCACTTGGTGTATGGACCTGACTATGTGTTGCCAGTGAATGTGATGCTACCATCACTTGACTTTTTGTTGCAACATGATATGACCCAAGAAGAGCAATAGAAAAAGAGCTTGACCAATTTATATTATTTACTGTTGGATAGAGAGGAATCTATTAAATGGTATGAAATGATCAATCAAAAGACGACTAAGACTTTTAATGATAATCTGGGAAGCAAAGACTTAAAGAAGGGAATGTTGGTCCTGAGATACAATAATGCTCTAGATACTACATTTCAGACTAAGTTCACAGTCAAGTGGAAGGACGTTTTATTATATATGAAGTTTTTTCTAATGGGACCTATCAGTTTGCAGGACCTAGGAGGTCAAATGCATGTCAGCAAAGTGAATGGCCTAAGATTGAGTCCATATCACATCAGGGTTATAAGAAAATAGAAAACAGAGTGAGTGTTTCACTGCAAGGTTGAGGCAATATGTGAGAGGAGCCTAGAGCTCAAAACAAACATGAAATGTGGGAACATCTAATGTATATAAGGAGGATGACATGGAAACACAAATCAACTCACAGCTGATTGATAGGAGTAATAATTGAACATGAGTTGAACAAAACCATGTTTTTAACAGAGTCGCCTCACAGAAATTTTTGGAAACACATCTGCTGACTAATTCTCTGGACCTTAGCACCTTCTTTGCTCTGATTTACCGAGTTTCACCCGCTTCTGCAACTTTCAAAAACTAGAAGACCCTCTGTCTATAGCTAGTTTCTTCACTTTAGATACTTCACACTTCACTCACTCTTGCTCCCCTTGCTTCTCCTCTTTGACTACTTGTCTACCCCCAGTAAATTATCTCGATTCCTCCTTTTTGGCTTGTCGCCGCCTTGCCACCTTCTCGAACAATTACGGTGGCTCCTTTGTTCTTCCATGATCCTTCTATTTGGTTTTTTACACTTTCTCTTATCCACTCGTGTCGCCACGCCATTTTTCCCACTTAGGATGTTTGCAGTCATAGATTCATTGTAGTTAGAATTCGTGAGTGAAGCTAATGATTGGGGAGAGTGATATCTGGAGCTTACCTATCAAGAAACCTCAAGCTTTTAGTGTATACTTCTGATATGTTTAGACCCATTGTCTCCTAAGGGATTTTGAGATAAGAGTCTGTCTTTGTTTTCGTGAAGACCAAGTGTTTAAAGCTTGTATATGTGTCACAATTGATGGGAATTTGTGATATGAAGCTTGGGTTGAGTTGTTTTGATTGTCTTTATTGAGATAGAGCAACTGTGAAGGTATGTCTAACATTCTGGGAGTTAGAGCTATCCCCATAATTCAAGCAGTCATCTTCTATTGAGAGAATACAATCGATATAGAATCAGAAGAGTGTCAGCTCTATAGGCAGTTGTGCATCTAGGGGATTAGCTAATGAGGTAAAAGGGTTGTTTTCATCTTTTTGGATATAAGGAAAGTTATTTTGAGTCAAGTCTGACTATCAGAAACCTGACAAAGATCCGACAAGTTTGTGGGAAAATTAGTCATTCTCTAGATCAATTGTGACTTGATTGTAATCAGCTGGATGTCTATGGAGTTGTTATTTTATGTTGTTTGGGTGTTTAGAGGGTTTAGAGGTGTTATAGGACTCAGAGCTAAGGAGGTTTGATCCAGTTGAGTCAGCTACCAACCGTCCGCAATCAAAGGTCAAATCAGTTAATTATAGTAAGTTGGTTCAGGACAGCAAAGTGTCTTTGGTATCTTATCTTCATGAAATTAGGGCAACCTAAGGGCTAGGAGGATTTGGCGAACATAAAAGAGAAAGTTCTTGATCTAGGTAGGGCTTCTAAGTCGGTTGGTTCTTCCTCCGAAAGCAAAATTGGTAATAATTAAGACCAATTGGGTCAATGTCATCAAAAGGTTCGCAAAGCATAAGGGGATGTTTAGCGTAGTTCTAGGGTTGAGATATTGAGGCTAGCTAGACCAAGAGGACAATAAGAGAAGCAAGGAGGATGCATATTAAGATCAGATTCTGTGTCAGTCATCCGAGTTAGTTTACAGGCGGTTAGAGTAGACTAATGTCAACAAAGAATTAGCAAAGGAGAACTGACAGGTTCTAAGAAGCTTAGGGTCAAGTGTTTATAGTTGGCGAACATTGGAGGACATTTTGGAGGTCAAGTGGCAATGTAATCACACCACACCCACCACTGATCACTCACTCACCTTGCTCACACAGAGAGATAGACAAAACAACACAAGAGCGTAACACTATATATCCAAATGCTGAAAGAATGATACAAGAGAGATTGTGCTCTAACACAAACAATGTCGTACACCAGAGAATGTGCTCTCCACTGAATGGGCTAGAGTGAAGGTGATACAAGATACTTGAGTGCCAACTACTAGAATGTGCTACAATGAATGTGCTACAATAAATTTCCTACAAGAGAGAGAGTCCGTACTTCTTGCACTACCAAGAGAGTGCTCCTCTTATCTCCTCCTTCGGTGTCCTCCTCCTCGAAGTCCCAACCCTCATCATGTAGTATAAAGGGAAGATCTTCTGTCAGGAAAAGGAATACGGTGCTCAAGAGGAACTCAACATCCCTCATGAAAGGGAGAGGGGTGTTTCCAGCTTGAGTGACATCAAAGTTGGCCATGCATGTAGGAGATGTTGGAGGGCACTGCCGGTGAAGATGTCGGGAGGGAATTGGCGGTGACAGTAGTCGGAGGCGGTCGAAGGGACACCAGCGGTGGTGACGTGGTCGGAGGGCACTGGTGGTGACGGAGGGGGCTCTTGGTGGAGTGTGGAGGACTTGGCTTCCTATCCACAGGTAGTATAGCCCACTACTACTCAATTCACCGTCCTGGTGAATGCCACATAAAAAATAGAAAAAAAGGGTGGTTCTTTGGCAAGCTGGCCTCCGGGAAAAACATCTGGCAAGTAGGCTCCCATGCATACCTCATACAATGATCCTTCCAAGAAAACCTTATGGAGAGATAAAGAATTAATAAAAATAATTCAAATACTCTCCTGGGCAACTTCATCTAGCAAGTGAGCCTAGCAAGTGAGCCTAACAAGTGAGCTGACATGGGAAAAATGATTGAACTGAGAGCTCCTGGGCACTTCATCCAAGAAGCCATTTCTAAGAGCTCCTATTGGGCACTTCATCCAGTAAGCCATCTTTGCCTGTATTACCACTATCATCCCCCGGGCAAAGCATTCGCTGGTAGGAAGGTTAACATTTAAAAAAAGCACAAAACCAATCTAACCAATAATCACTACGGCCACTTCATTTGGGAAAAACTTCAGCACAAAGTCCAGGCATACAAAGATACAAAATGAAACTTGGACATGGCCAATACATAAAAGATCCACTGAATCCCATTAACAAAAAAAGATCCACTTCTCCCAAGCCCCATTTAGCATCTGCCAAGGCAATCTCCAATAGAACTTTTGCTTTAGTGTCAAGACCGCTCATAAACTACCGCGGAGATGGCTATACCAAGGGCTATACAGTCAAAGGGTGGAGAAGAGCTGAACATGTGTTATGGTACAATAGAGTGATGAAGAAGGGGTGTGCCCCTGAGATTTTCTCTGCAACCTAGCTGAACCCCATGCTAGAATCTCTTTAACACATTTGGATGATTCTCCACATGCTGTAAAATGCAATGGTATGCTTCCAAAACCATAATCGCTTCCATCAGATCTTGTGGTCATTGCACACATGAGAGGCCCCTTACTTAAAATCAAGAAGACTACTGTAGAATGGCTGGGAATGGGTTGCCAAGTGTAGAGGTGTATCTCCACATGTTTGTGCCATTGTGGGCATCTGGGCGGCATGCAAAACTTTTTGGAAATAATGAAGGTGGCCATTCTTTGCTGCAAAATGGAGGCACGCCCTCCCATTGGGAGCATCAAACATGAGGATATCAACTACCCAATCCATGAGCTGCTCAATGCAAGATACCCTCAAATTGGCCATGTGAGGCAGCGTTGGCTTGTTGTTGTTGAGGATAGCCATGGCATGTTGTAAGTCACCCTCCCGAATGGTAGAGAAGACCTCCCTCTCCACATCGTACCTAGAACTCACAGCGATCCCCATGGCTATATGGGATAAGATCACAAAATGGAGCAAGTCATCCAAGAATGTCCATAACTGCGAGGCATCTTCTACAAAGATCCATCTCCATAGCCTTGTTATTAGTGATGGAGCTCCATCTCCATCGATAAAAAGCTCCAGCTAATAATTTCTTACTTCTCATGGCAATCCTTCATAGCCATAGTCAAAACTTTACTTTTGGAAAATCTGTTTACTGATTGTAACACCCCTTTTAGGTAGCGAGAGGGGGAGATGGGTGAGAGAGGGAGGGGTGAGATCCGCGAGGGGGTCCGCGAGGGGGGGTGTCGGCGCATAAAAGAGAGTGAGGAGGAGGTGAGAAAGTGAGGTTCTTAGGGGCAGTTTTCCCTTGACCGAAATCACCAAGAATCTAGTTGGGCATTCAGTCAAATGATGGGTAGATTACCATGATGAGATATCAATGATTCTCATTAAAAAAATATGGATTAAGGAAAAAAAAGGTTTTGTGGAACCAATCTCAAACTAGGAATTCTACTTGCATAGAACCTCTATTTTCTTTTAAAGGACTGTTTTACGCCATAATGCTAGAGGAAGCATTTGGTATGTATTTAAGTAAGAAGAGACTCGTTTTGCAACAGCTAGTAGGGAGTCATCAAGGGACGTTGCTCCGTGACAAAGCCTGCCGAGGTCTTGACCAGCCTCGGTATGGTTAAAATGGTGCGCTTCCGATACGATGGGCGAGGACTGACGAAGCGGTCCCTGAGTGAAGTGCTAGGACACCTAAGTAGGATCCTAGAGGGTTCTGACTAGGTGATGCACGGGCTCGCAGTTGCTAAGACACCCATGCGTACGTCGAGGAAGATTCGGATGAACTGAAAGAGTGACTTTTGTGAATCGAATGTTGATATTGGATCTCGTTAGTTGACCAGCTGGTCTTCAACAACAGAGAGTCCAAATGATATATTTTGTAAAACAATGGACTCAATATTTTGGAGGATTATGATTAGCAATACTATGATTTTCATTGAAAGATTGTTTTAAAGACAGCTGAATCTATTATAATGGCAATTTCATATTGGGTGTGTACGTGGTATGCCTACCTTAAATTTTGCTTGAAACAGGGGGCATGGGAACTCTTTTCCTCGGTACTCGAACAAAACATAACCAAATGTTTACAAAGGAATCCCACCAATATAGTGGTTGGGCCGGTTGGCTAGATCAGGGGATTCTTGCGATAAAAATAAGTTACGATTAGTTATGTTAGTTAAATGAAGCCCTAGGAAGACCCTTGTTTTGTGGGAGGTAATCAGTGACTATGCCTCGTCAAAGGAGGAAAAAAGCAGTGATTCTATGGACCAAGTGCAAGTCTCTTCTTTGATCTGCTGACTGTGTGGCTTCGGGTTTGGTTGGATCAGTTTGAATAGTTAAGACTTTGACTGGTTAAATCAATTCTTCCACTAGATGATTTTCTTAGCGGAATCGCCCGTGCCTTCCGAACGAGAGAAGTTTTTTCGGGTTCAGTTTTGGAGGAAGTACCTGACGTTGCTTCCGCTCTGCCCCAGCGCCCTCGGAGGGGGCATCACGGAGGGGGGGTGGGGGTCTGACAAGAGACAAAGGAGAAGGATGAGTGGTTAGAGGTGGTGAGGAGAGAGGGAGTGAAGAGAGGGGGGAAGAGAGAGAGAGAGAGAGAGAGAGAGAGGTGGTCATTGGGAGGTGAACAGAGGGGGTGTGGGGTGTGAGGTAGGGGGGATTGGTCGGTGAGATGAGGGAGTGAGGGGGTGGATAGTGGGAAGTGACGAGAGGGGGTTGGTTGGTAGGGAGTGAAGAGGGGGTGTGTGAGTGAGAGAGAGGGAGCGAGTGTGCGAGAGCAAGGGGGGGTGAGTGACCAAAAAACCCCTCGACACATGGGCACCCATGTGAAGATGATGCATCTTATCGATGCCTACCAGGAGAAGTGGTTGCTCTCTCAAGCGCGGCCAGCTCCACACATGCCACTGGGAGGAGGTCGCGGAGTCGCTCGCCGTGCAAGAGGTTGGCCGATGAAGAGGCCTCCGTGTGCATGGGGCCAAGTGAGTGCCATGAGGGGTTGGGAGCTGGGGCCGGTAGGGCTTCACATGAGAGAGAGAGAGGGGGGGGGGGAGCAAACAAGGGGGGAGGGTCGGGTGAGTTGACAAGACGGGTGTGAGGTTGGTGAAAGAGGAGTGAGAGGGGGTCAGGCTGGTCAGTGAGGTGAGGGAGAGAAAGGTGGGGTGAGGGTCTCAGTTCCTCATTTGATTCATTGAAGCAACATTCATCATTTGAAGTAATTGGCTTGTGATGATGTCCCTTTGTGTGGCAGGATCCTTGTCAAATGTTGTTGAGTAGGACTTGATCCTGTCTTCTTCTACCCATGTGCTTTTTATGTTTTTATGCATACTTAAGTGCCCTTAGAAGCACATTTTCATAAAGTACAAGAATTGAGTCATATAGACTCTTATTGAAGTAGCCACTTGTTGGTGAGGATTGAAATAATTACGTCAACTTGCGAGGCTCAGATCATTGATTTATGAAGATGGTGGCATTGTTTGGAGAGGTTTGTAATTTGAAGGAAAATTCCAGGCGATGGGTTGTACCATTGACCAGGCTTTTGCCTACTATGGCCCCCCCATCCAGAGATGTACTCGGAAGTTGTCGATGTTGAGGCTTTGGTGCAAATGTTCTCCAGTGCATGAGTATTGATATGTACTCATGGAGCAACTGCTACATTAATTTAGCCAAAAGAATAGTAAGCAATAAGCTTAACAAATATATAGTGGCTATTGTGTGATATGGCTTAATCCATGATGAGGCTTAAATCGTGAAAGTGCAGGTTCTTAAGCCATGAGATGGAACTCCTTGAATTGTAATTACGTGAGATGGAATTCCGTAAATTTGCAGATTTTGACTCTCTGTGTTTTTTTTAAATTTAATTTTATTTTATGGGCCATCTAGGTCATGATTTGCAAGCAACAGCTTCTTATGTTTAAATTTCTTACTTCCAGAGGGGTGACAAGAGCATTGTTATTTTGTTCTTGATGTGCTCCTAAGTCTCCGTATTGATTCTTCAATTTGTTGTTGAAATGATATTGTGGTAGTAGGGAAGACTGGTGATTGTTTGCTTGAATAGACAAGCTCTTGTGATGGTGCTGAATGCACAAGAATGGTGGAGTGATTTGCTTGTTGGGGTTAAAGTCGGTGGTGAGGTTTTCACAATGTTTGATTTTGGCAACCATATGATGGAATAACCATCATAGTATCCTTGTTGTTAATGTACATGCATAGACACCCATCTTTGACGAACACTATAATTTGGTAGCCGATGTGGTTAGTGTTGAGGCTTTCTTCTTTGTGCAAGCTTAGGGGACATTGTGATGTGCTTGGGGACCCAAGCTTTGGTATTTCTTTGGTGGTACTCTTTGTGCTTGTAGCAGTGTTTTTGGTACCCACACTTGTTGCATTGGTGGAGTTCTTTGAGAAACTCACATAAGCTTTTTGTGGATGTTGTTGTGGAGTACTTTTCTTCTCCCTTGGCTTTTGAGTGCTTCGTTGAGGAAGAGGTTTTGACTGTCGAGGCACCCAAATTTGATTGGCACCCTCATAGTAGCCTTGAGCTACAAGTAGTTGCTTCTCCACCCACATTTGATACTATTAAGATATCTTGATTATGGTTGTCGGAGGGTGGAGTTTTCTTTTGGGGTGATGTGGAAGGTTTGGGGCCCTCCTTGACTTTGGCTGGTGCTGAGGATTTGGGTTTGAGATTCATGGGCATTGTTGATGTGATGATGAGGTTAGACTCTCTTGTGGAGTGGCTATCGATGACGAGGCCTTTGAGCATATGGTTGTCTCCTTTGATGAGGTTTGTCAACTCAATGAAGATGCATAGGCTCCGGGGTCTTTCCTTTGAGTTCCTTGTTAGAGATAGATGGTTTGGCTCTGGGAACTTCTTCAAGAATAGTTGTTGATTGTGAGGTTTTGGCATTGAACTTCGTAGGTGAGGATGGGGTTGAAGGAGTAGAGGCTTTATCGGAGTTAATTGTTGACGTAGATGGTAGGTCATTGTGTGTAGAGGGGCTTTTGTGGAAGAGGCTCGTATCCTTTTTGCATTCAGCATCATAGATATCCATTAAAGTTGGATCCTCTTCCTTGTAGTATGGTATTGTCAACTTTTTGTCGTTGACCATCATGATTACTCTATCGCTTAGCAAAGCACAGTGGTGCTTGGGCGCAGCAACAGTCCATTTATGCCCCAAGATCAAATCTACTTCCAACACATATACTCAACCACAAAAAACTTGCAAGTAAGGGGGTTAGTTTCAATATACATTGTATGTTCAAAGTACCCAAACATGGCATGTTCAAGTCTTGTGTAAAGTGTATTATTTCAGGATGTGCCGTGAGTATTGGTTGACCTAACAAACCCCATAGCTCGATTGTGTTCTCGTGTTGGATAAAGCTATGCTTGAGATGTGGTGATTTTATTCATAATTTCCAATCCAACCAGAATCCTAGGAATCTTTTCAGTAAGATATGTTGGAAGTTCCAGCTCTTGCAAGGTTTCTTCCTCCCGTTAGTAATTGTACATTGCATGCAGCAGTGTTCAAGGTAACTGTTTACATGGATTCATCTAGTGAATACAACAATTCATTTATCCAAGGTCCATCAAAGATGACATCATACTCAAGGGAATCTAGGGCAACATGAAATGTTAAGACTATTGCTTGTCGGGGTGAGTTTAGGTTGTCCTAATGACACCGAAGTGTCTATTGTCATGATGTTATGACTTGCTCGAGGGCTAATCAATGCATGTTTGCACTGAACATCATTACCTGTAGGGAAATCCAACCATACCATGATAGAATCTTCCAAAGGAACCATGGGTGTTTCGGTTATTGTTTCAACTTCAGATCTTGTGTCTATTTCATATTCCCATTCACTTTCGTCCTCTATTTGGGTCTCAAATTTTTCAAGAGTACCCAATGCGTACAATGGCACACTTGGCCCTTTGATAATTCTTAATGAGGGCTGTTTGGAAACTTACAAATCCTCACAGTCCTATTTTATGGAGTTCATTATGTCCTTGTGTAACTTAGGTTGAGCCATTAAAGATGCAAGTGTTGATATGATGTTGGCTTTATTATGAGATAACAGCATTCCTCCAAATGAGGCTTTGAGAGACTGCTTTAATCTTGTAAGGGAATTATCGAGTTTCTCACGTGCTTTCTCAAGCCTATAGTTCGTATAGTCTGTCCTCTCAAATGACTCTTCTGTAGAGAGTATCTGTAGAGAGTATGTCTTCCTTTTGAAAGGGAAAGCGCTACTCTTCTAGGCTTTAAATCTTGGTTGTTCTTTTAGGATTGGCATTATGAGGCTCAATCACAATTGGTGATCTTGTAAGATATTCAACCAAGCAAAGCATGCTCTCCTAAGGTTGCTTTTTGCTTCTGCATATGTCATGTGATCATTATTATCCATTTGGGGTGGTTGGGTGGATGCTAGTTTCTTGATTGCTCTATGTAGTGCACTGAGCAAAGAGTAAGAACTTGTTTCATCCTCACTTAGCATTTTCTGACTTTCTTTGATTTGTCAGTTTTTCATTATGTTTACCCATGCAACGAGATCAAATTTTCTTTGGGGTTTTTGTATCCTATGTCGTACATATGGGTGTTGAGGTTTGTGTGGTGGTGGTCTTTGAGATGGATGCTTTTGCATCATGTATAGCTTTTGGCTCTATCGTGTTTATGTCCCTTTTTGGGTTATGTCCTCTATAGACTCCTTTTCCTTGTTTTTAAATTCGACCTTGGTTTTGACAGCTTTTCGTCCCTTATCTTTCTTGGTTTTAGAAGGTTTTGCTCCTTCTTTGGGTTATGTTTTGAAGCATGTTCTACCCATGTTGAGGTATTGTCTTTTGCATTCATTTTGACTATTTTTCATGCCTTGGCTTGTAAACATGTAAGCACATTCAATGGCACTGTGGCTAGTTGCCCATTTTGTACACTTAAGATGTTAAGAGTTGTATTTTGTGAGACAAGTTGCATTGTTTTTTTTTTCTTCTTTTTTTTTCTTTTTTTCTTTTTTCTTTTTATACTTTCCCATAGTCCGTTTACAGCCTCAAGAGGCTTGGCGTACTCTTCGTTGGATCAAACAGGTGTTCGTTTGCCCTAATTAGCTTAGGCGACGTGAATGCTCTAAGATATTTTTCCAAAAAAAGTGTATGCTAAGAGGAGGTCCTAAAACCTATTTTCCATCACTATCTCAAGATAGAAATTTTCTCGAGAATTTCTTCCTTATTTTGTAGCACGTTTTTTAGGGTGTTCCAAAAGGAATTTTAAAAAACTCTGTAAGAGGGAGTTGTAGTATTTTTGGAGTACTACAACTTTGTTTCCCTGAGTCATCTGTGATTTTGTCGTTTAGACCCTCAAAAAGTAGCCCGAATATGGCTCATCATCGTTTTCGCACTAATATTAAGGTCGAATTTTGAGGCTACTGGTCAGAGGCCCAAATGGTCGACTTGGACTTCGGAAGACCTGGCTTACCACAATAATAGCATTCACGTGCATCATTATATTGCCTTTGCTAATTTCCACGGCCTCTTTGACTCCCCCTGCCTCTGAATTTGCCTCTTCCACCTGCATGTTGTTGTTGTTGTTGTTGATTCTGGAACCGTTGATGCTGCTGCTGCTGCTGGCCATAATTCTGATTACCTGTTCGGCCACCTCCTTGACCGCGTCCACGGCCTCCTCTACCTCGTCCTCTTCCTGAACTCGTGTGTAGAAGGCCTGTTGCTCTGAACTGTTTTTGCTTTGTGAAGACTGTTGGTCTTCACCCAAGCTCTTCTCTTCGATAGACACCAAATCTGTAAAGTTGGGAATGTTTTCCCAAGTCTGAATGGACGTCTTGAACGCCTTGTATTGTGGCCCGAGACCACGTAGACAAACTTCCACCTTGTCATCATCATCTACTGACACACCAATAGATGCAAGGGATTCCACAATACCCTTTATCTTCAACGCATAGTCATTCACAGACATGCTCTTTTTCTCCACAGTATGAAGTTCATTCTTCAACTGTATCTTACGTGCCTTGGTATTTGTTTCATAAAGCTTTACCAAGGTATCCCACGCCTCCTTGGGGGACTTGGCATCCTGAATGTGCCCAATCATGGTGTCCTGTATACTAATAGAGAGCCAATACATAACCTTCCTGGCTCCTTGGTTCTGGTCTTTAAACTCTTTCACATCTGCAGCAGTCGGATTTATATCCGGTGCCTCTTCATGCTTACCTTCTATGTAGTCCCAATAGCCTTTTCCCATCAGGAAATTCGTCGACCCGAACCTCCAAGCATGGAAGTTATTCTTATCCAGCTTCTCAGCCACAATCTGTGTTATGCCATCATTAGACATCTTGCCAAAAACACACAATTTTACCAGAAACTGCACTCTGGTTTTTTCTGCACAAATGCTGTATTTTCTGCAGCGGTACTGTAGTACTCTTAAATGTCACAACCAGTGACTTCAATGTGCATACATACACCCAATGGCAACTGTAGACCTCTTTGCAGCACCCACAGTGTCTGCACAGTCAATCTGTCTTCCTGCAGTTCTTAAAACAGAGTTCTGCAGAGAATCGATGACTTACCCGCAGTGCTCGAAATCGCCTGCTTTCTGAAAAACGGAGGTCCAGACGCGCCCGAAACGCGTTTTCGGCCCAAAAATCGTAGTTCGATAGGATTGTATAGTTGCCCTATAGCTTTACTCCCGCGAAGAAAGCTCCTCAATCAGAGACCGTTTGCCGGTGCCTCCCGTAGAGCTCCCGACAAGGGTGTAGTCACCAACACAATAGGGAAGAGTAGTTGAAGCTCTTACCCTCGTATCGCTTCCTGTGGTTCTCTTGTTTGCAGCTTAGCCCTTAGCACGAACCAGGCTCTGATACCATGAAAAGATGCAGGGGGGAAGAGAGCTTGAGCTCTTGCAAGCACACACACACACTCACAAAACCCTAATAGAGAACACACAAGGTGAGAGGCTGAAAATCTTCTTCTTCTCTACTCAACACTCAACACTCAACACACCATATACCAGAATAAGAGTACTCACCATATGAAAGGTACTCAACCAAATACATACACGGGTTCTCTATAGTGTGAACCCGACTAAATGAGCTGGCGCTATAACTATGCCAGTCTCTAGAATGGCTGTCACATAGCCTGTCATCCCACTGGCCGCAACCCAAGATCTCGCCAACCATGCCAGTGGTGTAAGTGTGGGGCCTACCCCCCAGGCGGGTCATCAGTGGTGGCCACCGCCTCACTAGACGAGCTCGATATCTCAACACTCAAGACTTTCACATGCTTCAAAACTTGCAATTATTGTGTCAATGTCTTTCAGAGATACCTTGGGGGTTGACACAAAACAAAACTAAGTCCTTCATTTTGACTTGGCTTGGCCTCCAACGCTAGTCTTTTTCCTAGGTAATAGACAGACCCATGCTTCACACGTCTTTTGAGACCTGCAAATTCAAGTTTTACCTAAACTTTCTCAAACCTCCTCCTCCCCTTCCCGAACCTCTAAATTTTTTTCCACCTCGAAGCTGTGTGAAACTCTTTCTTTATATAATATATATAATATATGATATATAGAGATAGAAAGATAGAGAGATAGAGAGATAGAGATAAGATCAGATAGCATGAAGGTGTGTGTGTGATGCTTCTCAAGGTGATAACCTTGTATCTCGTCTCCGTGTGACACCCTTTCTCTCTCCTGAGTCGCAAGGAGTACCTCCTTTTTTAAAAACCACTGGCGGTTCAAGCCAATCCCTGCTCTTTTTTTTCACCAGCCGGTGAGGGAGAGCCACCCCTCAACCATCTCCTTATCATCTCCCAACCACTCCTCCACTCATTCTTGTGCCTACTACGGCTAGGATCGTCCAACCCCTCCCCTCAACTCCTTGAAATTCTCTCTCTCGCTTCTTAGATAGTTTTTTTCCTTCCCACGTCCTTGCACCTACGGCTAGTATCATCCAACCCCTCCCCTCCTCGACTACTTGACATGGATTGGATTGGTCGAAAAGGGAGCCAGGTCTAAGGAGGCTGGTAAAGGCAAAGATAGAAGAAGAGAGGAGAGTATGCAGGCCCTTGTTTGAATGGAGGAGGGGGAGGAGGGGGCACATGAGAAAATAGGGCCTTTCTAGTCAAGACGTGAGAAGGAAAAGAACCGGCTGGCCACAAAGATGCAGAAGTGAGAGAGACTCGACATATCAAATCCATTTATTTTCAAGCTTTCTCGTGTACGAAAAGATGAAACGAATCGTCAGAAATCCAATATCAACTCCTAATACCTCCAGCTTGCCACGTTGCTAATACCTCCAACAATGGTGATTTTTACTCCTAATACCTCCAGCTTGCCACATTGCTAGAAAGATGTCTCTCAATAATAGATAGAATAGATACTTTCACATTGTACGTTGGAAAGCGCAAAGTGCAAAGGGTTGTAAATTTTTATATCATTTTGATGAATCGAACATTGATGATCCGTCTGTAAGGCGATTGAACATGTAAATGAAATGAGAAAGCATTTAAAATGTGTAAGATGTTTGTTTTATAAAAGAAAAAGGAGAGAAAGCTTTGAAAGGTCTTGTTTGTTAATCAATATACACATATACTTTCACATGTTCATTGTACCTTGGAAAGTGCAAGATTTGTGAATTTTTCTATCATTTTGATGAATCAGCCACCATTGACGGATCTGTCCATAAGGTGATTAAATAAGAGATTGAACATGTAAATGAAATGAGAAAGCATTTATTATTATAAATATTTTCTTTAAAAAAAAGTGAAAGAAGGGAGCGCTTAGAAAGGTCTCGTTTGTTAATTAATACTAGTATTGGACCCGCGCGTTGCTGCGGGGCAGGTAGAGTTCCAGAAAAAATAGGCTCAATTTCTCTAATTTAGGTCATGTTTTAAGTAAACACAATACATTATTTCAAGTGACTTCATATATACATATCTCAAAATAACATCCATGTCTCGTAGATTTATAGCGAAAACAAAAATATCATAGTAATGTAGCATACGAAGATGCAAAAAAGGACCAATATTACATATTCTCAAAATGCACCACAAAATACGTATTCTCAGTCGGTAATGCCAAAATCAACAAATTGCAGTGGCCAAAGCAACATACCCTTGTCTATGTACTCGCGCAAGCAAACAATTATACAAATAGGTCTTGCCCGATCCCCCCGGACCATCTAGGGAAAAAATGTCACATGCATCTGTCGCAATTGCATGCATTACAACATCGAAAGCAACACGCTGGCTATCTGTTAATGTTGACTCCATAGCACTTGACAGGTTAGATTGTTCGACAGTATCAAAAGATCTCTCTTCCAAAAGCAATCTATTTTCACCCAAGACTTCCAAATCAGTTCTGTTTAGTTCAGGCATTCCTTCAAAATCTGCCAATGTTCGTCTCTGAGCATGAAGAATTTATTCTAAATGTAGTAGTGCATGAGTTTCAGCCAATTGTTCAATACCAATAAACTGACCCCTGCTTCTCGATAACTGGTATAGAAAATCTTCTATCATTTCTTCTTGAAATCTCTTCCATAATATTCTTGGACAAGAATGCATGCATATACTCTCTCTCTCTCTCTCTCTCTCTCTCTCTCTCTCTCACACACACACACACACACATGTACACACTACACATACACTAATATAAACGCACACTCTCTCCTCCCACACAGACTATCACCTACGTAGAAATTATCTGCCTCTCTCACTCTCTCTCTCTCTCTCTCTCTCTCTCACACACACACACACACACACATGTACACACCGCACATACACTAATGAAAACACACACTATCTCCTCCCACACAAACTATCTCCTACATAGAAATTCTCAGCCTCTCTCTCTCTCTCTGTCTCTCTCTCATGCACACACACACTCTCTCTCTCTTCACGCACACTCTCTCACATAGAAACTCTCTCTCTCTCTCTCTCTCTCTCTCTCTCTCTCTCTCACACACACTTAAATAGATTTACACACATATATATAATTTTAATAAATTAAATTTTAGATTAAATTTTAATGGTAGGGATGAGTGGTGAGGTGTGCTCACTCTCAAATAAATGCATCTTACATGTAATCTCTCTCTCTCTCTCTCTCTCTCTCTCTCTCTCACACACACACACACACATGCACATGCATACCCTCTTTCTCTCACATACACATGCACACACTCTCAAATGTCGAAACTCTCTCTCTCTCTTACACACACACACACACACACATGTACACACATGCACATGTACTAATGCAAACACACACTCTTTCCCCCTACACACTCTCAAATGTCGAAACTCTCTCTCTCTCTTACACACACACACACACACACACACATGTACACACATGCACATGTGCTAATGCAAACACACACTCTTTCCCCCTACACACTCTCACACATAGACTTCTATGTCTCTGTCTCTCTGTGTGTTTCTTTCTCTCTCTCTCTCTGTCTCTCTCCCCTCCACTCACACACACACACACACACATACACACATGCACATGTACTAATGCAAACACACACTCTTTCCCCCTACACACTCTCACACACATACACTAATGAAAACACACACTATCTCCTCCCACACAAACTATCTCCTACATAGAAATTCTCAAGCTCTCTCTCTCTCTCTCTCTCTCTCTCTCTCTCTCTCTCACACACACACACACACACACTTTAAATAGATTTGCACACATATATATAAAATTTTAATTAATTAAATTTTAGATTAAATTTTAATGGTAGGGATGAGTGGTGAGGTGTGCTCACTCTCAAATAAATGCATCTTACATGTAATCTCTCTCTCTCTCTCTCTCTCTCTCTCTCTCTCACACACACACACACACACACATGCACACCCTCTTTCTCTCACGTACATATGCATACACTCTCAAATGTCAAAACTCTCTCTCTCTCTCTTACATACACACACATGTACACACATGCACATGTACTATGCAAACACACACTCTTTCCCCCTACACACTCTCACACATAGACTTCCATGTCTCTGTCTCTCTCTGTGTTTCTCTCTCTCTCTCTCTCTCCCCCCTCCACACACACACACACGCTATCTCTCTTCTCACACACACACACACACGCTATCTCTCTTCTCACACACACTCTCCCACATATAGAAACTCTCTCTCTCTCTCTCTCTCTCTCTCTCTCTCTCTCACACACACACACACACACACAGATACATTCATGCACACACACAAACACACTTCTTTCTCATGCACACGTGCACACACACACACACTCTCTCTCTCTCACACACACAAACACACACCCACATGTAAATATATATTATCTATAATATTATGTTTTATTATATTTAGAGACGTATACCTATATATACATGTGCATTTATAAAATAAATAAACACATACACATATATTTTTAATTAATATTAAATTTTAACACGTGGGGATGCATGATGAGGTGTGTTCACTTTTAAATAAGTGTATCTTATATACAATGTCTTTTGTCTTCTCTTTTGCATACATGCATACATATGTATGTGTTATACACATGTGTGTATGTGCAAGCTTGAGTATGTGTGCAAGTGTGCGTATCTCTATATGTTGCATGTGTGTCCATGTGTGCAAGTGTGTGAATGTGTGTTTGTATGCGTGTGTGCACATATCATAAGCTTGTGTCTGTGTGTTATGTGTGTGTGTGTGTGCATGAACATACATGTGTGTGTCGATATACATATAAATCTATTTATATATACATGCTTACATACCTATAGATACACATACATACATAATATATATACGTGTGTGTGTATGTATATTCTCTCTCTTACACATGCACATAATATATATGTTTGTGTGTGTATGTGCAAGCTTGAGTATGTGTGCAAGTGTACATATCTCTATATGTTGCACGTGTGTCCATGCGTGAGAGTGTGTGTATGTGTGTTTGTATGCGTGTGTGTACGTATCATGTGCTGGTGTATGTGTGTTGTGTGTGTGTGTGCATGAACATACATAAATCTATTTATATATACATGCTTGCATACCTATAGATACACATACATACATAATATATATAAGTGTGTGTATCTATAGGTATGTAAGCATGTATACAAAGATTTCATTGAAAGATGTGAGATGAGATCTTCTTAGATTCAAATTCAAAATTGCATTGGAAGATGTGAGATTTGGCTCCTCCTCACACACATGTACACACATGCACATGTACTAATGCAAACACACACTCTTTCCCCCTACACACTCTCACACATAGACTTCCATGTCTCTGTCTCTCTCTGTGTTTCTCTCTCTCTCTCTCTCTCTCTCTCCCCTCCACTCACACACACACACACACACGCTATCTCTCTTCTCACACACACTCTCCCACACATATAGAAACTCTCTCTCTCTCTCTCTCTCTCTCTCTCTCACACACACATACACACACACAGAGAGATACATTCATGCACACACACAAACACACTTCTTTCTCGTGCACACGTGCATTCTCTCTCTCTCTCTCTCTCTCTCTCTCTCTCTCTCTCTCACAAACACACCCACATGTAAATATATATTATCTATAATATTATGTTTTATTATATTTAGAGACGTATACCTATATATACATGTGCATTTATTAAATAAATAAACACATATACACATATATTTTTAATTAATATTAAATTTTAACATGTGAGGATGCATGATGAGGTGTGTTCACTTTTAAATAAGTGTATCTTATATACAATGTCTTTTGTCTTCTCTTTTGCATACATATGTATGTGATTGTGTGTGCACATACACACGTATGTGTGATTGTGTAATGTCTTCACGCGTGCATGTATTGTGCAAGTGTCTTGATTGTGTGTATGTGTTAGTGTGTATTTGTTGTGTGTGTGTGTGTGTGTGTACATGGTGTGTATGTTTTTATATATGTGTATCCATAGCGAGTGTCTGCATGTACGTGTGTGTGAGCATGTGAATATACTCGTGTGTACATCTATGTGTGTGCACGTGCAAGTGCATATGTGAGTGTGTGCATGTCTATGTGTGTGCACATGTACTTGTGTATGTGAGTGTATTTATGTGCTTGTGTGCATGTATACACATGTGTGTATGTGCAAGCTTGAGTATGTGTGCAAGTGTGCATATCTCTATATGTTGCATGTGTGTCCATGTGTGCAAGTGTGTGTATGTGTTTTGTATGCGTGTGTGCACGTATCATGTGGTTGTGTCTATGTGTTATGTGTGTGTACATGGTGTGTATGTTTTTATATATGTGTATCCATAGCGAGTGTCTGCATGTACATGTGTGTGAGCATGTGAATATACTCGTGTGTACATCTATGTGTGTGCACGTGCAGGTGCATATGTGAGTGTGTGCATGTCTATGTGTGTGCACATGTACTTGTGTATGTGAGTGTATTTATGTGCTTGTGTGCATGTATACACGTGTGTATATGCAAGTGTGCATATCTCTATATGTTGCATGTGTGTCCATGTGTGCAAGTGTGTGTATGTGTGTTTGTATGTGTGTGTGCACGTATCATGTGGTTGTGTCTGTGTGTTGTGTGTGTGTGTGTGTATGCATGAACATACATGTGTGCATCGATATACATATAAATCTATTTATATATACATGCTTACATACCTATAGATACACATACATACATAATATATATGTGTGTGTGTGTATGTATATTCTCTCTCTTACACATGCACATAATATATATGTTTGTGTGTGTATGTGCAAGCTTGAGTATGTGTGCAAGTGTACATATATCTATATGTTGCACGTGTGTCCATGCGTGAGAGTGTGTGTATGTGTGTTTGTATGCATGTGTGTACGTATCATGTGCTGGTGTCTGTGTTGTGTGTGTGTGTGTGCGCATGAAAATACATAAATCTATTTATATATACATGCTTACATACCTATAGATACACATACATACATAATATATATAAGTGTGTGTATCTATAGGTATGTAAGCATGTATACAAAGATTTCATTGAAAGATGTGAGATGAGATCTTCTAATATTCAAATTCAAAATTGCATTGAAAGATGTGAGATTTGGCTCCTCCTCATGCTTGAAGGAGGAGTGGTTATTTTAAATTAGCCCCACCTCCTTTGCCCACGTGGAGGGAGGTGGGGTTCTCCTTAATCCTGTATAGATATGTATGTGATTGTGTGTGCACATACACACGTATGTGTGATTGTGTAATGTCTTCATGCGTGCATGTATTGTGCAAGTGTCTTGATTGTGTGTATGTGTTAGTGTGTATCTGTTGTGTGTGTGTGTGTGTGTGTGTGTGTGTGTGTGTGTGTACATGGTGTGTATGTTTTTCTATATGTGTATCCATAGCGAGTGTCTGCATGTACGTGTGTGTGAGCATGTGAATATACTCGTGTGTACATCTATGTGTGTGCACGTGCAGGTGCATATGTGAGTGTGTGCAGGTCCATGTGTGTGCACATGTACTTGTGTATGTGAGTGTATTTATGTGCTTGTGTGCATGTATACACATGTGTGTATGTGCAAGCTTGAGTATGTGTGCAAGTGTGCATATCTCTATATGTTGCAGGTGTGTGTATGTGTGTTTGTATGCGTGTGTGCACGTATCATGTGCTTGTGTCTGTGTGTTATGTGTGTGTGTGTGTGTATGCATGAACATACATGTGTACGTCGATATACATATAAATCTATTTATATATGTGTGTGTGTGTGTGAGTGTGTGCATGTCCATGTGTGTGCACATGTACTTGTGTATGTGAGTGTATTTATGTGCTTGTGTGCATGTATACACATGTGTGTATGTGCAAGCTTGAGTATGTGTGCAAGTGTGCATATCTCTATATGTTGCATGTGTGTCCATGTGTGCAAGTGTGTGTATGTGTGTGTGCACGTATCATGTGCTTGTGTCTGTGTGTTATGTGTGTGTGTGTATGCATGAACATACATGTGTGCATCGATATACATATAAATCTTTTTATATATACATGCTTACATACCTATAGATACACATACATACATAATATATATAAGTGTGTGTATCTATAGGTATGTAAGCATGTATACAAAGATTTCATTGAAAGATGTGAGATGAGATCTTCTAATATTCAAATTCAAAATTGCATTAGAAGATGTGAGATTTGGCTCCTTCTCACGCTTGAAGGAGGAGTGGTTATTTTGAATTAGCCCCACCTCCTTTGGCCACGTGGAGGGAGGTGGGGTTGTGGTTAATCTTGTATAGATACATATATACTTTCATGTATGTTCATTGTACCTTGGAAAGCGCAAAGTCCGAAGGCTTGTGAATTTTTCTTTGTTTTTAACTACTTTTAAAAAGGTTGATCTGGTTGCGGGTTGCAACTTGCACTGTGATGGACGGGGGCGGAAGGAGTGAGTGCCTTGTGATGTCTCTCCAGACTCTCTCTCTCTCTCTCTCCCACACAACGAGCATCACAAATTTCTCTAGTTTTCGGTTGCAACTTGCACTGTGATGGACGGGGGCGGAAGGAGTGAGTGCCTTGTGATCTCTCTCTCTCTCTCTCTCTCTCTCTCTCTCTCTCTCTCTCTCTCTCCCCGCACAACGAGCATCACAAATTTCTCAAGTTTTCGGTTTTCGGTTTAGGTGAGCTCATTTTTGTGTTTTCGCATGTGCAAATCATAGATTTACGATCTATTTGAGGTAATATTATATATATTATAACGTGTGTAAGAGTATTTTCAGAATTTAGTGGAGGCTATGCTGCCTTTGAGAGAGAGGGAGAACAACAATTGATCCCCCTTCGCACTTCATGATATAGCACAAACTCTAAAGGGTGGGTTGGTGGTTGGTCTATTTTATGTGCTTTTGAGAGGGAGGGAGAACAACTATCAATCCCTCTTTGCACTTTATGATATAGCACCAAGACATAACACATAATTAGTGAGGCACAGCTTGAATTCTTTCTTCTTCTGTTGAACTCCTTCCCACTTTCCAACTCCTCTTCATGCAATTATGTTTGCTCTAAATCCACGTAAGATAACTTGAGCAACTTCTATTACCTTTTCAACCTAATCTTTGGTAACTACATCCTTAGCTTGTGATCATGCATATTTATGCCCCATTAGATCCCTTGAGCAACTTCTTCATTTGCAATCTAATCTTTGGTTGCTTGGAATAGCACTATCTTGTGATCAAAGTGTGCTTAGCATACTTATGCCCCTTGAATGACCCCAATAACAACAATAAAGAACTACTACCTAAACCATAAACAACATCAATATATTGTGTATACATGTTCACATGTACTCGCCGCACGCCTCACACACAAGGTTGGCCTTGTAGGTGAAGAGATGGATTTGTAGAGATCTCTTGCACAATCAGAAGATCTAATTTAACCAATTTAGTAAACATTCTTTTACAGAATATGATACAAAGATAGATTACCATGTACATTCAAACTGATTTTAGGGAACACCCAATGCATGCATGACAAGGAGATCAGGATGGTGAAACAAGAGAGGTTCAAATACTCAAGTGGAACTCAAATAATAGGTATGACCCTCCAGCAATGACCAAGAGGAGCCTCTCGTTAAGCAACAACTTGTAGTGAACGTGGCTCAGAAGGGTGCTCTAACATTAGCGAAGGCGTATGAAATCTTTGCAAGGCTAAGAATGGACTCTCTCAATAGTCATCATCATGTTCACACTACTACAATTGCACTCATGCCGCTAACTCGAACTGCATCTTCAAGGCGCCAATTTCGTGGCCGTGGCATGCTTGGCTTTCATGCCAAAGCTTCATACCAAAGAAAACATCACGCCATCTTATACAACAATCTTTTGCTACTGAAGTAGCCTCCGCCCCCTCTGAGTTATCAGAGGAGCGGCAATTAGAGAGCGCGCCTACACCCCCGATCCGCCTACAAACTATCATCCACAAACACCATCAAGATGTGAAGAAAGAGCGTTTTTTTCTCTGCAAATTCATTGATGCAGAAAGAGCGTTTTAGTTAGGTCGATATTTAGCTTACATTGGAGGAATATGATAATAAATAAATAAGGTTTATATCATGAAATGTGATAATAAATAAATAAGGCCTAGGCAAAGAAGAACCTTTGACCTCAAGGCCTCACCTTCTTGAGCCAAGAATGATGTACCTTATTTGCTTGAGCATTTACCTTAACCACTTACTCACTTTCATTAAGCTTGTACCTTCAAACCCTAATGGGTATCATGTAACCAACATGCACAAAAGCTTTTGTTGTAATTATGGAGTAGACACTGCCCTTGACCAATCCATAAAGCAAGTGGTAAGACCCTCCCTTTCTCTTTCCCATATAAATCTACCTCATAACCATTACTCTAAGAAAGGAAGGCCCTCATTGCCCATAGAGGAGGTATGGTATTCAAGGAAGCATCAAGCATGTTGAAAGAACATCTATGTGCAAACCACTTAAGCAAGGGTGGCAGCCTTGTTTTGATCATTGTGTGAGAATGGTCAAGGTGGAAAGCATATGGAAGCAATGGCATGTATGTCTAAAGCATGTCAACTACAAGAAGTCAAGCAAGCACAAAGAGTGGGATGCACCATCATTAAGGTGTACATCTTCATCGACATCAAATAAAGACTTAGATGGCATCATTGTTTTAGCCTCTAAGGCTCTAGGAACATAGTTATAAGTCCTAGATAAACCACACCACCTATATTCCTAACCTTGTACGCCTAATGTTATAAAGGTATCCTATGTTCAATACCACCTATTCTATTTTTTAATAGTTAGTATTGAGGGGGGGGTATTAAGAGACTAAGGTTATGTAAAAGGGAAAGAGAAGGGTGTGTGTGTGAAGGGACTTAAGGTCCACTAGCTCACCTATTTAAAGGTGGAGCTAGAAGGCAATTTGTATGGAGCAAGAAGCCTAGTTGTATTTTGAACAGCTTAATAAAGCAAGATATTGTCTTGTATTTTGGGAGTCCCTCTCCTCCACATACTTGATGTAGCATGAGCACCACGAATTCTAACACTAAGGACTGGTAACCCTAAGTATCCTGGTGTTCATCTAAAGTGTTTGAATAAGCGTTTCAATTTTATGTTACTTTAGTACCTTGTGTAATTGCAAAAATATTCCTTCTTTTAAGAAAAGTTTTTAGTATTTGAGCAATGATAATGACTTGGAGCAAAATGCATGGGTTATGTTGATGTCTTGAGTCATATCCAAAATAACTTTGTTCATTTTGATGTCTTTAAACAATCTTCATTGTTAACCCCACTGCACATGCACCATAACCACATTGAGCATATTGGATCCTTTAGCGCGCGCACACACACACACACACACACACACACACAAACACACACACACAGATATATATATGAGAGAGAGAGAGAGAGAGAGGGAGCCCGAAAATCAAGCTACACAATAAAACAAAGGTTTGAAATGTTATTTTGTGCGCTTCTAGAACCACACACATAAAATTTTGTGTGAAATCTTAATATTTATCAACCTTTCATGATATATTTATACTAATAGGCTTTTAAAAGATGAAATCTAGATTACGGCACTAGGCCATGCTCTAGAGTCCACCCTTCACCACTTTGAGTCATGGTGCCTACCAAGATAGAGAAAGCACTAAAATACTTGTAACTTGAGGTTAAGGCTTTAGTAGCAAGCTTGGATCACCTTAAGGGCCTAGACTAAAGAGGTCGATGATTATCCTTACAATCATTTTGGGCTTCTTCATGTTTACTTAAACCCTTAACCCTTATACCAAGGTGACGGACGGTATAATAAACCCTCCGTTCCCCGTCATAATGCCTTTTCATGCAACTTCATTAAGCTTACAAATGCACTTATGTAGATGGTTACACAAACCACTTCCTAGTTGATCTCAAGCTTTCATCCCAAATTTCTAACTTAAAGAAAGAATGAGAAACAAGAAAAAGAGGATGTCAAAGATGAACATTTCTTCTTCTTCTTCTAATTTCATAAGATGATAGGAGGAAAAAGGATAAGAAAAAGATGACAATGATTCAAAACAAAAAGCATAGAGTAAGGATGATTCTTTACTCGAAGAAAGAAGATCTTCTTGGCATTAATATTTTTGTTATTTTTTTTCTTACTGTGCAAAACCATATAACATAAAAGCTTATGCTTATTACAAAAGGTTTGAAATGTTATTTTGTGCGCTTCTAGAACCACACGCATAAAATTTTTTGTGAAATCTTAATACTTATCAGCCTTTCATGAAATATTAATACTAATAGGCTTTTAAAAGATGAAATCTAGATTAGGGCACTAGGCCATGCTCTAGAGTCCACCCTCCACCACCACCCTCCACCACTTTGAGTCATGGTGCCTACCAAGATAGAGAAAGCACTAAAATACATGTAACTTAACAAGCTTGCATCACCTTAAGGGCCTAGACTAAAGAGGTCGATGATTATCCTTACAATCATTTTGGGCTTCTTCAGGTTTACTTACACCCTTAACCCTTATACTAAGGTGACAAAAGGTATAATAATCCCTCCGTTCCATGTCATAATGACTTTTCATGCAACTTCATAAGCTTACAAAATGCACTTATGTAGATGGTTACACAAACCACTTCCTAGTTGATCTCAAGCTTTCATCCCAAATTTCTAACTTAAAGAAACAATGAGAAACAAGAAAAAGAGGATGTCAAAGATGTTGAACAATTCTTCTTCTTCTTCTAATTTCATAAGATGATAGGAGGAAAAAGGATAAGAAAAAGATGACAATGATTCAAAACATAAAGCATATAGGAAGGATGATTCTTTACTCGAAGAAAGAAGATCTTCTTGGCATTAATATTTTGTTATTTTTTTTCTTACTGCAAAACCATAGAACATAAAATACAAAACCATAGGATATGAAGATCACAATTAAGGCTCATGAAAAGCCTTATTTCTTTTAGTTATTGTATAGCATGCCTTGCAAATACGAAGAGCCTTTAAGTTATATGAATACGAAGAGCCTTTAAGTTATATGAATAAGATACATATTGTCTCCCACAACTCCAAGGCAATGTGCGATCATGCTCAGGGTCTTCACAAGGCTTATCGCCTTGTGGTCGTTTTCCAAATTTGGAAGTACCTCTATACCCAAAACATTTCCTCCCTGCCTTTCGACCTCTCTTTGTACTAAGATTGTTAATTGTACTTGAATTATCACCATCCTTCTTCATCATATCTTCCATTATTCTTGTGCATTCTCTAATGCAACCACATAGTTGTGGGATGGTCCATGCATGTAAACCACTGACCACATGCCTCCATGATGGCATATCATCCTCTGGATATACTCTCCTATGCTGATCCCAAAAGAAGGTCATGCAAAAAAGACTCTCTGTGCTAACCATGGAGCCACAAATACCAATGCTCCCACTCTTTGTAGACACGGCATGTGGCCATCCTGGAGGGATGAAAACCATAGAGCCTACCTTTTCCACAAAGGAAATATGTGGTTTAGGCATTCGTGAGCTCCCACTTGTCAAATATTCCACAAAGGAAATATGTGGTTTAGGCATTCGTGAGCTCCCACTTGTCAAACATTCTTTCCATTCCCTCATCATTTCTAAGTTATGTGGATTCCAAAAGTGCCATGTCTTTGTTCATGTAAGTAGAAGCATCCAACCCATTTGACACATAGGATCGATATGAGAAGTTGAATAAAATGTTTACTTGAAAACAAAATACCCAGTCTATATTGCATTGGTGTTCTTCCAAGCGACTCCATCAAGGAAGGTAAAATATCATCTTTAAACTTTGGGTATCCCTCTACAAACTCAAGGATACGATTTCCTATAGGTATCATTTGATCCAAAATGCTTAAACATTCACTTTCTTATAACTTCTTAAAACCCTTTCCCCATTATTCTTCACTGCAGTAACTTGCACTTCACCCAAATTCTCTATCACAAGTGCCTCAAATGCTCCCTCTTTAGTACAACATGTAACAATGGTTTGTACTGTAAATCCCTTCATGAGCAATACTTTGACTTGGTGCTTGCACAAGTTTCCTTTTTGTGCCCATTCACATGTATATCATGCCCAATCACAATCTACATTAAAGACTGTTTATGTAAAAGAAGAGTTTGACATGCTTCTAACCTTTGCAATTTCACAACCATTGTCGACTTCAAAATGGACACTCTCATCCAGAATCCCTTGTGCTCTCTCCAAGGAATTTTCAAGTAGTGTCTCAATAAGGTGGTTTCTCTTAAAACCACTCTTTTTCATCTCATCTCGATACCAATAGTATATTAAGGCATTGGAGACAAGTTGATGTATGAGCCAATTCACTCTTTTCATGATGAACATGAAAAGCATTGGCAGTACATCGTACACCAAAAAACAATGGAAGAATGCCACCCTCCAGGCACCAGTAGAAGTAATCCTCGTATATTTTGCTGAAAAATGTACATATTTTCAAGTGTAATTTTTACTTATAATGTATATATTTTTTCGTGTGTAATTTTCTATATTCTTTTTACAAAAGTATGCATACTTGTCAACAATTTATACCATTTATGCATAAATCTTAACATACTTAGCTTAATATGCATGCCCCCACCACCCATGTTTCTTCAAAATCACAAGATGGAGATTAAGTATTAGCGTATTTACAATATCCTATCAATTATAGAAGACAATCAAGTACGTACCAATGCGTGCTTCCCAATAAGTAGAAAAGTAATCCATGAATTTTTCTTCATGTGAAAAGTCAGTCAACAGGCATTTGTTATATCAGCTCATGCGTACAAAGGTGTACAATAGCCTAAACTAGCAACTTGCAACTTACACAAACTTTTAAAAATATATATTTTACCATTACGATAGATAGACACATGAATTCCCCAAACTTAACAAACACTAAAGTGGGATTTAGCTCCTTGGAGTCTATAAACAAAATCCATGAGCATCGTACATTAACCCCTTCCTTTTTTCAAAGTAAACACTTGCTTAAAATATTTACTTTAGCACAAAGTAAATATAGGTAACACATGTTATTCCCCTTATTGCAGATAGCAATAACACATGTTAGTTAAGTGACCTTTTTTTGAGATTAAAATGCAAGGTACCGTTAATCCAAGATCATTAATCGATTATATGAGCCTTCTTAATGTCTTTCCACAAAACGATAATTAAACACCAGAACATTAACCTTAGCTTAGAGTTATACTTGTCTCCTTTTTCCTTTAGGTGAACACCAGGATACTTAGGATTACCAGTCCTTAGGTCTTAAATCTCATAATTGAAGTCTTGAGGTCAAAGGTTCTTCTTTGCCTAGGCCTTATTTATTTATTATCACATTCCATAATATAAACCTTTCATGGTTTACATGCTTGAAGCCACTAGAGAAGTAAAGAAAAGAACGAAGCGGTATGGCTTGACAAAGCTTTTCGATGACTATCCGACGTTATTGACGGATTATTTGGAGGCTTTTCCGTCAAGTTAAGCAGAAGGAGATGTCGCGTGCATCCCGCACTTGGATGCCACGTAGACATATCTGTACAGAAGGTGCAGGATCTGGGGTGGATCTTCAGGTTGTACTCCATCAGGTTTGCAGTCCTCGGCATCCCATAGGTATTGGGGCAAGTGCGGGCTTCCTTGACGATGTTAACCACCATGAAAAAAAGTCATTCTTCCTCTAGTTCTTGGTAGCTTCAATGGGTCGTTCTTTTTCGAATGTATTCACCGGATAGGCATAATCAAAGAACCCGCGGGTTGGTTCAGTGTAACAGCACAGCTCGTCTGCATTTGGTTTGAGTGGGGGTCTTGTGAGTAAATGAGAAGGTATGTAAAAAATGATAGACAATAAAATAGTAAGATGGAAACATGCATGATCAATAGCAGGTATGGGTAAATAGCTAAGATGCATATTGGGTGACTCATGTAAAGTTAACTAGAAAGAAGCCTTTCAATCACTTCACTTTTCCTATAAGACTCGTTCGCATTGGAACTGTGCAGTTCCATGGAAATGAACACTGAAGAGAACAAAAAAAGGGCAAACTCATAAGTCTTGATGGAATACAGTGTTGGGTCCTAAGAGTGACCTTGAGTGACACTACTATGCATGCGATATGAATGGACATTCCGTTCGTGTAGAACATGAACTTCCATATGCGAATGCGGATGTCAAAGCATTGTTGGTGCCAATTTGGGTAGCAATGAAAATTTACCTATTGGGAAGAGGTCCAACACTATGCAATGGTCTAGGTACTCAGTGCATGGCACGGTATGAGAATCCAACTATCAGAAGACAATTTTACAACATTCAATCATCTTGGTCTGTTGTAGATTTTTAGGAATGGTCACAATGAATTCTCTTCTTGGGCCCACATGACAAATTCCATTGTGCAGTTTCACATGAATGGCAGTTCCAGAAGGTTTTTGATCAGAAGGCTGGGAGTGATGATTGTCCATATCTCCATGAAGATCTAGACAAATTCTGATCTTAAATGCTCCATGGGAAGGGCTCCATGCAAAACATTTTGCAATAGGTGTTGTGGCCATTAAGTCGAGCTTGTTACATTGACACATAAAAGGAGGGATTTTCCCTTGTGTGCTTTATGAGGTTGAAATTTTGATAAGCTCCCAATGCTTCATTGATTCATGTGGTGTGGGGTCTTGCTCATGTGTGAAGTTCATGCCTATTTCTGACCTTCTCTCCTATCATGAATGCACAAGTAGAACCATGGTTAGAAGTGTTACCTCGGAGTGGGGATGGAGATGAGGATAAGGGTGCTGCTGCTGGCAAGAAGGAGGAAGAAGCTATGAAGAAGAAGCACATTGATCGCGCGGGTGGAAATGAGGAAAAAAGATCTTTTTGAAAAGCCATTTTTTTCCATGCAAACTAATTAAAATGAGGAAAAAAGATCTTTTTGAAAAGCCATTTTTTTCCATGCGAGCGAGCTTGATCCACGCGAATGAGTGCCTTCTTTCATGTGAGTGAACCTATTCACGCAAATGAACCTACAAGATCAAGAAGAGGCTTTCTTTGGAGATGGTGTGCTTTTAGGAGATTCACATCTGCAATTATTAGTAAGTGGTCAGACCATATGTTGGGGCTCATTCCAAAGTATCTGAAAATTTTTTAATGCATAGAATGCGAGCGGTAGGTGTTTTCTCAAAGCTTTGGGGTTGAGGGTCTTATTGGTCTGTAGGGAGGCTTGTTGTTTCATTTGGTGTTTAGGTTAGTACTATACAAACACCTTGTGGCAATGAAACGATGAAAGGAATTCCGGTTTTAGGCCTTGGTCTACTATTGCATCTAGTGGCTCTAGGTTCTCTTTCAAGGCATCAAAATAGGACGTGATTTGCTCTATGAGATTGATACCCAACATTTGGATACAAACGTGCAATTCCTTCATTGTAATGTGCTTATTATGGGCCAACAGATGCAATTGAATTGTAGTGTTATTGCATTCGCTGACTTGGCCAATCATTGCTAGAGATGTAGGAGCAACGTAGTTTGGTTTGTTAATTGCTTCCTTCTTGATGGTAAGTGTGCTAATGGGTTGTAAGATGCTTGCTTTTCTTGAAATGTTCCTAACTCTAGCATAGATGTGGTTATAGGGTGAGGGGCATAAGACGGTAGGAATCTTCCCAATTCAGCATTTTCTAAACCTACCTATTGAGCAAGCATGAGGATTACATATGATGTTTCCTTGTCTACAAGTGCCCTAATCTTAGGTGTGATGTTTCAAAGTTCATGAAGCGCCTCAATAGGGAAAATTCCTAGGTCATTCATTTCTTCAATTGTTGATACGTACCTAAGGTACATGCATGCAATACCAATGGATTTGAGTTCTGTTGCAAGAGCTTAAGCAGCAACCTTTTCATCAAGCAAGAATCACTGATGGAACTATTTAAGGGTTCACGGTATGAGACCCTTCCTTCACGCAACCTAAAACAAAAACAAAAATCAAAATTTACAAAATTCGTCAATTTCGTTTCACAGCGTAAACTGCACCCTACTAGTTCACGACATGAAAGGGGGTCTGTTGGCAAAAATTCAAAAACCCCCTTGTTTGGAGGTCCGTATCTTCTAAACCCTATATCTGATGAAGGCGATCTAGGACTCATTAGAAAGCTGACATCGAGCTCTTCAACTTTGGACTCGGCCGTCCGAAGTTAGAGTCGATCATTTTGGCCTCCATGAGCATTCTCGAAATTCAATCTGAAAATCGAGGCAAAAAAAAACTCAAAAACCACAAAAAATGGCATGAAAATGAGACTAACCATATTTGCACTACTTTTTGAGGGTCTAAACGACAAAATCACGGACGACTCAAGGAAACAAAGTTGTTGTTCTCCAAAAATACTACAATCTCCCAAACCGTATATCCGATGAAGACGCTCTAAGACTCATTGGAAAGCTGACATCGAGCTCTTCAACTTTGGACTCAACTATCCAAAGTCAAAATCGATCATTCTAGCCTCCACGAGTAGCCTCAATTAGACCCAAAAATCGAGGTAAAAAACAGTCCAAAAACCACAAAAAACAGCATGAAAACGACGACAAACCATATTCAGGCTACTTTTGAGAGTCTAAACGACAAAATCATGAACGAATCAAGGGAACAAAGTTCTAGTACTCCAAAAATACTACAACTCTCTCATACAGAGTTTTTCAAAATTCCTTTTGAAACACCCTCAAAAACATACTACGAAACAGGGAAAATAATTTCTTTTTTTTTAAGACAGTGATGGAAAATAGGTTTTAGGATCTCCTCTTCCATCTGGGAAGTTAGTAACATACGCTTTTCTTGAAAAATTATCTCTAAGAGGTCATTCGCGTATGCATATACCGCCTAAGCTAATTAGGGCAAACGAACACCCATTTGACCCAACAATGAGAACCCCAAGCCCCTCGAGGCTGTAACGGATTCGCGTATGTATATACCGCCTAAGCTAATTAGGGCAAACGAACACCCATTTGACCCAACAATGAGAACCCCAAGCCTCTTGAGGCTGTAATAACGGATTGTGAGAGTATAAAAAGCCAAAAAATAAACTGTGTTTGCTCATTAAGGAGCATTTAGGCACTCCGACATAGCAACGATAGAAGGATTGCCAGGGATCACACAAGGATTGAACCCAATGGCTGACATTTTCGAGCCATTGAGATCTATGCCGAAAATGCACCTCCCAATACCATTGACAATGCCTATAACAAGCATGTCATCAGATTTTACCCCCCCTTGTCACTTTGATCCCACCGGGCTTTGGTCCCTTACCTAACATTCTTACAAATCCTATAGGTACCAACCCTTTCCTAGATGCCCACACCTTGGACATACTGACTAGTCTAGGAAGGGGGTAGCCCAAGGACTCAATGAGTCTCTCCCAACAAGAGCATTCACATACAGCCTCAGTGACATACAGAAATATGGTCATACAGATTTCCAATATGATGAGCAAATAGGACGGAACAACAGACCCTGTTCAATTCATTAAAATATTTGAACAGAGATGTGAAGCCTTTGGAAATCCCAACTATCCCACCAAGGTACATGCATTGAACCTATGCTTAGAGAGAAAAGCTAGTCAATGGTTCATCACATTGATGCCGGCAATCAAGACCAACTTCAGAACCTTGAAAACACCCTTTATCCATGGTTTTTCAAGACAAGGTGATCGGTGGAGTGCAGCAAAAAAACTCTATTCAATTGAACATCAACCAAATGAATCCATTAGAGATTTTATCCTTCGGGTAAAACTCTTGGACTCACGATGTGAGTCATGGAAAAAATTAAACAGAAATGTTTCATGATGGGCTTGAAGAATAACAACTTACACAACTTGATCATTGTATCTAATCCGGAAACATTCGATCAATGTTGTAAAGAAGCAATATGTTTAGATGACAACATGCTCGAAGATGATCATGCTACGAGATGTTCTTCATTTAAACCAAGTGAAGCAATGGCAAAAGAAAGATCGATCTCGGAATTGACATTTCCTGAATTCTATGCAGCCTTGCTTAAAACCTTTCAATCGACATCTCTAAGAGAGGATAAACTCCTTCAAAACCAAACATCCTTAATTCCTCCCCACAAGTGAGGAACGAAATGCCTTGTGTTGAGTGCAATCACTATACAACCATCCCAATCTCCATTGTGCATACAAGGCTCCTATTTTTCTATACTGCATATATTGTAAAACCTTTGACCATGATATTGAAACGTGTCCCGCTTCATCCACAATTGACTCAAAACCTCTATCTCTCCCATGCACCAAATAGAAACAGTCCAAAGGATAAAAACTGCTCAGGAAGTAATTAATTGAACACTCCAATGTTTCTATTGTCGTGGACCTCACAAGGTGGCAGACTACACAATTCGGAATACTTCCATGCCCATAATCACTGACACTTTGCAACCCATGTGTGAACATGTGAACAATGTGGCATTGATCACATGTTCCAAGATTGCCCAAGATGAGTTGCTTTAATGTAACTTGTCTCACAAAATACAACTCATAACATCTTAAGTGTACAAAACGGGCTATTGTCCATGGTACCCTTGAATGTGCTTACACGCTTTACAAGCCAAGGCACGAGAAACAGTCAAAAAGAACGCAAAAGACAATACCTCAACATGGGTAGAAGAACATGCTTTAAAGTAGAACCCAAAATAGAAAACAAAACCTTCTAAAATCAAGAAAGAAAAGGGACTACAAAATATCGAAACCAAGGTTGAATTAAAAGATAGGGAAAAGAAGCTTGTAGTAGAGGACATAAACCCAAAAGAGCCAAAAGCTATACATGATACAGAAGCATCCACCTCAAAGACCACCACACAAACCTCAAACCCATATGTGCGACACATGGTACAAAAGCCCAAAAGAAAATTTGATCTCATTGCATGAGCAAACATAATGAAAAACTGACAATCCAACGAAAGTCAAAAAATGAAACAAGTTCTAGTATGTCACTAAGTGAGGATGAAACAAGTTCTGACTCTTCACTCAGTGCATCACATAGACCAATCAAGAAAATAAAACCCACCCAACCACTCCAAAATTGATAATAATGATCACATGATATATGTGGAACGTAAAAAGCAAGCTCAGGAGAGCATGCTTAGCTTGGTTGAGTGTCTTACAGGATCACCGGTTATGACTGAGTCTCGTAATGCCAATCCTAAAAAAGCAACCAAAATACAAAGCATAAAGGAGTACCGCTTCCCCTTTCAAGAGGAAGATATACTCTCTATAAAAGAGTCATTTGAGAAAGATTACACGAATTATACGCTTGAGAAAGCACGTGAGGAATTTAATGATTTCCTTACAAAATTAAAGCAGTCTCTCAAAACCGCATTTGGTGGAATGCTCTTCTCTCATGTGGTGAAGCTAGCATAACATCAGCACTTGCACCTTTAAGGGTTCAACATGAGTTATACCAAGACATAAAGAACTCCATAGAATAGGACTGTGAGGATTCACAAGCTTCCAAACAGACCTCATTTAGAATTGTGAGAGGGCCAAGTGTGCCAGTGTACACATTCGGTACTCTTGAAAAAGCTAAGAGCCAAAATGAGGATGAGTGGGAATGGAAATATGAAACAGCAACGAGATCTGAAGCTAAAACTAAAACTAAAATAGCCATGGTTCCTTTGGAAGATTCTATCATGGTATGGTTGGATTTTCCTACAGGCAATGATGCTAAGCGCAAACACGCATTAATTAGCCCTCAAGCCAGTCATAACATCATGGCAATAGAACTTGGGTGTCATTGGGACAACCTAAACTCATCCCTATAGACAATAGTCTTGCAAAAGGAGCCAATGAACATTGAAGTTCCAGGCTACTTTAGCTACACTACTCAAACAATCGGTGGAGATATGGAATTTACATTCCATGTTACCCTAGATTCCCTTGAGTATTATGTCATCCTTGGTGGAACTTGGATAGGTGAATCGTTGTATTCAATAGATGAATCCATGTAAACAATCACCTTGAACACTCCTTCAAACATTGTACAATTGCTTTAACGGGAGAACAAGACCATAAAGGAGCTGGAACTTCCAACATATCTTACTGAAAATATCCCTATGATTCTTGTTGGATTGGAATTTCAAATAAAATCACCACAGCTCAAGCACAGCTTTATCCAACACGAGAACACAATCTCATGACCCTCGAGCTATGGGGTTTGTTAGGTCAACCAACACTCACGGCACATCCTGAAAGAATTCCCTTTACACAAGACTTGAACATGCCATGTCAATGTATATTGAAACTAACCCCCTTACAAGTTTTTTGTGGTTGAGTATGTGTTGGAAGCAGATTTGATCTTGGGGCATAAATGGACTATTACTGCCCAAGCACCATTGTGCTTTACTAGCGCAATAGAGTCATCACGATGGTCAATGAAAAAAAGTTGACAATACCATACTACAAGGAAAAGGATCCAACTTTAATGGATTTCTATGATGCTGAATGCAAAAAGTTACAAGCCTCTTCCACAGAAGACCCTCTACACAATGACCTACCATCTACGTCAACAGCCGACTCCATTGTTAGAGCATCTACTCTTTCAACCCCATCCTCACCTACGAAGCTCGATGCCAAAACCTCGTAATCAACAGCTATTGCTGAAGAAGTTCCCACAGCTCAACCATCTATTTCTAACAAGGAACTCAAAGCCCCGGAGTCTATGCATCTTCATCAACAAACCTCACCAAAGGAGACAACCACATGCTCGAAGGCCTCGTCCTCATCGATAGCCACTCCTCCAAAAGAGACTCTAGCCTCATCACATCAACAATTCCATGAGTCTCAAACCTATAGCCTCCATGCCAACCAAAGTCAAGGAGGGCCCCAAACCTTCCACATCAACCCAAAAGAAAACTCCACCAAGACAACCACAAAAATCAAGGTATCTTAATAGTATCAAGAGGTGGGTGGAAAAGCAGCTACTTGTAGCTCAAGGCTACAATGAAGATCCCAATCAAATTTGGGTACCCCGACAGTCAAAACCTCTTCAACACAGCAATCAAAGGCCAAGGAAAAAGAAAAGTACTCCACAACACCATCCATAAAAACCTATCTTAATAGTATCAAGAGGTGGGTGGAAAAGCAGCTACTTGTAGCTCAAGGCTACAATGAAGGTCCCAATCAAATTTGGGTACCCCGACAGTCAAAACCTCTTCAACACAGCAATCAAAGGCCAAGGAAAAAGAAAAGTACTCCACAACACCATCCATAAAAACCTATGCGAGTTCCTTAAATAACTCCACCAAGTCAACAAGTGTGGGTACCAAGCACATTACTACAAGCACAAGGGTACTACCAGAGTAATATCAAATCTTGGATTCCCAAGTGCATCACAAAGTCCCCTAAGCTTGCACAAAGAAGGAAGCCTCAACACCAAGCACATTAGCCACCACTAGTTTATAATGTTCATCAAAGATGGGTGCATGTGCATGTGCTTCAACAACAAGGATACTATGATGGTAATCCCATCATATGGTTGCCAAAATTGAACAATGTGAAAGCCTCACCACCGACTTCAACCCCAATAGCTTCACCTCAAGTTTAACAAGAATGGAGGCCCAAGCAACAACAAGAAAATCACTCAACCACTCTTGTGCATTCAGCACCTACACAAGAGCTTGTGTGTTCAAGCAAACAACATTTGAGCCAAAAATTCAAGAATCAATTCCCATGACTGCAAAACGGAGACTTATGAGCGCATCAAAGACAAACTCACAATGCTCTTTTCACCCCTCTGGATGTGAAAAATAAGTGCACAAGAATCGGTTGCTCGCAAGTCATGCCCTAGCTAACCATAAAATCAATTAAAATCAAAAACCATCAAGGTCAAAACCTACAACTTCACGGGGTCAAAACTTGTAACTTCATAGGATTCCATCTCACAGAATTCCATTTCATAGGATTAACTTTCACAGGTTTAGGCCATTTCACAGAATATCCCTTCATGGCCAAAAAAAACCTACAATCTCACGGGATTAGGGCCTTTCACAAAATATCCCTTCACAGCCAAAAAAAACTTGCAATCTCACGGGACTAGGCCATTCCAAGGAATATCCCTTCACAGCCAAAAAACCTACAATCTCACAAGTTCAGGTCTCGCACAACTTAATAGTTTCTCAGCTTAAGAACTTGCACTTTCACGATTTAAGCCACATCACGGATGAAGCCATCTCACACATTAACACTTTCCCGACGATCTTCAATAGCCATTATATATTTATTAAGCTTATTGCTTACTATTCTTTTGGCTAAATTAATGTAGCAGCTGCTCCATGAGTATATATCCATACTCATGCACTCGTGAACATTTGCACCAAAGCCTCACCATCAACAACAACAACTTCCAAGTACATCTCTGGATGGGGGGGCCATGGTGGACGAAAGCTTGGTCAATAGTACAACCCATCGCCTGGAATTTTTCTTCAAACTACAAACCTCTCCAAATGATGCTACCATCTTCACAAATCAATGATCTTCAATCCTTTAGTGAAGGTATCTATATTAGCCTCGCAAGTCAACATAATTCTTTCAATCCTCGCCACAACAAGTGGTTACTTCAACACCACACAGCAGTTCAATAAGAGTCTATATGACTCAATTCTTATACTTCATATATATCTACTTCATAAGCGCACTTAAATATACATAAAACATAAATAGCACATGGGCAGTAGAAAGCAGAAACAAGTCCTACTCAACAACATTTGACAAGAATCCAACCCCACAAAGGGACATCATCGAAGGCCAAATTCTTCAAATGATGAATGTCGCTTCAATGAATCAAATGAGAAACTAAGAATCACCATCTTGTTCTGATGATTAAGTCTACGTTTCTCCAAATCCTTCCCTCTTCTCTCCCATTATTAACATCTCTTAGCATCCCACCACCCACTGACACAAATCACATGTAACATTGCTTATGATTGCCCAAAAAAAAAGTGAGCAAAAAGCCCAAAAAAAAAAAGCATGCTCACACAAATATAAAAATGCAATCATTCACAAAAAAAATCCCACCTCCCACCTCGTTAGGAATTCCCAATAAACCACTAATCTTTTCATTCACTAACTAGATTTTTTTATTCCTTCCAGAGGAACAAAGACCATTGAACACCACTCAACATCAAAGCCATCAACAAAGCTTGTCCATTCTCCCCACACAAAGGTCTTCAACGCGATCACGAGGACGTGATCACCATTAGGAAGGGGGGATGTTAACCCAATTCTAGGGTTAACAAGATCCACTGCCATTATCGTACATCAAGGAGTCATGATAGATACACCAAAGGGTCATACATTCAAGATATAAAGCCATAGTGTCCAAAGCTACAACTTGGACGGACGCCCGTAAATGGTGTGACGGAGTATTTATGGCGATTCCCGCTTCAAGAGCATGTGGTAGCAAGATAGGATGAAGTCCTAAGTGATGTACTTCATGGATATATTATGAGAGTAGACATTGTAATAGCATTAGGCCTCTTATGAGCCTAAAGTGCCCGATCGGCCACAGTTTAAGTGAGTGTGAACACTTATGGCCATGTATATAAGTGAAATTGTGAGTGTGTGTGAGTGAAGTGAGGTGAGAGGAGGGACAAGTACCCGTAGTGCAACGTGGCAGTGTGACAACGCTCGCGGGAGGGATAGTGGAATTTCTTCTCAAGGAGTTGTAGAGCTTGGAGACCTCAAGGGTTACGAGCTCGGAAAGATCCCAGTTGCGGTTCACCAAGTAATCTCTTGCTGGATGTGTTTCAAGGAGGGTTAGGGCGAGCCATAACATGTCTTTCTAGGGCTGGTTATAATTGTCTAACATAGGATCCTATTTCAAATTCTTTCCTTATAGGTTCACGTCTGACTTTTGTGCTTCTTCTTGTGTTTGTTGTGTTTATTCTTGGTGCTTTTGTCTACCTTTTTGAACTTCAAGTCTTCACATTCTCATGTCCACTTCTGCAAGTTGTCTAGCCTTCTTAACTAGGGAGGACTCTGTTGAATATTTTTGGGATTGAAGGCTTAGTAGAATTCAGGAGGTGTGGTTCGATGCACTAAAATTAAGTATATTGTCGTTTCCAACAATTAGCCGCCCAGATCGGGTTTGTATCAAAGGTCCTTAGGTGCTTCTAGATCAGGTCTGAGAATGGTTCAAGATAGGTCCTTTTTTTTGTTTTATTTTCTATTACTAGGCTCACATGTCCTGATTCACACCTTTAGCCTTAGGTTTACAGGTTCATGTATTCGTGCTCACGTATGTAGGTTCATGTATTTGGGCTTACATATGTAGATTCGCATCTCTAAGCTCATGTGTTCGGGTCACACCTCTACACTCCCGTATGCAACCTCACGTCTATAGGTTTATATGTCTAAGTTCACTAAGCAAGCTCATGTCTGTAGGTTCATGTGTCTAGATTCACTTTGCAAGCTCACTCCTTTTTTGTATAAACTCGGCTCACATATTCCCTAGTTTGAATTAGCCCTACTTGGGGAACGAAATTCTAGAAACTGAGAGCCTATAAATAGGGTTGGTGTGGACTTATTAGAAAATAAGTGTACTTAATTTCTTAATAATTATGAAGGATAATAATTTTTCCTTCGAGTTTGTAGTTAGTACTGACAAGAATATCTTTCAAAAGGATATGGGTAGGTGTGTCACTACGGGTCTTTATGGCTATAATAATTGGTTCATACTATATTAGGTATACCTATCTCTAGGGTCACATTTGTGGGCTCATGTCTAAAAGTTGACGTGTCCAGGCTCACGGCTTCCATGTCCAGGTTCATGGCTCATGTTTGGAGGCTCACGTGTCCATATTTACGTCCTTTTACGTGAGGCTGTGGACTCATGTCTCCTATACAAGAGATGGTTTGGCATGGTTTTTGGTGGTTTTATGATTTTTTGGACTAAATGGGATGAGATTAAGTGTCCTAATCCTAGAAAATGGTTATAATGAGTTTAGTGTGCTTCTACTCTACCAATTCCACAATGCATAAACAATTTATGAGAAAATATAAAATACATGAATCAAATTTTACAATTTCACTCAACCTAATGGAGCTCAATCCTCATGTTTTTGAAGTGGATTTCACTCCTAATCATAATTGCTAAAAAATTCTTGGAACAACGCAATTAAAATTAAGCCTCTTAGGCTCTAATTTTATGCAAATCATTTTAAAAATTTGGTCTACCAATAGATGAACATAGATTGCCCTAATGCAAAATAAACTTTAAATGGAAATCAAAATCAACAAACAACATATCTAATGTTCCAAATCGTATGTTTTTTGAAGTGTAACCGCCTAATCAACACAGGAATTATTGGGTGATCCCAATAGCTTAGATAGGATGAAAAAATGAAGCTAAGACCTAGGTTAGTCCCCGGCAAATGCCATATATGTTCAAGTCAAGAGCTTACCTTAACCTTGCCAAAGCATGTGTCATTGGGTTTTGTCTTAGAGCCGCAAATGCAACTTCCCATATAGATGCAGTAGCATCCCGTTGCATCCTCGCTCCGTTGTCACACCGGAATGCTTCTTGTTGAAGGGGTGAAGAGAGAACTCTCAATGCCTAGATGGATGCAAGAAGAGATGAGCCTTTGTGATGGTTCTCTCTCACAAAGGTGGGGGAAGAAGAAGAAGCTATGCAAGAAGAAAACCTACAACCAAGCCTGTCTAGTATGCATCCATCAAGTAAGCAAGAGTCAAAAGCCTACAAGGGGATAGCATGCATCCATCAAGTAAGCAAGATTCAAAAGAAAGAAGAAGGAAGAAGGAAGAAGGAGATCTCATAAAAGTAAACTACTGCAAGGAAATGATTGTCTTGCTTATTGTCAAAAATGACTTATATACAAGTGACTATTTTTTACACCAGACCAAGGAAACTTAAAAATAGTCCGGCCTCTATTACTAGTCTTAAACAACCACGTACATTGGTTTTCACACTAGGCTGGCCAAACTTAAAAATAGCTAGGCCTATTACTAGTCTTAAGCAACTATGTACACTAAGTTTGTAGACTTTCCCTATTCGATAGTAGTATGGATGCTTTATATCATTTGTAGCATTGCAGAGTTAATGCAGTGCGCAGTAGTGCAATAGATACAACACCACAAAATTGGTGCCTTTTAGGATCACATCTAGGCCAAGTCTATTTCTTTCCCCTTCTTTGTCTCCTCTCCCTTTTTCCCTCCATTAGCACAAGAGCTGAACACATCTTCGCCAAGTCCCCTTAGTTCTTCTTTATCTCCATCACCCCACCTTTTTTTGTCCCCCTCTTTAACCAAGGACATAGAAAGGATGGAAATGTTGGTACACACGCAAATATTGTGCAACTTCTCCTTCCTCTCTACCAATTCTACCTCTTCCTTCTTTCTATGTCTTCTATCTTTTCTTCCCTAGTGTCCTCTTGTACTAGATAAACTTGGTAAAGTACATGGATCATAAATAACTCCACCTCTTTATTGTTATTTTCATTTATTTAAGATGCATTCAATTAGCTGTGTGTGTATGTGTGTGATCTCCTCCATACTACATCTCCTCAATCTCCCACCAGGCATGATAGAATAAATGAGGAAATCTGTATCCTCCTGGCCTGGGAGAGCAATGACCTGTAGAGGTATGCCTATCCTTAAAAAAACTCCCAGCCAGCTCGGATGATGGTCTCCGTGAAAGGTCCCAGAAAGCCACTCATGCGGAATAGCTGCATCAATCTACTCAATACGAATGCGAAAGCCCCTAAGATGCTAAGTGGATGTAACTCTCCGATCCTCCGAAAGACTCTTAAAGGTCTTCCAAGCAAGAACTGTGTATGTGCATCTCTCCCAGCATATAACGAGATGCACCAAGTGGCCAACCAGCCTCATCCCTAATGAACTCGTTCCACATAATAGATTATCGGTCAACCTCGTCGTCCAAAGACCTAGGAAGCCTTTGTCGCAAAAAATATCTCATGCTTCTCCATGCTCTGACAATGGCTGCAATAAGAGGGGAAGATGATGCCCTAATATCAGCCTCTGTGAACAAAAAACATGTTGGGCATCCAGTCTCGCTCGACCTAATTAGCCACCAAAGCTCTAGAGGCTAAATCTAATCTCCTGGAGCTCCAATGGAGGAGCTTCTTCCGGATACTCATAAGTACCGGAGCAAACTGCTGTGCATAAGAAATATCAATCCCAACTTGGCATGCCAAATATCTAGCAGTGCATCCTCTGCTGATCCAAGTAAAACCAAGCTCTGCACCCCAATCAACTCTCGATGAATCACTAACCCATATGTTTATGATTTTATTCACATGAGGCTTTATGAATACCCTTACACAAGAATTGAAATCTTGTTGTATATGCTATGATTCAATACCCATCATTAAAATTTTAGAACGCATCACTAGAATTTTAGAATGCATTCAAACGCTTTACAAAGCAAGGATTATAGTTTTATGCACATCAAATGTGATGAAGCATGGCATAGCCACCTCTTTATCCACTATTCACTTTTTAATGACTTAATGCATGTATAAGATTGCTACTCTCAAATTGTCATCACATGCCCAAATTGTTATAAAAAGCAAGGATTATAGTTTAATGCACATCAAATGTGCTGCAAGTGCACGATGACTTTGAACATAGCCACCTGTCTATCCTCTATTTACTTTTTAATGTATCTATGATATTCCTTGAGATGCTTTCCACCATGAATAATGTCATGACATTTTAGGAATGCTCAGGGGGAATGGCGAAGGGTGAGTACTTGTTAGCACCATGTCGTTCCTTCCACTTGCCAATGAAGCCTTCCCTGAGCAACAACAGGCGGCTAGACAAAATTCACTACAAAAGCCATTATTACATCTCACAGATCCGTCCCCCTCATATTCTCTCCTTTGAGAGGGTTGCCATTCAATTATGCTCTCCATCTAAGTCACAAGCACACTGCTCTACAAAATGTTGCACTCGGCACTACAGCATGATGCAGCAAGTCAGAACGAAGGATCCATTGATGCTAAAGTAATCATATTTTTGCATTGAAGAATAAGCAAAACTGATGTAAATTTTAGGTGTATTCACATCCTTTTTTGACTAAAGGTACAACACAGTTCGTAATGCTTCCCAAAAAATTCCAGCTATGGACAGAGATTCTAAATCCACGAAAAAATCATCTCCAGAAACCACCACCAAAAGTTCTCAATCTAGCACCTGCTCAGGCCTACAAAACATGTCCAGCAACTGCCCTTGAATCGTACCACAGCACAGCAGACATGCTCCAACTGCGTGATGGAACAAACCTGCCAGCTCTGAAACAATAAACTGCAGCCAAATCTATCAGCAAAACTTCACACCTGAAATTTCAATGCATAGGTTGTGTAACGCTTACCTGCTTGATCCTTTCAGTGAAACGACTCCCTCAGTGCAAAAATCACGTAGATCAAAAGACTCAAAATGAGCCAGTGTTAGGTAAAACAAACATCTTACAGAAGGATATGGAAAATGTGTTTGAGTTTGTCTACTGCTCTGTCAGGTACAAATGCTGCCAGAATTCTGTCATCAAAACTCGTTCAGAGATGTTACTAAAAAAGGACAAAAAGAAACCAAGTGCATGCCAGTAAAATGTCATACCTGCCCAAAAACTCGGTTAAGGAAAATCCAACCTATCTGAAGCATAGAAGTAAACAAAAACCTAGTTATAGAAGACAGGAAAGTCGGGTGAAGTAAATAGACAATACACCCTACTTATAGAAGAAAGGAAAATTTGGGTGATGCAGGATTCTCGAATCACCCTTACACAGTAAGTCTACAAAGGGTAAAGCAGCATACCAGAGACTGCTGAAGAGTAAGCACAAAACATTTACCATGTACAGTGAAATTTGACATTGCAGACTACAAAGTGGTGTTAAAGAGTACACAAGAAGGAACCTTCTCTCAAATAAGAAACGCCTCGTAATAAGTTTCCTATCCTTAGGGGGAAATTGCTAGTGTACAAGGGAGACCGTCATTTACTGGCCTTGCAAGTCATCCCGAAATTCAATTTACTAGACTTTCAGAATCATCTAAAGATCCAGATTTGACAGCAACTGAGGAGCTTTCATCAACAAACTCAAAATGTGGTAGACCTGAAACAACAGTAAGCGGTGACCATTGATCTGGAACCATCAAAAAGTACGTGCTCATAGCCTTCCGAAACCGCTTTTTGTACTGCTTTGGAGATATCACAGTTGGGGTGGCATTCTTTGGACCACCAAGTATACCAGAAGTCTTCACCCAAGTTTCAAGGTGCTTATCCCATGTATACTGCCTCATAAAATCAATAATGCCAAGAACCAAATCTCGCCTGTCTTCATCTACACCGACAAGTAGGGAGTAGTCCATAACATCTACAGACTGCAAGCCCAAAAGGATTCAAAAGAAGTCACAGGCATGAAGTTTCAAATTTACCATGTAAAACCAGCAGGCAAATAGTTATTGACAACTGACCGCCAGAAAAGCTGTGTCGTTCCATACAGCTCTCTCTAACAATCGCTTGGCTTTATTGCTGATAAAAATAGGATTGGTCTGTATTGACTCTAGCAGATTTTGATCCATCAGAACAGCATTTTTCCCAGTTGCATCTGCATTGTATCGCGACCTTAAAGAACCCTTTAAGTCATAGACTCGAGTAACGTGACGTCCATAAAGCAGATTTTCCATTATCATTAGGTCCATGCGTACCTCCTTGCCACCTTTTACATGTTTAACCATTACCTGCCAAGCATACCCCAGTTACAAACCAGTGTTGCATGCTTTGAATAAGCCCAACCTAAACAAACAAGAACCAAACTGCTAGTTCAAATGATCATTTGCGCCTGAGAGCAAAGTACAAAGCAAAGACCAGATAAACGAGAGGCATTTTTCCCAGACACAAAACTGATGTTTGGATTGATGAAACCTATACATGGAATAAGCACTGACCTGGTAAATGCCAAGGATTTTTGCCAGGCAAGTTGGACTTCCTGTGACAAGTGCATCAGATATGTACTTGAAATATGCAGGAGCGAATGTGATGAATGAATCAAGCTCAGTTTTCGTGACTTGTTTGACAACAAATCTGTCATCCGCAGTTTTAGCAAAAAAAACATTACTCTTTCCACCTTGTGCCCCCCATTTCTTGCAACGGCAAAGAGATCTAATAAAGTCCATTTCATTTGGACAGCATCTCTTTCTTAAACCATCAAACTGTTTTGCATAGTAGCATGTAACTGTGTATTTTATCTTTCCTTGCGGAGTATCGTCAGAAAAGTTTACCTTAGCATGCATGGCTTTGGAATATAGCATTGGAACATCAGGTGACAATTCATTGGAGCTTAACAGAATACTTTCTTTACCGTCCCCTTGCTCTAAAATGCCCTCCACCAGCTGAACCGAGTGAAAAATGCCACCCCCATTATAATCTGGCAGTGTCCTTTCCTTGTCTTTTTCTCTGTGTTCCTTCTCCTTGTCTTTCTGCTTGTCTGTTTTATCAAACAAATGCCCCTGATGTTCTTGTGAAATGATTGCATAGGCAATAATGCTGGTCGGTTCATCATCATACACAGAAACCACTGTCTCATTGATCCCTGCAGGAAGTGACACTTTAACCCCTTCCTCTACTGCTACTTGCTCTGGATGGAAAACAACAAAAGGCGAGGTAGATAGCAGTTGTGCATCTGCCCTTGGAGGCAAAACTGACAATGTGCTACTACCACTCCCACTGTAAGGCCTAGAGAAGCTTGAATAGGGCGCTCCTACCCAGCCTTCAATGTCAGATGGTTCCCCTGCTTTGGCAGGTGAGGTGAGGGTGCTTGCCGATTGTGAATCAACACTAGGGCTAAGCTTCTGTGTATAATGTTCTAATGAACCTTCATCAGAGGTCTCAGAACTTGACCTTTTACTTTCCTCATTGGTAGCAGCCCCTGATTCTGCGATCCCTTTAGATATGGTGACTTGTTGTTCAGTTAATGGTAAATCCAACCCAGGAGCATCTGTGCTCTGGCCTTCACCTGTCCATGCAGCGTCAAATGTAGCTGAAACATCTCTAAAAGCAGAAAAATGGCCCTCTGATAATGACCTGTGTACCCCAACATCCCCCTTCATCAAAAGTTTAGCATCGATTACCCTTGCTTGTTTAGTTGGCCAAGAGCTACTTCCTGACGAACAATTGCTTGCATGCAACATACCTTCCAATCCTGAATTTAAAAAGGAGAGACTCTCAGGGTTGTTAAAGGCCTCAGTCCTAGTTTTTTTTGACAATGCCAAGGACCCCTCTGCTGAAAATTTTACTTTAACTGGTTCTTTCATTGAGTGCACTCCTGTAATATATGAATCTGCCAACATATTGGCAGTGACAGACTCCCACACTTCGGGGGTAACCTCCACATCAACGACTGGCACCGTTCCTTCAGTTGCCTTCATGCTTTCCAACAGGACACTATTGGTTAGAATTATGCGACCTCTGCATGCAGGGGCACCAGTGCCTTGAATAAGCTCCAGGTTAAAACCATCCAAATTTGAACTTGCTGCAACAGAAGCCTCTTTAGTGACATCAGATTTTCGATTTCTGCCACTTCCAAAGCTGATATCCTTCAGAAATGAGAAAAACGAATCTCCAATCAATCCTGAATCAAACCCAGAGGAAGACTTTGGTGACTTTAAAGAGGATAACAGGCTTTGTATGCGATTTTCCCACAAAGAAGAGCAGTTGGAAAGGCTTCGTCTTATGTGGTTGAGTTGCAAAATATCAACATGTGGCTGATCAGCTCCATGGCATGATGCTGCATTATGTAAAGCTATCTGAAAACACAAGTTACAACAAATAAAGTGTAAACACAAAGTAATTCTCACATGGTATACAAATGTACTCCTGAGAACCTGCATTCTGCTGAGATGATGAACGTGGTGAAAACAACACAAAGATCAAGATGTGAACGGCTTCTTAATAGGTTCATGGAGGATCAGGCTTTACTCGAAAACTGTCGTTCTGCTTCCATAAAATATCTTCCAATTCAGAAATGTGATTCTTAGCCTCTGGAACTTTCCCACTAACGCTAGTTATTTTCTTTTGAATTTGATGAAGACGATTGAAGACATCTTTGAAAAACAGGCCACCTTTTTCTGCAATCTGTAAAGGCATCTTACAAATAAGCCAAGGCTTCCACAAGACTGCAAGAAAATCAATAATGCTGAAAGGGATACATAACAAAACAATTTAGACATGGCATTTGAGTCTATGTCTACTTAGACAAACTATCATAATGCCAGCATACACCTCAAGTCCAACAAGCCCTGAGAAGCCATTGGCTGCAGTTGAAGGAGGAAAGTTTACCATCACCCGAGACATCAAATGAACATATAAAAGGTAAGGTACCATTTTGAGTCTTGACTAATGCCAGCTGGTCACTAAATATTCTCCATTTTAACAAAAAAATTTACGTAATTTTTGTGTTAAAATAGGAGAGACGGCATCAAGCTCTCCTTGTTACAGGAGTTAGACTAGTTCCCGATAAAAGGGGACTTCTTTTGTACTTCAAAAAGAGAGAAAATTTCATGATTTTTTGCAAGAATGTTCTCACAAGTTAATCAATATATACTTCTGTTTTGCAAGTCTACTGACAATTGGAAGTTATTGTTTTGGTGAGATTCAAAGCTGAATATATATACCTCATCAATTTCCTGCTGTAGCCAATCCTGATGCTCAGAGTAATGGAACTCCAACTTGGCTGGAGGTAGATAGACAGAATATACATTAACAGGAGAATACCGAAAACAGGCCACCATATTTCCAAACCTGCAACCATCCTCACGAGTTATGTTCACACCTCTATATTACCATCACATTTGCAGATGTTTCTGATTATCTCGACTATCTTGGAACAGCATGAATAAAAAGTAAAATCACAAATTGACGTCAAAATACATCATAAGAATAAAGCGACTACGCTTACCCATAAAATCGGAGACAATCATGGTGCAAAGAGTGCCCACAAGAAGCTACTCTACTTGCAGCTGCATGATTTGAAAAGCTTAGCTCCAGGAACTTGCCAAACGATAAGCCCCAAGCAGCATCTGACATTACTAGCCGGCGAGTTGCTGGAGGGATACCATTGACTCGGGCACATTTCAAGCAACGGTGCCACATCCAAATTTTCCCTTCGCTCTCACCAGCAGGTAAAGCCTGATTCTGCTTGTGAATAGAAATTGTCAAACTTCCCTGCCGATGAGTATAGCAATCAACATGGGCATCTTTTGGTTCTCCACAAGCTGGACATCTGTAAGTCTGTCATGCCATTTAAAGAGGTGATTCACAAAGTTTTCAGCTTATTACATCAAAATGCCTCCAAACAAGACCACAAACTCCATTTCCTAAATGTGAGGTTCATACAATTTTCATGAAAATCTTTGCAGATAAAAAGAGCACAGACATGTATACCGTATCAAATATAGTTTCTCGTAAGAATCTTCCGAGAGGCTTGTCAAAAGTGCCATAGTATTTGATTCTGAAAAGATGGCCTCTTACACAAATAGTCCCTTTTCTTAAGCAACTGCTGGAAAACGAAACCAGGATGCTTTGATGATTAGAGGGAGAGGGTGGAAAATCTTCTCGGCTCAAATCTTGGTCATCATCATCCTGATTGGTTACATGATGAAGTTCTAATGCAGTGCAATTTGAATCCATCCTTTCCAATGGTGGGTCTACTGCCTGGTTTTCTGCTGAGATAGATGGCACCTGTGCAGGACTCTTTGATATGTCTTCAAATGCAGATAAACCAGTATTTTCCTCTACCAAGACAGGTCCATCATAAGCAGACAACTTGGTTGCTGGTGGTGACTCAGATGCCTTTGCTGCAGATGAAGCCTCCAGGAAACCCCTCAAGGAAGCAGTAAATCCCAGTACACCTTGTCCAAAATCCTCAAGTGTCATGGCTGGTGAGAGCTTCCCTAAGGTTGCCCCGATCACTTCACGAAGCCCCGAGCTTGTGCTACCAGTGTAAGGCTTTACACTATCTGCATCATTTGAAACTTCATGGCCCCTGAAAGGACTGCTTAAAGGAGAATTAGCTCTTGAAGACACCAATGAAGAGTTCCCAGACATTGGAACGGATGCTGCAGGTGACGGTTCTCTCAAACCCAAGTCACTTAAATTGACTGTTAAATTTGAAAGGGCTGAAACTGATGTACTTGTTAATGATACAGCACAAACTTGTGCTTGACTTCCAGCTTGTAATGATGGAGCTAAGAAACCAGATACTGTAGAAATAGACATGTCTGATTTTGATTTTTTGTCTGGCAGAGCAACACTCAATGGGGATTTAAGACGAAGTTCAGGCAAATCAACACCCTCATCCGCAAGAAATGAGGTTTCTAATGCCAAGTGATAAGCTGCAAAAACTGCAAACTGAACTGCACGCTTCACCTTCTTCAATTCATCGCCATTTGATCCCTTAAGCAAGATCTGAAAACTAATAGCCAAGTAAATTCGATAGCCAGAATGCATAAGATACTTCAACAAACCAAAAAGAAAAAGGAGTTCATCGACACAAAGAGGAGGAGGGGATTTTTAAAAGATTATCACAGGCACTTCAACCAAATACAGAAAAAAACAATTCAGTTCAAAAGCCACATTAGAGACCTGTATAGCTTTCTAATGAAACAAGATAGCCAGTCCAGTTAAATTGCTGGTTACACCAGCCTCTATTGCTTTTCAAATCCCATATCTTTTTTAACAAAAAAGAAAGAGTTAAACAAGAAGAAAACACAGAAATTAATGATAGAATGTAATAATCCTTTCACCGACCAAAAGCATTGAATAGTTCTTATAGATGTGACTCTCTTGCTTTGCATGGGCAACAAAACACATTTTTGCAAGCCTGCAGGACTACCCACAAGTTGGGTTTACAGAAAATCCTGGCCTATCATGCAATTTGATTAAATATCATCTCAATTTCAGTCATGCCCATTCCAGATACTGTGCAGGACAAAGGGATCACATTCTTAACCAAGAAAAACCAACCACAAAGGTATTAGTGCGCACATATGTAGATCATTAGACTTATGCTATAACATGGTTGATCTTTGTTAGAACAAGATGGCTTCAAAGGACCCCTAAAAAACATATATACATTCATAAGATTGGAATATCAAATTGAGAAAATACTTGCACTTATTTAACAACAAAAAAATACAAACAAGGAAACACTAGAACAAGTTTTGCAACAAAGAATGCAAGGGCATTACAAAAATAGAAATTTCTGAAAAATTGAAGTTCAATTGATAGGGTTGTCATAATAGAGAATATATTGCTAACGAACAAGCAGTTACAATGATCATCTCTCTCTCTCCACCTGCGCGGGGCCAAGCCCCTTCAGTGGGTGGAAGAGCTCCATAGTGCCTCAAAGGGCTCCCATGAGTAAATGATGAATACAAGACCCTAGGGTTCTATTTACAGGGTCTGGACTGCCTGCCAACCCTGGCCAATTGGTGCCAATTGGACCAAATTAGGTCCATGCCCACACTAGCCCACCCACTGGCCAGTCCATGGTCCCCAAAACTAGTTCTCCATACACATACAATAGTGCCCATGTGCCCAAGCTAAGCCAATGTACATAGGACAAAACCATGTGAGTGATAGCATGGTCCAGAAGTGTCACACGTCGTCCGTGCTGACTTCAACTTCAAGTTGTTCGCATCCAACCAACTACCTAGGTCATGATGAACAAGTCTCCTCTGAATACTATTGCCACACGGACTTCCACCGAGAACAAACTCGTTTTGATCAATCTAGCAAGCCACCCGTGGCCGATCCATCTAGCAAGCACTCATGACAAACTTGTTCTAGCAAGCCACCCATGACCGATCCATGTGCAACCACATAGCAACCTGAGATCATCCCCCTTTAGTCACTCCAGAGATGTCACCACCTCCCATCTTCCCAGCCATGGATATGCATTCCCATCTTGCCAATGAAGAAAACATAAGGACCTTGTCAAATTTCTCTGGATCTGTACCAAGGAGTCATAGTTCCTCTCTCTATCTCAACACTTATCAATGACAATGTCCAACTGTCTCATACCACCATGTGATCCAACATGCTGAACCTCGGGAGACACTTCCCCTCTGTCCAAGCAAAACATGAGCAACCTGGATCCATGCACATGAAACTTCTACGCTCCCACATCATGAAGTCTGTACCCTATTCCTCTGTCAAAAAGCTTAACGATCCCACTCAAAATCATCTACACGCCACCTCTGCAATGGTCATCCAACGGCTACTATGTGAGGCTTCGGCTCAAAAATCACAATACAATTCAAAGAAAATAGAATTTGTGCGAATTCTCGAGGCAAAAAAAAGAACAACTCTGTATATAATCAAGAAAGTTCTTACGACAATTTGATATGAAGCACTCTTGGGAGAAAGAGTTCGAACCACCCGACCACCCCCGAGCTATCTCACTTGCACTCGCACTCTCAATCTTCATCTGCTTCTTCAGTTTTTTGTGTATTCCTCTTCTTCACACAGAAAGCCAAAAGTAGCCCTTTCTTGAGCTTTCTCGAACAACGTGCCATATTTTTTGGCAATGTAACCCTTTTCTGAAAAAAGCGTGTTTGAAAAGCTTTCTTCACACGCAATCATCATTTCCATGAGATAATGTTTTTTTTTAACACTGGAAAAAAACACTTTCTCATGGCACGCCACTCCCACCTTTGTGTCACATGCACTCTGCACTGTAGTGCATGGTGACAAACTGGCTCGTCATCATCAATGCAACATTGTAACAGTATTAGTACCTTTCAGAATGATATTTGTCGTACATCGTGACCCCATTGTAATCCTTAGTCTAGGATAAGTCATGCACGAGCTACGTAGGTCATTTTCAACCTGAGACAGTCAGTCAGTTAGTCAAAGTCCCTTAACCCACTTGAAGAGATGCATTCATGCATGTAAAGTCAATAGAAACCTTAGGGTTTGCATTAGAAAGCATTCTGCATATTGCATATCATTCATTCATTGCATCTAGACCATTGCAGAACCCCCAAATATCATCTAGTATTTATCAGAATATCTACTAGGAATTTTCTGGTAATTTTTCCATCATTTTCAGCATTTTATACATCTTTTATGCATTTATTGTAGACATGAGCAGTCGGCCAGCTCTGTAGCCAGCCGACTGGCTCCTTTGGTCCATATAAATAGATCAGCATCATATTCATTCATTCATTCATCTCATAATTCAGCAATCAGCATTCAGGTGCATTAGAGTTTCACTCTTCAGCCCTACATTCACCTCAGCCATCTGCGTTTTGGAGAAGCGTGTCATCCTACAGCCAGAGGAGCATCAACGCTTGTGCATTCAACCCTCCATCAGCAAACGCAGCAGTTCTTAGCATTCAGCCATCAATAAACCTTGCGCCAAACAGCCCCTCTCTCAGCCCAAGCTTTGCATCCCTCCCTCATTCCATTGGGAAGAGTGCATAGGCTCGAGATTGGACATCTTTGGTGTTTCTACAACAAAGTACAGTTCAGCCCAACACTTGGTCTTCAGAGATCTTGTGTTTGGCTTATCGTCAGTCACACCGTCAGTCTCTACAAAGATAATAACGCAAATACTATTCCAGTAACGGGATAGAAGGCCCTTCAGTGGATAATTCGGGACCCCAGTATGAGCCTATTCTCCATTGGGGACATGACACTTTTACTATCAGTAAAGGTTTTCTTGAGCCTGTCATGATTCGTGGGGATAGAAGCATTCTTGGTATCCCATTGATTTCACATCTCCAAGCCCAATGAGCTATCCGCCAAGGAAGCAGAAGGAGCACTACTTTATGTTCATGCTCAAACAGCCTCTACCTTATCAGTAGCATCTCTCTCATCTTCAGTTGTCCCACGGTTAGCAGACCTATCCAGACATCAGGACATTATGCTTAGGGACGATCTCCCGCCCAGTCTCCCTCCATCCCGTCCTGAGGACCATCATATTGATTTGGTTCTTGGATCAGAACCTCCTAGCAAGTTTCCCTATCGTCTTTCCAAGACCTTAGAGAGCGAGCTAGAAAGACAATTATCTGAGCTCCTCCGAGCCGGATTCGTTCGGCCTTCTTCCTCACCATTTGCTGCACCCATCCTATTTGTCCAAAAGGAGGACAAGTCTGCACGTCTTTGTGTAGACTACAGGGCATTAAATAAACTCACCATTAAGAATAAGTTTCCTATGCCAAGGATTGAGTACATTTTGGAGCGTTTAGACGGTGCTAAATTTTTCACTAAGATCGACCTCAAGAGTGGTTACCACCAGGTCCGCATTTTTGAAGCTAACATTCCAAAAACAGTTTTCCGGACAGAGCGTGGTCACTACGAGTTCGTAGTCATGCCTTTTGGGCTTACAAATGCACCTGCAACCTTCAATAAAATGATGTCCAGGATTTTCGCAGTCCTCATTGGGAAGTGTGTTTTCATATTCCTTGATGACATACTAGTCTTCTCAGAGCCACTGCAGAGTAGCATGAGAAAGATGTGGAGAAAGTCTTGCAACTTTTGCGAGATAATGGGCTCTACATAAACACCAAAAAGTCTATCTTCGGCTTTAAGGAAGTTTAATACTTGGGCTATATCATCGGTTCCGATGGGATTAGACTAGATCCATCCAAGGTTCAGGAAATCTTAGATTGGGACATCCCTCAGACCGCCCAAGAAATCCGTTCTTTCGTAGGTCTTTGTTAGGGCTATAGTACCCATGTCCATCACTTTTCCAACCTTGCAGCACCTCTTACCGACTTGCTCAAGGGGGTGAAGACTTGAAAGCAAAAAGTCTTAGTCACAGGCAAGACGCTTGATGCATTCCATGCACTCCAGAAAGCTGCCTCAGAAGTGCCTGTATTAAAGTTAGCATCTTCGGATGAACCTTTCGAGGTCATTACCAATGCATGCAATGTAGCCATAGATGCAGTTCTCCAGCAGAACAATAGATCCGTGGTATACTACAGTACAAAATTGGATGTCACCGAAAAGAATTATTCACAAAGAGCTTTTGGGTGTGATCACAACGCTCAAACATTGGAAGCCTTTTCTTTATGGACAGGTTTTCACAGTCAAAACAGACCACCAAGCACTTAAGTGGCTACAAACCATGCCAAGTGCCCAGTGGAGTGATCGGCTGGCCAGGTGGAGTCAACTCTTCCAACAGTTTGAAGGAATGATTGAATACATCCCTGGTAAGAATAACCCAGTAGCAGATGCTCTTAGTTGAAAGGCCAGCATCCAGGCAGTCCAGGAATCTACCATTCTCGAAATCACGGGGAAGGACTTAGATAGAATGAAAGACCAATATATCGACTCCCTTTGAATGGGAGAGTTAATTAGGGTTAGGTTTTTCATGTGGGAGACATACACAGAGAGAACAAGGGAGAGAGAGAGAGAGTTGTGGGGATAAGTCAACTCTCCAAGATGTGAGTGTGTGACTCCCCTATCACACATGTATATTGCACTAGTACACATAGTGCACTTAGTACATTAAAAGTACTAAGTGTACTATGTACTATAACTTATGGGCTTGTACACACTATAAGGGTGGGCATAATGCCTTTACCCCAACAACCTCCCACTTAAAGGCAAAGTGCCCTTAAATGAAGGAAAAGAAAAATCAGCATGTACATGATAATATACAAGGCCATATCAAGGCTGAAACTGGCCTCATCCAATGCCCATCAAGTGTCTGCAATGAGCAAACCGCTCCGGAGGCAAACTCTTTGTCAACAGATCAGCCGGGTTGTCATCCATATGAATCTTAACAAGCTGAATTTGCTTGTTCTCTATCACCTCTCTGATAAAGTGATACTTGGCATCCACATGCTTCGTCTTTGCATGAAAGACAGGGTTCTTTGCCAACTGGATGGCACTCTGACTGTCACAATGCAACAATGGAATATCCCCTGTATAACCCAAATCAACCACTAACCGAGATAGCCATAATGCCTCCTTGCAAGCCTCTGTGGCCGCAATATACTCGGCCTCTGTAGTAGATAAGGCAGTGCACTTCTGCATCCTGGATATCCATGACACAGCACCTCCTGTGAATGTAAACACATAACCGGTAGTAGACTTCCGGTTATCTGGATAACCGGCATAATCCGAATCTGTGTAACCATGCACTAATGCATCCTGTTTGCCAAAGCAAATGCACATATCCTGTGTGCCCTTCAGGTATCTCATGACACCTTTCACTGCTTCCTAATGCTTTTTGCCAGGGTTGGCCATGTATCTAGAAACCACTCCCACTGCAAATGCAATGTCCGGCCTAGTAGCAACCATGGCATACAAGAGACTGCCACAAGCTGAAGCATACGGAATCTTGGCCGTATCAGCCCTGTCTCTATCTTACTGTGGACTGTCCATAGCACTGAGTTTCACATATGGAGGCAAAGGAGTACTAGTCTTCTTCCCCCCGTCCATATTGAACCTCTGCAAAACTTTGCCAATGTATTCCTTCTGAGACAAATACAACACATGCTGATTTCTGTCCCGAAGTATCCGCATACCCAAAATGTGATTTGCATCACCCAAATCCTTCATATCAAAGGTTTGATGCAGCCTCTGCTTCAAGGTATCCATCTCCTTACGAGATTTCCCAGCAATCAACATATCATCAACATACAAGATGAGGATCAATAGACTGCCATCCAAAGCTTTCTTGGTGTACAAGCAGTGATCTATGTCACTTCTCCTGAAATTCTGGGATTTCATGAATGTATCAAATTTGTGATACCATTCCCTTGGTGCCTGTTTGAGCCCATAAAGACTCTTTTTCAGCTTGCATACAAGCTTCTCCTTTCCACTCACTGCATAACCCTCTAGCTGTTGCATATATATCTCCTCATGGAGATCACCGTGAAGAAAAGCAGTCTTCACATCCATCTGAATCAAGTCCAGATCATCATGTGCAACCAAAGCTAACATAGCTCTAAGTGTGGTCATTTTGACCACTCGAGAGAAGATCTCCTCAAAGTCCACACCATATTCCTGCTTGAAGCCCTTAGCCACCAACCTGGCTTTGTATCTTGGCTTTGCATCAGGTGCAACTTTGAGCCTGTAAACCCACTTGCATGGCAAAACCTTCTTGCCTGCAGGCAAATGCACCAACTTCCATGTTCCATTTTTGTGCAGAGAATCCATCTCTGACTTCATGGCACGCTCCCAAAGAGCCTTGTCTGTCCTCTGTAAAGCCTCCTTATAACAAGAGGGCTCCCCACAGTCAGTAAGCATCAAGTAGTCAACCCCTCGAACAAACCTGTCAGGGGCTCTGGAGGGTCTAGTGGACCTCCGTACCCAATTACCATCATTTGCAGGTTGCTGTCCAGCCTGCATATCACCCATTGGTGGCTCCTGTTCCATGCCATAAGGCTGAAATATCATGCCCGGTATTTCCTCTAAATGTGGTATATCCATAGGGATATCTTCTGCCATCTCTGGCTGTCCATTTGGACCATTTTCAGCACCATTTAAGGGCTGGTTTTGCTGCTGTAATGGCTGATTTACAGCCCTTGGTTGTTGTCCATGATGTCCATCATCATCAAAGATGACTCTGCCAGGCTCCTGTTGCCTTGCAGGCTCCTTATACATGCATGTTTCATCAAAAATGACATCATTGCTGCGTATAATCTTTCTATCAAAGTCTATACCCCATTTCACCTCTGTCACCATATCCTAGGAATATGCATTTGTGAGACTTAGGATCAAGTTTGGTGCGCATTTCCCTGCGTATGTGCACGTACGCAACGCAACCAAACACTCTCAAGTGCTTGTATGACGGAGGCTTCCCTGTCCATACTTCCTCTGGCACTTTCCTACCAAGCCTCGTGTTAGGTGACCTGTTTATAAGATGAACGGCTGTCATAACAGCTTCAGCCCAAAAACCATGAGGTAATGCAGCATGTGACAACATAGAACGGACCTTCTCCTGAATGGTCCTGTTCATCCTCTCTGCTGTCCCGTTTTGTGGAGGATCATAAGGAGTAGAGAGCTCCCTCTTGATGCCTTTAGCATCACAAAAGTCCTGAAACTGTTTGGACATATACTCTCCACCATTGTCGGAACGCAAAGCCTTCAGTGTTTTGCCAGTTTGATTCTCAACAAGAGCAACAAACTTCTCAAACACTGAGAATGTATCACTCTTCAAACGAAGAGGATAGACCCACACCTTGCGTGTGGCATCATCTATAAAAGACACAAAGTATTTTGCCCCTCCCAAAGAAAGCTGAGGCATCTCACATTCATCTGTATGCACAAGCTCTAACTGAGCATCTTTCTGTGCAAGAGCGTTCTTGTGGGGGCACTGGAGTTGCCTGCCATATATACAATGCTCACAAAACTGAAAACTTGAAAACTTTAGAGAAGGAAAGTAACCAAAACGAGACAATTGCTCCATTCCTTTGACACTCATGTGTCCCAACCGGCTATGCCACATAGAGATTTCCGGCAGCTCGGTTGCATTTACATTAGCATGGTGACAAACACCTGCATGCATGAAGTAAAGAGTGTCCACCTTAGAGCCTCTCGCAACAACCAGTGAGCCCTTACTAATCTTCCACTTTCCACGACCAAATGTGGTAACATAATCAGCATCATCAAGCTGTCCAGTAGAAAGCAGGTTCTTCTTGATCTCAGGCACATGCCTGACATCATGGAGCATAAGCTGTGAGCCATCTGAAAACACAAGCCTCACATCACCTCTGCCAAGAATCTTGCATGCATGGTTGTCACCCAAATAAACTACTCCTTCATTGCCAGCAGTATACCTGACAAACAAGTCTCTGCAACCTGTGACATGAAAGGACGCACCTGAATCAATGATCCATGAGTGCATACCATGACCATCTCCTGTAAGAAGTGAATGGACATCAAGTGAAGACGTGAATAGGACCTCATCCTCACTGTCACCTACATGTGACACATTGACTTCTTCAATCTTGACTCCACTTTTGCCCTTTGGCTTTACATCTTTGGCTTCATCTTTGTCTTTGTCTTTGCCTTTTCCCTTTTCCTTTTGATCATTTTTCCATTTGTAGCATTGCTTTTTGATGTGTCCCTTCTTGCCACAATAATGGCATTCCAAGTCCTTTTTGGAGCGGGACTTGCTCCTTCCCCATTCTTGGCTTTTACCCCTTTGTTGGGATCTCCCACGTGCATTCATTGCATTGGACTTTCCAACAGAGTTGTTTTTCCTGTTCATCTCTTCTTGAAGAAGAGCACCCTCAACATCTGCATATGACAGCATAGCATTCGAATTGCTAGTGGCTGTCCTGAATGTGTCCCAACTCTCTGGCAAAGTGCATAAGAGAAAGGTGGCTTTGAACTCATCGTCCCCATCGCCAACTTTTGATTTATAACTTGGCTGACAATACCATTAAACTCATTTAGATTGGCTGCCATAGACACGTCTTCCTTCATCTGAAGACCTATGAGTTTCTTCAACCAATACACTTTGCTTGAGGCACTTTGCTGGGCATACAAGTCCTGCAATCTCTGCCACATTCCCCAAGCTGTCTTCTCTTCACGAATGCTGAATCTGACACAGACAACATGATGGTGGATCTTGCCAGCTCATCCATATCTTCCCACTCTTCAGCAGTAAGAGAAGCGGGCTTTACACCCCTTTCTTTGATGGGCTTGTGCTGCTTCTTCTGGAGCAACACATTATAGCACTGGGTTTGCCAAATATCATAGTTATGTGAGCCTTCAAGCTTCTTGATGTGAAGCAATGAAGAGCTCTCACCTGTGGTTGCCATAGCAATATGCAACCTGTCAATGCCTGACTTCCTGCAAAATCTGCAAACACTGCACCAAAAGCACACAAAGTGCTCACAGTTGTTCTCCCAAGCTTTATCTCCCACTGCGGAAGCACAAATGCAACTCTACTCCCACTTTATGTGATGAAATCACCAAAATCTGGTTGCTGCAGATTTAGGACCGCACCTTAAATGTGCTCTGTTGCCCTTCCAAAGTACTGTACAGCAGTACTAAGTGCTCACCAATAATGTACCAAACCTGTACCGGCAAGTACAGCAGCTGAAATTGAACCTTTTCCTCACTCAAATCAGTGTACAGCCATGCCAAAACTTGCACAAAACTGTGCCAAATCTGTACCAGCAAGTACAGTAGCAATAAATGCTCTCCTGGCTGTCCAAATGAGTGAAAATCAGACTTTCACAGTCCCGAACACTGCATACAACAGTTCCGAACAGAAATTGGGCAAAAGCCCCTTGACTGCAAGCTGATTTCTGAGGATTCAAGGCATAAAAGTCTTGCCTGCTGCTTTGCCAAGCTTAACAAGCATAAAATCTTGAAAAGCCCCTTGATTTAAGATCAATTTCTGATCATACATGGTACATTGACGCACATGAAGGCATCCAAAGTCTTCACGGTGCTTCCCCCTGGCCACATATACATCCAATACATGAAAGCCCCTTGATTTACAGGCACATTGAGTGCTTGTAAGGCATCAACACATTGCCCAAAGCATCAAATGCGATTGCCTGCATGCAAATCAACCAAATCGGCACAAAAGCCCCTTGATTTGCACTGCAATTTGCTGCAATTTTGCCCGAATGTGCGATTTCTCACATCATACAGCATGTATGAGTGCTTAATTGCACAATTACATCAAAAGCCCCAAATTTTGACATCCAATTTCCTGCAAATTGATCCTGATTGTGACCAATGTCACTCAATTTTGCCAATTTTGCTCAGAAATTGAGCAATTCGGCACCTGTACCTTGTACCTGCTCAATTGATTGATTGTACTTGCTCAATTGCAAATCCCAAAAATAAATTGAAGCAAAATACCTTGTAATTACTGATTTTTTGTTGCAGGAAAGGGGGTTTGCTGAATTTGGTGCTGCTGCAGAAATCGTGATGCAGAAAGGGGGGGGCGCTTCTGATGCTGATGCTGATGCAGTTGCTGCTGCAGTTGTACGATGCTGCTGCTGCTTTTGTAGTTGGGCTTGGGCTGTTCACAGACGTGGCCCTGTTTGGGCAGGCGAAGGACCAGACAGAAGGCGTTGGTGATAGCGATGGCTGTATCCTCACGGCGCCAACTCTCCCACGACAGCACAACTAAGCCGGGACAGACGCCAACTCGTCGAAGCTAGACTGGGTGGGTACGCCTCCTGTGGGAGAGTTGGCATCTCAAGCTGTTGACGTTGCCCAACCGAGCCGTCGAAGAAGATCCCACGGGGACAGTTGAAATCGCCTAGCTGCCGCCGCCTTCGCCTGCGTAGCCAGCCGACGACTTCACTACGAATGAATGGTTTTACACCTTCGCCTACGTATCTTACTCGCTCACGCCGTGTCCGCCTGGCTGCTGTAGGCGCCTGGCTGCGCCTGGTTGGCTGGGCAACCTGCTCAGCGGCCTTTTGCCACGTGCTCGCCCAGCCTGCCTGCAAATGCTGCCTTGTGGCTAATGCTCCTTATCGCTACCAACTGTGCAGCGCTTTGCTGCGCTGCCTGTCAGCTGACACCTGCAACACCAAGCTAGCCAACAGCAAGTGCCACCGGTGTGTGAAGCGACCCAAGCACTTGTCCCTGCCGCCCGTCAGGCTGAATGTATGACAGTACCCAATCAGCACCCAGCTATGGAAGTACTACAAGCTCTGATACCAGTTGAATGGGAGAGTTAATTAGGGTTAGGTTTTTCATGTGGGAGACATACACAGAGAGAACAAGGGAAAGAGAGAGAGAGTTGTGGGGATACGTCAACTCTCCAAGATGTGAGTGTGTGACTCCCCTATCACACATGTATATTGCACTAGTACACATAGTGTACTTAGTACATTAAAAGTACTAAGTGTACTATGTACTATAACTTATGGGCTTGTACACACTATAAGGGTGGGCATAATGCCTTTACCCCAACACCCTTGAGTTTGGTACTCCGTATAAGTTGGCATAATTTGGCCCTCACTTCTGAGCCTGGCCATTATTCAGTACAGAACGGTTGGTTGTTCTTCAAGAACCGCCTCTGTGTCATTTGGGAAAAGCGATCAACTCTTCTCCATGATGCCCATGACTCCTTAGTTGGAGGACATAGGGGTATCAACAGTACCCTCCAAAAATTGGAACGGTCCTTTTATTGGCCAAAAATGAGACGTGATGTATATTCACATGTTCAAGCCTGTAAGATTTGTCAAAAAGTAAAGGTTTCACATACAAAGAAGGCTGGTTTACTTCAACCTTTGCCTATCTCTGACAGACCTTTCATCGACATATCTATGGACTTTGTAGAGCCTCTACCAGCATCCACCGGATCCCGTAACACTCAGTGTTTCACCATTGTGGATCGCTTCAATAAATTCTGCATGCTCATCCCATGCAAGCATACGGCCACAGCCGAGGACGTAGCCCGTCTTTTTCTCAAGCATTGGTACCCAATTTGTAGTTTGCCTAGTACCATTATATCAGTTAGAGATTCCAAGTTTATCTCGCATTTCTGGAGGACATTATTTGAAAACTTTGGAACTAAGTTGTAGTTGTCTAGTGCATTCCATCCATAGACAGAAATTTATAACCAGTTGGCCTTTGATGTTCTCAAGTCATATTGTCATGACCAGCAGTCCAAATGGGAACATTATCTTCCATTGGTCCAGGCTATCTTGAACGGCACTCATTCATCCAGTGTCGGACGGACTCCATATGAAGCAGCCTTTGGTCGCCGTTTCTCTTCTCTTTTGACGAGATTGGTGTCTCCATCTCTAGAGGCTAATAAAACCACGGAAGCATTTTCCGAGATCATTGTGTAAGTCAAGGACCGCTTGATCAAAGCACAGGAAGCCTATAGCAGACAGGCAAATAAGTCAAGACGAGATATCCACTTCAAGAAAGAGAATTGGGTCTATCTACGCATCATGAAACAAAGATTAAAACAAGTGGACAAACGTTGTCCCAAGCTTTTATTCTGTAGTTTTGGACCTTTCCCAATAGTCAAAAAGTTAAGTGATGTCTCCATGAAGTTAAATTGCCTAACAGTTGGACGATGCATGATGTTTTCCATGTTTCTTGGCTAAAACCATATGTTGGACCAGAAGTTTTTGATGTTTCAGATGAACAGCAGAGCCAGCCGTGGTAGACGAAGCCGAAGTCATCGAGCCTAAGCAGATCCTTCTTCATCGTTGGAAGCATGGTTCCGGTCGACAGATACGTCAGTTCTATACGAAATTCCGAGATCAAGGTACCTGAGAAGCTGTACGGCCAGACGAGGAATTCTTTCAAGAGTACCCCCAGTTGTTGGCGGACTACTTGGAAGCCATGAACCTGCCGCCAAGCTAAGTAGGAGCGAATGTCACATGCACTCTGCACTGTAGTGCATGGTGGCAAACTGGCTCATCATCATCAGTGCAACATTGTAACAATATTAGTACCTTTCAGGATGATATTTGTCGTACACCGTGACCCCATTGTAATCCTCAGTCCAGGATAAGTCAGGCACGAGCTACGTAGGTCATTCTCAGCCTTAGACAGTCAATCACTCAGTCAAAGTCTCTTAACCCACTTGAAGAGATGCATTCATGCATGTAAAGTCAGTAGAAACCTTAGGGTTTGCATTAGAAAGCATTCTGCATATTGCATATCATTCATTCATTGCATCTAGACCATTGCAGAATCCCCAAATATCATCTAGTATTTATCAAAATATTTACTAGGAATTTTCTGGTAATTTTTCCATCATTTTCAGCATTTTATACATCTTTTATGCATTTATTGTGGACACGAGCAGTCGGCCAGCTCTGTAGCCAGCCGACTCGCTCCTTTGGTCCATATAAATAATCAGCATCATATTCATTCATTCATTCATCTCATAATTCAGCAATCAGCGTTTCAGTCTTCAGCCCTAGATTCACCTCAACCATCTACGTTTTGGAGAAGCATGTCATCCCATAGTCAGAGGAGCATCAATGCTTGTGCATTCAACCCTCCATCAGCGAACGCAGCAGTTCTCAGCATTCGGCCATCAGCGTTTCAGTCTTCAGCCCTACGTTTCATTCATTCAGGCGCATCAGCATTTCAGTCTTCAGCCCTACATTCACCTCAACCATCTACGTTTTGGAGAAGCATGTCATCCCATAGTCAGAGGAGCATCAATGCTTGTGCATTCAACCCTCCATCAGCAAACGCAGCAGTTCTCAGCATTCGGCAATCAATAAACCTTGCGTTTTCTGCATCCATACAGTTTTCAGCATTCATCATATCATCGTTTTGCTCCAGCCACTTGATGAAGGTAAAACGCAGCATTCATAAGCATTTACAGCATTCATACTCAATCTAGAACAATCCCAAACAGCCCCTCTCTCATCCCAAGCTTTGCATCCCTCCCTCATTCCACTGGGAAGAGTGCATAGGCTCAAGATTGGACATCTTTGAAAGAGTGCATAGGGCGAAAGCAGAGTGGCACTAGAATGTGCTGAACAGAGAGTGCAAGAGAGAGAGAGAGATGGAGAAAAATTGCTGAATATACTGAAGCAAAACAATCCCAAGCAAGAGACACTACATGTCTCATAAGTGAGGGAGCAAAATATATACAAGACTGAATGAACAATGAGAGGCCAGCCCCACCTACTTATAGGTGAGGAGAGCTGGCCGACTGGAGCATATGAACTGGCCAACTGGTAAAATACCAAAAGGGCTGGGAAAAATCCCAGAGAAATATGTAAAATAGGGGTGGCCAGCCCACAATCAAGGGCCATACAAATGGGACCAAAAGGACACCAGAAATGGGCAGAAACTGGGGATGAATGTGCTAACACCCCCTCTCAGCACCAGATGCTGAACATAACTCCAAGAAGCCAAGAAGTCGTCCTCTGTCAAAGACGAAAAAAAGTAGCAGCAACAGGTACCAGGAAAGCTCCACACACAATCTCCACAGCAACTCAGCTACAAAAGTAACAGAACAAGCTGCCAGGTACACTCTTCTTCTAGAAGATATCAACCATGAAGGTTGCATTGTGCTACTCCGAATATCGGTGCCAAACCCAAATATAAACACAGTGTCACAGGAATCCCTAGAAGCCTGTAGCTCCAAGAAGATAATACCCTCAAAAGAAATAGAGTCCATCTGCTCCAACTCTGTACCAAGAGTAGCCAAATGCTGTATAATAGCACCCTCCTCGAAGGTCGGCATCGCCAGATATAAGAACTCAACTGCCCCCTCTGAAAACTGATGTCGGGACTCCACAGGCCCAACCAAATCCAAATCCCAATCCTTCAATCCCTGATAGTACCACTGTGCCCCAGGCATGGTCACGGACACACCTGACCACAATCCAAAATCCTCACACAGAGTAAGGGAAGTATGAACATTCACTGTAGTGGTAACTGAAGTAGTAGTAGCCTCCTCAATAGCATAACACAGCGTAGAAGCAAGCTCCTCCATAGAAGGCAAAGGGACCAGCAACACATCCTGGTCACTGGTTGACGAAGAAAGAATCAGAGACGAAGCAATAGGAGAAAAATCCCCCTCAGAAGTTGTGAGCAAAGATAGCCCACTGTCTTCCTCAAAAACATTACCAGAGATATCATCCTAGCAAGGAGAAGTATGCACAAAAACTGAAGGCACGGCAACAGGAGAAACAAACTCCTAAGATGCTATGAGAAAAACTGGCCCAATATCCTTCGCTGCAGTAACATCTCCAAAAGAAGTATCCACAAAATCACTGGCTGCACAGCACCCAGAAGCAAAAAGCATCTGCCGATCACTGGCATCACCATACAAGTCACAAAGCAACTACCACACATAGAAGGTAGAAGCATCATCAGGAGCATAGATGAAGTGTCGAAGGACCGAATCCTGACAATTCAAGAGGAGAAAGCCATAGATATGTCCATCAGTCTTTCTCCACCGACACACATCCTCCATAGAGGCAAGGTCCGGCAAGCACCGATTCTTGTACGAGAGAAACTCCATCAAACCATACTCCCTAAGAATAGAAGTAACCTGCAACTTCCATGACTGAAAGTTACCACCATCCAACATGTCTGCCTCATCAAGGAAATAACAAGAGAGTGGTACGGGAGCCAAATCTGAAGTTGTCATCATTGATCCAATTAATAGAACCAACCCTCATAAGATAAAAACTATCCAGATCAGAAAACGTTGATATAGGGTCTTTCCTCCGCAGCCCTAAGAGGTTGGACAGCACCCGAGAATCCTCCTGTAGCAAAAAACGCAGAAGCTTCTGTCGACTGTACCTCCAACCTTGAGGTCACCGGAAGAGGGAAGCAAAAAATGCGGATTTGATATAGAGAGAAAAGGCAGCCACACAGGGCCAGGGAATATGCTATAAGAGGGTGCAAGAGGGAAAGGCCAACAAGGACAGTAGCTTGGGCTCTCCTCAAGAAAACGCACTATCTCTAAAGAAGAAGTGTACTCCACAGGTACCAAGAGTGCCACCAAAGCCTGCAACACCAAAGACCCCCTCTGCAGAGGAGCAAACCCACGGGAGAGGAAAAACGCAGCAAAGGAAGCTGCTGTCCTGAAGAAAACAGGCCGCCTATGTCCCAAACTCCACGTGGAATAGAAAACACTGGTCAAACAATACCAGAAGGCTATGTTGATGAAGCCAAACTGAAGGGCGCAGCAACTAGCAGGTTGAATCCAGAAAACGCAGCAAAGGAGCTGCAGATCTGAGAGAAAAACGCAGAGGCAAAGTGACCAGGTTCAGTCCAGAAAACGCAGCATGAAAGAGCTGCATATCTGAAGGAAAACGCAGAGAAGGAGGTGCTGAAAACAATGCTGAATCTGGGGCAGCAAAGAGGTTGCTAAACCGAGAGCGATGATACCATGAAAGAGTGCACAGAGCGGAAGCAGAGTGGCACTAGAATGTGTTGAACAGAGAGTGCAAGAGAGAGAGAGAGAGATATGGAGAAAAATATGTTGAATATACTGAAGCAAAACAGTCCCAAGCAAGAGACACTACAAGTCTCATAAGTGAGGGAGCAAAATATGTACAAGACTGAATGAACAATGAGAGGCCAGCCCCACCTATTTATAGGTGAGGAGGGCTTGCCGAGACTGGAGCTGATTATGCTGGCCGACTAGAGCATATGAGCTGGCCGACTGGTAAAATACCAAAAGGGCTGGGAAAAATCCCAAAAAAATATGTAAAATAAGGGTGGCCAGCCCACAATCAAGGGCCATACAAATGGGACCAAAAGGACACCAGAAATGGGCAAAAACTAGGGATGAATGTGCTAACAATCTTTGGTGTTTCTACAGCAGTGTACACTTCAGCCCAACACTTGGTCTTCAGAGATCTTCGGTTTGGCTTATCGTCAGTCACACCATCAGTCTCTTTAAAGATAATAAAGCAAATACTATTCCGGTAACGGGATAGGGAGCCCTTCAGTGGGTAATTCGGGACACCATACGGTGTATAGTTTCCATCTCTCTCTCTCTCTCTCTCAAATCTCTTAAAAGTTTGAAGTCTTAAAGTGGATTGCTAAACTCGCGAAACTCAAGATACAGAAGATGGTGTGAGCATTTGTGTGACAGGATCCTCCAATATAAATACTTTTGCTACATGTTACACTCGGTGATCCGATAAAGATGCTCAATAGCTCATCTCGAACATTCCATCCTCTTCTTCGACTCTGTATTTGTTTGTCTGAGACTAAATCTTTGTCCTTGACCTCCGTTTAGAACCTGGAATGTCTCGACACGAAAACCTAGATACATTTTTAGCACAAAACCACTCAAAAACCACTTTGGAGTCACCAAACGGATGTGAAATAATACAAATCACAAAATTTTCACTCAAGCAAAGTTGTTCTATGTACAAAATGGAAAAACTCTCTCATACAAAACTTATCCTAATTCTACCTCTAACCTAATCAAAACTCACCCACAAAAATGGCAACTACCTGAAAATGACCAAAACCAACAAATTTCTTGCAACACAAAATTTTATCAAAACACGTTAGATGTCCTTACAAACAATTCTATACACTTTCTACAACATGAATTTTCGAAAAATATTTTTACGAAATTATGAGACGTCACAATCGCCTCTTCTTTGAGAACTCTGTCCTCAGAGTTTAAATGAAGGGAACTCTACATGCAAAGAATCTAAGTTTACTCATGAAGCATCTTCTAAGGGATATACATCCCACTTAACCAAAACTTCAACTACAGTCCTATTTCTAAGTTGGCTCGTCTTTCTATCCAAAATGAATTGAGGTACAACCCTCAAACTCCCATCTTCTTGAATCTTGAATTTGTTCCACAAAACATGGAAGGATTAGCAATATAACTTTTCAATAAACTCACATGGAAACCTGGATGCACTTTTATATTGCTAGACAATTCTAGTTCATAAGCCAATGTTCCCACTCTCTTAAAGATTTTAAAAGGACCAGCAAAACGGGGTGAGAGTCTCCTATCCTTCCCAAGAATCAAGTTATACTCACGAGCTGCATGCTTCTTGTCATAATAGAGTTTCTGTCTATGTTGAACCTTCTTGATACACTCCCTAATAGTCTTCACTTCCTCATCCATCCTCTCAAGCATCTCTTTGGAAACCTCAACTCGGTTCTCTGGCTCTAAAAAATTCACTGGTGTATAACAGTAAAAGTCCATAAACGGCCTCGAAAGGTGTCATTTGAATGGAGCTATGCCATAAACTATTGTAAGCAAACTCAGCTAAAGGTAAGAATTCAATTCAATTGGTTTGCTTTTCATTGACATACATTCTAAAAATATCCTCTAACACTCGGTTTACTCTCTCAGTTTATAAAGCTAAATTCAATTTCGGGACTGGACCGAAGATGCAAGCGAGGTTGACTGAGATGGATAGGAAGTGGGGAAACAAGGTGAGTTGCCTAAACCTATAATGAAATGTATGGTTTCTTCTGTATCTCATGCTCATGTTTCAGTGATGAGAGTAAAGATTAGCAATCGGAATTGTTCATTTTTCAGTTGACTCGGGTAGCACTCATTGCTTTATTTCTCCAAAAACTTGTCAAATCACAACACTTAAGATTAGGAAATCAAGTAAAGAGGCCCATCTAACTTACTAATGGGAAAGCTCACAACATCCAAGGGCTCTTCGAAAACTTATCCTTCACCTTAGCGGGAAGGAAGTGTAAGGGAGACTTCTATGCCATCAAGATGGGTAAATGTGAAATAATCGGAATGGATTTGTTAGTCTCCAACAAAGCCCTCATTAACTGTGGATTTCACAGTCAAGTGGTCATTGCGACGAGATAGCCCAAATGACTGCATTGGATTTCATAGTCGGACGGTCAATGCGATCAGATGGCCAAAATGACTATTGATAAACTCTCAGGCAGTCCTAATGACCAGATGGCCTTGAGCGATATTCTAAGCGGTTTCTCTCGGGAGCCAGATAGCTCAGCATGGTTTTCGATGAAACCAGACAAGCTAATCCATGAACAAGAGGATCATTATTTGTGCACTATATATTGATGTATGTTTGAATTTCTTTGACTTTGTCTGCTATTTTTTATGTGTGGACAATGCTTGGATTTATGGCATGTGATAGTCCACTGGACTCCAGATTACGTGGCCAGTACCTGGAATACCTAGTAGACACGAATGATGCATAGTTGTTTGTTGACTAGCTTTTGTCTAGTTTTTGCAGAAGGTAAGTATGCATTTATTATATCTAACACATGTGACATGCCTTGAAGAAGTACCATCGAGAACAAAGCCATTCGTCAAAGATAAGGCATAAAGATGTTGCCAGATGAGCAGATGACACCACATATATGGGAAAGACCATATGCACAAGCTCACCCGACAGGACTAGTACTGAGAAATATTTGGAATATATGTACACTTAAAACGAATGGATGTACTTGGAACACATGGATATACATGGAACATATGAATATATGCTTGGAACATTTGCAGTTCACAGTTGAGGACAAGTGCGATATAAGAGGGAGGGAATGTAACTATTTGGCCCTCCTAGCTCTATTTCACATGATGGAACACATGCTCGGGCACATGGACAAGTTAATGAATGCATGGAAACAAGATTCATGAAGTTGACACAAGAAAAAGCACCAAAAAGCAAGGAAAAATTGAAAGTCAAACCCAATGGACCGCGAGTCAAGGGTACTACCATTGGAAAGAGGCGACTGAGTCGGACCAAAAAGCTAAAAGCAACTCCAAGACCAAAAAGCAAGGCCCTGAAGCTAGAAAAGTAAAACAAGAACTTTTGACTAAAGTTGAGTAATATTTTATTATTAAAAAGCAAAAAGGTAAAATCAAAGAGTAAAAAGGCAAAAGCAAAGCATGGATAAGCTTTTGGCAAAAAGCAAGGCCCCCTTCAAGTATAAAAGACGCTACAGCCCTCTTGTTTTGGGCATCAAGTGTGTGGAGAGCAAGGTGATCATCGTCAACATCATCTTCAACATCTTCGTCTACTAGCCACTACTACCTAGATCCACCGCCTCCGTGTGCCGCTCAGCGTCGCACTCTGCCGCCACCTGTGCAACACCTCCGCTGCCACCTCTACCCAGCTCTGACACCCCCTGTCGTTTCTGATCGCCGCCGCCATTGTGCAGCGCCGCCTACCGCATCAAGCTGCCAGCATCTTTCTCCAGATCCTCAACAGAGAGATTGGCAGTCGAGCACTCATATCCTCCACTTGTGTTTTGCTTTTCCAAGGTTCTTCTCAGATTGGGTATTAAGTTCCTTTGGCCATCTTTGAGATTCAAGATTTGATTTAGACTTGGATTGGGACTTGGATTTGGATTTGGATTTGGACTTGGACTTGGACTTGCCCGTGGATTGTTCCTGAATAAATTCTTGAAAGGGGACGCGGCCTGTTTCTCGCTCAATGTGGTGTACTGTGCAAAGTTCCTTGGCCCCTTTTTCTCTCTCCCCCCTCTCTATATCTCTATCTCTTGGATACGTGGTTGAGTCTATCACGGCACACCCCGCCCGGCTTACAGCATATGTACATGCATGTATCACTTCCCTCACAAGCTCATAGTCATGGGAAAGCATTGCTATGAACTTCATCATGGACTTACCTAGAACCTAGTTGGGGAATGATGCTATATGGACAATTGTAGACAAGTTTAGCAAGCAAGAACATGTCTTGTCAGACAATTCTTCCACAAGTGTTCAAGCATCAAGGTATGCAAAAGTCCATTGTGGATGATAGAGATCCCAAGACTATGAGTCTCTTTTGGAGGGCTCTTTTTGATAACATAGGCACAAAGTTGAAATCTAGACAAATAATTTGGTTGACCTCCTACCATGAGATCCAAAAGAGAAGCCTCCAACTCTACTCGAGAAGTACCATATAAAGACCATGTGTGACAAAATCCATCTAGTAATGCAGGAATACCAAGGTCTGCCATGTCCCTCTTGTGCAACTCCTATGTAAGCTGTCTCGAAGACTCAAATGCCAACTCCTTGGACCGGATCACACGTCGGAACATCATCACCTCAGTCTCTCCTCCTCTTTCAGTCCTCTGAGCTCTCCTCCTCCAGTCCTCTCCCCACACACACACAGCTAACATGTCCATCCTCTGAGGCCTTGAGATTTTCTGGGCATCTTCTTTCGCTCTTGAATCTTATATTTAAGGCCTGTTTTACTTGCTTGGTCTGATTTGATACGATACAAGAGTTTTGGCTGGTCAATGCTTGTAAATAAGCTAAATAGAGATAGGTTGGCATGTTTTTTATATGCTATTCAATAGCCAAAAAAGTATCCAGAGAACCCCAAGATGTGTTTTCAATGGAGTCGCTACCCTGCTCCTTACCAGTACGTGCCAACTCACAGACAGCAATGAGTTCATTGTGCATCATTGCCCTGTGCAGCAGGTTTCAGTATGCTGAGGCATGCAGGTAAAAGAGAAAGCAAGCAGGTAAGCGAGGACAAAATGCAAAGAAACAGAGAAAGAAAGAAAGAAAGAAAGTAAGCAATATCAACTTCTTCAAACGACCCTAAGGGTCTATGAGACCATGAGTGATACAATGATATCATGGATATAGTTATTAGTGAGCCATGGAAAAAATAACTGAGGGAAAAGGAAAAGCGACTATCACTAGTGTATACAGAAGTGATATCAGCATGTGACCTTGTACGGGAGAACTAGCCATGATCAACTAATAATGATGCCACTCTTCAGCCACTATGGACCTGATGCCCGAGAGAACATCTGGCCTCTCTGATGGAAGCATGTCATAGCATCGAAGAACCTCCTGCATCCACATCTGTCTGGTGGAGGGTCCTGATGCTTTGGGGTGGGGCCGAGAGAATATCTGCCTCTCTGATGGAAGCATGTCCTAGCGTCGAAGAACCTCCTGCATCCACATCTGTCTGGTGGAGGGTCCTGATGCTTTGGGGTGGGGCCAAGAGAATATCTGGCCTCTCTGATAGAAGCATGTCCTAGCGTCGAAGAACCTCCTGGATCCGCATCTGTCTGGCGGAGGGTCCTGATGCTTTCGGTTGGGGACTTCTGCCCCGTAAAATAGATCGAGCTCTATTACTGAGAACCCCTCTAGGGCGGAGACTAGACTGCTGGTCACAAAAGCTTAAGCTGGTAGTGGGCCGCTAAGGTTATTTGTGCTATTTAAAAAGCAGCTGCTCTCTAAAAGGCAGGTTGATGTGATTCTTTCTCAACACCAAGAGAAACATGTCTTGATCAATGTCCATGCTTTTCAACTAGAAAATGTGTATCACCACCTTGTGCTGCTTCTGCGTTTTATCACTAACCTTGCCTACAGAAGCATTAATGAAGAGTTCTAACTAGCACAAAGTCTCAAAACATCTGACAATTGAATGAACAGGGAAGTATGACAAACATAAAAGTGGAAAGAGGAATTCTCAACTTTCTAAACACCTACCAGAATTATAAATAGATTAATGTTGTACTACAAAAAAGAAGATTCAAACCAAACGATTAAAAAAGCACCTACCAGAATTATAAATAGACTAATGCAACACTACAAAAAAGAAGATTCAAACCAAACGATTAAAAAAGCAGTTACAAGGACACAGCTCAGTTTTAATGATTTGTTTACACATACTGTGATGGCCAGAGCAAAGAATATACTAACCGTGCAGCCCAACGGTTTGGGACAATCCTCAAAAAACATGAGCGTCTTCGTTAACTTTTTGCCACCTTGACCCGCACTTCCATGTTCCTCAATATATTTCTCCACATGAAAGAGCTCACAACGCCCAACATTGGCAGACTTTGTTGAGGTCAAATTCTCAAGATTGGAAATGATATTTGCACCCGTACATCTGGCTATTCGCTCTAATAAAGGCCTCTTAACATTCAGGACCAGAGAAATTTCCTTTGCTAAAAGCTGTTCCTGTGCTTGACGTGAAACTGTCTTTTCAACCAGTAACACATTTGGATGGTGTGCGTCTATTCTTGATACAGCCATGCTTATATGACCTGTTTCCTGCAGGAAAACATGCAGCGAATGTAGCCGTGGTTACTACTGCAAAGAGGTCCAAACATACCCATTTTTGCAAAAATGTGGAACATAAAATCATCCTTGGTGCTGAGCTCAAAATTTCTAGCACGCGAAACATGGAATTTCTTCTTGATACTGAACTTCTAGCATCAACTTGCCGTTCTTCATGGAATGAAAACTGAACTCTCGACAAGATCAAAATCCAATCAATATATAAGACCCCATTTTGGATTGAAACAAGGGAGAAAACCATACAACTCCAGTCATTTGACCTCCTTGCACCAACCACAACGGGGGTTTCTTTCCTACATATAAAGTCACGACAGCACACAAGGAACCCCAAATAAAACAGACCTGAAAACTTTTCTCCGTCGCTTCATGATTCATCTCTGGACATTTGGAATACAAGAGACATCAAGAGGTCCAATAACAGAGTAATTGTATTATCCCAACAGACCCAGACTTTTTCATTTGAAACGTTAGTGGCGGCGATGCCACCTACAGTTACACAACTTTCCGCAAGCAGAATGCAGGCTGAATATGGGATTTACATAAAGCGTAGATCTGTTCATCTGTTCTCTCTCAAAAGCTAAGAGTACAACCAGTCTTACTTTTGGTATCAGAGCTTAGCGTTATCCTGGAAATTTCCCTTTTTGGCAGACAAGGTAGCTGCTAATGCTCACAGACACAGCTTTTTAGGGAGGGGGAGGTGTTATCAGGACTAAGTTGCTTTGAATTTTACTGAAAAAAAAATCCCAGGCTCATCATGCCAACTCCGAAGTTATGGGACAACTTTCCAGCTCTATTCAAAAACAGGGACGTTGCAATTTGTAGCAACCATCAACAAAAAGGCCGGCCAGGGTTGCAAAATCTTCACCCCCCACTTGCACACCAGGTGGTGCCACAAAAGGCTCTAGGGACAACCAGCAACCACCATCAAGATCATCAGATTTCACCGAGATAGGTCATTCCCACTCTCATCATCATCAATCTCAACAGCGACAAGCACCCGTGAGAAGAGAAAAGCATGTGTACGTTGATGACACCAGCACTGCCCTGGTGTCTACTTGCAGAAACATTGGCTACATATAAAAAACAAATTAATGGATTTCAATCCCCTAAATATATTCTGGCAAGGCCCATCTTCTAGGCACCTAAACCCATAACAATGGGCTACACTAGATAATCTCTCATTCTCAATGCTTGTACATTAAAGTTTTGGCATCCATATAAGCCAATAGTCTTAGAGCTTATGTCACAGTTGGTGACAAACATCTTCCTCTTTGTGGTCCAATGGTGGGCTGAGTGTTAATATAGAGCTGCACCTATGGAGGGTCGATGAGGTACATGGCTATGGCATTGGAGTAAAGAGAGAGAGAGAGAGAGAGAGAGAAATAAAGAAAGAAAGTTATATTGACATCTTCAAAAGACCCAAAGGGTCTATGAGACCAAAATGATGTGTACATAGTGTCCATGAAATCTCATCATGGATGAAATAAGAAAAAGCAACAGTAAACTAAAGCTGAAAACTGAAAACTGAAAACTAGATCTAAGACTCCGAGATTAGACAAGATGACAAATCTAGATCCTATTATGCCAGGTAAAGGGTACAATAAGTGATGGGATATGGGGGCGGGCACCTAAGTGTGGACGCCCGGTGACCGGCCAAGAGCCTATAAAAGGGTGGCCAAGGTTAGTCAGTTAGTCATAGAGTCTCGCGAGTCTTTGTGAGAGCTCTATAGTCAGGAGCCTCGATCTAGTGCAGACGTGCGCACTTACTTCATGCAGCCAAGGCCGGCAGCAGTCTCAAGGCCCGCGAGGGTAGCTCCGTGGCGGTATGGGACGGCACGGGGTAGAGACTGGTTAGTACGTCTTGCTAGTTAGCTCAGCTCGTGGCTCGGTGGGGACAGCCAAGACTTGCGGGTTTTGGCCACAGCTGCCATGGTTGGATGGTGAGTCGGGCCTGCATGTTTCAAGAGCGCTCTACAGGGAGATCCATGGGGATTTGACAGTGGTATCAGAGCATGCCTCGAAGAGAGTGCAAGTTGGTAGATAGAGAAGAACAAGGTCAAAGGAAGAGGTGTGAGTTCGAGATGATTGCTGTTTTTTCGTATATACTGCTGTTTTCTCAGAATTCAGCATATAGTATTATGTTTGCATCGTTGGAACCCGGGTTGGGTTTTGTTCTTGCAAAGGGTTGATTAGATTGCTTGAGAAGAGCTTTTATTTTGGCAAGGAAAGAAGCAAGAGTGCAGTCGGCTGTGAATCAGCAAGTGAAAGAGAGAAGAAGAGGAGACCCTGCCGGCTATATGAAACAGCAGGAGAAAGAAAGGGAGCGAGTGCTGACGGCTGTGTAGGCACCTCGTATGCTGTCGGATCTTCTGCTATAGCAACAGAGATCCCAACTACGGCCACCACGAAGATATTCTAGAGTGCTATGTTACGCACCTAGAGCATGTAGACTTGCTATTAGGGATTAAGTGGTTTAAGACCCTTCAATCCAGATAGATTGGTCTAATCATACTTTTTCTTTTGAACATAGGAACACCCAGTATTGTATCTTTGGTGATTGTATACATCCCTCTCAAGAACCTCTTGTAAATAACGTTGATTTTGGAAATATAATGGATTCTTCTTTGTATATTTCTTTCCACTGTGTCTTGATCCACTTTCTTCATTTCTCATACCTACTATGGATGTCAATGAATTAAGTGTGTTTGAAAGCAAAGAATTAAAGAAGTTACTTGATTCGTTTCAAGATGTATTTCCTAAGGAGCTGCCACCATCGGGCTTACCATTCGAAAGGACAGTGGATCATCGTATTGATCTAGTTGTTGTCCTTCTTTCTTCTAAGTAACACAAGCGCCCTTCAAGGTGATTTACTTGGATGGATCTGGCCCATCCTCAAATAATCTGCGAGTTGTTTGGCCAGCTCATCTTCCTCAGCCTTGCTCATCCTCTAAGGTGGAATGCTAACAAGTTGAGCACCATGGCCTGGCGAATGTGTGTAGATTACAAGAGACTGAACAAAGTGACAATCAAGAACCGTTATTCTCTCCCTAGATCAGATGACCTGATTAACCGTTTAATCGGAGCGAAGTATTTCACAAAGATAGATTTACGTACTGGCTATCACCAGATACGTATTGATTAAGGCACGTCGAAAGAACCACCTTTAGGACTAGGTATGGCCATTAAGAGTTTCTCGTATTACCTTTTGGGTTAACCAATGCTCCAGCCACTTTCCAGCAAATAATGAACGATCTTTTTCGTGAACATTTGGGGAAGTTCGTGGTTATGTTCCTCGACGATATTTTAGTATATAGTCGTACTCTTGAGAATCATATTAGACACCTCACGATTCTCTTGACTATTTAAAGACAAAATTGACTGTATGCTAAATTAAGTAAATGTGAGTTTTTTATGACAAAAATCATTTACTTGGGACACAAGATCACAAGAGAAGGATTGAGCATTGACTATGACCGAGTTCAGAAGGTTTTGGCCTGGCCTATACCACAGACAGACAACTTCGTTCTTTTCTCGGTTTTGTTGTTTTTCTTCGAAGATCTATGCAGGAGTACTCTCACCTCACACTACCGATGACCGACTTGTTGAAAGGTCGTGGACGTAAGTCGAATCAGCCTATCTCTTGGAATAACGATTTGGATATGGCCTTCAGACTTTTGAAAGATAAAGTCAAGGAAGTCCCTACCTTAGCACTGCCCGATCCTAGTCGGCCTTATGTTCTTGAGACTAACGCAAGTGACTATGCGATCGGGGCTGCTCTATTCCAAGATGGTAGACCTTTTGCTTTCGAGAGTCGAAAGCTGGACAACACTCAATCTCATTGGCCAACCCTTGAGAAGGAGCTTTATGTTGTCATTTATGCTCTCAAGGTTTGGAGGCATTATTTATATGGCTCCAAGTTTGTGGTATTGACTAATCATCAGTCAATCAAGTATGTGTGTGATGCGGATGATTTGAGAGGAAGAAAAGCTAGATGGGTAGAGTTAATGCAAGATTTTGATTTTGAAATACGCTATCGAAAGGGGTCCATGAATAGTGTAGCGGATACGCTTAGTCGGATTAGAGAGGTGAATACTTTGTCGTTCACTGAGATTTCTACTAACTTGTTTCAGTCATTAAGAGGGCTTTGCAGGACTGATAATTATTTTGGTCTGTAGTGGCAGAGAATCCAAGACGGGAGCTCATTGATTGACCAAGACTCAATGACTAAGCAACCTACCATTCAGGTTACGGGAGGCCAGTGGATGATTCGGAATGGTTTACTGTTCCATAATGACAAAATTTGTGTACCACAGGATTAGGTCCAAGATTCTTAAGGAGTGTCACGACGCCCCTTCTGTTGGACACCCTGGGGTACACACGACATTAGCTTTAGTGAAACACATTTTTTATTGGTCAAAGATGAAAGGGTATATAGAAGATTATGTCCTCAAATGTCACGTTTGTCAAGCACATAAAGCTAAATGCTTTAGACAGGCTGGGATGTTGCATCCTTTGCAAATCCCAAGTAATAAGTGGGAAAGTATTTCCATGGATTTTATTACCGGATTGCCAAGAACACATCAAGGCTAGGATTCTATTTGGGTTGTGGTGGATCGCTTAACAAAAATGGCTAGATTTTTACCTGCACGAAAGAATGTTACAGCTACGCAATTGGCAAGGCAGTTTATCGAGCAATTGTTTAGACTGTACAGTTTACCGCAGGACATAGTCAGTGATAGGGACTCTAAGTTTACTAGTGACTTTTGGAGGCTTGCCTTTGAGAAGTTGGAAACAACTTTGAATTTGAGTTCCTCAGGTCATCCTCAATCTAATGGCCAAACTGAAGGTTGAATCAGACTTTGGAGGACATGCTTCGTGCATGTCTCCAAAAGATAGGGTTCATGGGAAGATTATCTTCCTATGTTAGAATTTGCATATAACCAGGGTCACCGTGAAACCCGTTTCACTTTGCCTAAAACGCGAAACGTGAAACACTTGCGAAACGTTTCATTCGTGCTATGAAACGGTGAGCGTTTCATTACATGTAGCATAGAAAAAAAAATGAAAAAAATTAAGGTTTATTGTTTCACATCTTTCTTGAGGGTGTCGCCTGACCGTACGTTTGCAACTTTGCTCGTCTTCTCTCCTCGACGTCTGCACCAGCTGCCGTTACGAGGATCATGGAGTTTGAGGATCAGAGATGCCTGGGATTGTTTCTACTTGAGCTCAGGAGACACAGAGAGACCCTCTTGGCAGTCAGGAGACCGAGCCATGATGTACCTAGACAGAGGACCCTGACAGATTTCTTCGGCACCAACACCAGCACCAGCAACCCAGCCCACACACCTCCTGATACCTCCTCCATTGGGTCATCAGGGCACCGACCACGCTCCTAGGGAGTCACCACTGATAGAGCAGTTATCTTATGTCGTGCTCGTCGGCCACGCCCACTAGGATCCCGACCACGACATCCTCACCATCGCCAGATCAGAGCCATTATTGCTCGGCATCAGAGGCGCCTACCTCGCTTCTACGACCTCTCCATTCTAGACAGCCCCATGGCGAAGATACTTGAGCTAAGGAGAGGGCAACACTTCAACTGATCAGCATACATGGATCTACCTGATATACATTTTCCAGTATTTTCCAGTATTTTCTACTCAGTATCATCTCGGAGTCTTGCAGTTCTGTTCTTATAACTGTAGGACAATCAATTTCTTGTACTTTTTAGTCTTGTTCTCTTTGATGAGACACCAACTTCAGATGTCGTGCTCGTCGGCCATGCCCACCAGAATCCCGACCACGGCATCCTCGACATCGCCAGATCAGAGCCATTATTGCTCAGCATCGGAGGCGCCTACCTCGCTTCTACGACCTCTCCATTCTAGACAGCCCCATGGCGGAGATACTTGATCTAAGGAGAGAGTAACACTTCAACTGATCAGCATACATGGATCTACCTGATATACATTTTCCAGTATTTTCTACTCAGTATCATCTCGGAGTCTTGCAGTTCTGTTCTTATAACTGTAGGACAATCAGTTTATTGTACTTTTTAGTCTTGTTCTCTTTGATGAGACACCTCTTGGCAAACAGGAGGCCGATGTACCTAGACAGAGGACCCTTACAGATTTCTTCGGCACCGGCACCAGCACCAGCAACCCAGCTCACACACCTCCTGATACCTCCTCCATTGGGCCATCAGAGCACCAACCACGCTCCCAGGGAGTCACCACTGATAGAGCAGTTATCTTATGTCGTGCTCGTCGGCCACACCCACCAGGATCCCGACCACGGCATCCTCACCATCGCCAGATCAGAGCCATTATTGCTCGGCATCGGAGGCGCCTACCTCACTTCTACGACCTCTCCATTCTAGACAGCCCCATGGCGGAGATACTTGATCTAAGGAGAGGGCAACACTTCAACTGATCAGCATACATGGATCTACCTGATATACATTTTCCAGTATTTTCCAGTATTTTCTACTCAGTATCATCTCGGAGTCTTGCAGTTCTATTCTTATAACTGTAGGACAATCAGTTTATTGTACTTTTTAGTCTTGTTCTCTTTGATGAGACACCAACTTCAGATGTACTCTCAGTTTTGGTCTCATAGGCCATTATGGCCTCTTAGAGACGTTAATATATCATGATTGTATACTCCATGCATATAGCTTTGCATTCTCCTAGTAGTAGAGCTCCATCTCCTGCACACCCAGATTCAGCTTTTTTATTCAGTACTTTTTCATTTTGTTGGGATGACAGAGGATACCCCATACAGGTACTCCGATTTGTCTCATAGGCCGAGTTCGGTCTTTTGGAAGATGTTAATAAAATCTTTCTTTCTTTCATTCTTTCTCTCTCTCTCATATGGAGATACTCATTGTTGGTACGCTCAGATGAGATCATGGTTTGACCTACATGGTTTGCGGATAGAGGCACTACCACCCTTTAAACTCAAGTATAGATCCATAAAGCTTTGCCAAGATATGGCCGATCATGATGGTTTTGTAGTTATTAGGATCCATGGGATCTCCGGCCTTATGGATAGGCACAATAATGTGTAATGACCAGGTAGAGGGAAAGCCCTATGAGAGGGCACTATTAAACATATGGGCTAGAAAGGGTGCCAAGGTGTCGCCTACATAAGGGAGGTGCTCAGCCATAAGCCCCTCGTGATCCTGAGATCGGTCGTTTTGAAGCCTACTATATCCTTCATCACTGTCACGTGCACCCCGCACTTGGATGCCACGTAGACATTTCTGTACAGAAGGTGCAGGACCTAGGATGGTGAACTAGTCCCATGTGAGCCCAGTCCGGGACGAGTCAGCCAGGGATCCATCTCAGTCGTCCGAGGTCAGGTGTGCATTGTCCTGCACATGAGTCCAAGGTCAGGTGTGCACTGTCCTGCACATGAATCAGTGCCAGTCCGCGCTGTGAGTCTCCCTCTGGAATGATGTCAGATGTTCTGTGTATCTAGTTTGCAACTGGATGCCAAACCTCTGTGGGCATGTAGGTTTGCATATAGAGATGGGGCCAGCCCATAGGGCTACCCCAGTGCGAAGATTTGCACCCTTAGTGTGGGCATGGGGGAGATGTAGAACCACCCCCAAGGGGCCAGGAGGGCCCAGGCTGTGCCCACCAGCCATGGCATGGGCTGGAAGGGTTGTCGGCCAGCCCTAGTGCTTCTGGACAGGCAGCCGACAGGGCTACCCAGCAGGTCGGCCAGTTGTGGGGGGCAGTCCCACACCCATGCACAGGGCTGCCCAGCAGCCTGGCACTGTCCCAGCAGGCATGCGCAGAGTGGCCAGCAGGCTGCATAGTGTGAAAGCACAATATTGCTAAAGACATGGTCGTGAGGCTTTATAAAGCTGGCCGACTGGATTATAGGGGAGTATAAATACTCCAGCCAAGAAACAATGAAGGCATCTCATAATTCACCAAGTGCTCAAGCAAACAAGGGCCAGGACAGCCAAGAAGTTGCTAACGCGAAGGGGTGAAGGACTGAAGGTCAAGGGCAGGATTTTCCAGCCAAGAAAAGGTCAAGTTTTCTGTATTTGTTTTCAGATTTACATCATGCTAATAAAGCAAATACACCATCCGTGGTGGGGGCCCTACAGAGGGTAATTGGGACCCAATACTGTGTCCTCTCCATCTCCCCCTTCTCTCTCTATTTTCTGCACATCTCCTTTCAGTTTGTGCGTTAATTCTGTCGCGAAAAGAGTGCTGATTTCTGAGTTTTGAAGTACTGATCCTTTTCCGAAGCTTCCGCATATTACAGTGGTATCAGAGCTCACTTCAAGAACAAAGATTCAGCAAAGAAAACCAGAAAATTTTTTCGCTCGTGTGGTTGGTTTTTAGACGCCGGTGGACTACCCCTTTCGGAGTGACTCCTGTCCCTCGAAGGATGGTTGGTTTTTAGCCTCCGGAAGTCTCCCACACAGATAGTGGATAGTTAGATTGCGTTCCGGAAAGGAATTGCATTTTCCCGCTATGGCGAGTTTCGGCGACGAGAGAGAACCAGAACCGTGGGACCAGAGTGCACCAGGCAGCCCAGCTAGGGCACCCGGCTTGAGTGTCACAGACATGTTCCAGCAGATGATGCGAGCAATCGCAAACCAGACAACCAAGTTGGATGAGCAGAAGGCGCGGATTTTGGCTCTGGAGGAGCGTTCTCGCTCTCCAGCGTCGCGTTTTCCATCTCCTCCTCCCTCTCCTTCCGTATCCCAGATACCAGATCCTCGTCACAGGGACCCTCTCGCGGGGTCACAGCCGCAGCCAAGCTCCTTGCTTGAGATGCAGATGCGTGCATTGGAGATTCGACAACGAGAAGACGACGCCATGCAACGAGTGGAACACGAGCGTTACCTCAGAGCTTTGGACACCAGATTGACACCGGCGGCGCCCTCGAATCATTTTCCGGAGAAAATGAATTTCAATAAGTATAATGGTAAACTCGATCCCACTACTCTTTATTCATGGTTACATCAATTTGAAGCTTACTTTGCCGCAGTTAGGAAAACAGATACTGACAAAGTGATCTTAGCTAGTTGGTACTTGAAAGGTGAGGCCATTCCTTGGTGGACTCAGTGGGCTCATGCCCACACCAGAGCAGGTATGGCAGCTTATGTGTGGAACGAGTTCGTCCCCGACCTTAAGCAGCGGTTTCTACCGCCCCACTACCTTGAGCGACTCGAGACGAGTTCAGGGGTCAGAACGCGCAACCAGTCCTTCAGTTTGCCAATAAAATTTCGACCTTGTGTCTGCAATTAGGCTTATCTGATACGGACAAGAAAGGGCAGTTTTTGTATGACCTGCACACGCAAATCCAATGGGAGGTGCGTATGTTTAGGCCAGCCACCTTTGAGGACGCACTCTCGCTTGCGCAGAGTGCAGAAATGAAACACAATGGTGGCAAGCCCAAGACTTCCCAGCCGGCTTCTCCCAAGGCTAACGCCTCGGGGGGCAAAAGCCAGAACCAAACGGAGTCTTCCCCAAGACAGAGCCCGGGAGCCTCTGGCTCCAAGAACTCGAACAATGCGTCTAAGCTTACTCCAGACCAGAAAGCGGAGGCAGGCAAGACAGGTGGCAAGTTGAGTGCTGAGGAGCTTTCTCAGTACAAGAAGGAGGGTAGATGTTTCTTTTGTCACACAAAAGGACATACTTCTCGGGATTGTCCGAAGAAGCCTCCAAAGGCCGCCGCCGCCTCCACAGCTTCCGTGGTGAGCACAGCTCCCACACAGACCCCAGCGGCTACCCCTAGTTCTTCAACCCCCGGTGCTTCAGTTGGAGCAATTACTAGCCGGAAGCTCGAAGATAAGCAGAAGGACGCCCATGACCAGGAGTATGAGCGCAACGAATTGCTCAAGTCCTTTGGCTACATAGGTGGCCAGAGAGTCGTCTTGTTTGACAGCGGCAGCACGGAGGATGTGATCACGGAACAGGCCGCTAGGCGTGCCCGTTTCGAGCTGACTCTGGTGGACAAACAAGTTGAGGGTTTTAGCACAGATATGACAACGAGCATCAAGTATGAAGCTCTAGGTGCTAAGTTAGTGATTCAGGGCATAGAGTTTGTGCGTGACTTTATGGTTCCCCTCTTGTAGGAGCAGACATAATTTGGGTATCCAGTGGTTTCACAAGTTTCTTCCTGATGGGACAAGCACACGTTCCAGATCGATCGGAATGTGTCAAACACCCCGGTGACCATTAAGTGTGAGCCAAGTATTCCAAACTTTCCGCTCATAAGCCACTTGCAGGCTAAGTGAGCAGTCAGGAAAGGCGCACAGTGTGCGATGATTTACATCCAGACAGCCCAGACGGTGGCCAGTGCTTCCGAGAAGTACTCGGTTCTCCATGAAAAGTACCATAATATTTTTCTTCGGGACAGTCTCCCTCCCCAGCTCCCCCCGTCCAGACCGGAGGATCACAAGATTGACCTCCTGCCAGGCTCGGAACCCCCGAGCAAGTTTCCGTATCGCCTTTCTAAGGCAATGGAATCGGAGTTGGACCGCCAACTCCAAGAATTGTTGCAAGCTGGCTTCATCCGCCCCAGCGTGTCGCCATTTGCAGCACCGATCTTGTTTGTCAAGAAGAAAGATGGGTCTTCTCGGTTGTGTCGATTATCGTGCACTCAACAAGCTGACTATCAAGAGCAGATTCCCGATGCCTCGAATTGACTATATTCTCGAGAGGCTGAATGGAGCCAAGGTGTTCTCCAAACTGGATTTAAAGAGTGGGTACCACCAGGTACGGATTGTAGAGGGGGACATCCCCAAGACAGCCTTCCGTACAGAACGGGCCCACTATGAATTTGTGGTTATGCCATTTGGATTGACGAACGCCCCAGCTACATTTAACCGCATGATGATGCGTATTTTTCGGGAGTTGATTGGAGAGTGTGTGTTCATATTTCTGGACGATATACTCGTATTTTCACCTACAGTTGAGCAACATGACATTGATGTGGAGAAAGTCCTTAAGTTGCTGGAAAGCAACGAGCTCTATGTCAATGAAAAGAAGTCAGAATTTTATCTGTTCCAGGGGCGGCAAGCTACATCTTCACAGAATTTATTTGCTCCATCATCGTTTTTAGGAGCTCTTTGTTTTTTCTGTTTGGAAGCTTTATGCCTCCATTCCTTCCTTCCTGCTGGCTTTCTTCTTGATGTGATGTTTCTCCCGACATGGTGGAGGCCTGGGTTTCTTTTCCGGACTGCAGTATAACCATCCACCGGATGCTCTCACTTCTTTAGGTAGCCGAGCTGGGTTACAAACCTGATGCTCTAATACCAATGTTACATGCACTGAGGTTGATCATGATAACGCACAACAGGGCCTTCTTTATACCTTTATGTGGTGAGAATCTATAGCCTCAACTTTAGAGAGTAGGGAGAGAAGAGAATGTAGAATGTAGAAGAAGACACAGTATTGGGTCCCACTGAAGCCTCCCCCTCCCCCCCCCCCCCCCCCCCCCCCCTGCAAGCAAGAGTATTTGCTTATATTATTCTTTGGAAAAATGTTATACAATGCTGAGTACAAATGATATGAATGCCCAATGCAAGGACGAGGAGGCCCAGACATCGACAGAGTATCCAGCTATCCCAAGGCTCTGCTGAAGACTCTCCTTGACCATTGATGCAAATCCAGATGATTGTAGGACTGCACCTATGCTGGCCAAGATAGAAGAGTATCTTCCTTGTTGTCTGGAGATGGGCAGGACTGCTGAACTGTTGTTGTTCACTGCTGAATACCTGAATAATTATTGTGGGAATGAGGCCATGCCTTTTATACCTCCTCAATCAGCAGTCGGCTGCCCCTAAGAAGCTGTCGACTGATGCAAGAAGTCCCACAACTGAGAAATGCCAGTCGGCTCGGCTGGTGCAAAATCCCTGTCGGTTGCATAAAATGCCCACGACTGCTCATATGCACAGTCGGCTACAGGAACAATACACGTATGCTCAGTCAGCTGGCAACATATCCTGGTCGGGTGCTGTAATGCCTGTCGGCTGCTGGCCGACTGTATGGCAAAACTCTTGGATGCCTTTGCAAGGCTTAGCCCAAGTAGGGGCAGCGTTAGTGCTGGCCTTAGGGCTGACCCCCTTCTATGTGAATGCACTTACAATGCTTTGCATGCATCTAATCCTAAGGTTGACACATACATGCTCCTGAATGATGCTTTCTCCAAGTGGGTTAAGAGGACTGACAACTGACTCACCTCTAAAGCTCAGAGACTGACCTACGTAGCTCGTGCCTGACTGTCCCTAGACCGAGGGCTCACAATGGGGTCACGACGTACGACAAATAATCCTAGAAAAGGTTCTACTTCTGAACAAATCCTGCACTGATGATCATGCCAGTGTCACTGTGTACCCCAGTGCAAGGTACACGTGACACCATCACACTAAGGATGATCAGAGGTTCAACTCATACCTAGTGTAGTCTCCAATCTCTAGAAAACTAGCTGCCAGAGTCCCTATCCCATTGGATTAATTCCCTGATCCGTAGATTAGTGTCACTCCTTGAACCTAGGGACTCTACCCTATCCAAGTAGTCAACGCACATGGGTGCCATAAATGAAAAAAAATTGCAGGTTCACTAGGCTCTGATACCAGCTACAGAACACTCGTGCCTATGTCCTAGGCTTTTCATAGTGCGGCAAAATCACACATACAACACACACAACAGTCCTAAACTATTGTTTGTAGGCTGTGCATAATACAACTGAAATTCAAGTACAAAGGATATGGCTGAGTGAAAACGTCAACTGCACCTATTCCTACTGTACGCTCCTGGCTAGCACTTCGCCTCTAGAGAAACGCTCTATGAAGTCCTACACTAAGTCAAGAAGATGATTATGACGATTTTCCAATAAGCGTATATATATGCATCATTATTTGTCGTCCAACCTTCCATGTCATTGTTGTCACGTCATCATTGCCACGTGGCACCTGCACTGTCCAAGCGCTCCCACACCTGCTGCCCAACTCCTACAGGCCAGTCACGCATACCTAGCGTGAGATGTGTCACACAGGCTCTATGTAGGGATGTAGGCTACATGCAAACTCGACACAAAGACTCTACGCAGGGACCTATGTTGCATGCAAACCCTAATGCAATGCCTTGCTGCAAATCTCCCTAAGCAATTACCTAGGCTCTGATACCACTACGCATGCATGTGGAAGCCTACTTGATTAGGCCCTAATTAAATGCTGATTAGAAGGCTCATTAGAAGCACAATCTGAAAAAGCAGAGTGGAATAGGACAGACTTGAGTATCAACCTAGTCTACCATGCATATTGCTGATGAATATTTACCATGATTACAATGCTGAAAACTCATGTCTAAACTCCAAAACCCTGGTGTTAAAGCTTACACTGCATGAACAAAAAGCTTGTCTTGCTGTCCAAGACTTGTGTAACTGTGTAATGCACATTGAGGCTGCCTTACCACTGATCCAGCACTTGCCTCCTGCTCTAGGACCTCTTACCAGAAGACTGAGAATGACCTTGGCCCATACTTAAATAGGAGCATATCTAGTGGTTGGCCAGCCTAGGATCAGTGGCCAGCACACATCCCCATACTTAGCATTTGCAACTCACCAACTATCCAACTGTCCAGCTGGCTCCACACTTGGGCGCTTGGTCCTAGCTCTTAAAGGCAGCGATGAGCTATCTAGATTGTGCCTACTCTGCCCCTAAACTTGCCCCTTAGCATCTGAACGCTGACGTCCATGTCCATTTGGCACTCACCTATGTGATGCTTCAAGTGCATACTATATGCTTCCAGACTAATGCTGGCCGTACATGAGATTAGCTTCTTCCTATCATGATTTCATCTTTAAAAGCATGTTGCTTTTGGGAACTTTGGCCTACTAGGAAAGCATTATCAATTTTTATTTCCTATGTTGACTTCTTCACCATTGCCAATGATAGCCAGAACATACATTTATATTTAATCCAAGCAATCACATCGATATGAAATAGGATTGGTTCTATATTAAAAAGACGTGTATAATTCCTAGTACTGAACTTTACCAGCTTGAAAGAGGAAAGACGGAAAAAGAGCATTTATGGCACATTATCTCACCTGCTGTAAAAGAGTCTCCAGAGAGGAAAACTGATTTTGAAACGCAAGAGCACCACCCAGGAGGAGCAACCTGGGAGTTCTGAATCGGGTTGTCATTCGCCTGTGGGCTACATTTTTCTTACAAACAATTCCCTTCACCACTTGACTGCCACAAACAAGGGCACCACAATGAATAAATAGCTTCAAGCTTTACCTAGGACATCAAACAATTTTTTGTTGGAACCAATAAACTCAAAATTCTGCAATGAATGTAGAATTTATCACTGACCTTTCACTCGGCCGTCCAATGGCCACACACTTAACCTTTACATAACCTCCTGGATCCATCCCTCCACCTATGCTTGTATCTGGCTTTATAACACTTGCAGCTTGCAATGAGAGCGATGTCACAATCTCTGACCAACTTTCCTGACCACCTTCATCTGCCTGGATGCCCTCCCCATTCAGAAGCTGTGAAACAAGTACTCTGAAATGCCCATCCACAACAGCTCTCATGGCTTTCCGCTGCTCCTCTGTTGTTGAATTCTCTTTGCTCCTATACTCACTGCTACTCAAGCTACCAGGCGAATGGGTCAAACACCAAACACCCTCTGAATCATCATCATCGTCATTCCCTCCATTAATCCCCATCTGACACTCTTCATCCTCTGGTGGTGGAGCAATCCATAACGAGGCATTGTTCTCAACGTCCAGAAAGTCTCCTTCCTGCACAGACAAGGGCTCCTTGTATAAGGCTGCATAGAAGCTGTTGTCATCTGCACCCTCCTCTGGCCCTTCATAGCATTCACCTGACATTCCAGATCTTATGGATAATGATTGTATTCCTGCCTCACTTTTTTCAGAGTTACCCCCAATGTTAATGTCAGCCACTGCTCCCATAGCAAGTTCTTGATCATTTTGGGCATCGGTACCATATGAACCATGGGTTCCAACATGCACACAGCCATCTTCCTCCTCGTCATACTTATACCGCCTTTGAAATCTAGAATGGTGGATTTCTGCTTCTCTATGGCATTCGTCATCCTCATCATCACTCCTACAAAGAGAAAAACTTGTAAATCAGAATAACATCAGTACCACACCAGACATAATTCGTTTCAGAACATAATCCCTCCCTTAAACAAGGGACATCTTACCTGCTGTCGTTGCAGAAATCATAGGGACTTGGAGATCCTTCCCTACCTCTTGGAGATACTAATCTAATGCTCGTCCTACCTGGCCTCAACTTGCTGAGTTGTTTCTGCTCTGAATCTGTATCCATAACATCTCTTCCTAAATGTGCTTGAGAAATGAAAACAGAAGACCCCAGCTGTGGATACCCAGATGATGCTGTCGAGCCAGTGCCACTTGTGCTGATGCTTGACAGACTGTGAATTGATGAAAATGGAGTAGTAGTTTGTGATGTTTGTCCACCGTAAAAACTGGTAGAATCTTCTTTTTTATTGAAGCAAAATCTGCAAATGTGGAGACGATCCTCTTCTTCTTGAAGCCTGGCACACCCATCTGTGGTAGAAAATTTATTCTGAGAGCAATTTCCATAAAATATGCAGCCACAGATGTGACAATGATGACGACGATTGAACATGTTGAACTGAGAACCGCATTCATTACAAACAGAACAGCAGTTGTCTTGTGTCCAATTGTCCCTGAACATGGCATGAGATGGACTTCCATGGAATCCATGAACGCACCTTCTCAACTACGTCACAAATTGAAATTTATGTAGCTTCCATCTACCGTGAGCAGACACCAGGATAAGGCTTCCAGACAGTATCACCTAAACTCTGGAGGTAAAAATTACAAGAAAAAGGATTCAGCAAAAGTTTGTGTGCTTGTATGAGAGAACTTTGCTCTTGCAAAAACTCGAGCAAAAAAAAAATCAGCCCTGATGCCTGCCCCGGCCCTGCCTGTCATCTTAACCAGTAAAGAAATGGATAGTGTTTAGCAAACAAGTACGGGAAAACAAACTAGACCAAACTAGCTTATGCAACTAGATAGCCATGCTTATAATTAGGAACTGTTGGAAAAAATAAACAGACATTGATTGCTTTACTTCCCTACACAGAAAAGATTGAGCTACAAGGCTATTTTCAGTGTTTTTCTTCTTTGAAAGTTGAAACAAAGGTTTGGGCCACACTTCAAAGTTCAAGAAGCAGATGTTATTGTTTTACTTCCTGCCCCAAATACTGATGCAAGATGCTGACAGAAAACCGCCAAAACTACCGTGGCAAATAAAGATGCATGGCCTGAAAGTGCAACACCATTGAAGAACGAAGTGAATGAAGCATGTGTTTAATCAGCACTGCTGAGAATCTTCATCGATTTTAATAATCCTACTCCTCAAAGCTTAAGGGACTAAATGTATTAATTCCCTGCATAAGAAAAAATCTGAGCCTACTTCTCACAGCCATTTTCTTTCCTTGAACAGAAACGTTTGGGCCTACACTTCAAACTTTGAGAAGCAACTTTTGCCTTTGAGTTCCCTGCACAGAAAGGTCCGAGCCTACTCTTGAAAGTTTAAAGAGAAGATTTCCTCGTTATACTTCCCCGCACAGAAACATTTGAGCTTACACTTCAAAAGTTGGAAAGCAAAGTCCATTATCTACTTCCCTATACATAGAGCAATTAGCATCGTAAACAGAAACGTTTGGCCTACAATTCAGAGTTTGCCGGGAACGTTCTACACGGAAACGTTTGAGCCTTATCTACATAGCTTGAAAGAAGGTTTCCGAGGTTTTCCGTCTCTCTCAGAAGCATAATTCTTTTCATGGTTTTCCTTAAACAGAAGCTATTGCTCGTTGTTTGCCTTCCTTCAACAAAAACGCTTCAGAAGTTCTTTAACGTTAACGCCTAATAACTGACGATTACGAAGCAATGCTCCCTAATTCTCGTCTCGAAACATTACAACATTACTTTGATCGCGCTGTTGAATATCTAATCTTCACTGTCCTGCTCAAAACAGCTTTAAAGCATGCATGTACCTTTCTTTATGAAAATGCATCGCCTGTCCGCTATGGTTCGATGATCAGCATGCAGGAGCTCCAATCCGCGGCTATGGCTCGCATCCAGCTCTTGGAGGTTCCGCGTTCTAGTCGCTTCGTCGCACTCGTTGTACGCTGCTTTAACTCCAACGCAAACAGAAAGGAAGTAGCCGGCGATGGTACGGCGGGCGAAAGAGAGAACGGCGAGAAGCTGAAAGTGGGAACAAATCAAGAAAACCTTTCGCGCTGGAAAGAGAAGAAAACGATGAGGAATGATACCGATCGTGAAGGCAAAATTGAACAAGCCGACATAAAGGGGATGCAGAAGCAGGACCCCAAACCTTAAACCTGATTATATTACAAAACCTTGAAAGGTTAGTGATGGGAAGGCAGAATTGAGCAAGACAACATAAAAAGGGGAATGCAGAAACAGAACTTAAACCTGATTAAAAAATCACAAAACCTTGAAAAGTTAGTGATGGGACCACAAGCCTCTAAGACATCATTTACATTTAGTGGGCCCCTTATAGGAGAGCGGTGCTACTCTAAAGTTATAAAAGTTGCAAAATGTGGGCCAACTTTTTCTTTTTTATAAGTAGGGGTATGCTATTTGTAAGTTCATACAAAAAGATTGTGTATAAAGATGGCTTACGCTTGATTATTTCCACTGATTGTTAATTTGGTCCCTAAGACTATAAGACCTTGCCTTCACAAGCCAACTCACTCCCTTGTTCACCTTCATCGCTAGGAGAATGTATGTGAGTGAAAGAATCTGTAATTATTCTTCATCTACTTTGCTTCTACATTCTCAAAGATTGTTCTCAAGTAACCACTCTCTCCAGGGCCACCATTAAAAGTAAGTTGACCTCTCTTTGCCCTCCAAGTTCCACATGCTCAATTTGCCATCTCAACATGCCATGTGTACACTCTATTAATGCATTCTCGTACCCCAATGCAATCATACACAACGTGCATTAAAGTTCTCTCTCTCTCTCTCTCTCTCTCTCTCTCTCTCTCTCTCTCTCTCTCTCTCTCTCTCTCTCTCTCTCTCCAAATCTAACATAAATGTTCCTTTCTAAGGTATCATTCCAACTCATCTCACTCCCTAGTCCCTACCCTCACAAGAACAATACTCTAATACTCATACCTTAGCACTTACCCCACTCCTCACCCCACCAACCCAACCACCCTTGACACTTTTAAACATTTAAAGGCCTTTCTCCACACGCCCTCCCCTCATATAGTCCTTTAAAAGATTCTTGGAGAATTTCCATGCAACAAAGGTTCTATAACAAACTCAAAAGTATACACACATATAAGGATTCAAAAAGCATGCCCCTAAAGCTACAATTCACTTAGTGTATCATTACTTTGCTAAGATATGTAAGTTGCTGCTAAATTGGAAATGTAAAGCTTATAATGCATCCACTACACATCATTATATGTGGACATGCCATGAGGGAGAGCTAAGGGTGCTAAAATGAGAAGATAAGGATGATGTGTTAAAATTTGTATTCGTATAGAATTCCTTCCTTTTTATATAGAAGCTTGAATGGTTTTTAAAGCAAAATCTTTGCTAACATGTCAAGTTAAGGAGTAAAAGACAACTTATATCAGAAAAGAACACCAACAAACTTTGATTTTCCTCTATAGTAATATTTTTTGTTTGACCTGCCCTAAATTCTTGAAAGAGCAAGAGTAAGCTCAATGCTTCTGAAAAAGACAATGATTTTCCTCTATAGTAATATTTTTTGTTTGACCTGCCCTAAATTCTTGAAAGAGCAAGAGCAAGAGTAAGCTCAATGCTTCTGAAAAAGACAATGATTGTAGATTCCCCACTATATGCAGATATGTTTTGTGAAGCATAGTGCATATAATATTACCATCAGCATGATTAGTAATCTCTCTATAGCACAAAAATAGTTCTTCTGTACGATGTTGCTTAAAGAAATTTTCATATTGATTTATGACATCATAGATGTGACGCTCGTAACCTTCTTATAAAGATTGCTTTCTTCATAATATTTTTGAAAGCAAACACGAGATAATTCATGCTCCAATCAAAATTTGTTGGGCTTTGAATATATCAATTGCAATGTTAACATGCTTGATATAGGAAAGCATGGTAAATCCATGTTTCTTGGTTTATGCATTTGGATATTAATCTTCAAAATAGTGCCAAATGGTGTAACATTCTTTGTTTGTGCATGCCATACTCAACATCACAAATGACACATAGATCCTTCTTAACTTGCATTATTGAGGCAGCTCTCTCTCTCTCTCTCTCTCTCTCTCTCTCTCTCTCTCTCTCTCTCTCACACAATGCATCTGTTAACCCAATTCTAGGGTTAACAGGGACCACCGCCATTATCTTACATCAAGGAGTCACGGTAAATACACTAAAGGGTCATACATTCAAGATATGAAGCCATAGTGTCCAAAGCTACAACTTGGACGGGCGCCTGTAATGGTGTGACAGAGTATTTATGGCGATTCCCGCTTCAAGAGCATGTGGCAGCAAGATAGGATGAAGTCCTAATTGATGTACTTTATGGATATATTATGAGAGTAGTCATCGTAATAGCATTAGGCCTTTTATGAGCTTACAGTGTCCGGCCGGCCACAGTTTAAGTGAGTGTGAACACTTATGGCCATGTATATAAGTGAATATCTCTCATAATACAAGATACTCTCCCATTATGCAATTGAGTCTTGCTCTTGCTAATCTCTCTCCCTAATGCATGCTAGTGAGTGTGTGTGAGTGAAGTGAGGTGAGAGGAGGGACGAGGACCCGTAGTGCAACGCGGAGGTGTGACAACGCTCGCGGGCGGGAGGCACAGTGAAATTGCTTCTCAAGGAGTTATAGACCTTGGACACCTCAAGGGTTACGAGCTCGGCCATTGGAAAGATCCTCATGACAATTGCGGTTCACCAGGAAATCTCTTTTTTTTGGATATGTTTTAAGGAGGGTTAAGGTGAGCCATAACATTTTTGGCGCCGCCGAGGAACCATCCCTTGGCTTTTTTCGTCATTTTTCCTCTAATTTACGCATAACCCATTGCCCATTATCTTGATTAATAGTTTCCCATGATGAAAAAGATGTGGATTGGATGGTGATTTGTGTGAGAGTTGGTGTAGAATAGCTCTCTTTTTTATTTTTGAAAAGAATGCTTTTTGTTTAATTTTTAGATTAATTTGTTGTTTTTGTTTTTGTTTTTGTTTTTGTGGTTTTTCATGTTCTTAGGGCTTGCATATAGTTTGTATTAGGCTTAGTTTGAATTCATTGCATCAAACAATGCAATAGAATGCACTTTTTAGTGAATGTTAGCTCTCTTTAGTGTTAAACATAGAACTAAGATCATTAATTTTAGTTTAATTGTGTGTTTGTTGTTGAAATTGTTTGGATTAGAGTGTTAGCAAACATTAGGAGTAGTTAATCTTTTAAAAAGTTTCTTAAAACCTTTAAAACAATCCTTGAATTTGACTAATTTATCTTAATGGATTGGTTTTTGTCATTAAGGGTGATTAATCTTGCTCAAGAGGTAAAAAATTTAGAAAATGTGTTTAATTGGGGTCTAAATTTATCAGATGAGTAGTCGAAATTGGTATTTTTGAGTGTTTTGAGAGCATCTAGATGCATCAAAACACCTAATCACATCAAATTTTTCATCACTTGGAGAACTTTGACTCTCTTTGCTTAAAAGAGAAGACCATAATCAAGAGTCTAATTAATCTCCTATTTTAGATTAATTTACACAATTGTTGATGCACAAAGATTAGCATTCCCTTGCTCTATCCAATGATGTGCTCAATTATGTGAATTAATTAGAGATTAGTGGTTAATTAGAGTCTTTCATTAATGTAAAAGAGAAAAAGATTAGTAAAAGGATTAATCTTTAATCACTTTTTTACATAACTCATTAACGCTATAAGCATTCAATGAGTAGATGCTAATGAGTTCTCAAATTGTCCATTTTTGGGGGTCATTTATAAAGAGTGTAAGGGGTGTCATTAGAGGGTTGACTTTTTTTATTCCCACTTACCTTTTTTTTTTAAAGTCCATATCCCTTCCATTTTAAATTTCAAAAAATATCCCCCCCAAAAAAGGGAAATTCGTATTTCCCACTTAACTATTAAAAAAATAAAGAAAGAAGGAGTTCACGACATGAACCATTTTTTTCGCCCAAAAGTTCACGGCGTGAACCATTTTTTCACGCCCAAAAGGTTCACGTTTTTGGAAATCGCATGCCCGAAAAAAAAAGATAGTTCACGGTGAACCATTTTTCATGCCTAAAAGTTCACGGCGTGAACCATTTTTTCACGCCTAAAAGATTCATGTTTTTGAGAGCCGCATGCAAAAAAAAAAAAAAAGAGTTCACAGCGTGAATCATTTTTTCACACCCAAAAGTTTCATGTTTTCCAGAACTGCGTGCCAAAAAAACTCTGGAAAACACCCCTGTTTGGAGGCCCATACCTCCTAAACAGTATATCCGATGAAGGCGCTCTAGGGCTCATTGGAAAGCTGACATCGAGCTCTTCAACTTTGGACTTGGCCGTCTAAAGTCAAAATCGACCATTTTGGCCGTCCGAAGTCAAAATCGACCATTTTGGCCTCCGATCAGTAGCTTCAAAATTCGACCTAGAAATCAAGGCAAAAAATAGCCCAAAAACAACAAAAATCATAAAAAATAATGCAAAAACAACGACAAGCCATATTCGGGCTACTTTTTGAAGGACAAAACAACAAAATCACGGACGACTTAGGGAAAAAAAGTTGTAATGCTCCAAAAATACTATAACCCCGTCATATCAAGTTTTTCAAAATTCCTTTTGGAACACCCTCAAAAACGTGCTGCGAAACGAAAAAATTCTGAGAAACTTTTTTCGTCTTAAGACAGTGATGGAAAATAGGTTTTAGAACCTTCTCTTCCATCTAGGAAGTTACTAACATACACTTTTTTCAGAAAATTATCTCTAAGAGGTCGTTCACGTGTATAGCACCTAATTTAATTAGGGCAAACGAACACCCGTTTGACCCAACGAAGAGTACGCCAAGCCTCTTGAGGCTATAACGGGTTGTGGGAGAATATAAAAAGTAATATATGTATATATATGTATATATATATGTATATGTATATATATATGTATATGTATATATATATATGTATATGTATATATATATATGTATATGTATATATATATATGTATATGTATATATATATATGTATATGTATATATATATATGTATATATATATATATATATAAGGAGCATTTAGGCACTATGACATGGCCACGAGAGGGATTGCCAGGGATCACACAAGGACTAAACCCAATGGCTGACATCTTCGAGCTATTGAGATCTATGCCACAAATTCACCTCCTAATACCATTGGCTATGCCTATAACAAGCGTGTCATCGGGTTTTACACCCCCTATCACTTCGATCCCAAAGGGCTTTGGTCCCTTACCTAACATTCCCGCAAATCTTATAAGTACCAACCCTTTCCTGGATGCCCACGCCCTAGACATACTAAAAACTAGCCTAGGAAGGGGGATGGCCTAAGGACTCAGTGAGTCTCTTCTAACAAGGCCACTCACATACGGCCTCACTAATTCATACAGAAATACTGCTGTACTACAAATTTCTAAAATTATGGGCAAATATGACGGAACAACAGACCTTGTTCAATTCATTCAAATGTTTGAACACAGATATGAAGCCTTTGGAAATCCCAACTGTCCCACTAAGGTACATGCGTTGAACTTATGCTTAGAGGGAAAAGCTAGTCAATGGTTCATCGCATTGATGCCGGCGATCAAGACCAACTTCAAAACCTTGAAATCAGCCTTTATACATGGCTTTTCCAGACAAGGTGATCGGTGGAGTGCAGTAACAGAACTCTATTTAATCGTCAATAAAATGAATCTATTAGAGATTTTATCCTTAGGATAAAACTCTTGGACTCACGTTGTGAGTCATGGAAAAAATTAAACGATGTTCAATTGAAGAGATGTTTCATGATGGACTTGAAGAATAACAGCTTACACAACTTGATCATTGTATCCAATCTGAAAACATTCGATCAATGTTGTAAAGAAATACGTTTAGATGACAACATACTAGAAGATGATCATGCTACGAGGTGTTCCTCATCTAAACCAAGTGAAACAATGGTAAAAGAAAGATCGATCTCGGAATTAACATTCCCAAAATTTTATGCAACCTTGCTTAAAACCTTACAGCCAACATCTCTAAGAGAGGATGAAAACCTTCAAAATCAGACATCCTTAATGCCTCTAAAAGTGAGGAACAAAATGCCTTGTATTGAGTGCAATCACTCTACGACCATCCCAATCCTCATTGTGCATACAAGGCACATGTTCTTCTATACTACATATATTGTAAAACCTTTGACCATGATACTAAAAAGTGTCCCGCTTCATCCACAATTTACTCAAAACCTCCATCTCTCGTGCACCAAACAGAAATAGTCCAAAGGGTAGAAACTGCTCAGGAAGCAGTTAATTGAACACTTCAGTGCTCTATTGTCATGGACCTCACGAGGTGGTAGACTGCAAAGTTTGGAATACTTCCATGCCCATAGTCACTAACACCTTGCGAGCGACCAATGTGTGAACAATGTGGCATTCAACACATGTTCCAAGATTTCCCAAGACAAGTTGTGTCAATGCAATTCATCTCACAAAATACAACTCTTAACATCTTAAGTGTACAAAACGAGAAATTGTCCACGGTGCCATTGGTTTAAAACAGAACCCAAAAGAGAAAACAAAACCTTTTAAACCCAAGAAATACAAGGGACAACAAACTATCGAAACCAAGGTCGAATTAAAAGACAGGGAAAAGAAGCCTATGGAAGATATAAACACAAAAGAGCCAAAAGCTATACATGATACAGAAGCATCCACCTCAAAGACCACCATACAAACCTCAACACCCATATATGCAACACAGGATACAAAAACCTAAAAGAAAATTCGATCTCGTCGCATGGGTAAACATAATAAAAAACTGACAAACCAAAAAAAGTTAAAGAATGAAATAAGTTCTAGTACATCACTAAGTGAGGGTGAAGCAAGTTCTTATTCTTCGCTTAGTGCACCACATAGACCAATCAAGAAACTAGAATCCACCCAACCACCCCAAATGGATAATAAATATCATATAATATATGCGGAATGCAAAAAGCAAGCTCAAGAGAGCATGCTTATCTTGGGTCACCGGTTGTGATTGAGCCTCATAATGCCAATCCTAAAACAGCAACCAAAATACAAAGCCTAAAGGAGTACTGCTTCCCCTTTCAAGAGGAAGACATACTCTCTATAGAAGACTCATTTGGAATAGATTGTACGAGCTATTAGCTTAAGAAAGCATGTGAGGAATTCGATAATTCCCTTACAAGATTAAAACAGTCTCTCAAAACCTCATTTGGAGAAATGCTCTTCTCTCATGAGTGATAAAGCCAGCATCACGTTAGCACTTGCACCTTTAAGGGCTCAACCTGAGTTATATCAAGATATAAAGAACTTCATAAAACAAGACTATGAGGATTCGCAAGTTTCCAAACAGGCTGAACCTGAGTTATACCAAGATATAAAGAATTTCATAAAACAAGACTATGAGGATTCGCAAGTTTCCAAACAGACCTCATTAAGAATTGTCAGCGGGCCAAGTGTGCCAGTGTACGCATTGGGTACTCTTGAAAAAGCTTAAAGCCAAAATAAGAATGAAAGTGAATGGGAGTATGAAACAGAAACAGGATCTAAAGCCGAACAATAACCAAAAAACCAAGATTCTATTATGGTATGGCTGGATTTCCCTATAGGCAATGATGTTAAGCACAAACGCGCATTGATTAACCCTCGAGCTAGTCATAACATCATGACAATAACACTTGGGTGTCATTGGGACAATCTAAACTCATCCCTACAAGCAATAGTCTTGCAAAAGGAACCAATGGACAAAACATTAAAGTTTCAGGTTACTTCAAATACACTACTCAAACAATCGATGGTGGAGATATGAAATTTACATTCCATGTTACCCTAGATTCCCTTGAGTATGGTGTCATCCTTGGTGGAACTTGGATAAGTGAATTGTTGTATTTACTAGAATCCATGAAAATAGTCACCTCAAACACTCCTGCACAGGTAATGTACAATTGCTATTACGGGAGGAAGAAACCTTGCAAGAGCTCAAACTTCCAATATATCTTACTGAAAAGATCCCTAGGATTTTGGTTGGATTGAAAATTTCAAATAAAAATCACCACAGCTCAAGCATAGGCTTCCAACACGACAACACAATCTCATGACTCTCGAGCTATGGGATTTGTTAGGTCAATCAACACTCACGGCACATCCTAAAAGGATTACCTTTACACAAGACTTGAACATATCATGTTTGGAGTTCTTTGAATATAGAAACTAACCCCCTCACTTGCAAGTTTTTTGTGGTTGAGTGTGTTGGAAGCTGATTTGATCTTGGGACATAAATGGACTATTGCTGCCCAAGCACCACTGTGCTTTGCTAGTGATAGAGTCATCATGATGGTCAACAACAAAAAATTGACAATACCATATTGCAAGGAAAATGATCCAACTTTAATGGATATCTATGATGCTGAACACAAAAGGATACAAGCCTCTTCCACAAAAGCCCCTCTATACAATGACCTACCATCTGTGTCAACGACCGACTCCGATAAAGCATCTACTCCTTCAGCCCCATCCTCACCTATACGAAGTTCGATGCCAAAACCTCGTAATCTCAACAGCTATTCTTGAAGAAGTTCTCAAAGCCAAACCATCTATCTTTAATAAGGAACTCAAAGGAAAGGCCTCGCAGCCTATGCATCTTCACCGAACAAACCTCACCAAAGGAGACAACCACATGCTCAATGGCCTCGTCATCAACAACCACTCCACAAGAGACTCTAGCGTCATCATCGTCATTCAACAATGCCCATGAGTCTCAAACCTACAGCCTCAGTGCTAACCAAAAACAAGGAGGGCCCCAAACCTTCCACATCAACCAAAAAAAAAACTCCACCAAGATAACCACAATCTCAGGATATCGTAATAATATCAAGATGTGGGTGGAGAAGCAGCTACTTGTAGCTCAAGGCTACTATGAAGGTACCAATCAAATTTAGGTGCCTCGACAGTCAAAGCCTCTTCCTCAATGCAGCACTGGGAGGCCAAGGAAAAAGAAAAGTAATCCACAACACAGTCCACAAAAGCCTAATGTGCAAGTTCCTCAAAAAACTCCACTAAGTCATCAAGTGTGGGTACCAAAGACACTGCTATACACGCACAAGGGTACTACCAAAGAAATACCGAAGCTTGGGTCCCCAAGCCCATCACAAAGTCCCCTAAGCTTGCACAACGCAAAAAACCTTTGCATGGAGCACATCGGCCACCAGTTTATAATGTTCATCAAAGATGGGTGCGTGTCCATGTGTGTCAACAACAAGGATACTATGATGGTACCAGAATTGAACAATGTGACGAAAGCCTTACCACCAACTTCAACCCCAATAGCTTCACCTAAAGTTCGACAAGAATGGAGGCCCAAGCAAGCAAGCAAATCACTCAACCACTCTCGTGCATTCAGCACAATACAAGAGCTTGTCTGTTCAAGTAAACAATCAGCAGTCTTCCCTAATGCCTCGACAACATTTGAGCAACAAATTTGGTTAATTTGAACCCTCAATTGTACCAAAATATAGTGATTAGCACTGATTAATCTTGATTAGCAAATTAATCCATTGTTTTGTGTGCAAAAAACAGAGTATGCGAGGAGTCCACATCTGGTGCCTTAGACTTCAAATGAGCTCAAATGCTTTCAAAGCCATCAATAGCAATGAGTCTACTAGAGGATTAAGCCAAGAAACACAAGATTTGACCAAATATTGAAACCTTAATCTCTGTTTTATCAGTCACCTGCAGATTTGATGAAGAGCTTGGATCTCACTGTAGACTTGATCAAATTGAATTTTGACTTCACCAGCTTATAGAGCATGCTTGAAAACACTTGGGACTAAGAGGAATTAGGGCAATTTGATTGGATGAGGACAAGATCTACAATTTCATCCAGAAAAACTTGCGTTGACTAAAATCGTGATTTCTCCTCGGTTTGTGCTTCTTTCTTGACTGGCTGGAGCACAAGGCTTATGGCTAGCTATGGTTAGAAGCACTAGGCCTAATTTTAAGTGTGCAAGGAGAATGAACTCCTCCACTGGCTGGGGGTACAAAGGTGAGTTGAAAAAAGAGAAAAAATTATAATTTTCTACTAATCCTAATTAGTAAAATGATTAGCAAGATAATGGACTCACAAAATGTGGATTCTAGGCATGGCTCTGATACCATGTTGAAATTAGGGCATTGTGATGAGCTATGGTGGATCAAACACTAGAATCAACATCATCAACAAAGTGATTAGTAAATAATTAAGATGTAATTAGTAAATAATTAAGATGTAATTAGTGCGTAATTAAGATGTAATTAGTAAATAATTAAGATATAATTAGTGAGTAATTAGCAAATAGCTTAATGTAGGCATGGATAATAAAAAACTAACAAATTCTCATTAGGGCAATGCCTCAATTTATAGAGTTTACATCCAAGCATCTAATCCCACTGATTTCTCCTTGATTCACTCCACCTCTCCCAGAATATCTCCACGTCTTTTGCTTGATTCTCTCCACCTCTTCACTTTTCTCAGAATATCTCCACACTTCCTAAATCTTCTCATGCTACCCTTTATTCTCTCCCAGTAGATTCTTCTCACCTTTTCACAGGTTCTTTCACATTTACACATCCTCTTTTACAGCCTCTAACCAAGGGCTTGTTCTTGCACACACCCTATTCACTTGTATATTTCAACAGGATTGAGAGGCATTTTTATGAGCGCTTCCCTCAACCATTTTCTCTTTATGCTCTTCCATTGTGTCCATATTGACTTGCTCCATCAATTCCTCACCTTCTATATCCGTCATTGTCTATGTTAGCTTTCTAGGTCTACCTCTCGGCTTACTGGCTATAATAGAGTTGTTTTGGTAAATTTACAATAGGATGATGTAGGAGTGTCATATTTGGGTGTTCTAGGGATATATGGGAAGGTATTAGAACAAGGGGTAAGCCTATGATGTCAATTTTGGTTCACTCAACCCTTTATATGCCTCTATTTTGACTTTTTCCAATAAGTCAAATAGTGATAGTTTGGTCCACTTCTTGCACTCCAACACTCCAAATGAGTTGAAACTTGGTGGTTAAGATATTTGGAAAGTGGGGAACATAATGGTGGAGCCAAATTTATGATCCGAGACTTGGTTCAAATTCTATCCAAACAGGGTATATGCGGTGGAGAAATGGGCATAACTCCTTAACCGGAAACCAAATAGGGTGTTCTAGGGCTCTATGGGAAGCCCTAATGGTGTGGAATAACCCCTAATATTAAATTTAGGTTTAGACAAAAAATATCTTGGATTGAATCATAATTTTTTAAAAATTACAAATTACGTCAAATTGTCAACTGTCGCCGCCTGCAAGGAACCAAGGCATCAATATGCGGAGAGGATTGTTGGGAGGAGAACAAGAGAATTGAGGAATAGGAGCATTGAAGAATTTCTCATCAAATGGAAGCATTTACCCTTAGATGAGGATACATGGCAACTGCTTTCTTTCGTGCAAAAACAAGGTTTATCTATGGATGGTGTTTCTTGACCATGTGGCATGCTTTTCTTTGGATTTACAAGGGTTTCATGAGGAAGTATACATGCTGGAATTTTTTGGACAGATTTTGCAGCAAAAGTTCATTTGAAGGCTTGTTCTCATTGATATTGGGTTTCAATGGTCATCATGATTGTATACATTAAGGAGAATGTAGGCTCCTTGATCAATGCATTTGTAGCCTATTATGAGCTCACTACCATTGATATTAGGTTTCAATGGTCATCATCATGATTGCATACATTAAGGAGAATGTAAGCTCCTTGATCAATGCATTTGCAGCCTATTATGAGCTCACTACCATCCTCTACATTGATGTATATTTGAGGATATACCCAAGTATACATAAAGTAGATTTTGAGGACGAAATCTTTGGGGAAGGGATGGTTTGTAATAAAGTAGGAACTTTAGTTAGGGCATGGGCAAGGGCTCAACTCTAAAAGGGGCTCATGGATCTTAATTTGTACCTTTTTGATCATATGACTTTTGAACATATATTGGAGCCTAGAGCTATAGGCTAATAATGGGCTGGGGCATATATATACATGTGTGTGTGTGTGTGTGTGTGTACATAATATAATCCTAATCCATATATATACATGTTCCTCTCTCTCTCTCTCTCTCTCTCTCTCTCTCTCTCTCTCTCTCTCTCTCTCTCTACTGTAAAATAAGAAGAAAATATATCTCTATCTCTTTCTCTATCTTTCTATCTCTCTATCTCTACACTACAAGAGATCAACCTAATATCGTCGCATATACCGATGATTTAGACTTAGGATTTTTTTCCTAAATTGCTTGTGGTGATGGTATGTATATCGATACGGAACTGTCATTATATGTGTTGGTTCACTGACATACATACCGATGTATATATTGACACTGGTTAAAATCAAAACCATCAATATATGTGTTAGTCTATCACGGTCGACATATATATTAATGCATATACCAACGTTGGTTTTAATACTGGCGTATATACTGACATTGGGAGAAACAAAATTGGGCTGAATGAGATAGATTAGGCCAATTTGCCAAGAGCATTTCAATGTATGCATAGAGCTCTATGCTCTATGCATACATAAAAAGCTTTGCATAATACACATAATAGAATTATGTACAAAGCTCTATCTATCTATGTATAGAGTCTTATGTATATAGACTATGCATAGACTCTTATACTCTTATGCACAACACTATGCATGATTGGTTGATAATATGAAGCCTTATGTATAAGGGCCTTATGCATATAAGCCTTATACATAAGGGCCTTTTACATGAATTGCATGCATAAGAGCCTTATGCATAAGCCATAAGCCTTAGAGTACGCCTTAGAGCATGTATACTAACCTTAAACCCTAGCATCCAAGGAGGGTGTAAACAAGAAAAGCATAAATACCAAAAGAGCTTGTGTGTAAGAGCTTAGGGCTCAAAAAAAGGCAAAACCTAAAATACAAGAAAATGATGTGATCATAAGAGCAATGCTAATCCATAGGGCATACTAAAACTAATATATAGAGCATACATAGCATTATGCACAAAATCATCCTCATTATGCATAAAATCAAGTATATCTAAAGCCTATAAGGCATATCCATAAAAGCGTAATGCATAAAACCAAGTATGTATAAAAGCATTACGCTTAAGCATTATGTATAAAAACCATTATGCATAAAGCCCATAAGGCATATGCATAAGCCTGTGAGGCATACTCTATGCATGCTTAAAAAGAGCATGCATACTTTATGTATTGAACATAGAGCATGCATTATGCATGCATAGAGATTTTTCTTATAACTAACCCTAAACCCCAACACCCAAGGGTGCAAATAAGAAAAGCACAAATATCAAAAGAGCTTATGTGCAATACTTATTACCTCGAGTGCTTGAGAAGAGTTGGGATAAAAAAGGAGAGAGATCTACACAAGAAAATGAGGTAATCGTGAGAGTAGTGCTAAGGCTAATCCATAGAGCATGCATATCATTATATATAAAAGCATTATGCATGCTACCATTATGCATAGACTTAGCCATTATACATAAATCCTAATGCATAAAGCATTAGACTTAAGCACTATGCATAAAGCCTAATGCATAGAAGCTTTATGCATAAGGCTTTATGCTTAAGTCTAAAGCATGAAAGCCTTTATGCATTAGGCATGCATGCTTAAACCTTAATGTATAAAGCTATATGTATAATGCTTTTATGCTTAAGCATTATGCATAAAAGCTGTAAACAACAAAAGCATGCATAAAAGCATTATGCATGCTCTCATTATGTATAAAAGACATTATACATAAAAGCATTAGGCTTAAACATTATGGACTTTATTGCATAGTGTATGCATAATACTATCCCATAGTCTTATGCATAAGAGACTATGCGATAATATTATGCATAAGAGTCTATGTATAGTCTTATATATAAGACTCTATTGTGTAGTCTATAGTCTATGCACAAGACTCTGTGCATAATACTATCGCATAGCCTTATGCATAATCTTATGCATAAGAGACTATGCATAAAAGTATTATACATAAGAGTCTAAAACCAATAGTGTATAAAACAAATCTCCCATAGCACTTAGGGATGCATCATATAAAAATATAGTGTGTTTAAGGCTTACTCATAGAGAGATTTATTGATTCTAAGCTTCAACAAAGACAACTTAGAAACAAAGAACCAAAATAAATAAGAAAACATTAGTGTATGCATGTTTGAAGCAAAGAACCTAAGCTATGAGAGTACGCATGCTTGTGCATGCTCCCAAGCTTAAAATAACAAAATCCCAAGCACCTGGGATTGTGTTTAAGGCTTACTCATAGAGAGATTTCTTGATTCTAAGCTTCAACAAAGACAACTTAGAAACAAAGAACCAAAATAAATAAGAAAACATTAGTGTATGCATGTTTGAAGCAAAGAACCTAAGCTATGAGAGTACGCATGCTTGTGCATGCTCCCAAGCTTAAAATAACAAAATCCCAAGCACCTGGGAGTGCAACAAAACCATAGCCATGATAAGCAAAAGTGATGCAAAAAATAATCTCTTATCCATGGATAGCTTGTCTGCTTAAATGCTTGCAGTGCGATGCCAAACTAAAAGGAAAAACCTGTAAAACCCAAAAACTAAAAAAACCCATGGATGCAAAAGGTGATGCAAAAGACGGTCTCTTTCTAAAAAACCCAAAACTCAAAATCTTTAAAAAATCTATAAAACTTATAAAAAAGCCTAATCCTAACACATTGGATACTCTTATCTAATTGAAAGGGAGAGAATGAGGGGAGAATGAGGCTTAGGATTAGGAGGACCTTCACAAGAGAAGATAGAGAAGAGGAGCCTGTAAAACCAAAAAAAAAAACCCAAAACTCAAAATAATGAAAAAAATATTGCAAATCCTAATAAAACCCTGCCCTAACATATAGGAAATCTTTACCTGCTTGAAATGACATATCTACATTGGAGAGGTGAGGGAGGGATGGGCAAGGGGTGAGAGAGGCAAGAGAGAGAGAGAGAGAGTACGGTAGGAGAGAAAATTGAGTTCAAACAAAAAGTGAAGAGAAAACAATCTTGGGTTTTTATTTTCGTGTCATCAGTAATATTTTTTATAGCATTAGTATAAACATAAATAGAAATTTAACATTGTAAGTATAGGCGTCGATATATGCATCAGTTATACCAATGTCATAGGATATTTTCTTCATGTTTTGAATTTCATGGAAAAAAATTAACCCTTACCGACTCATATTCCATACTCCTACTTAAAGAGACCCATATTTTCATATCCCCATAACATTTCTCTTTATCTCTATTATAAACTCTCTCTCTCTCTTGATCACCATAACATTTCTCTTAGTCTCTTTTTGTTTTGTCAATGGAGTGTGCAAACAATTCTCACTATCTTCATAAGAAGACCCTGATCAAGGAAGATGTTAAGGTAATTAATTTATTAATTGTTAGGTGACCCAACAAGTGAAAAGAATATCTTGGGTGTTCAAGCTAAGTTGATTGTGAGTGAATCCAATCATCAATGGTAACACATGTGAGACATTCCCAAGCTAAGTTAGTTGTGTGAGTGAATCCGATCAACGACAACACGTGTGAGACATTCCCAAGCTAAGTTAGTTGTGTGAGTGAATCCGATCAACGACAACACGTGTGAGATGTATGGTGTGAGTTTGATTGTGAGTGAATCCGATCAACTCTGTGACACGTGCAATGTGTGTAGAAACATTGTGAGAAAATCCAATGTAGGAGTGAATCCCATTAATTATGTTTCACATAGCAATGAATAATCGAGAGTAAATCTAGATAATGTTTACCACTTGTCGTTATTGTTTTTGTGAGTGAATCCAAAGTAATTGTGATCTAACACTGTGGACTATCTTTGAGTATAGATCATAAGTTCGGGACAACAAAGGTGGACATTGGAAGGAATTATTTAGTTGTGCACATGTGTGCAAAAATAATTATTTTTGTGTGGTTTGGCCCATTGTACATATATTGAGCAAGGAGGAGGCAAGGAGATTAGAAACATGATTAAAATCATGACAACCTACATATTACCTTTTTAGCCATGTGTGAGATGTAGGGTCTCTTTGCGTTGTTCTCTTTAAAGGGGATGCGTGGCGCTCTCCCATTTTAGATGGATGTGCAATATTTCCATTTATACCTATAATTTTTATTTTTAAATTTTAAAAATCTAAGACATTTTAGTTATATTTTAGCTCCAAGTTTTTAGACTTTCAAGATAACCCTTCAAAAATTGCAGGTTGCATGTTTATGGTTTATTGGCATGTACACCACCTTGCATCACCTAGTGACCCCCAACCATGTGCTCTCAATATGTACCCTAAACATTGAAGATTAGGATTTAGTTGCATGGATTTAGTATACTAAATCTCCAAAGGTCTAATTTGGAAATATTTTTCATGGCACACAGAGTTGGGGACCATACATGCAAACTTTGGTATCTTCTCTATCATCCACTTTCTCTCCTCTTTGTGTGCAACTCTCCTGATCCCCTTGGAGCCAGTGATGGATGTGTCCTTAGAGAACAAAGGGTCAACCCTTTAAAAAATTAAATTCACTAAGGTTTATCCTTTTATTTTAATTAATTAATCTATATATATCTTATCGAGCTAACATCCCCCCTCCACATGGCGTGTTTTTTTGATACTCTCCTGGTCGAGTCTCTCATGAGCATGTGCAAAGGTGTCTCCACCTATCCTAGCCTGTGATGCCAGTTAAGAGTCATTTATTTCAACTTTTAAATTTCAAACTTAGAAAATGCCATTGAGAGAGAGAGAGAGAGAGAGAGAGAGAGAGAGAGAGAGAGAGATTTGTTGTTCAGGGCAAGAAATGCAAGATGGAGAAGTGGGATGTGCACCGTTCTAAGAGAAGAGGGATGCACACCTTTCTTGCTCGGGCTTGAGGCGAGCTCTCTGCAACACTGATACTCTCACGCAATCACCTTGCGCCAAAGCTTGCCACCTCATGAAGACCTTGCACGAGAGCATATCCTAGCCTTCGTGTGGCTGCTGTGAAGACCTTGCACGAGAGCATATCCTAGCCTTCGTGTGGCTGCTGTGAAGATGGAACTGCAATCTACCCCATGCTAGCTAGCATGCCTGCCAATCAAGCTGGTGATGTTCTTGCTAATCTTGAGGATGCACTTACTGGCAACACTTTTTCGCCAACCCTCGGGGGGAAGGACTTGGATTTGATGAGCCCGGAGTGGCCATGGGCAAGGAGAGTGTTGTTAGAAGAGATGAAGAGTTCATTGGTTTGGATCTCATCGAGAAAGTGGTGAGGGTTGGCAAGAAGAGAGGAGATTAAGAGTTTGGTGAAATGCTCTCTTAGATTACAAAATATTCATTGAATGCGTTCGGCATTAGTGCTAAATAGCTAGGATTAACTGAATCAACATTTATAATCTAAGAGGCAGAGATTGGCAAAGATGGCAAGTTCCATGTAGAAACTACTAAAAGAGAAGTTTCTTGCCATCCTAAAAGAAGGCAATTGTTGTCTTGGTGATGTTGATAACCAACAAAAGGATAGTGCAGCCTCAATAAAAGCTTGGCTTGGTCTATGGCGAAGATGCTGAGGGGGGACATGGATCAAACCTTGCGAGGTAAAGAGGTCTCTCCATTTGGGCATAGAGCAGCTTAATTGGCCTTGATCGGGTGTTGAGATACTCATAATCTCTTGCTTAAACAAGGTGCTTTCTATAATGATGCGCTCTGTGCTGGAAGGGGGAAGGGTAGATTCAAGAGAGTCGAAGAGTGCAGAGTAATCGCAAAGAGTATCTATAAATCTATCCATGAAATTCAATGTTTGATTGAAGCTAGCCTCTCGCTCTGCTAGAGTGATGACTCTTGGAAGCAGTGAGACTGGTCCATGTCAAAGAGAGATGTCAGCCGCCGCTGGATGTCGAGGGTGGTGGACGTAGTGGGCACATGGAGAACACACCAATTGATTGCAAGAGCTTCGCCTGGGTTGATGCGTAAATAGCTTGGATTTGTTATTACATTGAACTCTAACGAAGGTGGTAGTGTCATTGAGGTGGTTTTAAAGGGGGGTGCTTAGGGCGTGAGAGCGTTTGTGGATGCTGTTGTGTTGTTGCTATTGTGGTGTGAGGTCTTGCTCAAGTGGGACATCTGCTTCAGGCGTCAGATGTCCCAGATAGGGAGTTGCGGGGCGAGGGGAGGCAAGATGGGACCAGACAAGCTCATGTTGGAGAGCATGAGGGCAGTAATGCACGACTATTGGGTGTTGCAGCCCCACCCATGCCATTGCATACAAACAGAAAGAGGATCAGACCAGCCAAAGAGGTGGCCAGAGGGGTCGAAAAGCTATTGTTTAGCGGCGAGGAGGGTGGGAGCGTCCTCTTAGATGGAAGAAGCACAGTGAAGAGTGATAACTATCATCACCTTCACAGCCAACAGCTGTCAGTATGCATAGCTAGAGAACTTTTTGTTTTGTACGCAAGTGGGAAAATTCACCCATAAAAGTGATTGAATTTGGCAGGTTTGTCTTTTTTTTAAAGCGTGGTACACCCTCTAATTTTAGGGTGATTGGATTTTAGATGTTATTAAGCTAGCCATGTTGGTTATGTTTTCTTACCTATAGAACCTTGCCTATTACAGGGGAGAAATTCTCTCAAATTGTAGGAAGTCCTTATTACATGGCTCCAAAGGTGCTTGAGCACAACTATGGACTGGAGGTGGATATATGGAGTGCAGGAGTCATATTGTACATTTTGTTGTGTGGAGTACCTCCATTTTGGGCAAGTACTTATATCCATGAATGTGTACATGCAGCGTGTGATCATTCATCAATAGGTGAGTTATTATGGGTTACAAAACTAGGGGGGTTTGTCATCAGTGACATAATGGTTTCATTAAAGGATTGTTTTAAAGTTAGCTGATGCTAAGAAAAAGGCAATTTCATATTGGGTGTCAAAAATTTAAATTATAGATTTTTAATCAATGGTACTTTTATTAGAGTTTTTTTTATATTATTATAGGGGAGAGTGTATGCAAGGGCCATGGGGCCTATCTCTTCTTCTCGAGCGCTACTCACAACATCAATGTGCACAAGGTGTTCAAGGTCATCGTGGCCAAGCTCTTCGACCTGCTGCCTTGCACCATCCCCACCAACCTCACATGTGTGTGTGTGTGTGTGTGTGTGTGTGTGTGTGTATATATATATATATATATATATAGAGAGAGAGAGAGAGAGAGAGAGAGAGAGAGAAGACTTGGATGTATTTGTGTGTGTGTGTAGAGAGGGTGAGAGAGACTTAATATATATATATATATATATATATATATATATATATATATATATATATATAGAGAGAGAGAGAGAGAGAGAAGACTTGGATGTATTTGTGTGTGTGTGTAGAGAGGGTGAGAGAGACAGAGATAAAAAAGGGTTACAACATTCATTAATATACTTATATCTATGTAGTGTTCCAATGTGTGTATCTTTGTGTCTGAGTGTGTAAATAAGTGTGTGTGTATACGTATAGGTATGCTACATTTGTACTTATGTATGTCTAGAGATGTATAGATTGATAGATAGATGTTGTTCATATGTATACGTTGTCTATGTGAGTACCATACACATATAATGTACACATATATGTGCAAATATAGACTCTTTACCCAGTTATATATGCATTCACATAAGCATAAGTTAAATATGCATATACATGTATGTATACTTGATTGCGTCTATGCATGGGTACATATGGATGTATAGGTATATTGATATGTGTGTATGTACACACACACACACACACACACACACACACACACATGAATGCGTATATATGATGTATATATGTATGTGAACATCTTTATTTACAAAAACATAAATATATGTATCTGTATGCAAGCATATATGTGTGTGTGTATATAAATATATATGGTAGGCATATATATGTATATATGGTAGGCATATATATGTATCTGTATATAGGCATATATGTGTGTGTATGTAAATATATATGGATAGACATTATAGATGTATGTGTATATGTATATATGTTATATATGTTTATGTGTGTGTCAGTTCCTAAAGTATGCATGTATATGTGTATATATATGCATCTCTATATTATTTTGTCTCCGCACGTATGTATACACAGAATTGCATGTACATGAAGATAACACCAAAAAAAATATTTCTTCCCTTGTTCTTCAACGCATTGCGCGTGGGCATCTTAGGGTCTCACACACATGGGAAAGCTCCAAGAAACATATGACACACTGGTTAGCCCTAGGGTTCCTAATTGTAGGCCTTGGTCTTCGCGTCACCCACCCCTCTTAGCCCGTATGCATGGGAAAGCTCCAAGAAACATATGACACACTGGTTAGCCCTAGGGTTCCCAATTGTAGGCCTTGGTCTTCGCGTCACCCACCCCTCTTAGCCCGTATGCATCACAGCAAGAGCCAATGCATGCCGACAGAGAGGATCAAATTCTCCCCTTATGGGGCAAGCACGCCCACATCGCCTCAAGACTAACACTGGAGCAAGCAGATGGACACCTGGCTGGTCAGCATCATGCAGCATATTTGATTCAGTCGGATCTCGCCTACAACGCTTGTACTGATACCGTCTCCTTTTAACCAAGGCACTCATAACCTTTCGCCCCACCCGCTTTCATATACTGACACACATTGTCCTTTGGAATAGTGGATGCTACTGTCATGCAGAGCCTTCAGGATGCAGTCGCCTACTAACATCTGAACCACTAAAGCGAACCTCTCTGATGACCTCCCACCCTCGACCCCAAAGAAGGTCTTCACTGTGTGCGTCTTGCTCCCCATGGACCATGTCTTCCTTGAGTTCAAACGAGCCACAAAGTGCGGGGCCTATCTGTATTTCATAGGGCACATCCCGTCGAAGGAAGAGTTTAAGCAGTTGTTCGCTATAGTGTTCCAAGGTAAAGCTACCTTGGCTCACTTAGGGCACATCCCGTCGAAGGAAGAGTTTAAGCAGTTGTTCGCTATAGTGTTCCAAGGTAAAGCTACCTTGGCTCACTTTGCTGGCAAAGGCTTTTTTAAGGTCTTGGTGGAGTTAGGGGTGCAAAGAGATAACATCTATGTGGTGGTCCCTTGCTACAACGGCAGTTTGGTGCACATTATTCCTTGGTACCCTGCGTTTAAGCCCTGTCTGAGGAGATAACTTCCCCGATTTTCCCTACTACCTATGGGCGAAAGTCCCCACAATGATGGGAGTGCTAGGCAAAGTGATCTATACCCCCCAACTGGAGCATAACAAAGGTTGCAGGCCACGGCAGTGCTGTATTCTATGGGATAGAATAAATGACATCCCTGATGTCCTGGCACTAACGACTCTGGAAGGAATCGAGTTTGGTATTTTTGTTTGGTTTGGTACCTTCCTGGACTCATGTTATAAGTGCAAAAAGCCAGTCATTTTGCTAAAGACTGCCCACAGCCCTACCCACAGCACCCAATCACGGCACTAACTCTAACACTAGTGAAGAATCCAAGAAGAGTGCATACACGTTTTATATCCCCTTTGATGCATCCCCTCCACATGCAGCCCCAATCCCAGTGGTAGAGTCTTCGCAAAAGAGAGATTGAGAACCGCCCAAGATCAGAGCTCTCAGAGCACTCCACCAAGATCCCCTCTACAACCCAAAAACTCTAATGTCTGCCCATAGGGGGGCTAGGTAAAGGCTCGCTCAAGAAGGAAGCTTGGGCCAAAGGACAAAGCCTCATTCTGGGTAATAAGTGTGATGCTTTGGCACCCTTGAGCCGATTGAGATAGATATGTCTCAAGATGTATAACATGACTTTGCACACAAAGATTAAAATTATCTCCTAAGACATATGGGGGATGTGCTCCAACCGGAAGAGACAAGAGGTTTTAGACCTATTTGATGCATGGCATGTTGACATTATGGGGGATGTGCTCCAACCGGAAGAGACAAGAGGTTTTAGACCTATTTGATGCATGGCATGTTGACATTATGTCTCTGGTAAGAATTAAAAATTAGATGCGACTACCCACTTAATCTTGAGAGGGGTGGAACATTTTTTTACACTAATACACCGTGCCTAAAAGCCGGTGGGATGGCTGTTCTACTCAAATCAGGGTGGACCTTCATCATCTCGGAGCAGTTCAAAGAGGAAAATGGACATAAGCAGGTTCTAAAGGTAAAGATCTCCTCTATTCAGTTTACTCTGTGTAATGTGTATGCTCCTAATGACTCTGTGGAGAAGGAAACATTGTGGGAAAGATTAGGTACATTGTTGGAAGGGGAGGATGCAATCATGATAGGAGATTTCAACATGGTAGAGACCATAGCCGATCGGTCTGACTCGAGGATAGACACCTATTTGGCGGAGAGTGAAATGTGGAGGGCATGTAATCAGAAATGCAACTGGGTTGATGCCAAGGCCACATGCAGAGACAGATTGATGCATGCAGTTACACATGGACAAATAAACAAATGGGGCAAGACTGGAGAGCTGCCTAGATAGATAGATGTTACGCATCCAACGCAGGTTGGTGGGTAGTGCCGCCCTTGGACCTGCGCAACTTCCCTGACTAGGGATGCTCGGACCACGCACCCATAATGGTCCTATATATTTGACATATCCCAATAAAGAGAGATAAAACAATTTATAGTGACAAACAACACAAGACCATGCAAAGGACAAGCTTGATATGATAATAAATAGTATGGAGAGAGAGAGAGAGAGAGAGAGAGAGAGAGAGAGAGAGATTTCTATTAAATGTATTCAAAAGGCCATAAATCTATAGGAGATAAAAGTTATAAAGTTGTGTTACAAAATTTGGTAACAGATGAAATAAAAGGAAAAAAATTTGCTACCAAGGACTAGTGTCACGACATGGCTAGCCATCTACAACAATGCTTGAGTTGGTAGAGGGATCATGTGGGTTTACATTGAAGTGGTAGTTATATATTCTTCTTTCTAGACTTTTGTCTTTTTTGTTAAGTGTTAGAGTGTGTGGCATGGGTTATCAAGGTAGCCAAATTAGGTTTCCACCCTCGTAGTAGCCTTGAGCTACAAGCATCTATTTTTTCACCCATCTTTTAATGCCTTACAAAAATTTGGACAAAGTTACCTACTCTGAGGGAGCTGAGGTTTGGTACCCTTCTTGGAAGAAGCTTGTGAGGAAACACCGGTGTTTATGAGCAAAGGGATCGAAGGGACATGCAAGTTCAATAGTGACCAAACAATTGACTTTCAAAAAGTGTGGTTTTAACCCATAGCTTCCCATTGAGAATTGTGGGTTCTCATTGCTAAGGGTGTGGACAAATAATCAATTATTTGAAGGGTGATTTGTGCTATGCAAGTAGTACTTAGAGGCATAAATTTATGTGTCTCAGCCATGCATTTCAAAGTAGCTAGAGGCATCAATTGATTGCCATGCAAGATGATTTATGCTATGCAAGTAGTACTTAGAGGCATCAATTAATTGCCATGTGTGTATGCCATGTCAGATTGCCGACCGTCAGCAATCTGACATGACATACACACGTGGCAATCAACTGATGCCTCTAAGTATTGCATACCGCCTTGTACTAATGGCATTGGCCACCACATTCTCCATCTTAGGCAAATACTCAATTTAAAGGGTAATCCGTGAGAGAAAATGCCAATAACAAATCCGACATGATGACAAATCCTAATGGGATTGCTAAGATGATATTGAAGAGATCGCTAGTTAGTGTGGATTAGAAACCCAGTAGGTGGAGTATTGTAGCTCATGCTTTAGGTAATCCTCTTACTAGAGAAGGGGATTCCATCAATTATGCCTTAATGAGATCAAGTTGAATCACATCCAAACCTTCTATTGCAGCAATAGTGGTCGACATCTCCCTCGACCAATTGGTAACCACCTCGCCATAATCTTTCCAATTGAACTTGGTAGATTTAAGTAGCTTCAACAGTAGGGACCTCTGCACAGGTGGTGAGTTGTTGGGGTAAAGGCACTAATGCCACCCTGGTACAGTTAGTACACTTAAGTACAGTTAGTACTTTTTATTGCTACGTACACTAAGTACGGTGTACTTAGTGTTGTAACCTTATCCATTAATATAAAAGGTTGACTGTGTGCTTGGGGAGGTACACACATACTCATTATCCCCAAACTCTTGACTTCTCTCCACAGTGTGTGTCGGTGTGCTCCTCCTCTCTCACTCTCACTCTCAACTGGTATCAGAGCCTCGCACACCTCTCTCCCCTCCATTCGGCTGGAGCTTGGCATTCGGCATTCGCATCTTTGCTTCGCGTAGTTGCCCACACGGGGGTCTTAGCTCGGAGCAGGCAGCAGCGCCGCCCAGCCAGACAGCATCGCCGCCCACCCAGGCAGCGACGCCAGCCATCCAGCCAGCGCGCCACCCAGCTCCTCCACCGCTAGGAGCGACCCAGCACTCGCAGCCAGGTCGCCTAGCAGGAGGGGGCCAGTGTAGCCTTTCTGGCAACACAAACGCCCTTCCAAAGCTCCCATTTCGCAGACATTTGACAGCCCTCGTGTTCAAAGGGTGTCTTTCGAGACACTACATCTGACACCGGGTGTCACTGCGTTTCTTTGCATCACGGTACGTCGTGTCTTCATCCTTTCACCATTGTACTTGCAGGTACAGCTATTGAGCTCACTGTGAGCACATTTTGGTCAGATGCATAGTCAGTACGCGTGTATGCCTACTGCGTAAGAAATTTCTTGCAGAATCAAGGGGCTTTTGTCGCCAGTGCCAGGATTTGGCTTATATACGCACGCATTGCTTTATATACTCCCGATTGGAGTTTGATTCTTGCAGATTTGTATGCATTTGTGACCTACTGTACAGTGGAGGATACACTGAGTACCACATTGCAGACTGGAGCACGGAATGTGCTAATCAGATTTGGGCTTTTGCAAGGTGGATGCATATCAGTGCTGGGGGAAGCATTTAGATGCCTAATTGTTGTCAGTGAAGCGGTAATGCACTCGAAATTCTGATTTCTTTATCTCCAGTCAAGGGGCTTTTGCCCAATCTCTGTCCTAAACTGTTGTATACAGTTTTAGGGGTGTCTGGAAGTTCGAAATCGACAAGGTTGAATGGTCAAACAGTCAAAAATCTGATTCTGTACTTTCTGGTACAGTCAGAACTGCTCTGAGTCAACCGGTTGACTGAACTCAGTCAAGGTACAGCGGTACAGAGTGCTATTTATACTGCTGTTTTTCACTGTTCGTGACAGGCAAATGCTTCTGTAATTTCAGATTTATGCTGGTTGCACAACGGTGCATTGAATGATGCAAACAGAGTTGCTGTTCGGAAACTGCTGCATGCAGTAAACAGTCATAAATCTCTGTTTACGTGGGAGATACAGTGCAAGTGCAGATCTTAATTGTTCCGCTGCAGGAGCACAGTTCAAGTGCAAGCTTGCACTTGGTTTGCAGGGAGTCAGGCACCCATATTTGGGTTATCTACTCAGTTTGCTGATTGTAATGGCTTCATCATCGGAGTCCTCACTTTTGAACATCAAGAAGTTGCAGGGTGCTGCAAATTATCCTATGTGGAAGAAGATGGTCCTAAATGTGCTTATACTCAGGCAGTTTCATGCTCCTATAGTACACGAAGGTGTAAAGCCCGAAGACATGTCTGATGATGCTTGGGCATTGGCTGATCTGTCAGCGAAGTCCATAATTGAACTGTCACTCCATGAGAGTGTTGTTTGGAATGTGGACAGTGAAACTACCGCCTAGGGTGTTTGGAAAAAGCTACGGGACACATATGAGCAGCAGAGTGCAGCCTCTAAGATATATTGGTTGCGCAAGTTCTTCAACTTGAAGATGAAGGAGGGGACTTCCATGGATGCACATCTTAATGAGTTCAATTCTATTGTTACTCAGCTTGCGAATCAGAAGTACGTGGTGGATGATGAAACCAAGGGTATGGCACTCTTGATATCTCTTCCAGAGAGTTGGGATACTTTCACCACAGCTGTGACGAATGCAAATGCCTTCATAGGCTTCTCAGATATCACAGGACTGATTTTGCAGGAGGAGCAAAAGCTGAAAGCTCAAGATGCAGTGAAGCCTAACAATGCCTTGAATGCAAGAGGCAGAAGTCAGCAGAGAGGCAAATCCCAGGAAAGGGGAAAAGGTAGGAGCAAGTCCCGCTCCAACAAGGATGTTGAGTGCTACTACTGTGGCAAGAAGGGACATACCAAGAAGCAGTGTTTCAAGCTTAAGAATGATAAGAAGGACAAAGCCAAGGAGAATGATGCAGATGCAAAGGCAATAGTACCAGTAAGCAAGGGCAAGAGCAGTGTGAAGATTGAGGAACTTCATTCTACACACCGTTATGACAATGAGGGAGATGTCTTATTTCTCTCTACCTTGGATGCTCATGCTCTCCATGCAGGTGGTCTTGCAGACATGCACTCTTGGATTATTGACTCAGGTGCCTCGTTTCATGTCACACCTTACAGAGAGTTGTTTGTGAGGTATGCAGGGGGCAGTAATGGAGTCGTTTTTCTGGGAGATAATCATGCATGCAGTATTGTTGGCATTGGAGATGTCAGGCTTGTGTTTGCTGATGGTACTCAGCTCATGCTCCATAATGTCAGGCATGTACCGGAAGTCAAGAAAAATCTGATTTCCACTGGTATGTTGGATGATGAGGGATTTGTGACCAGCTTTGGTCATGGTTGTTGGAAGGTCACCAAAGGTGCCCTGGTTATTGCCAGAGGGCCCAAGGTAGACACAATGTATACCCTTCATGCCAAAGTGTGTAATCATACTGATATTCATGCCACCGAGCTACCGAATATTTCAATGTGGCATAGCCGATTGGGACATATGAGCATAAGTGGAATGGAGCAATTGGCTCGTCTTGGCTATTTACCGTCTCTTAAATTTTCTGATCTTAAGTTTTGTGAGCACTGCATATATGGTAGACAATTACAGTGCCCTCATAAGAGGAGAATAGGACATAAGGATGCTCAGCTTGAGCTTGTACATACAGATGTGTGTGAGATGCCTAGTCCATCACTTGGAGGTGCACGGTATTTTGTCTCCTTTATTGATGATTCCACACGTAAGGTGTGGGTGTACCCTCTTCGGTTGAAGAGCGATGTCTTTACAGTGTTTCAGAAATGGCTTGCTTTGGTTGAGAACCAGACAGGCAAAACACTGAAGGCTTTGCGGTCAGATAATGGTGGGGAGTATATGTCTAAAGCATTCAATGACTTTTGTGATGCTAGAGGTATTCAAAGGGAACTCCCTGCTCCTTACAGTCCACCGCAAAATGGCACTGCAGAGCGCATGAATAGAACCATACAGGAAAAGGTCCGCTCTATGATGTCACATGCTGCTTTATCTTATGGATTTTGGGCTGAAGCTGTTAAGACAGCAGTACACCTCATAAATAGGTCACCGAATAAGAGACTGGATGGCGGAGTGCCAGAAGAGCTTTGGATAGGAAAACCTCCGTCCTATAAGCACTTAAGGGTCTTTGGTTGCACTGCGTACGTGCACATACGCAGAGAAGAACGAACCAAGTTAGATCCTAAGTCTCTAAAATGCATATTTCTTGGATATGGTGACAAAGGTGAGATGGGCTACCGCCTATGGGATCCAGTAAATAAGAAGCTTATACGCAGCAATGATGTCTTGTTTGACGAGTCATGCATGTTTAAGGCAGACAGTAAGTCTTCTGATGCTTCAGACATTGATGTTGATGACTTGGAACACCCTGTACAATTCAGGCAGCCTGCTAATCAGCCACTACAGCAGCGTAATCAGCCTTTAAATGATGCTGCAGCAGGTCAAAATAATCAGCCAGCAGTGGCAGAAGATGTCCTACAGGACATGCCACCTTTGGAAGATCTCCCAGGCATTATTTTGCCACCAGATTTGATGGAACAGCCACTTGTTTTAGGTGACCAGCAGGCTGGACAGCAAGACCCATGGGTCCGTAGGTCCACACGACAAAGGAGGCAGCCAGCCCGATTTGTTCCAGGAGCAGATTTTATAATGCTTACAGACTGTGGAGAGCCTTCCTGTTATAAGGAGGCAGTGCAAATGCATGATAAGAGGCTATGGGAACTAGCCATGAAGTCCGAAATGGACAGTCTCCATAAAAATGGCACTTGGGAATTGGTGCAACTGCCAAAGGGCATGAAGACATTGCCATGCAAGTGGGTATACAGACTAAAAGTCACACCTGGAGCTAGACCACGGTATAAAGCCAGATTGGTTGCCAAGGGTTTTAAGCAGGAATACGGTGTAGACTTTGATGAAATCTTTTCTCCCGTGGTCAAGATGACCACACTCAGGACTGTACTTGCTTTGGTTGCATGTGAGGATTTGGAGTTATGCCAAATGGATGTGAAAACGGCTTTCCTTCACGGTGATCTTCATGAGGAGATCTACATGCAGCAGCCAGAGGGTTTTGCAGTCAAGGGCAAGGAGTCACTTGTATGCAAGTTGAAAAAGAGCCTTTATGGGCTGAAACAGGCACCAAGAGAATGGTATAAGAAATTTGATACCTTCATGAGGTCCCAAGGTTTCAGGAGAAGTGATACCGATCACTGCTTGTACACAAAGAAAGCTGCAAATGGCAGCTTAATCATTCTCATTTTATATGTGGATGATATGCTTATTGCCGGTAAGGCTCGTAAGGAGCTTGATGATCTAAAAGGGAGATTGCATGAGGCCTTTGATATGAAGGACCTTGGTGATGCAAATCACATACTGGGCATGCGGATACGGAGAGACAGGGGACAGCGTCTGTTGTATTTGTCTCAGACAGAATATATTGGCAAAGTGTTGCAAAGGTTTCACATGGAGGGGGGGAAGACTCTTAGTTCTCCATTGCCTCCATATGTGAAACTCAGTGCAATGGACAGCCCACAGTCAGATGCTGACAGGGCTGAGATGGCCAAGATTCCGTATGCTTCAGCTTGTGGCAGTCTCATGTATGCTATGGTTGCTACCAGGCCTGATATTGCGTTTGCAGTGGGAGTGGTTAGCAGGTATATGGCAAATCCAGGCAAGAAGCATTGGGATGCAGTGAAAGGTATTATGAGATACCTGAAGGGCACACAGGAGTTGTGCATATGCTTTGGCAAGCAGGATGCAAAAGTGCATGGTTATGTTGATTCAGATTATGCTGGTCATCCAGATAACCGGAAGTCTACTACCGGTTATGTTTATACATTCACAGGAGGTGCAGTGTCGTGGGTATCAAGGATGCAGCAGTGCATAGCCTTGTCCACCACAGAAGCTGAATATATTGCAACCACAGAGGCATGCAAGGAAGCCTTAGCTATCTCGGCTAGTGGAAGACTTGGGCATTACAGGAGATATCCCATTGTTGCATTGTGACAGTCAGAGTGCTATTCAGTTGGCACACAATCCTGTCTTTCATGCAAAGACGAAGCACATAGATGTAAAGTATCACTTCATCAGGGAGGTGATAGATGATAAGCTGATTCAGCTTGTCAAGATTCATACGGATGACAATCCAGCAGATCTGTTGACAAAAGGCTTGCCTACAGAGCGGTTTGCACACTGTCGATGTTTGATGGGTATAGGATGAGCCTTACTGGGCCATGTACTCCATTGTGTATATGCTGTATTTTTTCTCTTTTTTATACTTGAGGGCACATTGCCTTTAAGTGGGAGGTTGTTGGGGTAAAGGCACTAATGCCACCCTGGTACAGTTAGTACACTTAAGTACAGTTAGTACTTTTTATTGCTACGTACACTAAGTACGGTGTACTTAGTGTTGTAACCTTATCCATTAATATAAAAGGTTGACTGTGTGCTTGGGGAGGTACACACATACTCATTATCCCCAAACTCTTGACTTCTCTCCACAGTGTGTGTCGGTGTGCTCCTCCTCTCTCACTCTCACTCTCATGAGTGAGTCATGTCCCAGATCCTTGCAGCTCTGTCGTGTGACGAACATGGAATGGAGAAGAAGAATTGCAACTTGGTGGAGAGGATCACTCAACAGAGGTCGCTCCAGTAGTGCCCATGCAAGCGTCAACTAAGGTTTAAATGGTGACTATCATCATGGAGACCCCCATGATGACATAATAATAGCATGGCCATGTCAGCAGAGGTAATAATATGATGGCCACATCAACAGAGGTAATAATAGTATAATAGTTCTCTCTCGTGAGTCAGTGCATCCACGAGTCAACAGCACTTCGTTGGAGAGCTTGTGCACCATCGCCAGCCCCTGGGCTTTTGCTCCAGCCACACAGGACACGGTATGAGGATCAAGCCATGCAATTTAACTATTTTACACACTCAGATAGGATCGAGCTATGCAATCAAAAGCAATTCTTCATTTAGGATTTTTAATAGTTTTTAATTTTTTTATTAATCCTTATTAGGATTTTTAATAATTATAAGGTTTTTAATCATTATTATTTTTTATTAATCCAATTTACTTTTAAATTAGAGTTATTAACATTATTTATTTTTATTAGTCCTTATTATTCTTTATTAATCCTATTTACTTTTAAATTAGAGTTATTAACATTATTTATTTTTATTAGTCCTTATTATTCTTTATAAATATAGAGCAAACCTCCTTTCCAAATCTTCCCCCTTGCCAAGTTCTCTCTCTCTCTCTCTCTCCTCCCCCCTTCTTTTGTATTTATTTTTTTTTATCATCATGGTGTTTTGTCTTTTAAGAGCCTAACAAGGGTTGTTGTGTGTGTGTGTGTTGTGCCTTCAGATTAGCCTTTACATGAGGGTAGAAGATGGCTCCTAAAACTTGTTCTAAGAAGGCTCATACACAACATGATGTGGTGGATGTCTCTCAACCAGAAGGATCCAAAAGCACCAAAGTGCCTCGAGTGAGTGAGGAAACCTCTACAGTAGTAGTCACACCCATAGTGGATAGTCGTGTTGGTGGCTCAATGACCCCCCAAAGCTCTAGGAAAAGGCTAGTTCATTTGAAGACCGCTGACCAACACAAGATGTGCCTTCTTTGCCAAATAAGTTTGGCCGGTTGGTGACTGCAGAACTATTGCAAGATTGGTTGTCCAAGCATTTTGTGGATAAGGAAGAAAAGCTTCCAAGGGTACCATTGTGTAGGCTTTTGGTGAACCCAGCCATAAGGACCATGGATGATCATGTAAGAGAGCTCAAGGAAAGTTTTGATTAACATGGGTATGTGCCTACACAGGGTGAATTTATTGTGTCAGAGAGTTTTCCAGGAGAACAACTAGTGGAATTTAACCCTCGAGAAGCAAAATGGGATAATGGATTTTGGACAAATTAGTCCCATCGTTTCAATGTAGCAGTATGCATATCTCCTTATCTTTATTTTATTGATGCTATTTTATTTTGTGGTTTTTACACATGACGACGATTATGTTATGTGTTTTTGTAATTTGTAGATGATTGATTCACAGAGGTGGAAACACCTTCATAACAAGAAACTTATCGTATGGGATGGAAACCACAGGGTAGTTGCATGGACTAATGCAATATTTAAAAGTAAGTACAACTTATCTCAATGCAACCACAGGGTGGTTGCATGGACTAATGCAATATTTAAAAGTAAGTACAACTTATCTCAATGCTTTACTCTTTTGTTCCCATTACCTATGTTGGTTTGATCTTGCCTTTGATTGTAGAGTGGGATAAATTCCCCAGAAGATATCCGTTAGTTTGTTGTCGTGTCATCACCTTCACCAAGGAAGAGGAGGGGCTGAGCTATTAATGTACATGGCGAACCTAAACAGGTGACTGTGAATTGACCTAAAATTATTGCATATATTTTATAGTGTAGCTAGTCTTTGACCTTGTATGAGGAGTAGAGTGACATGCGTGCATGTGCCTTAAACAATGGCCCATGATGTATTTTTAATGCAAAGGTTTGGGCTTGCCAACCCAACTTACTCGATAAGCTCACAGACGAGGAGCGAAAATGGGCTAAACTCATGGCACATGATAAGCACAAGCCAAGGTCAAGATGGTACAAGGTGCCCATGACCTTGTTGTGCCAGTTTGTATTCCAGGTATGCTATTTTTTCTTACCTATTTGTAGCAATTGCTTGACTTTTGAAACTTCACATCTTAATATATGAAGCTTTCATGCTTGAGTGAAATAGGAGGAGTTCAAAACAACATTAAACGTGAGGACACATCAATTGCTTAGTGGAGGTGATCGCACCGAAGAAGAGGAGAAGGCACACCAAACACATTTGAAGGATGTAGAAAAGGTCTTCACCAAAAGGGGGTATCTCTTGGCGGCCATTTCTAATCTTGCCAATGGAAAGGGATTCTTTGATGTTATTTTCAAATACCAAGGTTGGAACGTGAAAGGCCAATAATTGACCATGGACAAGTTATAACTTTTGGGGCACTCAATCTTGCCTGAGAGAAAGTAAGTGTCCAAAACATAAGGTTGAAAGAACATGCATATATCTCTCTTGCACACAACCCTTATAATCTTATTTTAATTACATTAGGAAGGCAAAGATTATATAAGTAATTGCAGGTGGAAAACAAGCAATCATAGATGCAGGTTATGGTCATAGTGACCATACATTCTGATCTTTCTTGTGTAAATATGTTTATTGGTATTGTCTGAAACAAACAACATTGGAGATATTGCTTGGAATTGATTGACCTCCTTGACATTTCATGATTGTTTGTAGGAGGGCCACACATATGGCAAAATTTATTGGGAGTCTCAATAAGTATGGGAGTATTGTTCATTTGGCCGTGGCAGTTCAAGGATGCTCTTTAGTGTGGGCGGATTTCCTAACATCATTGATTGTGGATCCAGATTATCCCGTTGTGTCTAGATGGAATGCTTGGACGAAGGAACTTGTGGTTGCAACATGTGTGTTAGCCAATGAGTTTTTAAAAGATAACGGGACATTTGTCATCTCACAGCAAGCAATCCTAATTATCTTCCAACCATTGTGGAGGTCACAAAATCTCTCTCTCTCCGACGAACACTGTATCTAGAGATGCAAGGAGCTTACCATCAGATTGATGATGATGGAACTCAGGAGGTGACCTACACAAACTATGTTTACATATAAGTATATAATAGTTTTATCAATGGTTTGAACAAAAATATCTAACTTGTAACTGTGGGGTAGGTGCCCATTATACTTATTGGAGTGTTTGTACGCAATCCACTAAGTAGATATAGCCCACAGTATATGCGAGAGAATGGAAATGATGCAGTGGATAGGAAAGTTTTTGGGCCACATTCCATTGCTGTTTTAGAGTGTGAATACTGCAACAGGAAAGAACCTAATTTGATAATGTGTAGGGACTGTAAGCCTCTATGAGGTCTAGCTGAGGGACCAGTGGTGGTTACTGCAAGGTATGAAACAAGAAAGCTGAGGGACCAGTGGTTACTGCAAGGTATGAAACAAGAAAGATATTTTTTATAATTTGAATTTGTGAAATCATGTTCAAGATGCTAGGGAATGTATCTAATAATTTTTTTCACTTTGCAGGTGGTTACTTCTTGGAACTTTCACCATGGAGGGGGACCTATTTCTTGATTGCTCAGGTAGCATGGCAAAAGCATGCAAGCAGATGCTCTCACATTGTATAAGTATTGAGGATGATTTGATATGCCATGAAATTGAGTTGGGAGGGCTTGATGAAGACATGCCTGAAGACATTGGTGACAATAAATTCATTGGTAGAGACAGAGGCATTGCAAAGGGCACAAGTGGAACCTCTGATGGCAACTCTGCGACCTTTGCCACCATGGAATCAAGGTCTTAGGCCATATGCACATCCGTCCCCATCTATGCCACCTCCATTTTATCCACTCCCACCATCTAATGCACCATTTCCTTACCATGTTCCTTCACGTTTATGCCAATCTCGACATATCCTCCAAATTGGATAGCACCATCACAACCCCTTCCTTCTGAAGAGCCACATAACAGAATCAGGAGCTCGAGTATGCCTCCACATACTTGAATGACTCTAGGAATGGAGGTTTTATTTTGCACTACAATTCTCATGACATCTTCTTTTGTTATTTATGAATGACTCTAGGAATGGAAGTTTTATTTTGTTATTTTGAACTATATTCTCATGGCATCTACTTTTGAACTACGATTCTCATGGCATATTCTTTTGACATTATATGAATGAGACTCTAGTAATGGAGGGTTTATATTGATATTTTCAATCATCAATTGTAGTTTCCATGACACTGTTATTGTTGCATGACATAATCTATTGTAATTGTTTCATGCATGGAGAGAGAGAGAGAGAGAGAGAGAGAGAGAGAGAGAGAGAGAGAGAGGGGAGGGGAGGGGTGTATCTTGTACCTTGTATATTAATTTTGAGTTGCATGAAGAGATAAGGAGTTAGCACAGGGGTGTAAAGAGATAGAAAATAAGATAGGGGGTTTAAAGAGAGAGGGAGAGCATGGATGTAAGAGTGAGATCGAGAGAGAGAATGAAAGAGGGTCCTAGGGAGAGAGTGCGAGAGTGAGGGAGTGAGAGTAGAGAGAGAAAAAAGCACTTGCCATTTTGGAGGAATCGCTCGTTGGAAAATGCTCGCCAAAAAATTCCCCCCCTACCTACTCACCATGCCCATGGGGTGTAATCACTAAATATTTTATTCAGAACACCTCAGGCCTTCTTGGGCAATGGCCAAACTTGTCTTGGAAACATAGGATCGCTTCAAGAGGCAAGTGTACAGTCAAGCAATCAACTATGGATCGCTGATGTCAAGGCCCTGATCTCACTGATGTGTCCGTTCCACAACACCCATAGGGAGGATCCATTCCACATCTTCTGGGTGTGCCCAATCGCTCAAGCTTTATAGAGAGGAACAAGGAAGCGGCTGGACAACATGGACACACATCATTATTTTGCATGGAAGCACGCTTTGCTTGGGGACGTCACTTTTCTTAATCTGGCATTAGCATCTGGCCTTGGGTCAGATACACAGTCCTGCAAACAGATCTGGCTAGCCCGAAATCAGCTTGTTTTCAGACGTTGCCCTCATATGCAGTGCTCTGAATGGAAGAAAGAAACGTTTGTAGAATAACTAAAAGTACTCATTGGCCCTACTGGATTCTGCTAGGCAGCTACTCATCAGTCCCTAGCCCGTTGACCACATGTGATAAATCATATCTCTTTTGTAATTAAATGATATTAATAATAAAGTTATCCTTTCTGAAAAGAAAGAAAGAATTGCATGTATATATATTTATATATATCTTTCTTTTTGAAAAGAAAGAAAGAATTGCATGTATATATATTTATATATGTGCGTGTATATTTTGGCCAATCAATAGCTTTCGCATAAGCATAGAGATTTTGTGTGCATGTATAAACACGAGAGAGAGAGAGAGAGAGAGAGAGAGAGAGAGAGAGACTGCCAAAATAGTCTTTAAATTTAAGGCGGCCTACTCTATGGTATCCAAACCTCTCACGTTCGGAGGACGGGTTGTCTTCTTCACAAAGTTGTCTTTTTTAATGGTGTGCTTAGCTCAACCCGTCAGAGACAAGTCTCGCCACTAGTTTAGGGAACATCTCTTCTCTATATATTATCTTAAGGAAGAGTTTCACAAAACTGCCACGTGGCAAGAATTCGAAGGTTCTGGAAAGGAAGGAAGAGGTTTGGGTAGAATTTTGAATTTGGAATCTCAAAAGACGTGAGAAGCAGGGGTTGCCCACTAGTATTACTAGTATTGCACCCGCGCGTTGCTGCGGCCGACCAAGGTTCCAGAAAAGAACTATTCCCTCTCTACAACCATCTCTCTCTCTCTCTCTCTCTCTCTCTCTCTCTCTCACACACACACACACACACACACACATGCCCTCTCCCTCTCTCTGTCACGTACACACACTCTCAAATGTTGAAACTCTCTCTCTCTCTCTCTCTCTCACATGCACACACATATACACACCTGCTCTCTCTCTCTCTCTCTCTCTCTCTCTCACACACACACACACACACACACATGCACACACTCCCTCTCTCTTCTTACACTTAGCAACAAAGATTTCATTGAAAGATGTGAGATGAGATCTTCTTAGATTCAAATTCAAAATTGCATTGGAAGATGTGAGATTTGGCTCCTCCTCACACTTCCAGGAGGAGTGGTTATTTTGAAATAGTCCCACCTCCTTTGCCCAAGTGGAGGGAGGTAGGGTTGAAGTTAATCCTGTACCAAGGTGATGCCACGTGGTATGGTAAGAACTTAGAAGGGGGTAAGAGAGATGAGTGCAAAAATGGGTGGTGGTTATCCAAGCTTTAAAAAAAGAAGCTACCTGGGAGAGTAGGCAGAAATTGAGCGAGCTCTCCTGCTGTATATCGCCATGGGGAGTCCGTTCAAAGACCTCGAGCTTGTCATGGACCACAATACGAGCATGGCTGCTGCGTCCTCCCCTTGCCCTACTCGTCTCCTCTCTTCCACACTCGTTGCGCAGGAGACAGATAACCTTGCATCTTTCTCTGCAAAGCAAGAGCAAGTGCAACACAGCACGCAACAGGAGCAACATCGTCCCTCCCATCATACCCCTGCTTTTGCTACCCTCTCCCTTGCCTTGGGCCCTGTTATCTCCCCAACTTTTCTTCCAAACTTCAGCCCTAAACCTAACCCTAACCCTGGTTCCCGCAACAGTGCTAAATCTGCCATTGCCTTCCCTTCCCAAAAGAAAAGCATCAGCCCCAGCCCCTTGATGCCGGCCATCACTGCAGCTGCTGTTGCAGCAGACATGGCTCTAACCCTACCTGCTGCAGGAGCCAGGAAAAGCTCCACAGCTTTTCCAGACTATCAGAGGCTTCCGGAAAGAAATAACAGTTTCAGAGACCCTAGCAATGGAGCGGCGATGCGCCGAGCGTCCATAGTTTGGTTTCGCAATGACCTTCGCTGTCATGACAATGAAGCCCTTGCTTCTGCATCCAAGGAGTCACTGTCTGTGCTGCCCGTCTACTGCTTCGACCCTCGTGATTACGGCAAGTCTTCATCAGGTTTCGATAAAACAGGCCCTTACCGTGCTAAGTTTCTTCTTGAATGCGTTTCCGTTCTGAGAGAGAATCTCAGAGAGCGAGGTTCAGACCTTGTGGTCAGGGTTGGAAAACCAGAAGAGGTTTTGGTCACCCTAGCAAAGAGCATTGGAGCAGATGCTCTTTTTGCTCATCAGGAGGTTTCATGTGAAGAAGTGCAGTGTGAGAAGAAGGTGTCTGCTGCACTGCAGGAGGAAGGAGTAGATGTGAAGTATTTTTGGGGCAGCACATTGTTCCATGTTGATGACCTGCCTTTCGAGCTGGAAGACATGCCCATCACATACAGTGGATTTCGAGAGAAGGTGCAGAGCATCAATGTTCGCCAAGCTTTGGAGGCTCCTAAGCAGCTCAAAGGCCTCCCTGCCCGCGGAGGAGTGAAACCTGGAGACATACCTACGCTTCAAGAGCTTGGCTTGAGATCAGTGACTGCGCAGGTTCTGTGCTTAACCCACACCCACACCCACACCGCCCCCCATCCCTAAAACCCCCAAAAAAGAACAAACAAACAAAACCCTTGCAATTGAAGGTTTCATTCTGTAATGTGTGCAGTGCATTTGTTGCCAAATAGAGGCTGCAGACTGTTGCAATTAAATGTCCAGTGCAGCTGTTGTAAGTAGAGGCTATACTTACAACAAAAGCATGTCATGGGTTGTGCCTTCTTCTATTGGCCCTGGCTGCCGGTCTTGTGGATTGGGTATGCACGAAACTGCTACTATCACAATCAGCTATGCATCTTGCCAACACATGTCCCAAGCCTCTGAGCTAGTTAAGACATTGCTAAGCAAATGCTTTGGATAGAGTAAGGTTGTATATGACCTAGGTATTGAGTGCATGCAGTTCACAAGGAACATACATACTTTCCAATGTACCATTATCCTGGGTGTCCATTTGGTACTTCTCTTTTCTCCACCTTCATATTACACTAGCCTCATATTTTTATAGTTGACTGGAAGGCCAACACATAAAATGCATTGCATCCTTTTAGTTGTGATCCTAGAGTGCAACATTTTAATTTTTGTGCATTGCTCTATGACACAGCTATTAGCTGGCAACATCACAGTCACTACTTTCTTGATGTGAGAGAATTGAGAAAGGGTGGTCTCAGTGGGCGAATTTTGGGAGTGTTTTCTGCCAAGACAACCACGATGGTGTGGCATGTCAAATGGGGAACTTTGTTTACTTTCAGCCTTTCCATTAGTTTACCAAATTGTTTGCAAAGTTTCTCCTGATAGTTTGCTGTGTGAGCTGGATTCAAAATAGATTTACTGGTGTGTTTTAAAGGCTTGCCTCAGCCTTCAAAGGTGGAAATACCAGAAACTGTTGCCGCTGATATTCAACAGTATTGAAATGGTAAGAACAGCAGTAGCTTTTCTATCAGTGGTGTTGTTATCACCATTGAAAGGATTGGTTCCTGTTCCATATTTATTACATGACTCCATTTGAGGATGGGCCTCACAAAAGTTTGGAAGTGCACAATGTTTGAAGATAAGCAGGAGGTGCTGTACATGCATCAGGCCTCAGATACATGTATCATGGCTTTGGAACGTGTTTCATTTATTAGGAAAGTGTACAAAGCGTCTTACTATATGAAACTTGCTTTTGTTAAGGTTAATAGGTTTTTGCATGGCCCGACTGCTGCTGCCTGCATGCTATTGTTGTTCGTTTGTCCTTGACCTGCATGCTGCTTCGTGCTGCTGTCGCTCCTTGGTTATTTGGCACCACTTCCAAGGCTCGAACATTACATGTTCTCGGCCTTTATGCATAAAGGTGATCATGTTAGTCTTGTAAGCCTTGCACGGATCAATACGTGTATGCCAAGGCTTTCCAAGCAATACATCACAGCCATTCAAAGGCGCCACAAGAAAATCCTCATGATCCACATAGCCTTGAATGTGTATGCGCAACTTGCTAAAAATAGGCATGACCTGCACTTCTCTACCAACAAAGGCAGCCCTTGCTTCAATTTGAGGACCCATGTCCTCCACTTCAATACCCAAAGCAGCTGCCATCTGAGTGGATATGAGATTCTCCGTTGCACAATCATCAAACATAAACAAAGCGGGCTGATTCTTGAGTTGTCCCCAAGCTTTGCATACAACTCTATCTTTGCTATCATGTGAAGTGTTGCCATGCACATCCGGAACCATATGCACATTAGGCTTCAGTACATTAGCATTTTCAGCTTTGTTCTTCTTATTTGGGCATGCTCTTACCATGTGCTCAGTGCTGCCACAAGTAAAGCATTTGCCTTCACGCATATATTGCTCCTTCTTCTCAGCACTAAGACCAAAGTTTGCCGGCTTATAAGGGTACTTTTTAGCAAACTTATTTTTAGCTTTTGGACCTGATTTGGCTTGGTTTTGGTCCCTTTTAGGTGGCTGCCCATCATTTTGCAGGTTTTGGACAGCCCTCTCTTTGCCTTGAAATGAGGGTTTAGCCTTATTGGATCGACTCAATTTGAGCTCCAATTGCTCGGTGGTTGTGGCGGTTGCGATTAATTGGTGTAAGGTATGACCAGGATACATTTGTAATCCCGCTTTGTACACGGGTTGCAATTCCGATTGAAACCTTCTCTTTCTTTGCGTCTCGGTGACATGCATAAATGGAGACACCTCCAAAAGCAATTTCCAAAACTTTTGTACATATGCATTTACCGATTCCCCCTCATTTTGCTTTACCCAATCCCACTTCATTGTTATCTCATTCAATGCATTGGGAGGCAAGAATTGAGCATAGAACCTCTCCTTGAACTCTTTCCATGATCTAACAGGATTCGGTGAGAGCTTCTCCGTGAGCCACCAATGGGCAACAGTGCCTTTCATGAACATGCTTACATGCCGGATCATGGATTTCTGAGTGAAATCCTCATCACTAAAAGCAATATCAAACTGGGCAATACAAGCAAGTGCCTTTGACGCATCATATTCTCCATGATATGTATCAAACTTCACAGATTTGTCTCCGGCTTTGAAGTCACGAGACTTTGATGCATGTGTGTGCATCTCAACATGTTTTCCTCCATGTTTGTCCATTGGGACAGTCCCTGTGACTGGCATCATTTTTGGACCAAAAGGTGATGCATAAGGCATAGATACATGTGCCCTGTAAGCATGAGACATGGCTCGCTCCTCAATATGCATTGATACATTTTCAGTCATAACTTCTCCCTCATGAGCACACTCGAAGGCATGAGTGGCATGAGAGATATGTGGAATACATGCACCAACAGAAAATTGCAGCCCATGTTGCATGTGTTGTGCATGCACTTTTCAGCCGGCAATGGCATTTGACATACATTTTGACCACTGCCATAAACATTGTATCCTTCACGGGCTACATAAGGTATTCCTGCATGGCGTGAAGTCACTGATTGTTCCTCTCCCATAGCATGGAGATTTATCCTCTTAGGCATAAGTTCTTGTTCGGGCACCAGTGGGGATTGCAAGACATGTGGAATGGTTGCCTTTTCTGCATAGGCATCCTCGGTACGAGCCAAGTATGCACGTGCTGCATCCCTCGGTTGCATGTGCAACTCTTGAGTAATCATTGCCATTGCATGATCCATATAAGATTCAGCTTTCTTGGCCTTCAAACGATCATGTACCAATGGATCCTCGCGGCGATAGATATTCAATTCTTATTGTTGTGCATGGAGAAGAGCCTGCATACGAGTAAGTTCGGCCCTCAAGACTATGGACTCTTCTTCTTGCATCTTCTCTTTGCCACGGGACGGCTGTCCCACATATTCATGTTCCCTATTGTGCACCACATGAGTTTGCTCATCGTGTAAAGCATTGGAAGCATGCATTGTTGGGTTTTATGCTGTGTATGCACCCAGAGGAGTGCTAGTGATCATTAGTAGATTACTGGGGCACTTTTTACTTCAGTTAGTGGAGGTTTTTCCCCCAGTTTAGCTTAGTTTCACTTATAACAGTGTATAAGTGTTTTGGTCCACTCGGCACACTTTATGGCTGGACATGTGAACGCATCTTTTAGGTCACTTCATTATATGGCTATTGTACTTCACATTATTACAACTGAATACAACAAGAGTCGTGTTCTCTCTCTCTGCTCTCTACGTTTCTGTTTGCAGTACCTCCAAACCCGAACCCTAACTGCTGAAAGCCTTCATTTGGTATCAGAGCCATTCGTACAGGCCATTGCCACCAGCCACCAGCTGTCCTCGCTGTCAACTGTCCGTACAGGCCATTGCCACCAGCCACCAGCTGTCCTCGCTGTCAACTGTCCGTACACACCTGGGCAGCCAAACAAGTGCTTCCGTACAGACAGCGCCGCCTTCAGTCGTACATTCAGTACGGGCACCTGTCTTCTTTCGTACTCTGCCATGTACAGTACTGTACCTGCTCGCCCTGCTCTCTGTACAGTACTACGACTGCAGCACTGTACATCCGTCGTACAGTCATCGTACCTTCAGGTTGCTTTCTACAGTCATCCGTACCTGCACAGTACAATAGTCCAGTCATCCGTACATGCACAGTACAGCAGTCCAGTCATCCGTACCTGCACAGCTATAGTCAACTTGTACCTACAAAAATCACAGTTGTGGTAAGCTTTACAGGCAAAAGGTCTTTGGGATTTTGTTAGTGGTGATGAACCATGTCCAGGTCCATTGGCTCCAGAGACTCCTCCCCAAGGGGGTGCTCGTGGACGAGGACAACAAGTACAAGCACCAGGTCAGCCATTGCCTGTTCAAAGAACAAATGCTCAGAAGACATGGGATGCCAGAGATGCACAAGCCTTGTCACTCATTGCATTGTCAGTACAGAGGTCTATTATACCTCATATTCGTTCAGCTGGCTCTTCACGGAATGCATGGGTGACTTTGGAGCAGATGTATGCTGCTCGTAATGGGGCTCGGATCTCGTTTTTGAAAAGAGAGCTGGAAAATCAGAAAATGCATGAAGGAGATGATATGTCTAGCCACTTGAACAAGCTGCAGGATTTGAGAGAGCAACTCATCAATGTGGATGAGATTATTCCTGAGACACAGCTTGTGTCCACTATCTTGAACTCTTTGCCAAGATCTTACTTGGCCTTTCATACTTCTTTGAACCTCAGCATGAGGAATGCTGTTGAACCCCTTAAGAATCAGGAACTTGTTGCTCTCTTGCTACAAGAAGAACAAATCAGGAAGAATATGAATATGAACACAAGTGCTGAACAAGCATTTACTACAGGTCAAAAGGGGAAAGGCAAATCTCAGCCAAAGAGTTCAAATCAGAATTCAGGTGATGGTGGTTCATCTCATGATACCAAGAAAGGTGATGGATAGCCCAAGAAGAAGGGCAAATGCCATTACTGTAAGAAGCCAGGTCACTACATCACAGAGTGTAGAAAGAGGATTGCCAAAGAGAAGGCAAAGGAATCTGGGATGTGTGTAAATGATGCCTCTAAAGCTCCTCCAGAGACTGCTTCTTTTGTTGAGAACAGGGATTACTGTTTCTATACATGCAGCTATGATGCCTCTTGGTCTTCACAGGCACTCAGTATGACAGAGCATGCATGTACTTGGTATTTTGATAGTGGTGCTTCAAAGCATATCACATCTCGCAGGGATTTGTTTTGTCATGTAGGCCCTGCCCCTGTTGGCGAAACTGTTCAGTGTGCCAATAATGCTTCATATCCAGTTCGTGGCATTGGGGAGATTCAGCTCACAGCCATTGATGGCTCTATTCTTCGCCTTACAGATGCCTTATATGTACCAAGGATAAAGAAGAATTTGTTGTCCATTTCTTCTTTAGCACATTGTGGTATGCAAGTCCACTTTGATGATGACAAATGCATGGTCAGAGACAAAGCTAATGCTTTGACCTTGATGCTTACTGGTACATTATGTCATGGACTTTATCAGTTGGATGCATTTCAGCCAGTGGATCAGTCTGCTTATAATGCATTCACTCTTACTCCAGCTATGGTTGATGCGGAGTTATGGCATGCTCGCATGGGGCATGTAACTTTTGATAGTCTTATGCTTATGCAGTGACATAACATGTTGACAGATCTACCTCTTATGGAGAAGCCTCCAGATCACATATGTGAAGGATGTATTTTGGGAAAAATGCATCGGTTTTCCTTCCCACGTGATCAGGCTCTAGCTGCAACTACAAAGTTGCAGCTTATACACAGTGATCTTTGTGGTCCCATGCAGACGAAGTCATTAGGAGGTTGCTTCTATTTTGCTACATTTATTGATGACTTCTCTCGTATATGCTGGGTCTATCCGTTGACACAGAAATCACAGGTATATGATGCATTTTTGGCTTTTGTAGCACTTGCTGAAACAGAGTCAGGATGCAAGGTTGCAGCTTATACACAGTGATCTTTGTGGTCCCATGCAGACGAAGTCATTAGGAGGTTGCTTCTATTTTGCTACATTTATTGATGACTTCTCTCGTATATGCTGGGTCTATCCGTTGACACAGAAATCACAGGTATATGATGCATTTTTGGCTTTTGTAGCACTTGTTGAAACAGAGTCAGGATGCAAGGTTGCAGCTTATACATAGTGATCTTTGTGGTCCCATGCAGACGAAGTCATTAGGAGGTTGCTTCTATTTTGCTACATTTATTGATGACTTCTCTTGTATATGCTGGGTCTATCCGTTGACACAGAAATCACAGGTATATGATGCATTTTTGGCTTTTGTAGCACTTGCTGAAACAGAGTCAGGATGCAAGGTTAAGACTCTCCGTTCTGACCGAGGGGGGAATATATGTCACACATGTTGAATTTCTTTCTTGAGAGTAGAGGTATCAAACATCAGTATACTACTCCTTATACTCCACAACAGAATGGGGTTGCAGAAAGGAAGAATTGGTCACTCATGGAGATGGCCAGATGTATGCTAAAGGAAAAGAAGCTACCACATATCTTTTGGGTGGAAGCTGTCATGTGTGCTTGTCATATTTTGAATCGATGTCCCACAAAGGCGTTGGTTTCCATTACTCCTTTTGAGGCTTGGCATGGCCGCAAGCCTTCGGTATCACATTTTCGTACTTTTGGGTGTCTTGCATATGCACACATACCCAAAGAGTTGAGGAGAAAGTTGGATGATAAAGCCACAAAATGCATTTTTGTTGGGTATAGCCGTGAGAGCAAGGGCTACCGGTTATATGACCCACTATCCAGGAAGATATTCACTAGTCGGGATGAAAAATCAGAAATATCCATGGCTGGTTATGATGCAAATCAGGCTGAAAATGATGTGTTTGAAGGTCTACTACCTATGGAGTTTCATTCCACAGTTGGTGATCCAACTCATGAGGGTACAGGACAGCCAGCAAATCATGAAGGTGGTGCAGAAATTCAGCAGCAAATTGAGCCAGAAGCTGAACCAAATATGGGGCAGCAGGCACCACAGGTCAGACACATACCTAGATGGTATTTGAGGACATTACAGGACAGCCATCTAGAGGGTCCTCTTGCTGGTCGTACTCGTAGGGAGACACGGACCAATGAGCATGTGCACATCATGGATTTGAATATGGTTATGGCGGCCAGTTTACAGGATGATGATGAGCTTGATTCATTTGTGGATGCACGAGACAATGTGCATTGGAATAAAGCCATGCAGGATGAGCTTGATTCTATTAAAAGGAATCAAACATGGGATTTGGTTGATCTGCCCAAAGGCAAGAAAGCAATTGGTACTAAGTGGGTCTATAAGTTGAAAAGACATGCAGATGGATCCATTGACAAGTACAAAGCCCGTCTAGTTGCAAAGGGCTATGCACAGAAGAAGGGCATTGATTATGCGGATCTCGTATGTCGACACTTAGGTGTGTCATTACATTGGCTGCACATCGTGATTGGGTTGTTCACCAGTTGGACATTAAGACTGCTTTCCTACATGGGGACCTCGAGGAGGAAGTTTATGTATATCAGCCCATAGGTTTTGCAGAATATGGTCATGAAGGGAAAGTATGTAGGCTGAAAAAGGCCTTGTATGGTTTGAAACAAGCTCCACGAGCTTGGTATGCAAAGATAGATGCTTTCCTACTCACTCAAGGATTTGTGAACAGTCCATCAGAAGCCACTTTGTATGTAAAGAAAGAAGAGAAAGATCTGCTGGTCATCAGTCTTTATGTAGATGATCTCTTGCTCATGGGATCAAATGATGACAAAATTGCAGCTTTTAAAGAGATACTGCAACAGACATTTGACATGTCTGATTTGGGGCTCGTACACTACTATTTGGGCATACAGTTTGTGCAGGATAATAGAGGCATTGGATTGTTGTAATCTTGGTATGTTGCTAAACTTCTGGAGAAGTTTAAATTTCAGGATTGCAAGCCTATTAGCACTCCTATGGAGCTTGGGATGAAACTGTCACTACAAGATGACAGTATTTCCTTTGATGCCACTACATATGCTTAGGCTGTTGGGTGTCTTATTTACTTGTGTACTACACGGCTAGATATTGAGTATGCCGTATCTCAGTTGAGCAGATTCATGCACAGTCCGCGATTGTCACATTGGCAAGCTGTGAAGTGTGTATTCCGGTATTTACAGGGTACCTTGTCTCTTGGATTGCTTTATCCTGAGGGGGGTGACATGCAGTTATACGCTTACAGTGATTCAGATTGGGCTGGTGATTTTGATACCAGACATTCTACTCTAGTGGAAATTGTTTCTTTCTTGGCTCTTCATGCATTTCTTGGCTAAGCAAGAAACAAATCACAGTGGCCACTTCGTCTTGTGAGGCAGAGTACAGAGCAGCCTACACTACTACTGTTGAGTGTGTTTGGCTGCGTCGTCTCATGACTGATATGGATATTTCAGTGGAGGAGCCTACACCTATCTATACTGATAGTCAGAGTGCCATTGCTGTGGCCAGGAATCCTGTGTTTCATGCTCGCACGAAACACATTGAGATTCACTATCATTTTGTTCGGGAGAGACTCCAGGCAGGTGATATCAGTCTGATCTACTGTCCTACAGCTCAAAATGTGGCAGACATCTTCACCAAGGCATTACCATGTCCGAAATTCAAAGCATTCCGCACTGCTTTGAATTTGTTTCCTTTTGGTGGATGATGTTCAGTGATCACATATCACTCCAGGGGGGTTTGTTGGGTTTTATGCTATGTATGCACTCATCAGTAGATTACTGGGGCACTTTTTACTTCAGTTAGTGGAGGTTTTTTTCCCCCGTTTAGCTTAGTTTCACTTATAACAGTTTATAAGTGTTTTGGTCCACCCGGCACACTTTATGGCCGGACATGCGAACACATCTTTTAGGTCACTTCATTATGTGGCTATTGTACTTCACATTATTACAACTGAATACAACAAGAGTCGTGTTCTCTCTCTCTGCTCTCTACGTTTCTGTTTGCAGTACCTCCAAACCCTAACCCTAACTGCTAAAAGCCTTCATGCATTTCATTGTCCCTGCCTCTTGTGTTAGCATCTCCAACATTCATTGTATGGCTGTCCATAATGTTCTAAGTGTAGAGATAGCTAGTGTTCACGGTGATCGTCTCTCACGATAGAAGTGAAAGAGAACCGTATGCTCTGATACCAATGTAACTTGGTTGAACACAATGCTAATTAATACACTGAAATACACTAAGATTTGAAGGACACTTGCTCAAATACAAGAAGTAAAATTGCTGAATTGACAAGAGACACAATGAGCCGGAACGGCCGACCCCTCCCTTGAGTAAATTGTATTACTATTGCAGAAATTCAATACATAGCTTCGCGGACATCCATTGCCAAATCCTCCATGCCAATGCATATGAAATTCAGCATTTAGAAAACAATGGTATGTCGATGTAGATCACCAAGGAGCTGCCTTGATGCCTGGCCCGACTTCAGTGCCCATATTCTCTACTTGTGTCCACACTTGGGCGCCCGTCCGTCCATACTTGGGTGCCCGTCCGTTAGTCTATCCCTAGCCGAGCTCGCCAATCAGCCTGCCTAGCTCCAAGCTTCCCAAACCTCGAAGCTAGTCTTGTGTGCGTGTAGCACACGGTAGATGCACACCGTGCACATGACACTCCGACAAGCAGTAAACCTTGAGAGCAGCTTGGGAGGATCCCTACAAGAAAGAGAGGGTAGATGTAGCGGTTGCAAGGTTCTTTATCATGATCATGTAGCATTCAATGTTGCCAAGTCCCCATATTTTATTGAAATTGTCTAGGAGATTGCAGGGTATGGCCCAACATACAAGCCTCCTTCCTCCGAGACTATGCACCACCTTGTTGCAAAAGGAGAAAGTTATAATTGAATGTGCTTTGGAATTTGTGCATGAAAGTTGGGCAAAGAATGGTGTGTCACTTATTGCAGATGGCCGGAGTGACACTAAAAAAAGGCCCATTCATGGCATGGTTGCTTATTCTCGAGAAAGAATGCGATTCGTTTTCTTCACATGATGCTTCTGGGATTGAAAAGAGTGCAGATCAGCTTGTGGAAGAGTGGGCCCAAGGTATTGAGAAAGTTGGCTCAACAGAATGATATTCAGTTCTTAGCTGATAGTGAGGCAACAAATAGAGCAACTGGTCTAAAGCTTGAAGACAGGTATCCGCATATCACATTTAGTTCATCCTTTGCTCATTGCTTGAGAAACTTACTGAAGGATATTGGCAGCTTGCCATGGGTAGATCCACACATTCAAAAAGGCAAGGAGATAATAAGCTTCATTCAAAACCATCAGTTTATTTTGAATGAATTTCGCAAGAGATCGCCCAAAAAGGATCTCTTGAAGTACTCGGAGATACGCTTTGGTTATAACTTTCTCATGATGAAGAGGTCTTCCAAAGTGAACTTGCCTTTGAAGCAGTTGGTTGAATGCAATAATGGGCTCTTTCTCGGTCAAGAGCCGACATAGAGGTTGCGAGAACCATATAAGACTTCACATTTTGGGATGAAGTCTACTCTATCAATGCTGTGATGAAGCTGATCATGCTAGAAGTCATCTCCTGTCTATACATATACACCAGGGCCTCTGTTGTGGGTATGCCTGCCCTTATTAGGTGTTTTCTCATTTTTCCCACTCTATATTTTTTTCCATTTTTTTCTATTTTTCCATGGCTTGGGAGGTTGCCCTGTGATGGCAGGAGGACCCAGTTGTTGGCCGATTGCATCAGTTTGCATGTGTTCACACATGGGTAGGAGCCCGTAAATACACAATACAATGAGATGCACTAATTCTAACACCCCCTCTGCAGCTCATAGTGTGCAAGAGTCTGAAGAAGATAAGTTGATGAAGATGCAAACATGGACCCTCCAGCACTGCAAATACTGGAATCACCTTGGAGAGAGTACCGGCCAACCTGTTTCCTCGAAACAAAATGCCACCATAAACAGCAAGGAACTTTGCTTGGCTACGAATCCCCACACAAGTATGCAGTGGACTCCAAGAATAGATGATGAGTTGTTTGACACACCGCGTCCATAATTCCCAACAGTGGATGGAAAACACATCACATCCCAAAATCTTCGAACAATGAACTCGGAACAGATCCAGTTCATAATCTCTGCTACACAAAAGATAACCATGTCCTGCCAGATGTCTAATGCTTGGAACTCCGAATCACGGTTCCCATGCACCAGTAAGTGGAGTTGCAATCAGTCCCCTCTCCCGCCTACAAGCCTCCTCTGGCTGGAAGCACATAGGGGGAAATGTATGTATACTAGAGAAGTACACTATTTGGGTCCTCTTGAGCCGGAAGCACCCTGGGAGCCCTAGAAGTGGTACTAGAAGAGATCGTTGTGTGTCATGCCTTTGTTCCTTTTCTGAGATGAAGACTTACCCTTGGTCTTGTTCTTCTTCTTGGACAAACAGTCCTTGTACAAATGTCCTCTCTTCCCACAAGAGAAGCAGCGACTCCGACCTTTCTTTTGAACTGAAGTAAGTGCCTGATCAGAACTTTATCTTACTCTGAGAAATGAGGACGGACTCCTCCTCCAAGAGTAGGGAGCTAAGATTATCAAAGTCCAATTGAGTGGATGTGACTTGGTACCTCAGAGATCGAGAAATCACATCATAATCCGGGGGAAGCTTGGTGAGGATAAGTGTACCCAACTAAGCAGAGGATAAAGCAGCACCCATTGCCAGTAACTGGTCATGGATAACTTTGGCTTTCATGAGAAACGATTGCATAGAACTGCCTTTAAGGAATAACAAACCATAGAGTTGCCCTCGCAAGGTAATTGTCCTCATCGACGAATCTTGAACAAAGAGGTCCTCCAATCTAGACCATACCCGATGAGCACTGGTGAGAGTTTGCACGGCTAGTGAAACCTCCTCTATGATGGTCCGCATAAGCACTGAATGCACCTTCGAATCCCGATTCTCCCAGTCTTGTAATTCCACAAGGTATTCATCCTCTTGATCTTGAGTGCACCTCCTAGAGTTTTGAGCACGCTCGGTCTTCTTCTCACTGCCGTGAACAATATCCCACAAACCCTTGTGGATGAACCAGATCTGCATTTGTAGCTTCCAATGGGCATAGTTGGTTACGTTCAACTTGTCATCCTTGTTTGTACACGGGGGAGCCAAATCCACATCAACAAAGAACACAAATCTCAGCTCTCCAAAACTCCTCTCAAGTGCTTTCCAACGAAGCGAGGCTCCAGAACCAATCAGTCCCCTCCCAAATTTGAGACAGAAAGAGGCTGGACAGCAGCAAAACAGTCCTAGAGCCACCGGGAATCTGCTACCCAAAGGGTAGGGACTTGTGGAGGAAGAAGAAGATGTAGAGCCACTTGTCTGGCAACACCACATGGAAGAAACTAACTACAAACAGATGCTGAAGCAGAAAACGCAGCCAAAACACTTCACAATCTGCCTCTGTAGAGCAAAACGCAGCCTTGAGGGCTGGCCGACAGTAAGCAGATGGTGGCTGGACTAGAAAACGCAGCAAGGTACAGAAATGCAGCCACTGTAGGAGACTGATCTACAGCTGGAGAAGCTATGGAAGCAAAATGCATAGCAAAGTAGAAGAGGACGAGCAGTTTGCAGAAGCATGGAGCAGCCTGAACCTAGGCGAGTGATACCATGTTGGAGAATGCACAGGTGGAAGCATAAATTGAACAAGAGAGAGAGTAGAGAGAGCTTGTGGAGTTTGGACAAGATCACCTTTTATAATAGCAATAGGCTTTACAATGGCAATAGCCAGCTAGAGATGTTGAAAAATGTGCAAGGGCATTGATGAAGTGTACAATGGGAGGCCTCCTTTTATAGTGCAGTATAGGAGCTGGCCGATTGTTCATATAAGAATTATTGCATCTCAATGTATTGTGTATTCATGGGCTCTACCCATTTTTGGGTATTTTATTCATTTTCTCCTATTTTAGGAGTCGTGGAGCTGTCAGCCAGCAACAATGCTTCCAAGTCCTCCTGACACTAGATCTGTCCTAAGTTGGCTCCCTCCGGGCTATTCAGAGCAGCTAACCCTTTGTGTCCCTTAGGATGCCTAAATCCAAAACACAAAAAAAAAAAACTGTTTGCTGCAGAGTCTCCCAATTGATTTTGTTCAATTCCAACTTGAGACCATCCAATCAAGAATTACCTATTCACTGGTGATCTGTAAATAGTAGGTCTTCCTGAGCATAGAATTGGCTCAGTGGGGAGCCTAAATTTGGATCTTTGACAGTGGGTTCCACGTCCTAGCCACACTACGGGTGACACGAGGTTTGGGCTCCCTTAGGTGATGTGAGCTCTAGCCTCAGTATGGGCAAGACGAAGCTCATTGGCCTCTTGTACCTTGGCACGAAACAGGGGAAGACCACTTGGGCGGCCAAATTGTGACATTGCTTTGGTTGTATAAGTGGGGTGAGCCTATTATGTGGACTACCGTGTTGTGTTGTATTCTACCGGTGTGGTTGGATAATGGGAAACTAGTGCCTAGGACATGGTCCACGGATGCCTTAGCCCAAGGGGCTTGGGGGTGGTCTGCGACACACATGGACCTTGCACCTCTTCTATTCGGTACTAATCTTGTTGCTCGTGTTTAGGAAGATCTTGAGGGGGATCTTACAATTGGTATGAGAGCAAATCAAACACGAGAAGTGGAAAAAGCAAGATTTGCATGTCTCATGCATGGTTGCAAGTATGTCGAGAATCCCAGGTATCGTTCTTGTGGATTTGCTAGGGTTTTGATCTCGGTTGGAAAGGTATGGTGCTTTTTGTTGTTTTCTTTCACGCATGCTTGAATCGTGTGGTCTGAGTGTAGGAGGGAGAGAAAGTGTGCGTGGAGAGAGGGTGGATGCAGAATAAGCGTCTGTCCCCTAAAAATCATGCTCATGTTTGTGTGCATAGCTGTGGTAGGGCAAGCGTACGTAAGTTCCACCCATGTGATAGGTGGGGCACACACATATGAAGAAGCGGCTCATGCGGATTGTTGCCTGGGCTGGACAGCAGATGTGCAGCCCCACATGTGCAGTAGACCAGGCCGTACTTTATGGCCTGCTGATGTGGCAGTCGTACCAGCCCTTAAATGTGCAGACAGGGCAGGGCAGTGTGCTGTTCAGGGCGGCCAGATTCAGCAGGAGGGGGCACCACACATGCAAGGCTAAACATGGGAAAAAAGCACCTTGTTTTTTGCAAAAACATTTTTATATTAGGACTCCGGTGTTTTTTTCTGGAAAAAGCATGTATTTGTTTTTGAGAAAAAAACCTTTTAAAAAAAGGCATGTGTTTTTTGTTGAAAAAAAGGATGCAAGGGCAGGTCTCCTGAGAAAATGTGGGAAACCAAAAAAGGCAGGTTTGCTTTTATGAGTACAAACACGATGGAGGTGTTTTTACTCATCGTGTTTTTTAAAAAACTACACTGGCTTTGAAATGGATAAACATATAAAAACTCTGTTTTTGCCTACAAAGTTGCCAGTGTCCACTAAGGTGGCACATTATTAGAGTTATGCTTACAACCATTATGACCCTCTTAACAAGAGGTGTTCACACGCACCCACACAAACACACTTTCCCGTTGCTATTTCTCTTACACTCTTTACCTAACCTACTCCTAATATATATTACTGAATGAACGAGTAATTACAATGATTGCATATCACAAATTTGACTCTGTAAGAGGCTCATAACTCCCCAAAACGGTGACACTCCAGTCTTTCCTGATGCAGTTTTGTTAGTTGCATATGTAAGCGTTTTCGTGGAAGTCAGCCAACCCTTGATATATGCCAATAACAAGGGGTTTTAGCTGTCTGTCAATAGTTTCAGGGGCAATCAGGTTATCACATTTTGTGGAATGCAGATGTCATGCTATCGTGGAATGCAAGGGCAGTGTTAGCATGGTGTAAGATAGGGTCCATATTGTTGACTAGAGTAATCATTTGGCTAATGTTGCAGTTTAGGCAGAACCTTAAGCAACCCCGACTTTTATACTTAAGAAATCAAAGATTTGTGCAGGATGGACAAACTGTGGCTACCTCCACATTGGTTGGAGGGGAGGTGGAGGCTCTTCAAAGGCTCAAGAGTTTTGCTATGGATCACATGAAACAATCCACCAGCAAGGCTGCAAGTGGGGGTTGTGGTGAAAGCCTATATGGCTCGAACTTCTCTTGTAAAATATCACCTTGGTTGGCCATGGGCTGTCTCTCAGCACGACGTATGTTTGAAGACCTAAGGAGCAATGGGAAAAGGTAAGGTTTTTGTAACTGTTGCAACTTCTAATGGTTTTTTGTGGCTGCACATCACATGAGGCTTGGGTACATCTTGAAACCGTGTTTGGTGCACAAGGAAAGTGATCTTACATGTTTTTTCAATGAAGGCTTTTGGGCTTGCTGGTAGGACCTTGTGTTCATGCATTTTTTGAGTGGACATGTATGACTTCTTGGAAGCAAGCCCCAAACCATCAACTCCCTCATGCATAGCATAGACTGCATACGCTATGCATATGTATCATACTCATCGTATGAGGGATCAGTGCCCAATGGTAGGGGCTAATTAAAGTCGAAGATGGGTTTGAATGAGATTTACTATCTTTTCACATAAACCATGGTGGGCTTTCATTGGTTGATGCCTATGATTAGTGCTCCACTCTAGGGTCATATTCAAGACTTTTTTTTGGGTTTTTTGCAGCGCTGTATCTGTCTCTGCCTCAACAGGGTGTGTTGCAAATGATAATGGACTGAACTGGCTTGTGTTTGAGCTACTGTGGCGTGATTTTTTCAGGTATTGGGCCATTATCAGTGGTGCTGTGGAACTGAAGTTTACAAGGTCCCATGTAAGATGGCTAAATGTTGGGTCTTTTTTCTTTACAGGTTCATCACCAGGAAGTATGCTGCTAGCAAACAGGGTTCTGAAGTTGTAACCGCATCACCTGGCACAGTTGCGGTGCCTGTCTAATCTGGGCTCAAGAGAGCAAGTGGTGTCCATTGGGCTGCTTGTATAGAATTTATATGGACTCCTGACAAAGCTGTCCCAGATTCTTTCTGTAGCATCTGCTAAGGGTTCCTTAGCTGTTCTCAAGTCTTGGACTTTCCTTTGTTGCAGCTAGTTTTTGTGAATTGAAAATTTTCCTATATTATAGAGAGTGGGTATATAATCGGTGATTTTAAAGCCTTTTCATAGCTCTAGTCGTTCTGATCCAAGATGGATCGAGCACATAAACTTTCTTGTATGTTTTGGTTTCGTGTTTCTTGCAGATACATCCCTTCTTCCCTGCTAATTTGGTTTACTCTATGTAGTTGACCATGCATATTGCTTGTACCTTTTACAAAGAGAGAGATGCATCTGGTGAGGGCCCCTTCAGCTTTTCTTGAATGTGAAATCAAAGTAATGGTTGCAAGCATTGTGCGGTCTGAGGTAGGCACGAAGCTTGAGCAAGAAAGTCTTTTGCCTTTGTTAGGTGCTGGATGTTTGCTCCAGAGGAAGTAGTCTCAGTTTTGGGAGTTTGTTGCTACTTCTGAGGTGTTGGAGGGCCACTTGGGGACCCTACTATGTACAAGAAGATGGTAAGCAACTTGATTTACACGACTATCACTAGACTGGATCTTAGTTATGCAATTGGACTCGTGAGCCAGTTTATGCAACGTTCCTAAGGAGCCTTACTTGGATCTCTCTTGAATGCATGACTTGGATACAGCGAGGAGGATCATGAGATTTGTGAAGGGAAAAGCGCTTTTAGAAGGTTCACTCTTGCTTTTTCGCATGTATGTGAGGGAGAGGTCCCTATGCACTAAGAAGGAAGGAAAAGTTGTTTGGCTTGTTATTTTGTTGAGCTGAGTGTGTGTTGCGTGATTTTTGTAGGCAGGTACTATGAGACCAAAGTTATACAATAATGTCCATGGTTATCTCATCTGAAAGGGAGATAGAATTAGGGTTTCATGTGGGAGACATAGAGAGAGAGAGAGAGAGAGAGAGAGAGAGAGAGACTTGTGGGGATAAGTCAACTCACCAAGTGAGTGTGTGACTCTCCTATCACATATGTATATTTGCACTAGTACACATAGTGCACTTAGTACATTAAAAGTACTAAGTGTACTATATACTATAACTTATGGGCTTGTACACACTGTAAGGGTGGGCATAATGCCTTTACCCCAACAACCTTCCACTTAAAGGCAACGTGCCCTTAAATGAAGGAAAAGAAAAAAATCAGCATGTACATGATAATATACAAGGCCATATCAAGGTTGAAACTGGCCTCATCCAATGCCCATCAAGTGTCTGCAATGAGCAAACCGCTCTGGAGGCAAACTCTTTGTCAACAGATCAGTCGGGTTGTCATCCGTATGAATCTTAACAAGCTGAATTTGCTTGTTCGCTATCACCTCTCTGACGAAGTGATACTTTACATCCACATGCTTCGTCTTTGCATGAAAGATAGGGTTCTTTGCCACTGGATGGCACTCTGACTGTCACAATGCAACAATGGAATATCCCCTGTATAACCCAAATCAACCACTAATCGAGATAGCCATAATGCCTCCTTATAAGCCTCTGTGGCTGCAATATACTCGGCCTCTGTAGTAGATAAGGCAGTGCACTTTTGCATCCTGGATATCCATGACACAACACCTCCTGTGAGTGTAAACACATAATCGGTAGTAGACTTTCAGTTATCTGGATGACCGGCATAATCCGAATCCGTGTAACTATGCACTAATGCATCTTGTTCGCCAAAACAAATACACATATCTTGTGTGCCCTTCAAGTATCTCATGACACCTTTCACTGCTTCCCAATGCTTCTTGCCAGGTTTGGCCATGTATCTAGAAACCACTCCCACTGCAAATGCAATGTCCGGCCTAGTAGCAACCATAGCATACATGAGACTGCCACAAGCTGAAGCATACGGAATCTTGGCCGTATCAGCCCTGTCTCTATCTTACTGTGGGCTGTCCATAGCACTGAGTTTCACATATGGAGGCAAAGGAGTACTAGTCTTCTTTCCCCGGTCCATATTGAACCTTTGCAAAACTTTGCCAATGTATTCCTTTTGAGATAAATACAACACATGCTGATTTCTGTCCCGAAGTATCCGCATATCCAAAATGTGATTTGCATCACCCAAATCCTTCATATCAAAGGTTTGATGCAGCCTCTTCTTCAAGACATCCATCTCTTTATGAGATTTTTCGGCAATCAACATATCATCAACATACAAGATGAGGATCAATAGACTGCCATCCAAAGCTTTCTTGGTGTGTAAGCAATGATCTATGTGACTTCTCTTGAAATCTTGGGATTTCATGAATGTATCAAATTTATGATACCATTCCCTTGGTGCTTGTTTGAGCCCATAAAGAGTCTTTTTCAGCTTGCATATAAGCTTCTCCTTTCCAATCACTGCATAACCCTCTGGCTGTTGCATATATATCTCCTCATGGAGATCACCGTGAAGAAAAGCAGTCTTCACATCTATCTGAATCAAATCGAGATCATCATGAGCAACCAAAGCTAATACAGCTCTAAGTGTGGTCATTTTTACGACTGGAGAGAAGATCTCATCAAAGTCCACACCATATTCCTGCTTGAAGCCCTTAGCCACTAACCTGGCTTTGCATCAGGTGCAACTTTGACCCTGTAAACCCACTTGCAAGGCAAAACCTTCTTGCCTGTAGAAATGCACCAACTTCCATGTTCCATTTTTGTGCAGAGAATCCATTTCTAACTTCATGGCACGCTCCCAAAGAGCCTTGTCTGCCCTCTGTAAAGCCTCCTTATAACATGAGGGCTCCCCACAGTCAGTGAGCATCAAGTAGTCAATCCCTGGAACAATCGTGTCAGGGGCTCTGGAGGGTCTTATGAACCTCCGTACCCAATGACCATCATTTGCAGGTTGCTGTCCAGCCTGCATATCACCTATTGGTGGCTCCTGTTCCATGCCATAAGGCTGAAATATCATGCCCGGTATTTCCTCTAACTGTGGTATATCCATAGGGATATCTTCTGCCATCTCTGGCTGTCCATTTGGACCATTTTCAGCACCATTTAAGGGCTGGTTTTGCTGCTGTAATGGCTGATTTACAGCCCTTGGTTGTTGTCCATGATGTCCATCATCATCAAAGATGACTCTGCCAGGCTCCTGTTGCCTTGCAGGCTCCTTATACATGCATGTTTCATCAAAAATGACATCATTGCTGCGTATAATCTTTCTATTCACTGGATCCCAAAGTCTATACCCCATTTCACCTCTGTCACCATATCCTAGGAATATGCATTTGTGAGACTTAGGATCAAGTTTGGTGCGCATTTCCCTGCGTATGTGCACGTACGCAACGCAACCAAACACTCTCAAGTGCTTGTATGACGGAGGCTTCCCTGTCCATACTTCCTCTGGCACTTTCCTACCAAGCCTCGTGTTAGGTGACCTGTTTATAAGATGAACGGCTGTCATAACAGCTTCAGCCCAAAAACCATGAGGTAATGCAGCATGTGACAACATAGAACGGACCTTCTCCTGAATGGTCCTGTTCATCCTCTCTGCTGTCCCGTTTTGTGGAGGATCATAAGGAGTAGAGAGCTCCCTCTTGATGCCTTTAGCATCACAAAAGTCCTGAAACTGTTTGGACATATACTCTCCACCATTGTCGGAACGCAAAGCCTTCAGTGTTTTGCCAGTTTGATTCTCAACAAGAGCAACAAACTTCTCAAACACTGAGAATGTATCACTCTTCAAACGAAGAGGATAGACCCACACCTTGCGTGTGGCATCATCTATAAAAGGCACAAAGTATTTTGCCCCTCCCAAAGAAAGCTGAGGCATCTCACATTCATCTGTATGCACAAGCTCTGACTGAGCATCTTTCTGTGCAAGAGCGTTCTTGTGGGGGCACTGGAGTTGCCTGCCATATATACAATGCTCACAAAACTGAAAACTTGATAACTTTAGAGAAGGCAAGTAACCAAAACGAGACAATTGCTCCATTCCTTTGACACTCATGTGTCCCAACCGGCTATGCCACATAGAGATTTTCGGCAGCTCGGTTGCATTTACATTAGCATGGTGACAAACACTTGCATGCATGAAGTAAAGAGTGTCCACCTTAGAGCCTCTGGCAACAACCAGTGAGCCCTTACTAATCTTCCACTTTCCACGATCAAATGTGGTAACATAATCAGCATCATCAAGCTGTCCCAGTAGAAAGCAGGTTCTTCTTGATCTCAGGCACATGCCTGACATCATGGAGCATAAGCTGTGAGCCATCTGAAAACACAAGCCTCACATCACCTCTGCCAAGAATCTTGCATGCATGGTTATCACCCAAATAAACTACTCCTTCATTGCCAGCAGTATACCTGACAAACAAGTCTCTGCAACCTGTGACATGAAAGGAGGCACCTGAATCAATGATCCATGAGTGCATACCATGACCATCTCCTGCAAGAAGTGAATGGGCATCAAGTGAAGACATGAATAGGACCTCATCCTCATTGTCACATGCATGTGACACATTGACTTCTTCAATCTTGACTACACTTTTGCCCTTTGGCTTTACATCTTTGTCTTTGTCTTTGCCTTTTCCCTTTTCCTTTTGATCATTGTTCCATTTGTAGCATTGCTTTTTGATATGTCCTTTCTTGTCACAATAATGGCATTCCAAATCCTTTTTGGAGCGGGACTTGCTCCTTCCCCGTTCTTGGCTTTTACCCCTTTGCTGGGATCTCCCACGTGCATTCATTGCATTGGACTTTCCAACAGAATTGTTCTTCCTGTTCATCTCTTCTCGAAGAAGAGCACCCTCAACATCTGCATATGACAGCATAGCATTCGAATTGCTAGTGGCTGTCCTGAATGTGTCCCAACTCTCTGGCAAAGTGCATAAGAGAAAAGTGGCTTTGAACTCATCGTCCATTGCCAACTTTTGATTGATTACCTGGCTGACAACACCATTAAACTCATTTAAATGGGTTGTCATAGACGCCCCTTCCTTCATTTGAAGACCTATGAGTTTCTTCAACCAATACACTTTGCTTGAGGCACTTTGCTGGGCATACAAGTCCTGCAATCTCTGCCACATTCCCCAAGCTGTCTTCTCTTCTCACGAATGCTGAAAAGTAAAGTGTCTGACACAGACAACATGATGGTGGATCTTGCTATCTCATCCATATCTTCCCACTCTTCAGCAGTAAGAGAAGCGGGCATTACACCCCTTTCTTTGATAGGCTTGTGCTGCTTCTTCTGGAGCAACACATTATAGCACTGGGTTTGCCAAATATCATAGTTATGTGAGCCTTCAAGCTTCTTGATGTGAAGCAATGAAGAGCTCTCACCTGTGGTTGCCATAGCAATATGCAACCTGTCACACAGTCAATGCCTGACTCCCTGCAAGATGTGCAAACACTGCACCAAAAGCACACAAAGTGCTCACAGTTGTTCTCCCAAAGTTTATCTCCCACTGCGGAAGCAAGAATGCAACTTTTCTCCCTCTGTATGTGATAAAATCACCAAAATCTGGTTGCTGCAGATTTAGCACAGCACCTTAAATGTGCTATGTTGCCCTTCCAAAGTACTGTACAACAGTACCAAGTGCTCACCAATGATGTACCAAATCTGTAGTACCGACAAGTACAGCAGCTGAAATTGAGCCTTTTGGTCACTTAAATCAATGTGTAGCCATGCCAAAACTTGCACAAAGTTGTACCAAATTTGTACCAGCAAGTACAGCAACAATAAATGCTTTCTTGGCTGTCCAAATGAGTGAAAATCAGACTTTTACAGTCCCGATCACTGCATACAACAGTCCCGAACAGAAATTGGGCAAAAGCCCCTTGACTGCAAGCTGATTTCTGAGGATTCAAGGCATAAAAGTCTTGCCTGCTGCTTTGCCAAGCTCAACAAGCATAAAATCTTGAAAAGCCTCTTGATTTAAGATCAATTTCTGATCATACATGGTACATTAACGCACATGAAGGCATCCAGAGTCTTCACAGTGCTTCCCCCTGGCCACATATACATCCAGTACATAAAAGCCCCTTGATTTACAGGCACATTGAGTGACAGGCATCGACACATTGCCCAAAGCATCAAATGTGAGTGTCTGCATGCAAATCAACCCAATCGGCACAAAAGCCCTTTGATCTGCACTGCAATTTCCTACAATTTTGGCCTGAATGTGAGATTGCTCACATCATACAGCATGTATGAATGCCCAATTGCACAATTACATCAAAAGCCCCAAATTTTGACATCCAATTTCCTGCAAATTGATCCTGATTGTGACCAATGTCACCCAATTTTGTCAATTTTGCTCAAAAATTGAGCAATTTGGCACCTGTACCTGCTCAATTGCAAATCCCAAAAAAAATTAAAGCATGTACGTCTGAAAATTTGTTTTGCAGGAAAGGGGGGTCGTGCTGATGCTACTGCAGAAATGAGGTGAGATTTGCTGATGGGCTTTGCAGGCTGCACCAAAGAGTTTGGTGTGCTGCTGGTTGTTGACGTGGCGGGTGCAGGATTGAAAGACAGCAAACGTGCAGACAGCAGTTCCTCAGGCGTTTTGTTCGATTGCAAGGACTGTGCTGCGCTGTGTGTCGATTGCAAGGACTGTGCTGCGCTGTGTGTCGAGCAATGAAGAAGCGATGTTACCAGGCGAGTACTATGTGGAGGCGAGACTGTTTTTGCCATAGGACAGGGGCAGGCGCACGCCATATCTACGCGAGGACGCCAGTTGTTGAGGCGAGTTGCGTTAGTGAGGTCGGTGACGATGGAACGCAGCACCAAAGGCGCCGATGGAATGGAGCCTCTCCCGACTCCTCCAGCTGTGCGTAAAACTCCTCGCTCGCCTGCCTCCCCTTCGCGCTACGGGTGCTCGCGCTACGGATGCTCTCCACGTTCTTGTTGCCGCCGACTTCGCCTAGTAGCCACCATCTAGCGCCCAACGCTTGAAAGCTCTTCTACAGTCGACTTTCACTATCTTGCAGCGCCCAACACATTGCTGCCTTCGCCTAGTGGCTCACACGCACAGGCTATCGTCTCTTCAGCCACGCTTGCTTGGACACACACCTACAAGCTACTTGCCTGCGCCAGACCATGCTGTCTCAAGACCATACACAGTGCTCTGATACCAGTTGAAAGGGAGATAGAATTAGGGTTTCATGTGGGAGACATACACAGAGAAAGAAGGGAGATAGAATTAGGGTTTCATGTGGGAGACATACACAGAGAAAGAAGAGAGAGAGAGAGAGAGAGAGAGAGAGAGAGAGAGAGAGAGAGAGAGAGAGAGAGAGTTGTGGGGATAAGTCAACTCACCAAGTGAGTGTGTGACTCCCCTATCACACATGTATATTTGCACTAGTACACATAGTGCACTTAGTACATTAAAAGTACTAAGTGTACTATGTACTATAACTTATGGGCTTGTACACACTATAAGGGTGGGCATAATGCCTTTACCCCAACATCATCATGGAATGGAAAATAAAATAGAAGAAAATAAAATAAGAGAAAGGGTAGGGCAGCCCTGGCCATACAAGCGTCAGCTTGTGTAAGTCGTTCATGTTGTAACCTAGGTGAATGCAGCCGTGTGGGCGCATTAATGTGCATGTGCTTTGTGAAAAGCTGAGTAGATTTGGGGAAAGCAGCACTAGACAGGCTTTTCTTGGTTGGCCTACTATACAACGAAAAAAGGCTTGGGCTGAGCCTGATTTGGGATTTTTCCCTCCAATTTTGAGAAGCAAAAATTGAGTTTTTTTATTTTTAAAATAATAAACAATTCAAAACAGATTTTAAAAAAAGAACTTGTCCCTCTTAATTATCTCATGAATTGGGAGATTTTTTTAGGACATTAGAAAAGTGATTTTTTTTTGCAACACTTTGACCCCCTTTTTGTTTTTGTTTTTTTTTTGTTTTTTTGGTTTTGAAATGTACGGGTCACGCTTGGGCAAGTGGGCACAGGCACCTGTGGAAAAAAGCACACATGGGAACAAAATTTATTATAATAACCCAAATTATGTTTTTGAAAATTTTGGGACTTCCCTTGGATGGGGTGCATAATATTGGGGTGAAACAAAAAGACTGGAAGGTATCAATCTTGTTGATGCGGATAAAATATGATGTGACTAGCTTTGACACTAGTCTCTGTGATTTCAGGTTGTCCGATTACTTGCGAGTTGGATTGAGGACGTGTTCCTCACACCCTTGATTTGGTTTTGATTTTGTCTTCTGCTCCTCATGCCCTTTATTTGTTTCTATTTTTTATTCAATTCCTTGTGAGTTGGATTGAGGACTTGTGGTGTTTCATTCGTCCTTGATGTGGTTTTGATTTTATCTTTTGTTCCGTTGAGATAGTATCTGTTGGAATAGTGGCTTGTGGTTAAGTTGGTTACTGTACATGTATGTGTTGAAAGATTAGATGCATATGAATTTGACTTTGGAGTCAATTGTCCGATGTGCTTGGACTTTCTTGGATTCATTTATGAGAGTGGAAATGTTGGAGGAGGGAAATCATGTCTTGTTCTTGATGCTAATCACACGGTTAGTCGACCTAATCTTGGGTTAGGGGACCATGAAGATTAGTGCAACTAGTTGATTATATGGACTAAGGTGTTAAGAGCGTTATCTCATTAGTTATAGCTATTTGTAGCTATATAAGTGGGCCGAGCCTATTGAGTGGGCTATTGTATTTTATCGTGTTGTTCGATGACATAGGTTTGAGCCTAGGCTCGAGACAACGTCCACTCCAAGCCTTAGCCCGTGTGATTAGGGGTTGTCTTGTTGACTTAGACCTATGGTTGGTGGGTGGTGGGCTAGCTTGTACCCCTTTAATTTGTTTGCTAATTATGCTTGTCTTGTGTTTAGGTGATTTATGGGCATAACAAGGAAGGGGTTGTCCTGTTGACTTACCTACGGTTGGGTGGTGGGCTATTATATTTTGTTTTGCTGCTGGATGACATAGGTCTGAACCTAGGCTCGAGACAACGTCCACTGTGAGTCTTAGCCCGTGTGCTTAGGGGTTGTCCTGTTGACTTAGACCTACAGTTGGGTGGTGGGCTAGCTTGCACCCCTTTAATTTGTTTGCTAATTATGCTTGTCTTGTGTTTAGGTGATTTATGGGCATAACAAGGCCGGCCAAAAATCCTCAAGAATCAAATTATAGATTTCGAGAAGGATGCGGAGGCACTTCTAAATGGGTAGAAGTTGCCAAGAATGATATAATGGTCACCTCAGGATGGATGGAAATGGAATGTAAACAAAGATTGAATTTGGATTAGTATGCCATTATGTAGGCTACTCCGGAGGAGAGAGAATGTTGGTACTCTCGCGCATTGGATCGAGTGGGTGACCGGGCTTCTTATAGGGGCACCTCCCCAAGGAAGATGGAGAGGCACTATATTAGACATTGGGCATTATCAAGGCACTATTTGTTGATGCATGGCGGACCGGAAGAACATAGCAAGAGCTCTCTTTGCTTTTAAAGTTTGGGGATATAGAAGTAGGCCCAATCTTTTGAAGAAGAGAGTTCCCTTCCGAACCACTTAGATTTTCCTTAATCATGAACTTACACCATCACAAGTAGGAGAAAGAAAGGTAGGGATGGCCTAAGTAATGGAAGCAAGAAAGGCCATACAAGGATGGCCGAGTCTTTATCATAGAGATAGAAGCATATTGAATAAAGATGGCCACTTGGAATTGTAATGGCACACTACAATTGGACTTGGGAGGCTTTGCAGAAGCTTTGCATAGAGATAGAAGCATATTGAATAAAGATGGCCACTTGGAATTGTAATGGCACACTACAATTGGACTTGGGAGGCTTTGCAGAAGCTTTGCAGAAGACTTTAATTGGGAGAGATTATCTCCAATAGAGGTACATTAGACAGCCGTTGCACGTGTGTATCATAGGTAGTTGGATATGAGTGGGAATGAGTGTACATAGGGAAGGAGGAATGCGGGGTTTTAGAGGAGTCGTTCTCCTTAGACCACACCTATACACGATTGTTGGAAGTTGTCCTGAAGAATCAGGAGGCTAGATACATGTGGCTCTGACTATCTCTTCCAGAGGATAGGCTTGTACACATTTTAGCGTGATGTTTTCCACTCGAGGAGTCTGCATATGCCGAGTCCAATGGGCAATCGCCATGCATGTCTCTATTTGAGGACATCATGGAGTACTCTAGATTGGGTGACATTCTCCTACTAGGGGACTTTAATACAAGAGCTAGACCCTCAAGATACATATGTGAAGGATTTCATATCACTTTTGGGTATGCCATTGGTTTGGTAGGTACTTCCTTAACATGGGAGCTGGTCATATAGACTCATTCTAGACATATACCACATCTGCACTGATGTGTGTGAACACACGAACACTTTTTCTCTCACTAGGAGGTCTCTCCCCAGCATGTGAACACCCCCTTACAGCTTGTTCATAGTGATCTTTTGTGGCCCATGAGGGCTCCATCTTTTGGAGGACACTTTTGGGTGTACTTATCACATTATACTTGCAGCAATATCGAGATGTGTGTGTCTTCTCTCCACGACCAGCTTGCTTCTGTGTGTATTGTTGTGATGCAACCCTAACCCTAAACAGGTACAACGATTGGTATCAGAGCAATCGTACCTCAACCTAGGGATATGTGCTGTTGGTATCAGAGCAATCATAACTCAACCTAGGGATCTGTGCTGTTGTTCGATTGATCTCTTCTGGTCGACTTGCTGCATGTTGTCCTTCTTGCGGGGCCTTAGGCTGGCTTTTCGATTGCTGCTGCACGTGTGTCATATAGCCACCATCGCTATAGCCGTGCATAACATAGCCCATAGCCAAGCGCTAACACATAGCGCAGCAAGCCATCACAGCAGCAGCCAGCCGTGCCACAGCAGCCTGCAATCTCTGCCCAGCTGGACGAAACTGCCTATCCATTGTGGGCGTATATGATTAGGCCTTTGGCAACTTGGACGAAACTGACTATCCATTGTGGGCGTATATGATTAGGCATTTGCTAGTTGCCGGAGCCTTGTCAAGTGATGAGTCTAGCCTTGTTTCGCCAATGGTACAAACTAGGAATGGTCGCCAATGGTACAAACTCGGAATGGTGGGATGTCCGAAGCTCATGCACTGATTGCTCTTTTAGTGAAAAGGAACATTATGCTGCACATTTGTGCCTGTCAAACTACTAAGTTGGCTTGGGATGTAGTGACAACACTTTATTGAGTGGGCATATGGCCTATTTGAAGAAGCAGTTGGACATATGTTGCAGGGAGACTTTGTGGATGATTACTTGACAAAGGTTAAAGGCCTCCATGAGGAGATAACCAAGATTGATGAGATTATATAAAGACAATTCTCATCACTTCCATTCTTAATGCATTACTTGGCTCATATATCAGGGTTTTGCGACCCCACTCGGGTTTTGTTAGAGGCATGGCAATGGATTTACGCATTGTGGTCTTCCACCAAATCTATTTGCGCCTGGTGGTGCCCACATTGATTGACTTGGCGTCGTCAAGCAGTTGGGGTAGAGGCATGGTGGATTGAAGGGGGGGGGTTTGAAGACGAGGCCACTGAAGGTTCCTGCTGATTGTATGAATGTCCAAGTGATGGGCCATACTATGGGCCAAGCTCACACCTACCATGGTCTCCTCATTCAAAAATGTATTTGGAGGGTTGTCGATGATGAGACTCACTGCAGGTTCGTATACGTGTCTATAACATGCAGAGCCCATGTGTATATTGCAGGTGGTGTGCATGGGCATTGGGCAAAAGGTGGGCTCGTGTAAAAGCTTCTTTCCTATACACTACTTTCTTCGATACTTATTTGTTTGCTTTCTTCAACTCTTGCACATGATGTGAGATAGACAATTGGTGGTTGATGTGTAACGAGGCTGGCCAATAAGGCAAGTGTGGCTGAGGTTGGGTTGTCTATGAGAATAGAAGAATTTTAGGACACCTAGGCTAGTAGAAACATAGATAAACTGCGAACTTGGACATAGCCAAATGCATATGGGTGCTTTTTGAGCCTCTTTTTGAAGTTTTGGTTGCTATTTGGCCTGCTTTGCTAGAAGCATGGCGATGTTCGATGAGAAAAAAGAAGCATTACAAAGCGTCTACAACTTGGGGGTGGAATTGTGAAACGTTAGACATTGCTGACCTTGGGTATGCGACATTGTTGTGATCTTTTGGACATCTCTATCTTGCTTCAAGAGTAGCACATACGGAGGCTAGTATTGTGCCATGGAGAGAGAGAGAAAGAGCATGGTGGAGTGAATCACCACTTTTACTAGTTTTAGTTGCATTGTTGGCTCTTCACCCCGATTAGGTGCTCTTCTCGGTTCTCTTATCAGGGGAGCACACGATCCAGGAGTTGTGCGATCGGACTGCTCAATGATCTGACCTTTGCGATCTAGCACCACATGAGAGTTGAGCGATCGGACTGCTCAACGATCTAACTTGATCTTTGGGCTAAGCTTCCACAACACATTCGTGGGTGGTGATGGATTTTCAACGAGGGTACCATGATCCTTGGAAGGCCTTACATGAGAGATGCAAGGCTGGTTTACGATTGGAAAACCAATCACATTTATATACACAGGGGTTACCAGTCCTTGAAAATAAATCTCAAAATAAGGAAGACTCATTCCATGGGTCAAGGTATTCTCGCAATGAGTGTGACATGTCGCTCAGACCACTTCAGTCGATATTAGCATGCAACGTAGAAGCTCATACCATGTCAATTAATATCTATGGAGCTTAACAAGATGTTGGATGGTGAAGATGAGGACCAAGTAAATGAGTCCCTTCTAGAGCCTCTCGACTCGTAGGATTGGATTCACGTTGGACACTTTTCCACAAAACCTTGGGACAAGGTTTGCATGATTAAACTGTGCCAAAATCACATCTGTGTTCGTGCTTAATGCATTTGAGATAGAACTAGCGTGGAATTGGCTAATTAAAGTTTTCCACAAAAAGACCACCTAACTGCATGGCCCACCACCTTGCTTTACATCGGGGCTAGCCACAACCTGTTGTCTTGGGAGACGTGGACCTATTAGGCTACCCATCCCTCACACCATTGCAATAAATAACTCCCAATCTATGATCGTCGATTATTTTGAAGCAGAGTTTTTTTTATTGGATCTTAATATGTGTTGTGCAAGTTTTATGTGATCCTTGTAGATTTAGTTGGATGTCAAAACTTCATTTCTAAATGGTGATCTATAGGAAGAGGTTTATGTCACACAATCTCCTAGCTTTGTTCTCAGCAGGGTGCTAAGCATCAAGTATGCAAATTGCGTAAAGCACTATATGGCCTTAAACAAGCTCCTCGTGCTGCTTAGTATCAGAAGGGTGCTAAGCATCAAGTATGCAAATTGCGTAAAGCACTATATGGCCTTAAACAAGCTCCTCATGCTTAGTATCAGAAGGGTGCTAAGCATCAAGTATGCAAATTGCGTAAAGCACTATATGGCCTTAAACAAGCTCCTCGTGCTTAGTATCAGAAGATACATGCATATTTGCTCTCTTGCTTGTTTCAAAATAGCCCCACTGAAAGCACTTTTTATGTCTACAAAGATAGGGATCATCTCCTTATCCTCAATCTTTATGTGGATGATCTGCTCGTGTGGCAGGCCCTGATGAGGGACACATTGCAGCTTTCATCTCGATGACTAGTAGAATACATTTTACATTTCCAACATGGGTCTTCTGCATTATTATCATCCAATTTGTTCTGACTAAGGAGGGCATAATGTTATCTCAATGCAAATACAGTCAGCAGATCTTGGAACGCTTTCAAATGACAGATTGTAAACCTATTTCTACTCCTGTGGAACCTAGTCTCCGACTTTCAATTGAGGACTCTTCTGAGCCCTTTAACGAAGCCACCTATCAACAAGCTATCGAATGCCTTATATATCTGTGCAACACCCATCTAGATGTTCAATATACAATGTCACAATTGAGCAGGTTTATGCATTGTCTTGGCACTTGACATTGGCAAGAAGTAAAGCATGTCTTCCACTGTCTTTAAGGCAATCAACACTATGCATTGTTTTACAGCAGTGAGTCTTCTTTATGCTTGTCTTCCTACACTGACAGTGATGACTGGGTAGCATGTTTTGACCGGAGAGTGTCAACCAGTGTTGTTTCCTTCTTGGCAGCTCAAGCATCTCATGGCTTAGCAAGAAGCAGCCAACAGTAGCCACATCCAGTTGTTGTGAAGCTGAATACAAGGCAACATTCACAGCTACTATGGAGTGTGTCTAGCTCCACCATCTTTTGATTGATCTTGGTATCGGACAACATTCTACTACCACCCTTTACACTAATAGTCAGAGTGCATTAGTAGTTGCATGGAATCCAATATTCCATACATAGACAAAGCACATTGAGGTGCATTATCACTATGTCAAGAAACGGCTCCATACTGGAAAGATAGCCTTAGCCTATGTGGTGACATAAGCCAATGTGGCATATGGATTTACCAAGTCCCTTATCAGGGAGAAGTTAAAGCTTTCCAACAAGCTCTGAACTTATTACCTCTACCAAGGTAGTCTAGTACACCCTGTATATATTCACACCATTCACTTCAAAGGGGTTTGTTAGCCTTCTGCCTCTAGGATGTTCAGGTGTGAACATAGCTCATCACGAGCACTTTTTACCTTGTGCTAGTAGGGATTTTTTCCCCGTGAGAACATACCCTTAGTGTGTTAGCAGCCATGTCAGCCCTCTAAGGACTACTAGTATGTTGTACTCCACATGCTCATTATCTGATTGTGTGCATTCCAGTTATCGCTATTGTCTCTGTCACTCTTTGAGCTTGTGTGTGTGTTTTATCTGAGAGTCTGCAAAGCATCTACTTTCACATCCAACAGGTGTGTCCATAATCAAGACTCTTTCATACATTCTTTTTCCCCCCTCTTGTCACCCTTTTTCCTTCTTCTTCATATATCGGCTCAATCGGGTACTGCCCAAAAGACAGTTACAAGGGAAAGTTGTTATTCTAATAGAACTCCTAATCATGATGGAATATTATGGCATTCTCAGCAGCGGTCCCGTTAGAGATGTTGGGCCACACCACAGTCCATCAACAGTGGTGAACCCTTAGAGTGGTCCACCCACCAACACTTGGCATGCCCGAGGGCTTGATCCCACACTTTCCATCCTTGTCTTGTCTGTGGGCTAGGAGGGCTTTTCCGGACAGGTATATGTCATGTCCCAGCCAGATGGTTGGGATCCTCGTGATGATCGTTACCCACAGAGACAAATTTCACCTACCAAGTCGGACTGTACGTGGGGATGATGTATTCTGGACAGGTATATGTTCTGTCCCATTAGGACTCGGTTGGGATCCTCCTGATCGTTTGCCCAAGTCGGCGGACTGTACTTGGGCCTTCTGCCTCTTACTAAGGTGCCTGTACCCTGCTTTCTTTAGAATAGGCCTCCAGAAGCCCACTTTGATAACTCTTGCCTCTGATCTATTGCTCTGTACCCCATCTCCAGCTCTCTAACCCACCTGTGATTCCTGCGGCGCAGGCGTTCTTTAAAGGCTAACTGACAAAACTGTTAGGACGATTTGTTTGGTGAGGGGCCCTGACTGACTGTAATACTCTTTCAACTGTTAGGAGAGGTAGAATTGCTCCCCCCCAGACGCCGGATCGTCCTCAAGCGCAGCGGGCTTGGTCCCTTCCCTTTTGGCAGATGAACCCATGATTGTTCCTGTTTTAGCTGCACTTCCAATTCTCTGAGGCCCGTGCTAGGTAGGTTTTTGATGTGCCATCCTGATCTTTTCTTCCGCTTTCTTTATCCCACCCGGTAGTCTGTTTTTTTGTCTCCCCGGACCGGAGTCTGCAGTTCTGCTTTGTGCTTTCTCCTTAGGCTGATTCTTTCTTGGCTAGCTCAGCCCAGACCTATGTGAGCAGCTTCTTTCTCCTTTGTGATGGTATTGTTTAGGTCACCCCACCGCCCAGCCCATACATAACATATGGGCGGGGGATTGCCTGCTCATGAATTATGGGCGGTCCCACCGGGCAGGCAGTATCCACCACATCACATGGGCAGGCAGGGGTATGGCGATGTGCAATGGGCCTAAGAGCATATGCATGAAGGGTCTCTAAATGGTAATCTAAATGGTAACAAAGTACCAGAGTTTAGATTGTGCCACTTTTGTTGAGTTGTTTAGGTACTTGATTCTAAGAGCATGTACATGAAATGGTAACAAAGTAGTGGAGTTCATATGATTTCAAAGCTTCTATTCTTTTTGCATAGGTGTTGAGAGTATCCCATGTATCTTTAGGGTTAATACTTTCTATTAGATTACCAAATGAAGAATCACTTGCATTAGCTTTAATAATATGAAAATCTTTTCTCGCCTTTAAAATCCCATATAGTTAGAGTCATCCAAATTTTGGCATGATTCCAAACTAGCTCTAGAGAGATTAGTTATATTAGAAATGATTATAAAATCAAATTTTCAACATATTGTAAAGCTTTTATGGCCTTTAAAATCCTATATAGTTAGAGTCGTCCAAATTTTGGCATGATTCTAACTAGCTCTAGAGAGATTAGTTATATTAGAAATGATTATAAAATCAAATTTTCAGCAAGAAAAGAATTCCAATTGTTGTGGATTAAATAGATCACTTAAGCATACCCAAAACTATGAAGGGAACTTATCACAAAAGGAGATCCAAAATAAAATAATGTTTAAGAATTTAGAATTCAATAGTCGATTTAAAACCTAGTCATTAAAGATCATGAAGATCAATTTCCAATTGAGCTCTTAAGTTGGTATAACTAAGCTGGAAGTTGTAGCTTATAATGGCTGAAATGAGTTCCCTAACTCAATTAGCAAGACCCTATGTTCAAATATTATGTTCAAGCCTAAGGAGTAGGAACATATATTTTTTAAGTCAAAAGCACGAATATATGAAAGAGGAAATGATATTAAAAACACTACAATGAGTGAAGCTCACTAGATTTATAGACTGCATACAATAAACTACAATGTTTACAATGTGTAGAAGCTCACTAGACTCTAGTGAGATCACTAGATTTATAAACTACATATAATAAACTACAATTTTTATAATGCATAGAAGCTCACTAGAGTTGTAGACTGCATGTAATAAACTGCAATGTTTACAATGCTGCAAGAAATTAACAATATGCAATTCTCAAGAAAAATGTTGAATCCCAAGATCCAAGAATGCAATAATCTATTCTCACTTACATTTCACATGGTCATCATGCATATAAAGCATGTTTAACTTTACCTAACTTGTAACTTCCTATAATTTAGGCTCTTAGAAGTCATGTCATAAAGTTTAACCATGTGATTGGACATGTAATATAATTATCATGAACTCGATACACATCCAAACGTCAAGATCATGAATCATCCACCTTCTGTGCATGTGATAAGGATGCTACATGATGGTGGGCTTGACACGATGGTTCCATTTTTACTTGTAACTTCTTTTTATATTCCTCAAGGATAATAAGACTTTATAGCTATCTATAACAAAGAGTGGAAGTTATGAAGGTGAAGATGATGAAGACATGAAGGTTGGGTTTATGATTCGAATTTTTGGAATGGAGGACGAGAATATGAAAGCATGTTTGCTTCGTCTTTTTGTAGTTGTATTATAACAAATCACTATATGATTCTTATCAATATGATAATGTTAGTTATCTTCCTTCTTATTTGCCTACTTATCTCATTCGTGCTTGTTTGCCTTCTTATTACACTCATAAGATTTGTACTTGACTTACATGTTTAGTGTTCTAGCTCATTATTGGAGGGCTTTATGGATTTGACTTATGGCTTGTGTATGCAAGGGCTACTAGAAGGCATGAGAGACTAACGAAGTTGGAGCTAGGTATGAGGGTTTGAAAGGAAGGCAAGGAGTAGGAGGGAAATCAAATTGAATGATTTGGAAACACTCTAAAATTGAAAGATTTGTTATTTAATTAAATTTTAAATTCTTATTTAATTGGTAAGTCAATATATTTGGAAGTAATCTTTGCAACTAACATAATTTTTAATCAGGTTAGCTCAGTTGCTTCAAATGGTATACCTTGAATGCTTTTATGATTATTCAATAAATGTAGGTTTATACATGCAAAGCACAAGAGCATTGGAATTTGTGCATGCTTTCTAAAGTAATGGAGAGAAAATAAGATAGGTTAAAGTGAGCAACATTTCCAAACAATAGTGATACACATAATGTTTTCCCAAGAGACTTTAGAAACATGAGTTGGTCCATCATTTTAAAGGGCTCAAAAAATAAAGGGGCCAAAGACAAATGTGCACTGACAACATGTAGCTTGATGTCCAGAGCAACCTTTGAGCAACATTTTCAAATGAAAGTGTGTGAAGAGTGACCAATATTCTCAAAAGAAAGTGTGTGAAGAGTGACCAACGTTTTCAAAAGAAAGGGTTTAAAGAGTGACCAACATTTTCAAAAGAAAAGATTTGTACGCGTAATAGTATTTTGCTAAAAAAGAATAAACATCCAGCAGGGTAGCGTAACGCAGGAGGGATAATTAAGCTTCTTCTCTTTCTTTTTTTTTAATAAAAAAAATCAATGAGAAGTGATGATGCCCTTGATTATGCAAATTGCCTGTAGGATGAGCTTAGTAAAACCAAGATTAGGATGTTGGAGCCCTTGCCCTATAGATCACATCCATATGGTTTGATTCTTGAGGGATTGAGATTTGGAGAAGGTGATTTTGCAAAAGAGGGGTGGTTTTTGGTTTTTGTAGAAGTGATTTTTGAGAAAGTTGGTATTGAAACCTAGCCCTTGATCTTGATCTTAATCTTGATCCAACGGCTCATAAGATTCCCATAAATCATCCAAGCTTTTGCCCATAGGTTTTTATAGCCTTCTTCACTTTATCCTTTGGATCGTTTGATGATCTCCTCTTTTGTCCAAGCACTTATACCCTTGTTGTGTTGGAATTAGGGTTGCAGGAAAGCACACAAAGCTTGGAGAAGAAGAAGCAAGAATGCACACAACACAAAGTGTATTAGATTGTGTCAATGTACAAAGATAAGTTAGCCCTAGAAGGATGGGCGTATATACAAGCCGGGGGAAAAAACCTCCTAAAGAGGGAAAAAGTGCCCCGGCGGTCCTAAGTGTGTTCACACACATCACTGCCTATATATATATGGCAACAAATCCCCCCTGGGAGTGATGGTGTGAACGAGAGCTGGCACTCATGTATAGGGGAGTGCCATGCCCGAAGTAGATCAGTCCACAAAGGGAAGCAAGCCCAAAGCTTTGCGGAAAGCTTCGAACTTCTCACGAGGAAGCGCCTTTGTGAAAAGATCGGCGAGGTTGTCCTGTGTTGGCACATAGGCCAAGCTGATCTCTCCTGTGCTGAGAGTCTCTCCCTGACATAGTGATAATGCACCTCAATGTGCTTTGTGCGAGCATGAAAAACTGGGTTTCTCGCAACTGCCAATGCACTCTGACTGTCAGTGAAGATAGAGGTGGCAGACTCCTGTCCAACACCCAAGTCAGCCATAAGCCGTCTGAGCCACACACACTCAACCGTAGCTGTGAAAGCTGCCCTGTACTCAGCTTCACAACAACTAGAAGTGGCCACAGTAGGTTGCTTCTTGCTCAACCAAGATATGCATGAGCTACCGAGCATGAAACAAAAACCACTTGTGGACACTCTTGTGTCATAGCAACCAGCCCAATCTGAGTCCGAAAAAGCATGTACATCTGGCGGCAACGATCCCCCCTTGGGATAAAACAACCCAAGATGTATGGTGCCACTCAAGTAGCGAAAGATGCGTTTAACTGCCTTCCAAGGCTGAGACCCTGGGCTATGCATAAACCTGCTCACCTGTGAGACTGCAAACTGAATGTCCGGCCTCGTAATGCATACATAAATGAGGCAACCAATAGCTGTCTGATAGAGTGTGACATCAAAGTGATCTCCAGCATCATGAAGACTCAACTTCAAACCTGTCTCCATTGGAGTAGCAATAGGCTTGCAGTCTTCAAGGCCAAATCTCCGCAACAATGTCTCAATATACTTTGTCTGACACAAAGCAATACCTCCATCACACTGCTTAAATTGTATCCCCAAATAATGATGCAAATGCCCCAAATCTGACATCTCAAAAGAGGCATTCAAATCAGCCTTAAAATCAGCAATATGACTCTCATTTGGTCCTGTGAGCAGCATGTCATCGACATAGAGAGCAATGATTAGATGTACACCATCCACACGTTTAACATACAAAGTGCTTTCTGTTGGACTATTCTGAAACCCATGTGCAGTCAAATATGCATGTATTTTTTCATACCAAGCTCGTGGAGCTTGCTTTAAACCATATAAAGCCTTTTTTAACCTGCACACTTTGTTTTCCTGTTCTCTTTGAACAAAACCACGAGGCTGCGATACATACACCTCCTCATGCAAATCTCCATTTAAGAACGCAGTCTTTATGTCCAGCTGATGTACATTCCAACCATTATGAGCTGCTAATGCACAAATGCTACGAATGGTAGTCATACGACAAGTGGGAGCAAAGGTCTCATCAAAATCAATGCCCTTTTCTTGAGCATAACCCTTTGCAACAAGTCTAGCCTTATAGCGATCAACACTGCCATCTGGCTTTCGTTTCAACTTAAAAACCCACTTACATCCAATGGCCTTTTTACCAATAGGCAAATCACACAAAGACCATGTACCATTCTTCATTATAGCATCATATTCACTTTGCATTGCAGCCAACCAATTTTCTGAATTTTGTGCCTCATCAAATGAAAGAGGTTCTTCCTCTTCATACATACTAGACACAGCCAAAGCATAACAATCTGATGCATAAGAGGCATGCTGAAAACCTGAACGAGTACGACTAGGCATAGGTGCATCAATCTTACTATCACGCAAGGTTTGCACCAGCCATTTAGGCATACCTCTAGCCTGCTCATTTTCAGCCCTATCCTCATGAATTACATCCTCTAAATCTGCATCAGAAATAGGCTGATCTATGATGTCGTTTGAAATCTGCATAGGCTGAATATTTGCCTCATTAGGACTTACATTTGAATTCCCACCTGTAAACAGAGGCAACAATGTATCAAATACATCCCGTGAGCTCACACCTGTCTCTTTGGTACATGATAACAAAGGCTGCACAGCATCTTCTACAAAAACAACATCTCGACTAATCAAGATACGCTTTGACTGTGGATGATACAATCTGTAACCTTTGCTTTCAGCACTGTAACCAACAAAAATGCATTTGACAGCCTTATCATCCAATTTTCTACGTTGTTGCACAGGCACTAAAGCATAGGCCAAGCAACCAAAGACACGCAAGTGACCAATAGAAGGCTTCCTGCCATGCCAAGCTTCATATGGAGTAATAGACTGCAAGGCCTTAGTGGGACACCTGTTGAGTACATATGCAGCACACATGACAGCCTCAAGCCAAAACGCATGTGGCAAAGCTTGGCTCTTGACCATACATCGTGCCATCTCCATAAGTGACCTGTTTTTCCTCTCAGCAACACCATTTTGCTGAGGGGTATATGGCACTGTACATTGGTGTTTTATCCCATGACTAGCCAGAAATGCATCAAACTCTTTAGACATGTACTCCCCCCCTCGATCAGTACGGAGGGTGCCCACAGTACAATTGGATACATTTTCAACCATAAGAAAAAACTGTTTGAAGCACAATAACACTTCGGACTTTGCCTTCAGTGGATATACCCATGCATGCCTTGAGTAATCATCAATGAAAGTCACGAAGTACAAGTGTTTACCAAATGACGGAGTTTGCATAGGTCCACATACATCACTATGTACAAGCTGCAATTTGCGAGTGGCCCGCACAGAACCATCCTTTGGAAACGCAGAACGCTGCATTTTGCCCAAAATACAGCCTTCACAAACATGTTTCAATGGTGCCTCAAGAGGGGGCAATGAAGCAACCATATCAAATTTCTGCAAACGCAGCAAACTAGCAAAGTTCAGATGACCAAAACGAGCATGCCATAGTTTTGCATCTGAAACTGCCTTTTCATCAGAAACTGCATTTGCTGAATCTTCCACACACTTGTCATAAGAATTGAGCCTATACAGCCCACGAAACAAGGTTCCAGATGCAATAATCGTATCACCAAAAGTCAAATCATGAACAGTACATCTGTCATCCACAAATTTGACTACAAATCCAAGTCTAGCAAGCGCAGAGACAGACAATAGATTCTTCTTTATCCCTGGCACATACAAAGCATCTGAAAGTGTGAAAGCGCTGCCATTTGCAGCAGTAAGCATAATTTTACCAACGCCCTTCACTGGGTAAGAAGCATTATTGGCACATGTGACAGTATTCCCATTAGGGACAGCCTCAAGAGAAGTGAACATATCACGATGCGAGGTAATGTGCTTTGTAGCACCACTGTCAAAATACCAAACATGAGAGTCAACAGAAACTGCCAAACATGCATCATGTACAGATGGGTCATACTGGCAATACACGCTAAACGCCCATTCTGTATCCTGCACAACATTTGCAGAATCTGCATTTGTAGAAGCATCCGCTATTGTGGCTGCATTTGACTCTTTCTTCTTTGCCTCTTTAGCCTTTAGCTTAGGGCAATTCTTAATGACATGATCATTTGCCTTACAATAGTTGCACCTGGTCTTTTTCTTGCCTTTATCAAGAGCCTTCTCTGACTTATTGTTACTACCTGTGGAAGGAGAAGAAGTTGCAGACCTACTAATAGGAGAAGAAACAGTGGAAGGGGCTGCCTTACCACTTCTTCTCTGCTGCTGGGCAGCAATAAATGCTTGATCAACTGCACGCTGCCTGGCCCTGTTTTGCCTGGACTGCGCTTCTTGCAAGAGCTTGTTGACTAAAGTATCATACTTGACAGCATCAGGTCTGTCCTCATTAAGAAGTCTCCATGTGGAAGCAAAAGTCTGATATGTCTCAGGTAAAGCATCAAGAACAGTCTGCACAAGAGAATGATCAGGAATAATCTCACCTGCAAAAATCAACTGTTCTTTGAGATCTTTAATCTCAGCAAGAAAAACATTCATGTCATCATCTTCTTGCATAATCTTCAATTCTAGCTCTTTACGCAGGTAAGCGATTTTTGCCTCGTTACGACCTGCATACAAACCAGCTAGAATATCCCAAGCCTGTTTTGCTGTTTTAGCTGAACGAATATGTGGGGTGATGTTACGTTTGACAGAAAGTGCAATCAAGGCATGAGCCTGTGCATCTTTACCATCCCAACGAGCTTGTTCAGCAGTGGGTAAAACAGCACCAACAGTAGAGCTGCTAGAACCTGCAACATCCTCAACAACAGATCCTACATCCACAGAACCTGGACGTACATCCATACCCTGCACAATGTTCCACACTCCTTTTGCAACCAAAACATGCTGCATCATGTATGCCCAAAGTGGGTAGTTGCTGTCTCCATCCAGTTTGTCTTCAGCAGACAACATGCGAAATACATCATTGCTGTTATCAGCCATGGCCACTGACTGAAACTGATGCAAAAGCTGCCTGTAATGAAGCAAAGACTGAATAGAAAACAACTCGTGCTATGTAGCACGGTCCACAATAGAGTACGTATGCCTGTTTTGCAGAAAACTGCACTGTCGAAATTTCTGCAGAAAATGACGAAAACACCTGTGCAGAACTTGAAATGCAAAAACGGAGCCCGAAACGACCTCAGATGCAAATTCTGAGAACGCGAAGCCCAAGGGCCAATTTGCAGAGTATAGGGACCTGCAAGCGCTCGTGAAAACTCACCTCAATCGGAGAACGTGAGTCGGAGGGTGCTGACGGTGTAGCTCTGCGAGCCGATGCCTGCTCTGATACCAATTGTTGGAATTAGGGTTGCAGGAAAGCACACAAAGCTTGGAGAAGAAGAAGCAAGAATGCACACAACACAAAGTGTATTAGATTGTGTCAATGTACAAAGATAAGTTAGCCCTAGAAGGATGGGCGTATATACAAGCCGGGGGAAAAAACCTCCTAAAGAGGGAAAAAGTGCCCCGGCGGTCCTAAGTGTGTTCACACACATCACTGCCTATATATATATGGCAACATGTTGCAACTTTTTACAGGCTTTTCCTCTTCCCGTGATATTTCTCCTTGATTTGTTTGAAGCTTTAGAAATTTCAAAATTAAACCTTTGGATCGTTTGATGATCTCCTCTTTTGTCCAAGCACTTATACACTTGTTGCAACTTTTTACAGGCTTTTCCTCTTCCCGTGATATTTCTCCTTGATTTGTTTGAAGCTTTAGAAATTTCAAAATTAAACCTTTGGCCTTCTTTGCACCAAGGAAATTGTGTAAACCTTGATTTTTGAATTTTTCTTTAAAAATCCTTCTCCTTGAGTGGTCCCCAAAGCTTTGATACCACTGTCAGGACCTTAAGACACTTGGAGAAGGAAACTCTAAATTCTCAATACATAAATTAGAGCATAATATATACTTGCACAAATTGGAAGCATAAACCTTAATAAACCAAATTGAATAAACAAGAGAGAGAGAGATTGAGTAAAAGTCACCGTCGACACAAGAGTGGGTTGACTCTCCCTTGGGTAGAGTGTGGGCCTTGTACCACTCTCCCATATTTATATGTGTTAGAAAAAGCGCTTGATTTATATAAAAAAAGACAATTCTAAAAATAAAACACAAGCAAGTGCTTTTGAGTTTATGAGCGTACAAGCTTTACAAAAATACAGCAAGCTTTAATATAAAGTATTGGGCCTACCAAAAGTATAAAATACTATTTGGTATATACAAAATGTATGAGGGCTTAGCCTTACAAAAATATAGATGCCTAAATATGAAACCATAAAGGTGTTCATATGTCTTCCAAAATATCTCATAGTGGTCTAATACATATTCCACCCGTGATTAACACATAATCTGCCACTCATTCTTCGCCTACATCCAAAATAATAATAGTAGGGAACATATTAATCCTGACCATATCACACCAATGCACACAACTGATTAAACACATTACTCATGATAGACATCATAGCAATGCACATAGCTTGATTAAACACATTAATCCTGGTAGATGATATAAATAAAAGGTGCATCCATAAATAAAATATCCCGAAATAAAATGATGGGCATCCCCAAAGAGATTGACTAACACCAATAGTAAAAGCATGTAGGTACCATCATCAATCCACCAATAGTAAAAGAATGTAGGTACCATCATCAATCCACCAATAGTAAAAGTATGTAGGAATCATCATCAAAGACATAAGGGTGCTGCCACATCACTAATATCAGAAGTCCACTAGCAACCACAATCCATGAATAATAGGGGGATTATAAGGTGAAGGATCTTCTGCTGTAGTAGTAGCAAATTTTAAAAAAAAAAAACCAAAAGAGACATGGAGGATTTAGACCAAATGAGGGTACCCTAAAAACGAGAAGGAGAGGGTCCCAACACACTAAGATAATCAATTGCTCTCATCCAGAATTGGAATACTTTGGCCACCACATAATACACCCATATACCCAATGGCAAACCTTGATTAGGGTCACACATCGTAAGTTAGTTAGGGTAAGCAAATCTATCCACTAGGGTGTTTAGAGCTTGTCTAGAGTTTTTATTGACCTGCACAAAATTCCTTACATTAGCCTTTATAATACAAATTACAGCTTGTACATCAACTCCTTGAACAATGTATGTTTTAATATCAAGTTATTTTTAGAGGTCCACACCTCCCTAAAACAAGTGAATGTGACAAATGTGAATAATATTATAAGTTGCTTTCCTTAGAGGGCCCAACACTTTTGCTAAGAAGCTAGTGGGACCAGGATAGAGAAGCTCTCACACATGGAGTTTCAAGCTTGCATACCATAACTAATGATTATAACATATGCTTAAGCTCTCCATCTTAAAGTGTGGACACATAAACATTTAAAGACCTTCTGTAATGTGTATAATCTTACGTAAAACCCAGTATTAACAAAATAGTATTATAAGAAACTTGCCTTTTCAGTAGCTTTATAGGTAAGTTCTCTTTATACTTGTAAATTTTTAGGTTGTCAAAAATAGAAATCATAAAACTTTACCTAGAAGTTTTTTGTGAACATATATTTCTCAGGTGTATTGTAAGGCATTTTTTTATAAGTTTTTTTTTGTGAATGTTTGACCATCATCGAAAAGTTCTTAAACACAATATTTTTCCATTTTCTTAGGTGTTGTTATGGGCTACCACACCTCCAAGAAGGAACTCTATGCATTCACCTTTGGAAGAAGCAATAGAACACAACTGTCATAGGGAGCTTACCAATGCTTCGAGCTTGTATCCCTTGAGGTCTCCAAGCTCACTTGAGAAGCTCCAATCCTCCAAGCTTCACCTCCATGCTGCCACCGTAGAGTCGCTCACACCACCACACAAGGCAATCACTCTCTCTCACTTCTCCACACAAGCATACAAGCATACAAGTATAGAGAAGGAACATGTGCTACAATACTCTCTCTCACTCTCACTCTCAAGTAAAAAGCAAGAACTCTCATAGCACAAAGGCGGATTGTGTCCATTCATTATGAGAAAATACCTTATATACAATTGGTCCTTATTCACACTTGGGTGCCCAAAACTTACTAACTAAGGCCTTGGGTGGCCAATATCTCATAATGTTACAACTTTTATAGTGCCTTTGCATGACACTTATTAATGTCCTCAATTGGAGGAGCATAAATGTTAATCCTAATTGGGATTAACATCCCCCTCACTGAGGTCTAAAGACTTGGTTGTTGAACTTGTGACGATAGAAGTTTCGGCGTGATTGAAGCTTTTTCAGTGTTCTTCTGAATGCAGAGTGTAATCTCCAAAACCCGGTGTCAACCATATCTTCAAATGTTACATGCATGTATGCGGGCAGACACCTTAGGCGATGATAATATAACATCATACCTCTATCAATAGGGTCTTGATTTATGTCGAATTATAGCTTATCAGCATCATATCCATCATATCTCTCTTTAGGTTGATCAATGATAAGGACCATGATCAATTTCAAAAATCGGACACTAGCTACAATAATGGCAAGGTCCGGGATGCAATGCCATGCATGTATCCAAGTCAGCAATTGCTTCTTTTGCTATCTTATATCTGTAAATGTTGCTGGCAAGAATAAAGGAAAGTTGTAGTAGACATGTGAATCTCTGTGCTTAGCCTCATGGAATTCCAATGGTGTCCATCTTCTTTTCATTGGCATATACAAAGGGTCCACTCTCTGTGTTGGTGGGGCATACATATACTGATGACTATATTCTAGAATAGTTAGATAATCCTTCCTCCATGTTGGGTGTATACCAAAATCTTCCAGTTTGGGGTTGACATCATTGTGACAAATGGTTGTATATCTCCCTCGTGTATGGACTAGATTTGCCTTTCTCCACCTAAGGAAGCAGTAATAACTAATCATGAATGTAACAATTCTGATGTCAAGTAAATCTGCCAAGTGCGGATTTGCCAACTTTGTATGTCGTGCCACATTTGACCATAAGGTACCCTCTCAATCCAAGGGCAATAATTCTTCTAATTTTGGCTTTGGTGCTCGGAGAGGGTATGGTACATATGGCTGCTTCATTGGAGTAACATCAGAATATGCCTCTGGCAAGATTCGCCAGGTAGGCTCAAATGGTGTTATTTGCATTAACACTTTGAACATTTACTTTGGCTTGAAGACAGGATTCCCTACTCTGATGAAGCCTTTATACTTTTTTGCAAAAACAGAAAATGACTCAAGAATAGTATCATCAGTAAACGGCTCAAGAGTATCTTGGGGTGGTAGAGTGTGACTAACCTCTTGAGTTGGCCATGGTGGAGACGGGTTGGGTGCCGGCAACTCCTTCGGGGCGAGAGTGTTAGTGGGAAATTCTAATGGAAGATAAGGAAGACGTGAGAAAATACAATATGCTTGAGATTTGTCACTAGGAGGAATATTAGGGTATGGATTCAGCAACTTACTTGCTGTAGATGAAAACACCCAGTTAAGTAGGAAGATTAGATGAGCTTGGTGTTTCCTCTTTACCCTCTCCAAAACTAGGGGGTGGATGGGGGTGGGTTTGTTGAGCTTCGTAAATTCTTGTAGCTCCAGGATATCCTCAGGAGATATTGTAGGATATTTCATATGTATTTTATCAAAATTATAGAGGACTATAGTTAGCATGGCTTCTAGATGTTTGTGTATATGCCAAAAGGATGATAGAGTGTAGACTCAAAGATTTAAATGTTGATGGGTATTATACACTTCTAACCACCCATGACTGATGATCCATTGGTAATTACAAGCTACAACCTCATAATTGGCTGGTGTATTAGGAATATCATCTGGTATAAACAGGTCTAATTTGTCGACACTGTTGTCCAAGATGTCTGAGTTTTGTAATACCCGACACCAACTATGAAGGTTGAGCACAATAGGGTGTAATGGATAGAAGAATATATCCTTTGGATTAGTTAGTACTAGGTCCCCCTGGAAAATCCCCATGATAATAGCAGTGTTAGCATCACGCTTAGTATTTTGTTTAATTAGTGTTAAATCTCCTAAGCTCAAGTCATCAGACAGATTGATTTCATATTGTAGTAAAGAGAGTGTTAGTGTAGAAAAAAAGAGAGTCAAAGTTTGAGGAGGGGCCCGAGGAGTTATTGGCAACGAACCTATCTCCGAGGCTCGCTCAAGAAGTATTCGCAACTCATCAATAGGCTCGTGTCTTTCACTGCGTTCCCGAATTGCCAGTTGATGCTCCAATTCTTGTATCCTTGAATCCTTGGTGGTTAGAAGATTTGAGATGGTTGTTTCTCGTACCAATCTTGTGGCATCCAATTCTTCAAAGTGTCTTGTGGCCGCTTCCTATATCAAACACTTGAAAGTAATAATCTCATTCTCAGCCAAACATTGGTACAAAGAATTAAGGAAAATATAGACTTAAAGGCATAACTGGAGCAAGCAAAGGAAAAGATTCAAAGAGAAGTGGCACACAACAAGGAACAAGCGACCATCTAGGCTCAATAGCTACTACAGGAGTTCCAAAATACATTCCAGGCTAAGAAAGAGGAATTACAAAGCAACTTGAAAACAATATCCGTAAGGATGCTGATCACTCACTGAGTGATCCAACTTCAACAAAAAAGAGAACAAATAAATAAACCCAATGCAAAAAAAATACGGGCACTGATGAATGATACCATCAACACCAAATCCTTGGAGATGTAGAAGCTAATAGACACCCACAAACAAGAAATGCTGCAGATTACTCAGTAGCTCCAAACTAGTCAAGCTTTGGCCACTAACAGGCTTCAAAAGATTGTAGAGGCTTAAGAAATGGAAGATATGGCCATACTTCTTACTCGTCCAGCAGCCTTTAAGCTTTTTTAAGATTACATCTGATACAAGTATATATTTTATCATATTTCTAATGAATTAATAATCGTATAAAATATGTTTAATTTAATTTGTGCAGGATTCAGCTTTATTGAATGTGCAAGTGAGCACAAGATTAATATATGTGCAAATGTGCACAAAGTCATTTTATGTAACAAGGTCCACTAACAATTATATTTAGGCAAAGGTTTTTATATGTACAAACCTTAGGGATTTTGGTATGATTAAAAATATGTAAAGCAATACCCCAACAGTGGGAAAAGCAAGCCCAATTTGTACGCTCATCTATTCTTAGCTCCTTGGGTTATTTTTATGAATAAAATTCTCTAAATTCTCAGGTCGTGGAAGTGGAGCTACACGCTTGAGGGGAAAGATTGCACCCAATCTGGTTTACTGTGTGGTATTCTCTATCCTTTACTTTTGATGGTGATGTTATTCTAATTCTTTTGCCTTGTGTTATGCTAAATTAATTAATTATCAATTTTAATTCAAGTCTTTGTTTCAATTATGATGTAATTTGTGAGATTTTTAATTATTTCTACAAGAAGTACAAAAGGATCCTGTGAGACAGTGGTATCAGATCATGGGTGTACATTCTTGAAGAAGGTCAAGCTCACAAGAAACCAAAGGGTTAAGGGAAGAAAGCTTAGAAGACCTTTGGGCCAAAGATTGAATGGTTATGTGATTTGTATAGACCCTTGGATGGAGATTAGAATCAATGACTAGAAATTAATGTCACCCTTCTTCCAAAAACCCCTATGGTGAAGAGAAACCACGTTTAGTTTCTCAAAAGTGTTTTTGAGAATTTGAATTTGGTTTGGAGATCCTTCTTTACGGATGTGATGATCAAGGCATGAGAAGCATTCTCCTACTTTCAGAATTCTGGACAGTGGTCTCAGGACAGGATTTCTATAATGGAGGGATGAGAAATATTCTTTTTCTTCTTCTCCAAAAGGTAAAAGCGTGCTGCTGAATTTTAAAGAAGGATTAAATCCTTAAATAAATATATATATTTAAGAATTTTAAAGAAGGATTAAATCCTTAAATAAATATATATATATAATCCTTCCAAAATAGAAATTTCTCCTCTTCTCCTCTATTCTACCATGCGGATAGCGTAATTTTGGGCGGCCCCCGGTTGTAGCACGAGTATGAGGGGAGGGGGGGGAATTAAAAAATTTCCTTTTAGGCCTAAATTTTACCTTCCCTCTGGTTCCAGAGCGCTACGCGCTATTTGTAAAAGGAGAAGCTTATTAAAATATAAGCTTTATAAAGTATAAAATACATAATTTCTTTTTTTAAATCATTTTTGGGTTGTGAGTGCAGTGGTGGAGGTTTTATTATTATTTTTCTCCCTCTTCCTTCCACTCGACGACGACGACGGCTACGGATTCCCTATGCTGTGCCGATTAACTGGCTGAAAACTTTGTAAGCTTTATTAATAAAGCTGCGCTGGTGTTAAGCTTTAATAATAATAAAGCTTTGTTAAGCCTTGTTAAGCTTTGATAAGCTTTATATAAAATGCTATATATATATATATATATATATATATATGTATATGTATGTATGTATGTATAGATATATATATATATATGTATGTATGTATGTATGTATATATATATGTATATATATGTGTGTGTGCGCGCTTTATATATATATATATATGTATGTATGTATGTATGTATGTATATATGTATATGTATGTGTGTGTGTGTGCGCTTTAAATATATATATATATATGTATGTATGTATATATGTGTGTATATATATACCTTATCCCATCTACCTCTCTCCTTTCTTTGCATACAACAGATTTTGGATGCTTAACCATTAAGCTTTAAAGCCTTTATTAAAGGCTTAATAATCAAGCTTTATATATATATATATATATATATACGTAATTTCAATTATAAAATAAATGACCGTCACATAGTGCATGAGATGCAGTTGAAATTAAAGAGATTAATAATTAAATATACATAAGAACTCTATATCTTTAATATATTAGTTGCTTATAACTTTTAATAGAATTGCTTTAAGACCCAAAATTAAAGCTTTTAAATAATGTTAACTATCCCTCTTTTAAAAATTTTAAAAAAAACTTAGAGACCAGAGATACTCATCGGCCAAGGGAAAAGTAAAAGAAAAGTCTTGTTAAGTGACCATTGTAAAGTTAGACAAGTAATTTAGTAAAGTAGAAGAAAAGTCTTGTTAAGTGACCATTGTAAAGTTAGACAAGTAATTTAGTAAAGCCAACATCAAACTATCCATCTTATTTCTCTCGCGAAGAGAAACGTTTATATACTTACCCTTAAAATCCCTCAACTCACCTCATCACTAATTTAATTATAGTGACTATTTATATGTTGTATTTCAATTTTTCAATGCCTTCTCACTATTAAACAGAGCACATAAATAGGGATAGATCAAAAGCATGCTTTTTGTTTAAATCTTCTTTTTGATTGAATATTATGTAATACTTAAAAGACCCTTACCTAAAATTTGCTTATTACAAGTTTCCTTATCTTGTAAAGTCCGACAACTTTGGTTTGAAATCAACATCAGTAAAATGGTTGGTCAAACCCTCGATTCGACCACTTCTATGGGCCCTCAAAGAGACTACCGAACCACATATTTACCTTCTAGTCGAGAAACTCATCAACCAGGAACCTCCCCCATGGTCCTTCTGTGAGTGAAGGATGGACTTCTATAATACTATGGCAACGAGGAATTACTTGGGACTCCACAACAAAAGTCGTGGACTTCGACATTACGACTCCATAATACATTCCTTGCCACTTTATCCAAGCTATATATTTTGTACTTCTTCGACATGATTTCTGAAATCCGTATGCACATACCCAACTATTTGGCAACATTCCCCATAATAGCTATCACTAATCTCATGAATACCTTTCTTCGATATCTCTTTAGATTGTTTGAGCAGAACTCATGGCATCCTTGGCCCTAGATTAAAGATGTATTTAAATTTATTTTTTGGTTGGTTTTGAATTATAAACGTTAGTAGATGTGTTACTTCTTTTCATTTCTTTATATTGCTATTTGCTTTCATTGTATTTAAAATTATAATAGTGCTTAACCTCAAGACTCCCTCACTAAAACCAAAATTAATTGTACAGCATAGCATCCTCATGTCAAATTTTTTTAATGATTATAGCATTATGACTCGGTCATCACCCCATGATCCACTTATATAATCGGAACTCATTTGACTCATGACACAATGTACCCGTTTAGCATATATATGAGAACAAAACCATGCTATTTTTCAACAACTACTATACAAATATTCAACAACAGGAAGGCAACAAGATGAATGGTCAAAGCTCTGAGCCATGCCTTTGTGCCTCTGAACCATGTTTGGACCTCTGAGTTTACCTTGCACGTTATGACATCAACAATCTTGTTCTCTCGGCATTTCTCTTACGCAACTGAGGACAGTTGCTTCCCCAAATGGGAGGACTATTACAAGTATATATTTTATCATATTTCTAATGAATTAATAATCGTACAAAAATATGTTTAATTTAATTTGTGCAGGATTCAGCTTTATGGAATGTGCAAGTAAGCACAAGATTAATATATGTGCAAATGTGCACAAAGTCATTTTATGTAACAAGGCCCACTAGCAATTATATTTAGGCATACCCCAAAAGTGGGAAAAGCAAGCCCAATTTGTACGCTCATCTATTCTTAGCTCCTTGGACTATTTTTATGAATAAAATTCTCTAAATACTCAAGTCATGGAAGTGGAGCTACACGCTTGAGAGAGGGGAGATTGCACCCAATCTGGTTTACTATGTGGTATTCTCTATCCTTTACTTTTGATGGTGATGTTATTCTAATTCTTTTGTCTTGTGTTATGCTAAATTAATTCATTATAAATTTCAGTTCAAGTATTTGTTTTAATTATGATGTAATTTGTAAGATTTTTAATTATTTCTTCAAGAAGTACAAAAGGGTCCCGTGACATCTCGGTGGGTTGCTTCTGCTGCTATTAAATGCTCTTGGAGCATTTGAACTTGGTTGGTGGCATCCTAGACCTACTTCCATAGTGTTGTATTTCTATCTTGAAGCATATGAGTGGTCAAAAGATGGCATCGCCACACCCTTTGCTCTTGTTCGTATTGAAATATACAAGTGAATAGGGTGTGTGCAGGGACAAGCCCTTAGCAAGAGGCTATAAAAGAGAATCTGTAAATGTGAGAGAACTTGTGAAAAGGTGAGAAGTATCTACTAGGAGAGAATAAAGGGTAGCATGAGGAGATTTAGGAGGTGTGGAGATATTCTGGGAGAGGTGGAGAGAATCAAGCAAAAGAGGTGGAGTGAATCAAGGAGAAATCAGTGGGATTGGATGCTTGGATGTAAACTCTATAAATTGAGGCATTGGCCTAATGAGAATTTGCTGGTTTTTGATTATCCATGCTTACATTAAGCTATCAATTAATTACTCACTAATCACGTCTTAATTATCATCTAATCTCTTTGTTAATGATGTTGATTCTAGCATTTGATCCACCATAGCTCATCACATTGCTGCAAATTTAACATGGTATCAAAGCAATTTGATCTGGAGCAGTAGAAATATCAAATTTTTTTCAAAAACAATGCGCCTGCAGAATCGTAATTTTTCTGAGCTGTAGAAGGTGGTTTGTTGCGCTGATTTGCTTGGCTAGAATGTGGGGAGGCTGGCTATGCATGCCTGGAAGGGCTTTCCCTAATGTTGCTACTGGAGGGAGATCAAGTCCCTCCACTGGCTGGGGGTGTAGTGGGCTACTTGTTTGAAAACAACTAAAAAAGTGATTATTTCTTAATCATCTAATCCTAATTAGTTAGATAATGGGCTCATAAATTTGATGGATTCTAGGCTAGGCTGGTGAAGACAGGATTTGATTTGATCAAGTCTACAGTGAGATCCAAGCTCTTCATCAAATCTGCACAGGTGACTGGTAAGCATTCAATGTTTAGTCAAATCTTGTGTTTCTTGGCTTAATCCTCTACTAGACTAATTGCTATTGATGGCCTTGAAAGTATTTGAGCTCATTTGAACTCTAAGGCCTCAGATCTGGACTCTCCCCGCATACTCTATTTTTTGCACACAAAACAACTGATTAATTTACTAATCAATGATTAATCAATGCTAATCACTATATTTTGGTGCAATTGAGGGTTCAAATTAACCATTGGGTATTTGATACAGATCCCTATAACTTCAGATTGCAATTCGGAGATGGATTGATACTCCAACCATTCCGTACAAATTGGTTACTCTTTATTTAATGCCCTTGATTTAATGTAAATTTTGGTAATTTTATGCTGATAAATCTGTTGTAATCATCTCCTAAACACTAGATTGAGTTGAAAAAGGGTAGACACTGCCCTTGAATCTTGAAATTGGATCAAGAGGTAAGACCCCCTTCACATTATCATGAGTACGGCACAAGAGATAGCCAAATTTAATGGGGAGCAGTTTTATACATGGCAAACAAAAACCATGTATCTGCTCATGAGGAAAAATTTGTGGGGGCTAGTTGAAGGAAGAGATGAATGCCCAGAGGTGAGAGGTAAAAATGAGTGGAAGAGCCAGAATGAAAAAGCATTGGGACTTATTGCACTCAGTTTAAATGATGAAATCATTCATCACATCACAGGGATACAATGGGCAAATGATGTATGGGATGAACTCAATAAATTATTTGGCACACAAGCTAAAAATTCAAAGATAAATCTGTTAATGCAATTCTGCAAAGTGGATATGAAGGAAAGTGAACCTTTAATCACACACTTGAACAAATATAAAAGCATTAAGCAACAACTGGCAGCTATTGGCAAAAAGGTAGAAGATGATGAGGCACTAGCAGTGCTTCTGAAGAGTGTGGACAAAGGTGAATATGAAAACATTATAGCAACCTAAAGAATGTATGTTGTCGTTTGCTGGGGCTTTGTGTCTCCTCATTTCTCTTTCTATTTCTTGTATCTTCTTCGGGGATTTCTCCTTGTAATGAGGTTTCCTCTTCTTGGCTTTGGTGCCCTTCTTTTGGTAATTTTTCCTATTGAGTGGCTCTCTGTACCCAACTCAGTGGATGCAGGTGTATCTGATATGGTGGAATTCTAAAGAGGGGAAAGGTTTTTGAAAATTAATTGTGCTGGGCTTAGAGGTGGGGTTTGTTGATGTGTTTCCGCTACCATGTCAACTGGAGGTGCTAATAAACTGAAGCTTGTTATTTCCCATTGCCCTAGTACTTCCTGTGAGATGCTATCTCCTAGGCTAGCTCGGCCTCTAGTCTTTGTGTTTCCTCTACGGCAGTAGGCATTATTCCCCTCATCTTCCTATTAGTTTTCTTCTTTCTACCTTTCTTGCGCTTCTTCATGATTTCATCTGTGTCCTTCAATAATGCTTGTCCTTCTTGCAGCTCTTCAAAGGTAAGTGATGGTGGTATTAGTTATGCTGCATGCTACATCTGTTCTTCTTGTTCTCGATCTGGAAGAGGCAGCTATGATATATGATTCAACACCTTTGTCATTAAGTAAGGATTGCATACCTTTGACTGGTGTGCCTTCAGATAGTTTCCCATTTCCCTATAAATATACCCTGCCCAATCATCCTCTTTTTCTTCATGTACTTTGGCGATTCTATTAAGGGGAACCCTGTTGCACCTATCTACAGGCTTCACCTGCATTATAAGGTACATGGCTCCATAAGCTTTCTCTGTCACCTCATCTCTGATGTTGTCATATTCAGCCCCATTGGAGTTGTAAGAACTTTTCTTCAGCATGGCTTCCAGGGGCATCTTCTCGAAATTATGAGAGTGTATTTTGAGAGGTGGTGGTAACTGTAGAGCTTCCCATATCAAGTCCTCTGAGAATAATACCTGCTCTGTTGTTCCAACTACTTTCGTCACATTTCCTCTCCTTAGTGGCCTTGTCATAGGACTTGAGGTACTCCACACACAATTCTGTATTGATGGTTCGGGGGAGACATTCTGCCATTCGTCCTAGCCCTCGTCCTAGGCCAACTTTCTCTAGTTTGTCTTTGACTTCTAAATCCTCCAAGATCTGCAAGCACTTTGGGCTGTGGTACTACTGAGCTATCTTTCCATAAGTAGTCTGGACTTCCTTGCTTATGATGGAGCCATGGAGCACCTGTGCATACTGACCCAAAGAGCTTAATTTTAGGCCCCTTGTGGGTCTTTTCTTCCTGCTATTTAGTGATCCAATTGCACTGGTTTGTGTTACCGCAAGAGTCCCCTCGTGTAAGATTCCTCCCCAGCTCCTCAAGATGTCCAGTTTCTTCCCCTGTAATCAATCCCCTTTTCAGAATAATAAAAGATCTTGTTTCTACCTGTAGTAGAGAGAAAATGTTCTAGAGAGAGGCAATTCAGTTTTTAGATATCTTTGGATGGAAAAATATCCCTTCTTATTTAAAAAAATTTTCCCAAGTTTAAAAAGAAATTCCTAAGGTGCATTAGAAATAAATTATAATGTGCACAAAAGATCTTAGCCTAAGGATCTAGATTTTTTGATAATTTTGGATTAAGGTTCTTATGGACCAATAAGATTAATCCAAATGTAGGGAGGAGATAAATTGAAGAATAAAAGAAAAACCCCCCAAAAATGAGTAAATGCATACATAGGATGAAGAGTGGACTAAGGACCAAAGAAAAGAGTAAAAAAACTAAATTTTGACACCTCAGAGTGGGGATCTCCCCTCATGAAGGAGGGTGCCTTTTTCCTCATCATTACCCCCAATTCTTAATCAATAAAATGAGATATTTTAAACTGACCCAAAAATGGTCAAAATTTGACCAAACTGATCTGGAAAATTCTAGAATCAGTTTGCTTGGTTAGAGGCTCACTTTTTCCTATAAATAGAAGCCTCCCCTTTGTAAAAGCTTAATGGTGTTTATGCACTATTACTCTACTCTTGTCCTGAGCCATCTACATTGAATTTCTTAATAATTCAATTGTTTTTTGCCTAATCCTCTCCAAAGTGAATTGGTGGCCACTCTTGCTTCAAACAAGAGTAGAACCCTCAATCCCCCAAGCCAAAGGAGAGCTTACAAGCTTCATGTAAGCTAATTTTCTTACTTATTTACAAATTTTAAATCTATGGTTTTCTTGATTTTTATGTTTTACAGTTGACTGAATTAAATTCAAATGCTACGCCTTGATGAAAAGGCCACCCCCTTCTCTTCTTTACATTCCAGCCTTTCTTAATCCTAGAAAGATTAACTAAGAGATTAGTTAAACTCTTCTTATTGTTTACTCTCTTGAATTTAGAAAATTGTGTAGATTAGAGTTCTATGAATCTAATTTGGGTTAATTTAAGTTAAAAATAGAATGATAAAAATGAGAAATGGTCAGCCATACAAAGGAGGTTATGGCAAAATTTTTCAGAATTTTGTGGAAAAGAAAGTTTGTTTTTATGTTATTCCAAAAGAGTAATTCCCACCATTTTTGCATCTAAAAGATATATTCTAATTACTCCATGTACATATTCACCTATGAATATGCATGGATATCACTTATATTAATTATTAAATTGATTTCTATGCATAGAAAGATGCATAATGGAAATTTTTTTATTATAAAAGTGTTATTATCATTAAATTTGATTTTTATGCATAGAAAGATGCATAATGGAATTTTGTTTTTAATTATAAAAGTGTTATTCTCATTAAATTTGATTTTTATGCATAGAAAGATGCCTAATGAAATTTTTTTATTATAAAAGTATTATTCTCATTAAATTTGATTTTTATGCATAGAAAGATACATAATGAAATTTTTTAATTATAAAAGTGTTATTTTCATTAAATTTGATTTTTATGCATAGAAATATGCATAATGAAAATTTTTTTATTATAAAAGTGTTATTCTCATTAAATTTGATTTTTATGCATAGAAAGATGCATAAAGAAATTTTTTTTAATTACAAAAGTATTATTCTTATTAAAATTAATTTTCATGCATAGAAAGATGCATAAAGAATTTTTTTTAAATTACAAAAGTGTTATTCTTATTAAAATTGATTTTTTTGCATAGAAGGATGCATAAAAGAAATTATTTTTATTTTAAAAATATTATTTCTATTAAAATTGATTTTATGCATAAAAGGATTTTTTATAAAAGTGTTATTCCCATGGAAGTTGATTTTTATGCATAAATAGGTGCATAAAGAATTTTTATATCAAAATTAGAATTCTCTTAAATTCTATGTTTAAATTCTATGAGTAATTGATAAATGAATAATTAAATACTCTAAGAGAGAAATTTCTATCGTTTTATATTCACACGGTTTGTAAAAAGGAAATTCAAGAAATCTATCGAGATCAAAATATTCAGATAAATGATTAATCTATTCCTCATTGGAATTCATAATTAATTTAGAAATCAATTAAGTGAATATTCAAAGAAAGAAATTCAATAAATTAGTAACTGAATTATCAAACCATTTCGAGAAAGATAGTTCAGGAAATATCTTATCCGACTCGAACCTTGAATCAGACTATGACCAAGACCATTAACTCTTTCGTCAGTTTCGAGGAAAGAATATGTGACCAGTTTAGAAAAATACACTCAAAACTCCCGCCAAATCTGAAACTAAGTTTGAGACCCTTTAAATTGATCTGTGGATCAAGGTTATACAATTCGAGGAATTCTGGTATGAAATTTTAAATTCCGATCAAGAAGTTTTGGGGATACTGATTCAAGAAATACTCCTTGTATTCAAAACCCTATTTTCTTAAAGGACTGTGTCTTAGGCCAGAATGCTGGAGGGAGCATTTGGTATATGTTTTTCTAAGGGAATTTCAGTTGCAACAACTGGCGAGGGGTGTTGAAAGGATGGCTCATGCGGTAAAGCCTGCCAACCAGCCTCGGTATAGTTGAAAAATGGTGTGCTTCCGGTACGATGGCGGAGGGCCGACAAAGCGATCCCTGAGTGAAGTGCCAGGACACCTAAAGAGGATCCTGGAGGGTTCTGACCAGGCGATGCACGGGCTCGCGATGCCTAGGATACCCATGCATATGTCGTTGAAGATATGTATGATGGATGAAATGATTATTGTAATCTGTTTTTACTGGATCTCGTTGTGCTGACCAGTTGGTCTCAACGAAGAGTCCAGAGTGATACTGTTTTTTGAGAAACAAGGGACTAGATGGAATTTTTGAGTTATGACATCTGTAACCAATAACTGTTGTCAATGGATTGTTTTATAAGTTAAAGTTTTAAAGAGGAGTGTGCGTATCTGTGTTCGAAAGCAAAAGTTAAGAAAGACATTCAATTATGGGTAGGTGAGTAATTGTTTGGTTTGACCAATTTCAGTGGTTGGGTGGTGGTGGCTAACCCATGGGCCGGATGGGGTAGGCTGGAATCAATGGAGTTTTAATAAAAATTAAATTGAAATAATAGGAATACGCTTAGAATTCGAGTAGTTAAAAAAAAACCTAAAGAATTTCTCAAACGAATAGATCAACGGCTGTGCGTGATTTCGGTTAGGAAAAAAGCGTTGATTTCCTCAAATGATTAGATCAACGGCTGTGCCTGATTTTGGTTAGGAAAAAGGGTTGATTTCTTCAAATTAAGTCAGTGATAGTTTTCCTTCTATCTAGTTTAATCAGGTGAAGGATAGTTTAGTCTCTTGACCCCGTTAGAAAATTCGTTAAGAAAATCAAAAAGATGGAATCGTCCCCGTTTTCGGGCAAGGAAAATTTTCTCGTTTTCAGTTTTGGAATGACCACCAGATTAGTCTCGTGTCCGGTCATTCGATGGCGAGGCCCCGAGTGGGAAAACCCTGCCCCACGGCGCAAGAGGAAGCTACTTTCGCTGTTAGCAACCGAGAATTCGGTGCGCGGAGGGGGTAGAGGGGTCTCACATTTGGTATTAGAGCGCTGTTGTAAACTTACGAAACTGCAGCAAAAATTGCCAAAAATTTTAAAGTAAATCTGGGAAATAATGTTTTCACTTGTCAAGATTGTGTTGAAATGAACTTCATAAATTGAAAAACTCATAAATTGAATTGGATTTTTAGATGGATACCCCAAATCTGTCTAGCATTCCTGGACTCTCCCAGAGTTAGGATATGATCGCCTTTGCCTTCGAAAATCTCATCAACTCCACTACAACCCTAGAAAGCAGAGTGAGACTCGCTCATCACTTTGAGGATCTATACTTTCCTGATCCAATAGAGTGACGTCAACATATGTGGTTCTCTAGAGGGCGAAGTATTAACGTCAATACCAATCAACGACAGAGACAGACAGAATACCTCGCTAGCTTTGATCTTGATCAGGTTACGAGTTGTTCATTATGTACAACTCTATAATCATTCACCCTAGAATTTTAGAATTTCTTGCCGTATTTTTAGACTTCTTAGCCGCTTTATTCCTAAGAGTAGAATTATAGCAGCATTATCAGTGATGAATCGTGTATCATAGCATGTCTCCATCGTAGTATCGCTTTTTCATGCGTACACGATTGATGCAGTGACTTTTGGAGCCGAGACGCTCTATGTATATATCAAAAAAATTTGATAATAAATGATGTTTTGCAAAAGATTCCAAATTGTTTTCGTGGTTGTGAATATTGGTTGATAAAATTATCAGAGTGAATCTTGTTTTTAAGAATTGTGATGGAATATTATTTGTTTAAGAAATAAATCTCAAAAATTAAATAGTCATAAATCTGTTGACAAAGTTAAGTTAACAAAAATATTGTTTTGTCAGAATCATGAGGCGCACGGCTCGTGCTAGGCAGTCGGATCCTCTTACCGTGATGAAGAGTTAGATCCGGACGTTCGTAAAGCCCTGCACCGATCCCAACCTGGTCCCTTCAAGGGTGAAGGGAAACAGTTAGGAGAAGTAGTGGAAAAATGGATCAAGGCAATGGAAGAGTATTTTGATGTAACTGGTTATAACGAGAAGAGCAAGATGACTCTCGCCAAATTGAAAATTGTGGAAACGACCAGGGTCACATGGAGGAACCATTGCGAGACAAACCGTCTGGGGACCGAAATACCCAGACCTGGTCAGATCTTAAGGCTTACCTCAGGAAGAGGTTCTGTCCTCCAGGCTTCCTGGAAACCAAAATGAATGAGTTCTTAGAACTCAAGCAAGATAGTCGGACGATTGAAGAATACCATCAGGCATTTGCCCCTCCTCAAATATTCTCCACTTTTTGGATGAACGAGCCATTGGACACTTTAGTGAAAAATGCCAAACCAGTCTCAATGGCAGAAGCTATCAGAATGGCAAAGGACTTTGCCAAAGCATTTGTTGTTAAGGTCCCGCCGAAGCCTGCACTCTCAAACTTTAAAAGGTTCCAAACCCGGGAAGTGCTTCAAACTTTCCACCCCCAAGGCCCTAATCAGAATCAAGATGCTGGGAAATTCAGAAGTGAAGGAAGACCCTTCCCTTAGAACACTTTCTTAAGAGCCCCACCTCTTTCAAGGATTCAGAGGGATGAGCTTACAAGTGAACAAGTGTTTTGGGTGTCAGGGGTTCTGTCACCAGCTTAAAGACTGCCCGAATCCTGCCATGTCAAGAGGACGGGAAGTCAAGGACCCAGAGTGCAGAGACTAGCGCCTTCGTATCAATCAAATCAGGGTCCGTCTTGCCAAAATAATCCCAGGAGGACTCCAACTCACAGCCATTTGCCTCTGTTCAAAGTAGTCTCAGAACTCCCTCCCAGAACTAGGGTAACCAAAGAGAAAGAGTTTCGCCCCAATCAGCAGGCAGCCAGAGCAGTTACGATAGCAGAAGTAGTGGAAGAGGAAAGAGGTCAGATTTATGCCACGATTGAAAACCAAGGGCTAAATCGTCAATTCTCTATCATCCATACTCCAACTGAGTATAAGGGTAAGCCATTCAAGCTTTTGATTGATTCAGGCAATACTCATTCATTTATTTTCCCAGGATGCTTGCGTAAGCTAGTCTTAGAACAGAAATCAAGGAAACCTATGCAACTTGAATTGGCCAGTGGGAAGATTCTTTTCACTCACCATGAGACAGATTGTATTCAGTTTAATCTAGATGGGAATGTAACTGACTGCCAGTTTAGAGTCTTACCTTTGGGAGTTTTCGACGGAATCCTTGGAATGGATTAGCTCCAAAGAAATCAAGGTGACATTCACCGTCACAATGGAACCATTTCCTTCCATGACCTTCACGGGAACAAAGTTCAAGGAACTGGAATTTCCGGATCCCCAGATCTGCAGTTAGTAAAAGCTTCTAGGTTATTGAAAGGACTTAGAAAGAAGTAGCTCATTTATGTTGTCAAAATGAATCCAGTAGACACAAAGTTAAAGGCTAAAGAACCAGAATGGTTAAGTGAGTATGATGATTTATTCCCAGCAGAGCTAACTGAGATGCCTCCCATTCGGGAAGTAGATCATGAGATAGAATTGACCCCCGGAGCTCAGCCAGTAGCCCAGTGCATGTACAAATTGCCAGTTCTTAAAGCCATTGAACTCAAGAAACAGCTTAGGTAGCTGTTAGAACAAGGGTTTGTAAGACCTAGTGTTTCACCTTGGGGAGCGCCAATTCTCTTTCAGAAAAAGAAGGATGGAATGTTAAGACTCTGTGTGGATTACAGAGGTCTCAATCAACTGACAGTAAAAAATAAGTATCCTATCCCCAAAATTGATGAGCTTTTGGACAAGCTAAATGGAGCCCAGATCTTCACAAAGATAAATCTCAAATCAAGGTATTACCAGATCAAGATTAATGCTCAGCCATCAATACTCGCTATGGGCACCATGAATTTACTGTCATGCCATTTGGATTGACAAATGCCCTAGCTACATTCAATCGCCTAATGCAGGACATTCTCAGAGAATACTTGGATGATTTTGTTCTTGTTTTCTTTGATGATATTCTGATTTACTCAAAGAATGCAGTTGACCATGAAGCTCACATCCGTAAAGTTCGTGAGATTCTAAGGAAGCACCAACTCTTTGCAAAAAAGAGCAAATGCACTTTCTCTATCGTCCATGTTGAATACTTGGGCTTTCTCGTATCCAAAGACGGAATTTCTCCAGATTCCGCAAAAGTCCAAGCAGTCATAGATTGGCATGAACTAAAGACAGTGAAAGAAGTCAGGGGATTCTTGGGATTAACATGTTGGTATAGAATTTTTATACCTAAGTATGCTCTCATAGCTTTCCCCCTGACTAATATTCTCAAGAAGAATACCCCATTTCAATGGTCTATCTCGCCAGGTGTCAGAGCACTTTTGATAAGCTAAAGACCGCCTTGGTAATACCAATCTCGTTCTGAAGTTGCCAAATTTCTCTCTACCCTTTGAGGTAGTAAAACTGATGCCAGTGTTTTTGCCCTGGGAGGTCTGCTCATGCAGGAAGGTCATGTAGTGGCCTATGAATCCCGAAAACTCAGAACGCATGAGAGAAATTATGCTGTCCACGACCTGGAGCTACTTTCAATAGTCTATGCCCTGAAGTTGTACCTACTAGGTCAAAGATTCACTTTGATGTGATAGATCATCAGAGCTTAAAGTGGATCTTCACTCAGAAGGATCTCAACATGCGCCAAAGAAGGTGGATGCAGACCCTACAGGAACTTGATTTTGAAATCAAGTACCGCCCAAGCAAAGAAAATATGGTAGCATCTATGCCCTCAATAGCAGAAAAGCCTCCTTGCTTGCAATCACAGTGGTGTCAAATCCATTGATTAATGAAGCAAGAGAGAAGATTATGCAGGATAGATTCTTTGGCCCTATTGCTACCCTACTTATGCAAGAAAGCAAAACTCCTCAAGAGTTGAACCAAGTTCAAGGGTACAGCCTGGATGAAGGAATTATGTATTATAATAGCAGGCTATGCATTCCCAAATGATGAGGGAACTAAGGGTCAAATTCTGAATGAAGCCCATGATAGCCTTATAGCAGGACATCCAGGTTTCATCAAGACCTACATGTCTGTAAAGAAAGCTTCTTTTGGTCTGGACTAAAAAAGGATGTACTTAATCATGTACATCAATGCCTGATATGTCAAAAATTCAAAGTCGAGAGAGTAAAAATGCCTGGGAAGTTACATCCATTAGACATCCCCAGATGAAGTGGGAATGTATCAGTATAGATTTTATTACTAGACTACCTTCAGTGCAATCAGGTTATAACTCCATTTTCGTGGTAGTTGACAGACTAACCAAAGTTGCCCATCTGATTCTAGTAACCTTCAGTGCAATCAGGTTATAACTCCATTTTCGTGGTAGTTGACAGACTAACCAAAGTTGCCCATCTAATTCTAGTAAAAGAAACCTACACTGTAGTAGATGTAGCCAGAGTGTTCTTCAAGGAAATCTTCAGAGTGCATGGCCTACCCAGGAGGATAGTAAGTGATCGAGATCCCAAATCCACGTCAAGATTCTGGACTGCATTCTTCGAAGCAGTAGGAACTTTCTTGGATCTCAGCACAGCTTACCACCCCGAGACCGATGGTTAAACAAAAAGAGTGAACCAAGTAATCGAAGATATACTTCGATCATGCTATGGCAAGGAACCCAAGAAGTGGCTAAGCTATCTACACCTAGTCGAATTCACCTACAATGCTTCTTATCACCGAAGTATCGGGATGAGCCCTTTCAAAGCCCTATATGGACAAGACTGCCTAACACCATTAACTTGGTCCAACCCATTGATTAGGGTTGAGATGTCCAGATGCTTGACGACATGGAGCAGCAGATGCAGTCAATCCACAAGGATATAAAAGCCGCCCAAGATAGACAGAAGTAGTATACAGATAAGAAGAGGTCAGACAGAAAATTCGAAGAAGCAGATATGGTCTTCTTTCGAGTACACCCCAAAAGAAGTTCTCTATCTCTTGGGAAGTACAAGAAGTTATCCCCCATATACTATGGGCCATATCTGATTACAAAGAAAGTAGGTGACTCAGCCTATAAACTTTTTCTGCCTCCTCATCTCAAAGTAACTAATGTATTTCATGTCAGCCTACTTAAGAAGTATGTACCGAGCCCGAATCATGTGCTTAATGATGTACCCTTAACTTCTTCAACCCAAGGGCAGATGGAACTCCAACCTAAAGAAATCCTTGATATTCGAGAGAAGGTTCTCATGAACAGAATTCTGAGAGAATTATTGTCAAATGGAAGTTCTATCCTTTTAATGACGCCACCTGGGAGAAAGAAGCCGAACTGATGTGGGATTACCCCCAGGTTTTTTTCTGTAAAGCTGTTTTGAGTCCGTGTACATATGGTGTGGATGGTTTGCAATAAATTTTGCCCTGAATGCCCTGGCAAGTGTACAGGCCGAGTGATTTTGTTGAAGGCTGGTTTATGCACGTGTTTCTTCCGGAGAAAATGTTGGAGATTTGGAGTTTTATTGCATCAGTATGGTGTACGGGTGGTTACTAAGCAGAACACCAACTGGGAAATTGACGGATTTAGTATGATGATGATGATGCTGATTATGGGGTTGTGGGCAATTCTCGCATTTGTTTGGAAGCCGTGTGGGCACCGTGTTTTCTAAAAAAAGGAGGGAGAGGGAGAGTTTTTTGGTAATAATTGTGGCCTTTGCTTTGTGGCTTGGAGGCTTTAATAAAAAAATATTAAATATGCAATATGGCCACCTTCTAAAGGGCCACGTGGAAGCCTAGCTTGGTCGCCAGCTCAACGTCTAGAAGGTGATGGAGGTGGCAACCAGCAGCGCTTTGAGAAAGGGGATGCGCGGTCGGTGTTGTTTTGGAAGGGGGCTCTTGAGAGAGTGCTGCAGGCGTGAGAAAGGGGATGCGCAGAGTGTGGTCGCCTTTGCTTAGAAGAAAAAGCTGCAGAAGGTAGAGGCCGCCTGGGAGCCGGGTGCAGTAAAGTGGCTGCTTCGAGAAGGCGGGGTCATCGCCTTGCTGGAACCGGGTCGCCAAAGAGAAGAGCAGAGGTGCTTGCTGAGACGGGGACGTCTGGGCTCAGGCGACTGTGAGCCGCCTTGTTGTGTGAAAAGTGCGTGAGGAGCTGCAAAGGGGAGAGCCGACTGGAGACGCTGAAGGGAGGCGCAAGTGAGGGCCAGTCTGGGAGAGGTAAGCTGCTGTGGGCCGCTAGCTGTGCGAAGGGGTGGCTCTGATCAAAGGAGAGCGAATGAGGCAAGGGCTACAGCTGAAGTGAGAGGCGCCTGGGGTGTGTGGCCGCAGAGGGCTGGAGATGAGCAGCAGCTGAGGTGGTCACCAAAGTAGCTGAAGGTGACAGGCTGTAAAACAGAAGGGAGAGGAGCCGCTTTTGCTGATGTGCGGCCTGGAGTGTAGGTGCAAGAGGAGAACAGCCAACGTGAAAATGGGCTGAGCCCTCCGTGTGAAGAACTAAGGACCTGCACAGCAGACGACTGGGAGCAACGGGCTGGTAAAAAGGAAGCCTGGCTGAGGTTCTAGAGAGAGGCGAGGAAAGTAGGTGGCCGCCTCTGGCACTTGTGAAGAGCCAACGCAGGTAGAGGCTTTGGGGTGATCTGCAGAGGAGGTGGGCCGCACTTGTGAAGAGCCGAGAGCAGCGAAGACAGTTTGTGTGTTCATGATTGCAGGCAATGATAGTTTCAGGGACTGCCGGCTGTGGAAGGCGGCCTTGGTTCGTTGTTTTTTTGAAGCAGAGAAGCTGAACACGCTAGGTGGTGTTTCTTAGCAGATGGTAGTTGGACACAGAGTCGAGAGGCTCGGATTGATGGGAGGTCGCCGATAGCTGAAAGAAGAGAGAGAGAGTAAGGGACTGTGAAGAGCTGGAGGCTCTGGTGTGTGGACAGACGAAGCTCCTGAGAGAGAGAGAGAGAGAGAACGAGAGTGTGTGTGAGAGTCCTGTGCATGTGTGCCACAGCGTACTCTTGGATTTCTCCCCGTGTGAAGGTTGTTTCTCTGTATCTGCTCATTGGAATGTAAGCAATAGTTGATGTGCCCTATCTCTTTGCTTCTTTGAGTAGTGTAGCAGTGTGTGGTGTTGTTTTGTATTTTTTCTTGTCTGGTGTGGGTTGAGCGGTGGAGTGCGGATTGTGTTCCAGCCAGAGAAGCTGGTGGTGCCCCTTGTGCCTGTGAGTGTTCTGAAGGTGGTGAGTCGGCGAGCTATAGTGGCCTTCTTGTGTTCTTGAGCTGCCTCACATCTTTCTGGTGCCCCCACTGAGGAGTTGCTCAGGATTTGTGTGACTGAGGAGTGGCTCATTTCAGACATTGTTTGACTGAGGATTTGCTCAGGGATTTCTCTTACGAGGGTGTATGCCCCAGAGTGAGAGATTGAAGGAAGGTGTTTTTAGGTGTTTCCTTGGGATCTGAGGTGAGGTTTGGGGGTTAAGATGATGTCTTATCCAGAGTTTTATGGCAGCCCTAATGAGGATGTGGCAGACTTTTTGGAAAGGATGGAGGTTGCATGCATCAGCAACCATATTAATGAGTCGGTACAGGTGTTGCGGCTTCTGAGCATCTGTTTGAAAGGGGATGCAAGGACCTGGTACAGGTCTTATGAGGAGTCATTGAGGGCTGCTGTTCCACATCTAGATATGACTGAAAATGGATTAAAGACAGCACTTAGCAACAGGTTCAAGAAGATAGAAGACCCCGACAAAGTTTGGCATGAGGTGCAAGCTCTGACACAAGGTGAGTTTGAATCATTAGATGATTATATGAAGAAATTTTCTTTGTTATGGGAAACTCTATGCAGGGCTTTAGGGGAAGACCAGGTGCCGCCTGATATGATGAAAAAGGACAAGTTTGTAGCCGGGCTTAAGAGGAGTATTCGCTGGAAAGTGGAATTGAAGAAGCCCAGGTCTTTTGAGGATGCGGTAGAAATTGCTAAGTCAAAAGATTGGAAGCTGCAACGAATGAATCAGCTGGGGATGATTCCAGTTGTAGCACAGCCGGAGATTTGTAGAGTGGAGGCTACACCCATGAGTACAGTGATCGAGAGGATGAAGCCCACTGAAGTCCAAGCTATGCAGATGATGCCACAAGCTAGTCAGGGAGTACCTATGGTTCCTGTAGGTTCTGATGAGGGATTGCGGCAGGATATGAAACAAATGGTTGATCTTATGAAGAATTTAAGCTTAAATTTAATGGGGAGTGCAGGTGATGGACGTGGTAGAGGCCGTGGCCACAATCATGAGGGGGGAGATGGACAAGCAGGGTATGGACGTGGTCGCGATAGGGGCCGCCGTTTCATCCCTACATGCTGGAACTGTGGTGAGCTTGGTCATCTGAGTACGGATTGTGATAAGCCTCAGCGTATGGGTGCTGATATGTACCCACTACCTTCACAGTTACCTGATAGGTCAAAAGATTATGGTATTGATATCAGGGATCAAGCAGGCCCCAGTGGAATTACAGCTGAGGAGAAGGGGAAGGCAAAAGTTATGAATGTTGTCACACTGGAGAATGTTCAGGTGAGAGAAGAAGGGGATGTGGTGCCTGTTGGCAAGCGCACAACAGATGAAAGAGAAGGAAAAGGGGTGGCTGGACCCAGCCGTAAGAAGGGAAAGCAGCAGGAAGGAGAAGATGTGAAAGCCAAAAGGAAACGGAAGCCTCGTAGAAGGTTCCAGGTGTCAGACTTTCCACTGGGGGATGGGCAAGCCAGCTATGACTTGAAATCTGATTTGGTGAACAGGAAGGCAAACATCACCTTTGGGCAGTTGGTGGAGATGGTGCCAAAATTGAGAAGACAATGGAAGAGACTGGTGAATCCAATGGAAAAGGAGTCAGAGAAGAGATCAGTCAAGGTACTATCTTTAGAGGAGCTTCCAGATATTTGCCCTATTGTGGAGGTGTGGAGTAAAGGCAAGAGCCTTGGTCAGGCCTATATAGATGGAGGAGCTCAAATTTGTGTGATTACCCAGTCATGTGTGGAGCAGTCAGGCTTGAGGGTGTCTGGGGTTTCTGGGTTTCGAATCAGAATGGCTAATCATCAAAAGGTAAAATGTCTTGGTATGATAAAGGAATTGGAAATTGAAGCTTTTAATGTCAAAGCTACTGTTGATTTTCATGTGATGCCTGCGGGTCTGGGTGCTTTTCCAATCATCCTTGGACGACCTTGGTTGCGAGTAGTAGGTGCAGTACAGGATTGGAGGTATGGGACCATTTCTTTGCATAATAAGCAGGGTAATAAAAAATCTTTTGAGATGCATAGTAGGAAATCTTTAAATGATGTGTGGGAGAGGCCACAGGATTCAAGTGAAGAGGAAACTACCACCACTACTTCTGAATCAGAGACGGATTCATCAACCACTGCTTCTAGTGGAGAAGGGGCAGATGTGGCTTTTCTTTTATCAGAGCAACAAAGTAATGAAGAAAAAGATGTGCATGAAGTAGGTGCTGAGGGAGAAGATACTATGGGGTCATATGAAGTAATCGAGGAATTACTGCAGCCAAAGATAGAAGTGAAGAAGAAGCAGGAGCTGATTGAAGGAATGCTGAGTTCGGATCTCTCGAGTGGAGAAAAGGTTAGATATGTTAATATGCTTTCTCATTTTCCAGAATTGTTCATCACTTCTTATAGAGAGATTCGAGGATTTAAAGGGCCAGATCTGAGGATTGAATTGAAGGAGGGTGTAAAAACAGTTAGGCAGAAGCTTCGCAGGATGGGACGAGAACAAATGCAGGCCCTGAGAGAGGAAGTTGATAAGCTGTTGAGTGCAGGCTTCATTACACCAGTGGATACAGCTGAGTGGGTAAGTCCTACGGTGGTGAGTCCAAAGAAAGATGGCAGGTGGCGTATATGTGTGGATTTCAAGCCTTTGAATGCTGCTACGAAGAAGGATTCTTACCCTCTACCCTTTTTGGATGAAATCTTGGATACTGTAGCTGGATATGAAAGGTATAGTGTTTGTGATGGGTATTCAGGTTATTTCCAGTTAAAGATTGCAGAAGAAGATCAGTGCAAGACGACTTTCATTACACCGTGGGGATGTTTCTGCTACAAAGTTCTTCCTTTTGGATTAATGAATGGACCAGCCTACTACCAAAGAAGGGCAAATTGGGTATTATCTCCTTTTTTGAACAAGTTTGTGAAGGATTTTATTGATGATTTTTGTATATACAGCTCCAGACAAGACCATTGTGATAAGCTGGCTACAGTTTTTCAGCGTTATGATGAGTGTGGTGGTCAATTAAATCCAAAAAAGTGCTTTTTAGCTCAACCGAGGGTGAAGCTTTTGGGCCATATTATATCAGAGAATGGTATTGATCCAGATCCTGATAAAGTCAAGTCTCTTCTTCTTCTTCCTACACCAAAGAATACAAGGCAACTGGCTACTTTTGTGCAAAAGGTGAAGTATATGGCTCGATTCATTTCTCTATCTTCACAGTTGTTATATCCTTTGCAGCAAGCAGCACAGCATGATCCTTTGCATTGGACGGAGGAGTGTGAAGTGGCTTTTCAGAAAGTGAAAGAGGTGTTGGGAGCTATTCCTACAATGCAGGCACCTAATTGGGAACAGGTATTTTATGTCAATCTTTCAGTAGGTGAGGATGCTATTGGAGCTATGCTGTTACAGAAGGGGAAAGAATCACATTATATGCAACCAGTCTACTGTGCTAGCAGAGTAAAACTTGCCAGAGAGAGGTTGCTATCAGAGGTGGAACTTGTTATGGTCAGTGTACTTTATGCATGTAGGCGGTTCCGCCATTACTTATTACCTCGCCCCTTTGTGTTTTTGACGAGCTACACTTTTTTGCCTCAGTTGATAAATGGCACAAATTTATCTAAGGCTATGATGAAGTGGGTGATTGAGTTGCAGGAATTTACTTTCTCATTCCTGGTGGAAGAGAGTACCAGGGCTACCTTAGCGGATCTACTGACATATAAGGAGAGTCCTCTTCTTATAAAGGAGGAAACCATCAAGAAGCCAGTTGAGGATGCGGCTGAGTTGGTGAATGCACACTTATTATATTTTGATGGTTCTTACAGGAAAAGCCATGATGCAGCCTCAGGAGGTTTGGTGCTTTATGATCCACAGGGTTGCCTTGTTTTTAAAAAGGGTGTTAAAGTGGATGCACATAGCAACAATGAAGCGGAGTATCTGACTCTGGAAGTTGGATTGCAAATATGCTTGAAGCATGGTGTACACAGGATTCGCATTCGAGGAGATGCATTGCTGGTGGTAAAACAGGTATTGGGAGTTTGGAAGTCAAAGAATATGCTACTCAAAGAAATGTGTTTCAAGATTAAGGGTCTGCTGAAGGAATTTGAAGCTTGGAGTCTAAAGCATGTGGATCGAGGCCATAATGAGGAGGCTCATGAAGCAGCCCAGGGAATGATTGGTGAAGTATTTGTTCTTAAAGCTCATGCATCATTTTATTGTGGCAGGGAGAACTTACAGGATGTGGAAAAGTTTTTGTTAACCGGGATGATTCCCAATGGTATTGACAGATCAAAAAAATATGGTTTCATCAGGAAAGCTACAAGGTATGTGATGATTGGTGATGCTTTGTATTTGAAGGGAATTGATTTGATAATGCGACGGGTACCTTGGAAGGAAGAAATTTACAAAATTCTCAAGGAAAACCATGAAGGAGCATGCGGTGGACATTTTGCATCAAAGATTACCTTGCATAAGGTATTGCAGGAAGGTTATGTGTGGCCAAGTGTGCATAAAGATGTTAATCATTGGTGCAGGTCATGCAAACAATGCCAAGCTCACAGTAAACGGATATTAAAGCCTGAGATGAGAAAGACAATTCTTGCTTATGATGTTTTTGAAAAATGGGGAATTGATGCTGTGGGACCATTGCCTATTACCAGCCGAGGGAAGTGTTACATCTTAACTGCAGTTGATTACCTTTCTAGATGGGCGGAAGCAAAGGCAGTAAAACAAATTACTGCTAAGGAGGTAGCAAAATTTGTATATCAAGATATCTGCTGTAAATTTGGTGTGCCATTGGAATTGCTTTCTGATCAGGGTCCAGGTTTCAGAGCAGAGCTTATGGATTATTTGTGTACAAAAATGAAGATCAGTCGTCGTCGCAGTTTTACCACACCTTACTATCCACAGTGTAATGGTCTGAATGAACGTTTCAATGGTGAATTGATTAAGATTTTATCTAAAGTGACAGAGCAACAGGGGAAGAATTGGGATCTGGAGTTGCCTGCAGCTTTGTGGGCATACCGAACAGCAATTAAGACTGGTACGGGTTTCACTCCATTTTATCTTGTTTTTGGAAAGGAAGCCTTATTGCCTATTGAGGTGGAGATACCAGCTGTCAGAATGTTGGAAAAGCTTTTGGAAGAGCCTAAAAAAGTCTTTAAAGAGCGGCTGTTATATTTACAAGAAGCACAGCTGAACAGAGATAATGCTTTGAAGCATTATGAAGATATGCAGGCAAGGACACTGGAGAAGTTCAACAAGAAGATTAAAAGCAAAGGAATTATGAAGGATGATCTGGTATTACGTTATAATAGCAGACTGGATAATGCCTTTCATAAAAAGTTTCAAATCAAGTGGGAAGGACCTTTCTTGGTGATGCAAGGATTCACAAATGGCACCTATCAATTGGCAGATTTAGATGGGACTTTACATGCTTCCAGGGTAAATGGATACAGGCTGAAGAAGTATTATGCACGTCTGATGGTAATTGTGCAGGATGCAGTGTCTGAAGATATGATTCCAGATAAAGGGCAGTTTTTAAATATAGATTTAGGTCTGGAAATGCTTTTTGCTGCTGATCATGAATGATTCAGCAGGCTGGGGGTTGGGCAAAGTATGTCAGGTTTTTTTCTGTAAAGCTGTTTTGAGTCCGTGTACATATGGTGTGGATGGTTTGCAATAAATTTTGCCCTGAATGCCCTGGCAAGTGTACAGGCCGAGTGATTTTGTTGAAGGCTGGTTTATGCACGTGTTTCTTCCGGAGAAAATGTTGGAGATTTGGAGTTTTATTGCATCAGTATGGTGTACGGGTGGTTACTAAGCAGAACACCAACTGGGAAATTGACGGATTTAGTATGATGATGATGATGCTGATTATGGGGTTGTGGGCAATTCTCGCATTTGTTTGGAAGCCGTGTGGGCACCGTGTTTTCTAAAAAAAGGAGGGAGAGGGAGAGTTTTTTGGTAATAATTGTGGCCTTTGCTTTGTGGCTTGGAGGCTTTAATAAAAAAATATTAAATATGCAATATGGCCACCTTCTAAAGGGCCACGTGGAAGCCTAGCTTGGTCGCCAGCTCAACGTCTAGAAGGTGATGGAGGTGGCAACCAGCAGCGCTTTGAGAAAGGGGATGCGCGGTCGGTGTTGTTTTGGAAGGGGGCTCTTGAGAGAGTGCTGCAGGCGTGAGAAAGGGGATGCGCAGAGTGTGGTCGCCTTTGCTTAGAAGAAAAAGCTGCAGAAGGTAGAGGCCGCCTGGGAGCCGGGTGCAGTAAAGTGGCTGCTTCGAGAAGGCGGGGTCATCGCCTTGCTGGAACCGGGTCGCCAAAGAGAAGAGCAGAGGTGCTTGCTGAGACGGGGACGTCTGGGCTCAGGCGACTGTGAGCCGCCTTGTTGTGTGAAAAGTGCGTGAGGAGCTGCAAAGGGGAGAGCCGACTGGAGACGCTGAAGGGAGGCGCAAGTGAGGGCCAGTCTGGGAGAGGTAAGCTGCTGTGGGCCGCTAGCTGTGCGAAGGGGTGGCTCTGATCAAAGGAGAGCGAATGAGGCAAGGGCTACAGCTGAAGTGAGAGGCGCCTGGGGTGTGTGGCCGCAGAGGGCTGGAGATGAGCAGCAGCTGAGGTGGTCACCAAAGTAGCCGAAGGTGACAGGCTGTAAAACAGAAGGGAGAGGAGCCGCTTTTGCTGATGTGCGGCCTGGAGTGTAGGTGCAAGAGGAGAACAGCCAACGTGAAAATGGGCTGAGCCCTCCGTGTGAAGAACTAAGGACCTGCACAGCAGACGACTGGGAGCAACGGGCTGGTAAAAAGGAAGCCTGGCTGAGGTTCTAGAGAGAGGCGAGGAAAGTAGGTGGCCGCCTCTGGCACTTGTGAAGAGCCAACGCAGGTAGAGGCTTTGGGGTGATCTGCAGAGGAGGTGGGCCGCACTTGTGAAGAGCCGAGAGCAACGAAGACAGTTTGTGTGTTCATGATTGCAGGCAATGATAGTTTCAGGGACTGCCGGCTGTGGAAGGCGGCCTTGGTTCGTTGTTTTTTTGAAGCAGAGAAGCTGAACACGCTAGGTGGTGTTTCTTAGCAGATGGTAGTTGGACACAGAGTCGAGAGGCTCGGATTGATGGGAGGTCGCCGATAGCTGAAAGAAGAGAGAGAGAGTAAGGGACTGTGAAGAGCTGGAGGCTCTGGTGTGTGGACAGACGAAGCTCCTGAGAGAGAGAGAGAGAGAGAACGAGAGTGTGTGTGAGAGTCCTGTGCATGTGTGCCACAGCGTACTCTTGGATTTCTCCCCGTGTGAAGGTTGTTTCTCTGTATCTGCTCATTGGAATGTAAGCAATAGTTGATGTGCCCTATCTCTTTGCTTCTTTGAGTAGTGTAGCAGTGTGTGGTGTTGTTTTGTATTTTTTCTTGTCTGGTGTGGGTTGAGCGGTGGAGTGCGGATTGTGTTCCAGCCAGAGAAGCTGGTGGTGCCCCTTGTGCCTGTGAGTGTTCTGAAGGTGGTGAGTCGGCGAGCTATAGTGGCCTTCTTGTGTTCTTGAGCTGCCTCACATCTTTCTGGTGCCCCCACTGAGGAGTTGCTCAGGATTTGTGTGACTGAGGAGTGGCTCATTTCAGACATTGTTTGACTGAGGATTTGCTCAGGGATTTCTCTTACGAGGGTGTATGCCCCAGAGTGAGAGATTGAAGGAAGGTGTTTTTAGGTGTTTCCTTGGGATCTGAGGTGAGGTTTGGGGGTTAAGATGATGTCTTATCCAGAGTTTTATGGCAGCCCTAATGAGGATGTGGCAGACTTTTTGGAAAGGATGGAGGTTGCATGCATCAGCAACCATATTAATGAGTCGGTACAGGTGTTGCGGCTTCTGAGCATCTGTTTGAAAGGGGATGCAAGGACCTGGTACAGGTCTTATGAGGAGTCATTGAGGGCTGCTGTTCCACATCTAGATATGACTGAAAATGGATTAAAGACAGCACTTAGCAACAGGTTCAAGAAGATAGAAGACCCCGACAAAGTTTGGCATGAGGTGCAAGCTCTGACACAAGGTGAGTTTGAATCATTAGATGATTATATGAAGAAATTTTCTTTGTTATGGGAAACTCTATGCAGGGCTTTAGGGGAAGACCAGGTGCCGCCTGATATGATGAAAAAGGACAAGTTTGTAGCCGGGCTTAAGAGGAGTATTCGCTGGAAAGTGGAATTGAAGAAGCCCAGGTCTTTTGAGGATGCGGTAGAAATTGCTAAGTCAAAAGATTGGAAGCTGCAACGAATGAATCAGCTGGGGATGATTCCAGTTGTAGCACAGCCGGAGATTTGTAGAGTGGAGGCTACACCCATGAGTACAGTGATCGAGAGGATGAAGCCCACTGAAGTCCAAGCTATGCAGATGATGCCACAAGCTAGTCAGGGAGTACCTATGGTTCCTGTAGGTTCTGATGAGGGATTGCGGCAGGATATGAAACAAATGGTTGATCTTATGAAGAATTTAAGCTTAAATTTAATGGGGAGTGCAGGTGATGGACGTGGTAGAGGCCGTGGCCACAATCATGAGGGGGGAGATGGACAAGCAGGGTATGGACGTGGTCGCGATAGGGGCCGCCGTTTCATCCCTACATGCTGGAACTGTGGTGAGCTTGGTCATCTGAGTACGGATTGTGATAAGCCTCAGCGTATGGGTGCTGATATGTACCCACTACCTTCACAGTTACCTGATAGGTCAAAAGATTATGGTATTGATATCAGGGATCAAGCAGGCCCCAGTGGAATTACAGCTGAGGAGAAGGGGAAGGTAAAAGTTATGAATGTTGTCACACTGGAGAATGTTCAGGTGAGAGAAGAAGGGGATGTGGTGCCTGTTGGCAAGCGCACAACAGATGAAAGAGAAGGAAAAGGGGTGGCTGGACCCAGCCGTAAGAAGGGAAAGCAGCAGGAAGGAGAAGATGTGAAAGCCAAAAGGAAACGGAAGCCTCGTAGAAGGTTCCAGGTGTCAGACTTTCCACTGGGGGATGGGCAAGCCAGCTATGACTTGAAATCTGATTTGGTGAACAGGAAGGCAAACATCACCTTTGGGCAGTTGGTGGAGATGGTGCCAAAATTGAGAAGACAATGGAAGAGACTGGTGAATCCAATGGAAAAGGAGTCAGAGAAGAGATCAGTCAAGGTACTATCTTTAGAGGAGCTTCCAGATATTTGCCCTATTGTGGAGGTGTGGAGTAAAGGCAAGAGCCTTGGTCAGGCCTATATAGATGGAGGAGCTCAAATCTGTGTGATTACCCAGTCATGTGTGGAGCAGTCAGGCTTGAGGGTGTCTGGGGTTTCTGGGTTTCGAATCAGAATGGCTAATCATCAAAAGGTAAAATGTCTTGGTATGATAAAGGAATTGGAAATTGAAGCTTTTAATGTCAAAGCTACTGTTGATTTTCATGTGATGCCTGCGGGTCTGGGTGCTTTTCCAATCATCCTTGGACGACCTTGGTTGCGAGTAGTAGGTGCAGTACAGGATTGGAGGTATGGGAACATTTCTTTGCATAATAAGCAGGGTAATAAAAAATCTTTTGAGATGCATAGTAGGAAATCTTTAAATGATGTGTGGGAGAGGCCACAGGATTCAAGTGAAGAGGAAACTACCACCACTACTTCTGAATCAGAGACGGATTCATCAACCACTGCTTCTAGTGGAGAAGGGGCAGATGTGGCTTTTCTTTTATCAGAGCAACAAAGTAATGAAGAAAAAGATGTGCATGAAGTAGGTGCTGAGGGAGAAGATACTATGGGGTCATATGAAGTAATCGAGGAATTACTGCAGCCAAAGATAGAAGTGAAGAAGAAGCAGGAGCTGATTGAAGGAATGCTGAGTTCGGATCTCTCGAGTGGAGAAAAGGTTAGATATGTTAATATGCTTTCTCATTTTCCAGAATTGTTCATCACTTCTTATAGAGAGATTCGAGGATTTAAAGGGCCAGATCTGAGGATTGAATTGAAGGAGGGTGTAAAAACAGTTAGGCAGAAGCTTCGCAGGATGGGACGAGAACAAATGCAGGCCCTGAGAGAGGAAGTTGATAAGCTGTTGAGTGCAGGCTTCATTACACCAGTGGATACAGCTGAGTGGGTAAGTCCTACGGTGGTGAGTCCAAAGAAAGATGGCAGGTGGCGTATATGTGTGGATTTCAAGCCTTTGAATGCTGCTACGAAGAAGGATTCTTACCCTCTACCCTTTTTGGATGAAATCTTGGATACTGTAGCTGGATATGAAAGGTATAGTGTTTGTGATGGGTATTCAGGTTATTTCCAGTTAAAGATTGCAGAAGAAGATCAGTGCAAGACGACTTTCATTACACCGTGGGGATGTTTCTGCTACAAAGTTCTTCCTTTTGGATTAATGAATGGACCAGCCTACTACCAAAGAAGGGCAAATTGGGTATTATCTCCTTTTTTGAACAAGTTTGTGAAGGATTTTATTGATGATTTTTGTATATACAGCTCCAGACAAGACCATTGTGATAAGCTGGCTACAGTTTTTCAGCGTTATGATGAGTGTGGTGGTCAATTAAATCCAAAAAAGTGCTTTTTAGCTCAACCGAGGGTGAAGCTTTTGGGCCATATTATATCAGAGAATGGTATTGATCCAGATCCTGATAAAGTCAAGTCTCTTCTTCTTCTTCCTACACCAAAGAATACAAGGCAACTGGCTACTTTTGTGCAAAAGGTGAAGTATATGGCTCGATTCATTTCTCTATCTTCACAGTTGTTATATCCTTTGCAGCAAGCAGCACAGCATGATCCTTTGCATTGGACGGAGGAGTGTGAAGTGGCTTTTCAGAAAGTGAAAGAGGTGTTGGGAGCTATTCCTACAATGCAGGCACCTAATTGGGAACAGGTATTTTATGTCAATCTTTCAGTAGGTGAGGATGCTATTGGAGCTATGCTGTTACAGAAGGGGAAAGAATCACATTATATGCAACCAGTCTACTGTGCTAGCAGAGTAAAACTTGCCAGAGAGAGGTTGCTATCAGAGGTGGAACTTGTTATGGTCAGTGTACTTTATGCATGTAGGCGGTTCCGCCATTACTTATTACCTCGCCCCTTTGTGTTTTTGACGAGCTACACTTTTTTGCCTCAGTTGATAAATGGCACAAATTTATCTAAGGCTATGATGAAGTGGGTGATTGAGTTGCAGGAATTTACTTTCTCATTCCTGGTGGAAGAGAGTACCAGGGCTACCTTAGCGGATCTACTGACATATAAGGAGAGTCCTCTTCTTATAAAGGAGGAAACCATCAAGAAGCCAGTTGAGGATGCGGCTGAGTTGGTGAATGCACACTTATTATATTTTGATGGTTCTTACAGGAAAAGCCATGATGCAGCCTCAGGAGGTTTGGTGCTTTATGATCCACAGGGTTGCCTTGTTTTTAAAAAGGGTGTTAAAGTGGATGCACATAGCAACAATGAAGCGGAGTATCTGACTCTGGAAGTTGGATTGCAAATATGCTTGAAGCATGGTGTACACAGGATTCGCATTCGAGGAGATGCATTGCTGGTGGTAAAACAGGTATTGGGAGTTTGGAAGTCAAAGAATATGCTACTCAAAGAAATGTGTTTCAAGATTAAGGGTCTGCTGAAGGAATTTGAAGCTTGGAGTCTAAAGCATGTGGATCGAGGCCATAATGAGGAGGCTCATGAAGCAGCCCAGGGAATGATTGGTGAAGTATTTGTTCTTAAAGCTCATGCATCATTTTATTGTGGCAGGGAGAACTTACAGGATGTGGAAAAGTTTTTGTTAACCGGGATGATTCCCAATGGTATTGACAGATCAAAAAAATATGGTTTCATCAGGAAAGCTACAAGGTATGTGATGATTGGTGATGCTTTGTATTTGAAGGGAATTGATTTGATAATGCGACGGGTACCTTGGAAGGAAGAAATTTACAAAATTCTCAAGGAAAACCATGAAGGAGCATGCGGTGGACATTTTGCATCAAAGATTACCTTGCATAAGGTATTGCAGGAAGGTTATGTGTGGCCAAGTGTGCATAAAGATGTTAATCATTGGTGCAGGTCATGCAAACAATGCCAAGCTCACAGTAAACGGATATTAAAGCCTGAGATGAGAAAGACAATTCTTGCTTATGATGTTTTTGAAAAATGGGGAATTGATGCTGTGGGACCATTGCCTATTACCAGCCGAGGGAAGTGTTACATCTTAACTGCAGTTGATTACCTTTCTAGATGGGCGGAAGCAAAGGCAGTAAAACAAATTACTGCTAAGGAGGTAGCAAAATTTGTATATCAAGATATCTGCTGTAAATTTGGTGTGCCATTGGAATTGCTTTCTGATCAGGGTCCAGGTTTCAGAGCAGAGCTTATGGATTATTTGTGTACAAAAATGAAGATCAGTCGTCGTCGCAGTTTTACCACACCTTACTATCCACAGTGTAATGGTCTGAATGAACGTTTCAATGGTGAATTGATTAAGATTTTATCTAAAGTGACAGAGCAACAGGGGAAGAATTGGGATCTGGAGTTGCCTGCAGCTTTGTGGGCATACCGAACAGCAATTAAGACTGGTACGGGTTTCACTCCATTTTATCTTGTTTTTGGAAAGGAAGCCTTATTGCCTATTGAGGTGGAGATACCAGCTGTCAGAATGTTGGAAAAGCTTTTGGAAGAGCCTAAAAAAGTCTTTAAAGAGCGGCTGTTATATTTACAAGAAGCACAGCTGAACAGAGATAATGCTTTGAAGCATTATGAAGATATGCAGGCAAGGACACTGGAGAAGTTCAACAAGAAGATTAAAAGCAAAGGAATTATGAAGGATGATCTGGTATTACGTTATAATAGCAGACTGGATAATGCCTTTCATAAAAAGTTTCAAATCAAGTGGGAAGGACCTTTCTTGGTGATGCAAGGATTCACAAATGGCACCTATCAATTGGCAGATTTAGATGGGACTTTACATGCTTCCAGGGTAAATGGATACAGGCTGAAGAAGTATTATGCACGTCTGATGGTAATTGTGCAGGATGCAGTGTCTGAAGATATGATTCCAGATAAAGGGCAGTTTTTAAATATAGATTTAGGTCTGGAAATGCTTTTTGCTGCTGATCATGAATGATTCAGCAGGCTGGGGGTTGGGCAAAGTATGTCAGGTTTTTTTCTGTAAAGCTGTTTTGAGTCCGTGTACATATGGTGTGGATGGTTTGCAATAAATTTTGCCCTGAATGCCCTGGCAAGTGTACAGGCCGAGTGATTTTGTTGAAGGCTGGTTTATGCACGTGTTTCTTCCGGAGAAAATGTTGGAGATTTGGAGTTTTATTGCATCAGTATGGTGTACGGGTGGTTACTAAGCAGAACACCAACTGGGAAATTGACGGATTTAGTATGATGATGATGATGCTGATTATGGGGTTGTGGGCAATTCTCGCATTTGTTTGGAAGCCGTGTGGGCACCGTGTTTTCTAAAAAAAGGAGGGAGAGGGAGAGTTTTTTGGTAATAATTGTGGCCTTTGCTTTGTGGCTTGGAGGCTTTAATAAAAAAATATTAAATATGCAATATGGCCACCTTCTAAAGGGCCACGTGGAAGCCTAGCTTGGTCGCCAGCTCAACGTCTAGAAGGTGATGGAGGTGGCAACCAGCAGCGCTTTGAGAAAGGGGATGCGCGGTCGGTGTTGTTTTGGAAGGGGGCTCTTGAGAGAGTGCTGCAGGCGTGAGAAAGGGGATGCGCAGAGTGTGGTCGCCTTTGCTTAGAAGAAAAAGCTGCAGAAGGTAGAGGCCGCCTGGGAGCCGGGTGCAGTAAAGTGGCTGCTTCGAGAAGGCGGGGTCATCGCCTTGCTGGAACCGGGTCGCCAAAGAGAAGAGCAGAGGTGCTTGCTGAGACGGGGACGTCTGGGCTTAGGCGACTGTGAGCCGCCTTGTTGTGTGAAAAGTGCGTGAGGAGCTGCAAAGGGGAGAGCCGACTGGAGACGCTGAAGGGAGGCGCAAGTGAGGGCCAGTCTGGGAGAGGTAAGCTGCTGTGGGCCGCTAGCTGTGCGAAGGGGTGGCTCTGATCAAAGGAGAGCGAATGAGGCAAGGGCTACAGCTGAAGTGAGAGGCGCCTGGGGTGTGTGGCCGCAGAGGGCTGGAGATGAGCAGCAGCTGAGGTGGTCACCAAAGTAGCCGAAGGTGACAGGCTGTAAAACAGAAGGGAGAGGAGCCGCTTTTGCTGATGTGCGGCCTGGAGTGTAGGTGCAAGAGGAGAACAGCCAACGTGAAAATGGGCTGAGCCCTCCGTGTGAAGAACTAAGGACCTGCACAGCAGACGACTGGGAGCAACGGGCTGGTAAAAAGGAAGCCTGGCTGAGGTTCTAGAGAGAGGCGAGGAAAGTAGGTGGCCGCCTCTGGCACTTGTGAAGAGCCAACGCAGGTAGAGGCTTTGGGGTGATCTGCAGAGGAGGTGGGCCGCACTTGTGAAGAGCCGAGAGCAGCGAAGACAGTTTGTGTGTTCATGATTGCAGGCAATGATAGTTTCAGGGACTGCCGGCTGTGGAAGGCGGCCTTGGTTCGTTGTTTTTTTGAAGCAGAGAAGCTGAACACGCTAGGTGGTGTTTCTTAGCAGATGGTAGTTGGACACAGAGTCGAGAGGCTCGGATTGATGGGAGGTCGCCGATAGCTGAAAGAAGAGAGAGAGAGTAAGGGACTGTGAAGAGCTGGAGGCTCTGGTGTGTGGACAGACGAAGCTCCTGAGAGAGAGAGAGAGAGAGAGAACGAGAGTGTGTGTGAGAGTCCTGTGCATGTGTGCCACAGCGTACTCTTGGATTTCTCCCCGTGTGAAGGTTGTTTCTCTGTATCTGCTCATTGGAATGTAAGCAATAGTTGATGTGCCCTATCTCTTTGCTTCTTTGAGTAGTGTAGCAGTGTGTGGTGTTGTTTTGTATTTTTTCTTGTCTGGTGTGGGTTGAGCGGTGGAGTGCGGATTGTGTTCCAGCCAGAGAAGCTGGTGGTGCCCCTTGTGCCTGTGAGTGTTCTGAAGGTGGTGAGTCGGCGAGCTATAGTGGCCTTCTTGTGTTCTTGAGCTGCCTCACATCTTTCTGGTGCCCCCACTGAGGAGTTGCTCAGGATTTGTGTGACTGAGGAGTGGCTCATTTCAGACATTGTTTGACTGAGGATTTGCTCAGGGATTTCTCTTACGAGGGTGTATGCCCCAGAGTGAGAGATTGAAGGAAGGTGTTTTTAGGTGTTTCCTTGGGATCTGAGGTGAGGTTTGGGGGTTAAGATGATGTCTTATCCAGAGTTTTATGGCAGCCCTAATGAGGATGTGGCAGACTTTTTGGAAAGGATGGAGGTTGCATGCATCAGCAACCATATTAATGAGTCGGTACAGGTGTTGCGGCTTCTGAGCATCTGTTTGAAAGGGGATGCAAGGACCTGGTACAGGTCTTATGAGGAGTCATTGAGGGCTGCTGTTCCACATCTAGATATGACTGAAAATGGATTAAAGACAGCACTTAGCAACAGGTTCAAGAAGATAGAAGACCCCGACAAAGTTTGGCATGAGGTGCAAGCTCTGACACAAGGTGAGTTTGAATCATTAGATGATTATATGAAGAAATTTTCTTTGTTATGGGAAACTCTATGCAGGGCTTTAGGGGAAGACCAGGTGCCGCCTGATATGATGAAAAAGGACAAGTTTGTAGCCGGGCTTAAGAGGAGTATTCGCTGGAAAGTGGAATTGAAGAAGCCCAGGTCTTTTGAGGATGCGGTAGAAATTGCTAAGTCAAAAGATTGGAAGCTGCAACGAATGAATCAGCTGGGGATGATTCCAGTTGTAGCACAGCCGGAGATTTGTAGAGTGGAGGCTACACCCATGAGTACAGTGATCGAGAGGATGAAGCCCACTGAAGTCCAAGCTATGCAGATGATGCCACAAGCTAGTCAGGGAGTACCTATGGTTCCTGTAGGTTCTGATGAGGGATTGCGGCAGGATATGAAACAAATGGTTGATCTTATGAAGAATTTAAGCTTAAATTTAATGGGGAGTGCAGGTGATGGACGTGGTAGAGGCCGTGGCCACAATCATGAGGGGGGAGATGGACAAGCAGGGTATGGACGTGGTCGCGATAGGGGCCGCCGTTTCATCCCTACATGCTGGAACTGTGGTGAGCTTGGTCATCTGAGTACGGATTGTGATAAGCCTCAGCGTATGGGTGCTGATATGTACCCACTACCTTCACAGTTACCTGATAGGTCAAAAGATTATGGTATTGATATCAGGGATCAAGCAGGCCCCAGTGGAATTACAGCTGAGGAGAAGGGGAAGGTAAAAGTTATGAATGTTGTCACACTGGAGAATGTTCAGGTGAGAGAAGAAGGGGATGTGGTGCCTGTTGGCAAGCGCACAACAGATGAAAGAGAAGGAAAAGGGGTGGCTGGACCCAGCCGTAAGAAGGGAAAGCAGCAGGAAGGAGAAGATGTGAAAGCCAAAAGGAAACGGAAGCCTCGTAGAAGGTTCCAGGTGTCAGACTTTCCACTGGGGGATGGGCAAGCCAGCTATGACTTGAAATCTGATTTGGTGAACAGGAAGGCAAACATCACCTTTGGGCAGTTGGTGGAGATGGTGCCAAAATTGAGAAGACAATGGAAGAGACTGGTGAATCCAATGGAAAAGGAGTCAGAGAAGAGATCAGTCAAGGTACTATCTTTAGAGGAGCTTCCAGATATTTGCCCTATTGTGGAGGTGTGGAGTAAAGGCAAGAGCCTTGGTCAGGCCTATATAGATGGAGGAGCTCAAATCTGTGTGATTACCCAGTCATGTGTGGAGCAGTCAGGCTTGAGGGTGTCTGGGGTTTCTGGGTTTCGAATCAGAATGGCTAATCATCAAAAGGTAAAATGTCTTGGTATGATAAAGGAATTGGAAATTGAAGCTTTTAATGTCAAAGCTACTGTTGATTTTCATGTGATGCCTGCGGGTCTGGGTGCTTTTCCAATCATCCTTGGACGACCTTGGTTGCGAGTAGTAGGTGCAGTACAGGATTGGAGGTATGGGACCATTTCTTTGCATAATAAGCAGGGTAATAAAAAATCTTTTGAGATGCATAGTAGGAAATCTTTAAATGATGTGTGGGAGAGGCCACAGGATTCAAGTGAAGAGGAAACTACCACCACTACTTCTGAATCAGAGACGGATTCATCAACCACTGCTTCTAGTGGAGAAGGGGCAGATGTGGCTTTTCTTTTATCAGAGCAACAAAGTAATGAAGAAAAAGATGTGCATGAAGTAGGTGCTGAGGGAGAAGATACTATGGGGTCATATGAAGTAATCGAGGAATTACTGCAGCCAAAGATAGAAGTGAAGAAGAAGCAGGAGCTGATTGAAGGAATGCTGAGTTCGGATCTCTCGAGTGGAGAAAAGGTTAGATATGTTAATATGCTTTCTCATTTTCCAGAATTGTTCATCACTTCTTATAGAGAGATTCGAGGATTTAAAGGGCCAGATCTGAGGATTGAATTGAAGGAGGGTGTAAAAACAGTTAGGCAGAAGCTTCGCAGGATGGGACGAGAACAAATGCAGGCCCTGAGAGAGGAAGTTGATAAGCTGTTGAGTGCAGGCTTCATTACACCAGTGGATACAGCTGAGTGGGTAAGTCCTACGGTGGTGAGTCCAAAGAAAGATGGCAGGTGGCGTATATGTGTGGATTTCAAGCCTTTGAATGCTGCTACGAAGAAGGATTCTTACCCTCTACCCTTTTTGGATGAAATCTTGGATACTGTAGCTGGATATGAAAGGTATAGTGTTTGTGATGGGTATTCAGGTTATTTCCAGTTAAAGATTGCAGAAGAAGATCAGTGCAAGACGACTTTCATTACACCGTGGGGATGTTTCTGCTACAAAGTTCTTCCTTTTGGATTAATGAATGGACCAGCCTACTACCAAAGAAGGGCAAATTGGGTATTATCTCCTTTTTTGAACAAGTTTGTGAAGGATTTTATTGATGATTTTTGTATATACAGCTCCAGACAAGACCATTGTGATAAGCTGGCTACAGTTTTTCAGCGTTATGATGAGTGTGGTGGTCAATTAAATCCAAAAAAGTGCTTTTTAGCTCAACCGAGGGTGAAGCTTTTGGGCCATATTATATCAGAGAATGGTATTGATCCAGATCCTGATAAAGTCAAGTCTCTTCTTCTTCTTCCTACACCAAAGAATACAAGGCAACTGGCTACTTTTGTGCAAAAGGTGAAGTATATGGCTCGATTCATTTCTCTATCTTCACAGTTGTTATATCCTTTGCAGCAAGCAGCACAGCATGATCCTTTGCATTGGACGGAGGAGTGTGAAGTGGCTTTTCAGAAAGTGAAAGAGGTGTTGGGAGCTATTCCTACAATGCAGGCACCTAATTGGGAACAGGTATTTTATGTCAATCTTTCAGTAGGTGAGGATGCTATTGGAGCTATGCTGTTATAGAAGGGGAAAGAATCACATTATATGCAACCAGTCTACTGTGCTAGCAGAGTAAAACTTGCCAGAGAGAGGTTGCTATCAGAGGTGGAACTTGTTATGGTCAGTGTACTTTATGCATGTAGGCGGTTCCGCCATTACTTATTACCTCGCCCCTTTGTGTTTTTGACGAGCTACACTTTTTTGCCTCAGTTGATAAATGGCACAAATTTATCTAAGGCTATGATGAAGTGGGTGATTGAGTTGCAGGAATTTACTTTCTCATTCCTGGTGGAAGAGAGTACCAGGGCTACCTTAGCGGATCTACTGACATATAAGGAGAGTCCTCTTCTTATAAAGGAGGAAACCATCAAGAAGCCAGTTGAGGATGCGGCTGAGTTGGTGAATGCACACTTATTATATTTTGATGGTTCTTACAGGAAAAGCCATGATGCAGCCTCAGGAGGTTTGGTGCTTTATGATCCACAGGGTTGCCTTGTTTTTAAAAAGGGTGTTAAAGTGGATGCACATAGCAACAATGAAGCGGAGTATCTGACTCTGGAAGTTGGATTGCAAATATGCTTGAAGCATGGTGTACACAGGATTCGCATTCGAGGAGATGCATTGCTGGTGGTAAAACAGGTATTGGGAGTTTGGAAGTCAAAGAATATGCTACTCAAAGAAATGTGTTTCAAGATTAAGGGTCTGCTGAAGGAATTTGAAGCTTGGAGTCTAAAGCATGTGGATCGAGGCCATAATGAGGAGGCTCATGAAGCAGCCCAGGGAATGATTGGTGAAGTATTTGTTCTTAAAGCTCATGCATCATTTTATTGTGGCAGGGAGAACTTACAGGATGTGGAAAAGTTTTTGTTAACCGGGATGATTCCCAATGGTATTGACAGATCAAAAAAATATGGTTTCATCAGGAAAGCTACAAGGTATGTGATGATTGGTGATGCTTTGTATTTGAAGGGAATTGATTTGATAATGCGACGGGTACCTTGGAAGGAAGAAATTTACAAAATTCTCAAGGAAAACCATGAAGGAGCATGCGGTGGACATTTTGCATCAAAGATTACCTTGCATAAGGTATTGCAGGAAGGTTATGTGTGGCCAAGTGTGCATAAAGATGTTAATCATTGGTGCAGGTCATGCAAACAATGCCAAGCTCACAGTAAACGGATATTAAAGCCTGAGATGAGAAAGACAATTCTTGCTTATGATGTTTTTGAAAAATGGGGAATTGATGCTGTGGGACCATTGCCTATTACCAGCCGAGGGAAGTGTTACATCTTAACTGCAGTTGATTACCTTTCTAGATGGGCGGAAGCAAAGGCAGTAAAACAAATTACTGCTAAGGAGGTAGCAAAATTTGTATATCAAGATATCTGCTGTAAATTTGGTGTGCCATTGGAATTGCTTTCTGATCAGGGTCCAGGTTTCAGAGCAGAGCTTATGGATTATTTGTGTACAAAAATGAAGATCAGTCGTCGTCGCAGTTTTACCACACCTTACTATCCACAGTGTAATGGTCTGAATGAACGTTTCAATGGTGAATTGATTAAGATTTTATCTAAAGTGACAGAGCAACAGGGGAAGAATTGGGATCTGGAGTTGCCTGCAGCTTTGTGGGCATACCGAACAGCAATTAAGACTGGTACGGGTTTCACTCCATTTTATCTTGTTTTTGGAAAGGAAGCCTTATTGCCTATTGAGGTGGAGATACCAGCTGTCAGAATGTTGGAAAAGCTTTTGGAAGAGCCTAAAAAAGTCTTTAAAGAGCGGCTGTTATATTTACAAGAAGCACAGCTGAACAGAGATAATGCTTTGAAGCATTATGAAGATATGCAGGCAAGGACGCTGGAGAAGTTCAACAAGAAGATTAAAAGCAAAGGAATTATGAAGGATGATCTGGTATTACGTTATAATAGCAGACTGGATAATGCCTTTCATAAAAAGTTTCAAATCAAGTGGGAAGGACCTTTCTTGGTGATGCAAGGATTCACAAATGGCACCTATCAATTGGCAGATTTAGATGGGACTTTACATGCTTCCAGGGTAAATGGATACAGGCTGAAGAAGTATTATGCACGTCTGATGGTAATTGTGCAGGATGCAGTGTCTGAAGATATGATTCCAGATAAAGGGCAGTTTTTAAATATAGATTTAGGTCTGGAAATGCTTTTTGCTGCTGATCATGAATGATTCAGCAGGCTGGGGGTTGGGCAAAGTATGTCAGGTTTTTTTCTGTAAAGCTGTTTTGAGTCCGTGTACATATGGTGTGGATGGTTTGCAATAAATTTTGCCCTGAATGCCCTGGCAAGTGTACAGGCCGAGTGATTTTGTTGAAGGCTGGTTTATGCACGTGTTTCTTCCGGAGAAAATGTTGGAGATTTGGAGTTTTATTGCATCAGTATGGTGTACGGGTGGTTACTAAGCAGAACACCAACTGGGAAATTGACGGATTTAGTATGATGATGATGATGCTGATTATGGGGTTGTGGGCAATTCTCGCATTTGTTTGGAAGCCGTGTGGGCACCGTGTTTTCTAAAAAAAGGAGGGAGAGGGAGAGTTTTTTGGTAATAATTGTGGCCTTTGCTTTGTGGCTTGGAGGCTTTAATAAAAAAATATTAAATATGCAATATGGCCACCTTCTAAAGGGCCACGTGGAAGCCTAGCTTGGTCGCCAGCTCAACGTCTAGAAGGTGATGGAGGTGGCAACCAGCAGCGCTTTGAGAAAGGGGATGCGCGGTCGGTGTTGTTTTGGAAGGGGGCTCTTGAGAGAGTGCTGCAGGCGTGAGAAAGGGGATGCGCAGAGTGTGGTCGCCTTTGCTTAGAAGAAAAAGCTGCAGAAGGTAGAGGCCGCCTGGGAGCCGGGTGCAGTAAAGTGGCTGCTTCGAGAAGGCGGGGTCATCGCCTTGCTGGAACCGGGTCGCCAAAGAGAAGAGCAGAGGTGCTTGCTGAGACGGGGACGTCTGGGCTCAGGCGACTGTGAGCCGCCTTGTTGTGTGAAAAGTGCGTGAGGAGCTGCAAAGGGGAGAGCCGACTGGAGACGCTGAAGGGAGGCGCAAGTGAGGGCCAGTCTGGGAGAGGTAAGCTGCTGTGGGCCGCTAGCTGTGCGAAGGGGTGGCTCTGATCAAAGGAGAGCGAATGAGGCAAGGGCTACAGCTGAAGTGAGAGGCGCCTGGGGTGTGTGGCCGCAGAGGGCTGGAGATGAGCAGCAGCTGAGGTGGTCACCAAAGTAGCCGAAGGTGACAGGCTGTAAAACAGAAGGGAGAGGAGCCGCTTTTGCTGATGTGCGGCCTGGAGTGTAGGTGCAAGAGGAGAACAGCCAACGTGAAAATGGGCTGAGCCCTCCGTGTGAAGAACTAAGGACCTGCACAGCAGACGACTGGGAGCAACGGGCTGGTAAAAAGGAAGCCTGGCTGAGGTTCTAGAGAGAGGCGAGGAAAGTAGGTGGCCGCCTCTGGCACTTGTGAAGAGCCAACGCAGGTAGAGGCTTTGGGGTGATCTGCAGAGGAGGTGGGCCGCACTTGTGAAGAGCCGAGAGCAGCGAAGACAGTTTGTGTGTTCATGATTGCAGGCAATGATAGTTTCAGGGACTGCCGGCTGTGGAAGGCGGCCTTGGTTCGTTGTTTTTTTGAAGCAGAGAAGCTGAACACACTAGGTGGTGTTTCTTAGCAGATGGTAGTTGGACACAGAGTCGAGAGGCTCGGATTGATGGGAGGTCGCCGATAGCTGAAAGAAGAGAGAGAGAGTAAGGGACTGTGAAGAGCTGGAGGCTCTGGTGTGTGGACAGACGAAGCTCCTGAGAGAGAGAGAGAGAGAGAGAACGAGAGTGTGTGTGAGAGTCCTGTGCATGTGTGCCACAGCGTACTCTTGGATTTCTCCCCGTGTGAAGGTTGTTTCTCTGTATCTGCTCATTGGAATGTAAGCAATAGTTGATGTGCCCTATCTCTTTGCTTCTTTGAGTAGTGTAGCAGTGTGTGGTGTTGTTTTGTATTTTTTCTTGTCTGGTGTGGGTTGAGCGGTGGAGTGCGGATTGTGTTCCAGCCAGAGAAGCTGGTGGTGCCCCTTGTGCCTGTGAGTGTTCTGAAGGTGGTGAGTCGGCGAGCTATAGTGGCCTTCTTGTGTTCTTGAGCTGCCTCACACCATCTACATTGAATTTCTTAATAATTCAATTGTTTTTGGCCTAATCCTCTCCAAAGTGAATTGGTGGCCACTCTTGCTTCAAACAAGAGTAGAACCCTCAATCCCTCAAGCCAAAGGAGAGCTTACAAGCTTCATGTAAGCTAACTTTCTTACTTATTTACAAATTTTAAATCTATGGTTTTCTTGATTTTCATGTTTTACAGTTTAGATTTAAATGCTATGCCTTGATGAAAAGGCCACCCCCTTCTCTTCTTTACATTCCAGCCTTTCTTAATCCTAGAAAGATTAACTAAGGGATTAATTAAACTCTTCTTATTGTTTACTCTCTTGAATTTAGAAAATTGTGTAGATTAGAGTTCTATGAATCTAATTTGGGTTAATTTAAGTTAAAAATAGAATGATAAAAATGAGAAATGGTCAGCCATACAAAGGAGGTTATGGTAAAATTTCCAAAATTTTGAGGAAAAGAAAGTTTGTTTTTATGTTATTCCAAAAGAGTAATTCCCACCATTTTTGCATCTAAAAGATATATTCTAATTACTCCATATACATATTCACCTATGAATATGTACGGATATCATTGATATTAATTATTAAATTGATTTCTATGCATAGAAAGATGCATAATGAAATTTTTTTTATTATAAAAGTGTTATTCTCATTAAATTTGATTTTTATGCATAGAAAGATGCATAATGGAATTTTTATTATTATAAAAGTATTATTCTCATTAAATTTGATTTTTATGCATAGAAAGATGCATAATAAAATTTTTTTATTATAAAAGTGTTATTATTATTAAATTTGATTTTTATGCATAGAAATATGTATAATGAAATTTTTTTTATTATAAAAGTGTTATTTTCATTAAATTTGATTTTTATGCATTGAAAGATGCATAAAGAATTTTTTTTAATTATAAAAGTGTTATTCCTATTAAGTTTAATTTCTATGCATAGAAAGATGCATAATGGAAATTTTTTTATTATAAAAGTGTTATTCTCATTAAATTTGTTTTTTATGCATAGAAATATGCATAATGAAAATTTTTTTATTATAAAAGTGTTATTCTCATTAAATTTGATTTTTATGCATAGAAAGATACATAAAGGAAATTTTTTAATTACAAAATTTTATTCTTATTAAAATTGATTTTTATGCATAGAAAGATGCATAAAGAAAATTTTTTAAAATTACAAAAGTGTTATTCTTATTAAAATTGCTTTTTATGCATAAAAAGATGCATAAAAGAAATTCTTTTTATTTTAAAAGTGTTATTCCTATTAAAATTGATTTTATGGATAAAAGGATTTTTTTAATAAAAGTGTTATTCCCATTGAAGTTGATTTTTATGCATAAATAGATGCATAAAGAATTTTTATATGAAAATTAGAATTCTCTTAAATTCTATGAGTAATTGATAAATGAATAATTAAATACTCTAAGAGAGAAATTTCTATCATTTTATATTCACACAGTTTGTAAAAAGAAAATTTAAGAAATCTTTCGAGATCGAAATATTCAAATAAATGATTAATCTATTCCTCATTGGAATTCGTAATTAATTTAGAAATTAGTTACGTGAATATTCAAAGAAAGAAATTCAATAAATTAGTAACTGAATTATCAAACCATTTCGAGAAAGATAGTTCAGGAAAAATCTTATCCGACTCGAACCTTGAATCAAACTATGACCAAGACCAAACTCTTTCATCAGTTTCGAGGAAAGAAGATGTGACCAGTTTAGAAAAATACACTCAAAACTCCCGCCAAATCTAAAACTAAGTTTAAGACCCTTTAAATTGATCTGTGGATCAAGGTTATAGAATTGGAGGAATTCTGGTATGAAATTCTGAATTTCGATCAAGAAGTTTTGGGGATACTGATTCAAGAAATACTCCTTGTATTCAAAAGAAAATCAAACTGAATACTTACATAGAAACCCTGTTTTCTTAAAGGACTGTCTTACGCCAAAATGCTGGAGGGAGCATTTGGTATATGTTTTTCTAAGGGAAGTTTGGTTGCAACAGCTGGTGGGGAGTGCTCAAAGGATGGCTCATGCGGCAAAGCCTGCCCAGGTCTTGACCAGCCTCGGTATGGTTGAAAATTGGTGTGCTTCCGGTATGATGGGCGAGAGCCGACGAAGTGGTCCCTGAGTGAAGTGCCAAGACACCTAAGGAGGATCCTGGGGAGGGTTTTGACCAGGCGATGCACGGGCTCGCAGTGCCTAGGACACCCATGCGTATGTCGTGGAAGATATGTATGATAGACGAAATGATTATTGTAATCTGTTTTACTGGATCTCGTTGTGCTGACCAGTTGGTCTCAATGGAGAGTCCAGAGAGTGATATTGTTTTTTAAGAAACAAGGGACTGGATGGAATTTTTGAGTTATGACATCTGTAACCAATAACCGTTTGTCAATGGATTGTTTTATAAGTTAAAGTTTTAAAGAGGAGTGTGTGTGTATCTGTATTCGAAAGCAAAAGTTAAGAAAGGCATTCAATTATGGGTGGGTGAGTAATTGCATGGTTCTACCAATTCTAGTGGTTGGGTGGTGGCTAACCCATGGGCCGGATAGGCTGGAATCAGTGGAGTTTTAATAATTAAATTAAAATAATAGGAATATGCTTAGAATTCGAGTAGTTAAATAAAAACTTGAAGAATTTCTCAAATGAGTAGATCAACGGCTATGCCTGATTTTGGTTAGGAAAAAAGCGTTGATTTCCTCAAATGATTAGATCAACGGCTGTTCCTGATTTTGGTTTTAGGAAAAAACGTTGATTTCTTCAAATTAAGTTAGTGATAGTTTTCCTTCTATCTAGTTTAATCAGGTGAAGGATAGTTTAGTCTCTTGACCCCATTAGAAAATTCGTTATAAGAAAATAAAAAGGTGGAATCGTCCCCGTTTTTCGGGCAAGGGAAATTTTCCCGGTTTCGATTTTGGAATGGCCACAATATTAGTCTCGTGTCTCCGAACATTCGAGGGCGAGGCCCCGAGTGGGAAACCCTACCCCGCGCAAGAGGAAGCTACTTCCGCTGCTATAGCAACCGGGAATCCGGTACGCAGAGGGAGCAGAGGGGTTCAGAGGTAGCTGAGGTCAACATTTGTAAGAATGAGAAGGTCGGTCCGTGACTGGTGAGAGCATGTGTACATGCCTCGTTGTTTTCTTCTTCCTCTTGCTCTTTTTTTTTAAAAGTGTGTGTAAGGTTATATTTGATGAGAAGTGTGTTAGTGGTGTGAGCAAATAAGAAGATATAAGTTTATATGCGAGAAGGTGCACACCGTGAGAGTGCAGGTTTATGCACTGTGAGATGGTAGGGTATAAAACTCATGAGGTGGGATAAAATCGTGAACTGGTTAAACCCATGGGATAGGTAAAAACCGTGAGATCGTTTAACCCATAAATTAGTTGTTCTGTGAGATTGCAGGGTGTGAAACCCGTAAGATGGGTAAAAATCGTGAGATGGTTTAACCCGTGAATTAGTTATTCCATGAGATTGCAGGGTGCAAAACCTGTGAGATGGGTAAAAACCGTGGGATGGTTTAACCCATGAATTAGTTGTTCCTCCATGAGATTACCCATGAGATGGTTAAAAACCGTAAGATGGTTTAACCCATGAATTAGTTGCTCCATGTGAGACTGCAGGGTATGAAACCCGTGATATGGGTAAAAACCATCAGATGGTTTAACCCGTGAATTAGTTGTTTCGCGAGACTGTAGGGTATGAAACCCGTGAGATGGTTTAACCCATGAATTAGTTGTTCCGTGAGACTACAGGGTATAAAACCCATGAGATGGGTAAAAACCGTGAGATGGTTTAACCCATGAATTAGTTGTTCTGTGAGACTGCAGGGTACGAAACCCATGAGATTGTTAGTGCATGTACCCTATTTTTGTGTATTTTTTGAGAGTTAATTGGTGAGTGTAGGTTTTTGTCGTGTTTAGGGCAAAGGAACAAAACATGCAGATGCAGCAATCATACTTCGTGAAAATGTAGAACCATGAGAGTGCAGGGTTTTGTAAATTTATGAGAATGGAGGTTTATACAGACAAGGGAAGCAAACATACACATGCAATCAATAAAAACTCGTGTACTTGTATGACTTAATCCTATCATGCAATTTTTATTATGTTCAAGAAGGAAAGAAAGGAAAAAATGGGAACACGAAGGCAAAGCCCAAGCTCCTACCTTAACTTGGATATGTCGATTGCTCAGGCAAATGATCAGTTGTTGGAAATCGAGCGCGTGGAGATGCAAGCTTGCGAATATCACATGATGTAGAATGGCGAACGCAGAATGCACAAAAAAGGAAAGAATTTGATTTTATGGCGCGGCTGCCTTAATGGAGTATACCACCTGGCCTCCCATGATTGGTCGAAAGAAAAAGTGACCGTTTCACACCGTGAACCATTTAGAACTGTTTGGACTGTTTCATGGCGTGAATGGTTTTGGAACCAGTTCATGACGTGAATTGTTTTGTATAGAGTGTGTGCAAGGTTGATACCCTACATTCCTTTCATGCTCAAACACTCGATTATGCAATCAAAAGATGGTTGAATGAAGTGAGTGATCATGTTTCATTTTAAACTGTTTTTTACCTTGTATCCACTTTTGAGTAATGGATACCTTTGTACTTCCTTTTTGTTTATTGCCACTATGGAAACCAAGGTGCTACTTTGGCACTTTTGGGCATTTGTTGTTGCAATCGTTTTAATTCCGTGTGAGAGTGCTTGATCTTTCCTTCCATCCAATTGAAGAGTGCTTGATCTTTCCTTCCATCCAACTCCGTGTGAGAGTGCTTGATCTTTCCCTTCCTTCCATGTCCATGTGAGAGTGCTTGATCTTTCCTTCCATCTAGCTGAAGAGTGCCTCTACTGAATCTTGTTGATTGGGATTTGTCTTTGTCTCCATTTATTGCACCTTTTCTTTTTTCTTCTCAATAACATTGCCCAGTTCCTCTATTTGTGGTGGGTGCAATTGGCGGGATTGCTATCTTTAGTTCATCCTATCGAATTGGCTTCTTTCTCCACACCAATGTTTGTGCATTCCTAGCATTTGTTTTAGCCGGGAATTGGCTATGGGTGCTCTAACTATCCCTTTCTTTGTTTCTGAAAAACGATGGACTTTGGGTGGGATTTTGGCACCCATATTGCTGTATTGCCCTGGTAATGGCCTTGTCCTGCTTCCTTCAAATCCATTGCTTATACGAGTGCCTTTGTGGATTGCGGCTTCATTTGGAATACTTCCGGCCATCTCCGTCCTCCCTTGTCTATAATTTGAACTTTTTTCCCTGATTCCTTAATTACTCCCTTCGCATCATTGTATAGCTAGTTTCCGAGTTGATCCTTAAGCACCCACTATTGAGTACCTGGTGACTTTGGCTATTTTTTTGCGTATGGATTGTGGGGTTGATATCTTTTGGTACATCCCCTTATTATCCATAGGCTAATGGTCAAGCAAAGAGTAAAAATAAGATTTTGTGTACACAAAAATATTAGACTGGTGTTTCCATACCATCAATCATAGCTTGCTTCCCCTTGTTTATTGGGCTCCATAAGGGCACGATAATGACATTGTTGCCCTCGTCCAATTGTGCCGTCCTCTTTTTCCATTGGATATTACAATTATTGGCACAAATCCAAGATTGTCCCATGATCATTTCTTCCTCGATAGATCCTGTAGCCATAACAAACACCTTCCCAACCAAGGGATTATTTCTGATGGAAACATTAACACCTAGAGATCCCTCAGCTTTCGTAGTTGACAAGTGCACATTTTGTACTTGTGCATTAGTGGCCTCAAGGTGTGGTTTGTTTAGAGCTACCCATGTCTCATAAGAGATCAGTTGATCCTGTATCTATTAATGCAATGCTCGTCGAGACTTTCACCCTAAGCCGTGTTGGCTCAATGTCCAGTTCACCCTCATCAAGGAGGGTTAGTGAAGCCATGTTCATATGTAATTTTTTTGGAGTATCTATTTGGCTTTGGCCTCTATTGCCTTAGCTTCTTCCTGAGCTTGCTTAATTTTTTCTTTTGCTAGCTCCTTTCATTGTTTTAAAAGATGCTCTTGCACGAGTATCTCTTGGGTCAGTGGTCCATAATATTTTTAAATATTGCTTCCATTGATGTAACCCTCCATTTATATGCCCTCAATTGTTTCAATTATAACCGACCCTTAAGGTGTGATTTTGGATACTCAGAAAGGTCCTAATCCTCTGTACTTGAGTTTCTTTTTTCTGGTGCTTTCCACACCATACTTGAGGACAAGGTCCCCCATACTTGAGGACAAGGTCTCCCATTTCTAGTTCCTTTTGTTTCAAGTTATTGTCAAACCAACGTTTTCTTCGTAATTTTTTGACCATAAGACCATGTGATGCAATTAGTCGGGTTTTTTGCTAAGTTAACTAGCCTTTTGGCTAATGCATTCTCAGTCAATCGTTCTTGCACTATAATTCTCACGCTTGGAACTAGGTACTCTATAGGCATTACCGCTTCAACACCATAAGTGAGACGGAAGGAAGTATATCTTATTGCTACCTTATACAATGTTTAATAGGATCATAAAGATACTATTAGCTTATGTTCCCAATCCGTTCAACTTGACTTCCAGTGGACTACAAGGAATCCAACAAGTAAGTGATCAATCACCTCATCAATGAAGTGTGAACCGCGATCATTGACTAATTCTGATGGGTAGCCGAATCTCGAAATGATTTGTTCATATATAAGAAGTTAGCTGTTGTTCGTGCATCAGCTCACTTAGAGGCTCTGGCCTCTACCTATTTCGTGAAATAGTCTATGGCCACAATCACATATCGAGCTTGTGATAGATGCGCAACTGGACTAATAGGTCCAACAAAATCAATTCCCCATTTCTCAAAAGTTTGTCTTACAAATAATAGGGGTAAGTGGCATCCTGTCCCTTTGTTGCGAAATAGTAAATCTGCTGACACTCTTTGCACCTTTTAACAAACTCCGTGGCATCCTTGAATAACATAGGCCACCATAGTCCTGGTTGAAGCACCTTGTGAGCTATAATTTTCCCAGCAAAATGTCCTCCAACTATCCCTGATGAGTGTGCTTCATCTAATATTGTGATAAATTCGTCTTCTCGCACACATCTTTTTAAGACATTGTCCTTACCTAGCTTGTATAGTTCTCCACCAATTAATTGATAAGGTGCAGCCACCAGTTTAACAAGCCGATGCATTTTATCTTTGTTTAAGGGTTGTTCTTTGCAGGAAACCATAAGCAACATGTTTAGTTTGAACAAACAAGCATCTGGGAGGTTATCATCAACACCAATTATCGGTTCCTCATTTGGAGTTCTCGACATACGATCAGCCAACACATGATGTGTTCCCTTTCTTATCGTGACTGTGAAGTCAAATTCCAATAGTAATAACAACCAGCGTGCGATCCTTCCTGTGGTGCAAGGCTTATTTACCAAGTATAATAAGGCATGATGATCCACAAAGAATATAACCTTGTTGGCCAATAGGTAATGTCGATACTTTTTGATAGCATAAACCATGGCCAACCCCTCATGTTCTGTGGTGGTATATTTCACCTCTGCATCATTTGATTGGTGAGACTAGCGAAGTAGACTGGGTAGTCTAGTTTGAACTCACCAGGCTGTGCCAATACGCATCCAATAGGAAAGTTCGAGGCATCGATGTGCACATGAAATATAAGATCCCAGTTAGGTGGTCTCAGAATTGGTGCACTGGCTAGTGCTTGCTTCAATCTATCATATGCTTCCTAGCATTCTTCAGTCCATTCAAAAACAATGAGTAGCTTATATAATGGTCTAGCAATTTCAGCATTAAATATTATGAAGTGGCAATAATACCCAATGTGGCCTATAAATCTCTCCACACATTTGTAATTAGTGGGTGGGGGCAATTCCAAGATCAACCTGACTTTCCCTTTGTCAGTGGAGATACCGTTCTTAGAGACAATGCGTCCCAATATCACACCGTGTTTGACCCAAAATTGACACTTTAAAGGGTTTAAGGATATACAATATAATCGACATCACTCAAACACTTTTCTCAAGGAAGCCAAATGGTTTGTCCATCGAGAGTGGTGCACAAAGATCATCAATGAATACCTCCAACTACTTTTGCAAGTGGTCTTTGAAGTTTGTGCACATTAATCGTTGGAATGTTGTTGGGGCATTGGTGAGACCGAAAGGCATGATTTTATAAGCAAACATCTCCCACATTGTATTAAAAGTTGCCTTATGCTGGTCTTTGGGTGCTATAGACACCTGATTGTATCCTAAAAATCCATTTAAGAAGCTGCAAGCTTCTTCACCATAGCTACTCTCTCCAAAATGTGTTCCGTATAAGGCAACGGGTAATGGTCCTTCCTAGTAGCTGCATTAACCTTTTTGAGATCAACACAGACCTTAAGTTTTCCATTCTTCTTTGGCACTATTACGATTGGTGAGACAACCAATCCGTATGTTCTATCTCATAGATGAAGTCTGCAACACAATGAGTTTATCAATTTCCTCCTTTATAATTGCTGCATATTAGGATTCATCTGGTATGGTTTTTGCCTGGTTGGTCTTGATTTGTCTATGATTGGGATTGTGTGTTGCACCACTTCAGGTGGTACACCCTTCATCTCTTTGTAGTTCCAAGTGACACAATCCTTAAACTCCTTAAGGAGAGCAACAAGCTCCTTTTCTTCAGCTAGAATCAAGTCTTTAGCAATATAAATAGGTTTGGTTTCCTCCCCTGGCTCTGTAATATCAATTTCCTTGACCTCAGCTGTCGTATGACGTGGATAAACCATCTTCCTTAACCTTTTTTGCCGTTAATCAAACCACTTTTTTTTCGTCAATTATGTATGTCTTGAAATGGTTTGGTCCTAAAAGCAGGTCTGGTTTATCCTCATACTCACTTTTTATTTTAGCCAACACCTTCTTAGCCTCGCGCTTGGCTTTTGCCAAAGCTTTGTTTCATTTTTAGCGCCTAGCTTTCATAAGCTGAGGTGTTTCCAGTTCTCGAAGGGTGACTTCCTCCTTATGTTTCCCTTCAAGGGATATCTTGCTCAATTCCTCACCCCAATTCTTGTCGTGTACCTTAGTAGATTTGAGGTATCTCAGCCACTAGACATCCGTGGGTTTTCTTCGTAATAACAGGGCATTTAGTCAAGCGATATACCGTTTCTGCTTCCACCATCTTCTAAGGCGTTGGGCACTGGTATGGCCTTGTGATCCAATCCCTTCTATGCTTGAAACTTCCTCCTACGATTCCTCTTCAATGGGTTGCCAATCGACCATACAAAAAGAGGCAGTGGGAACAGTCCCAGATTCAACATATTGGGTTTCTCGGGGTTCCATCACATCTATGATGGCTAGCACATGCATCCAGCTTTCACTGAAATCCAGAGGAGGGAGTGATGCATACATTTCTGCTTCCTCTTCCTCTTTTAAAGCTTCCACCGTGGGCTAGCATATTTATACGGATGTGATTTGCTCGGTTGTGACTGAATCATTACCAAACAGTTACCCACCCTTCCATGGGGTGTGCTTTCCATGTTCACATATCTATCATTAGAATTTGTGAGTCCCTTTGAACATACACATGGTCTAATGCCCAATTGTGCACCCATTTGAATTCCCTCATAAAGGGTCTCTCCAAGATTATGTCATATGAGTCTGGTTGGCATAGAAAATCCATTACCACAAATGTATAATGGTAGCAAAATGTAAAGAGTTTAAGTCGCACATTCTCTAAAAGCCCAATGGGTCTTGAAGATGTTCCGTCTGCCATCTTAACGATAAGATCTACTCTTTTTAGATCGGGTTTTTCCCAACATTGTTTTGTGATGATGCTGACTCCCAACCCACCATCTAGGATAGCTAGTGCTTGGGTATCCGTTTATGATGAATTGGGATTGTAGCATTAGTGTCGTCACTTTTGTAATAATGCCCCAATTGATTAACCGATATTTTGATGAATCTAAGTGTTCTTTCCCTTGCGTGTTTTAAGTTTCTATCTTCTTCAGATTCATCTTGAATTGTGACCACGGTGTCACCTTTACCTACTTTTTTTACCCTCCTTCTCCTGCTAGTTCTAGAAGTGGTGGCATTTTTTGGGTTCTTCCCTTTGTCCCCTAGTTGGGCTTGAGCTCGTGTAAGGACATTCAGTGGCGTGATGTTTCCAGGTTGCACACTTATGGTCCGGATAGTGTATCCATTAAAGGAGAAGTCAGAGGTTTTTATATGCTTTAAACACTTCGTATCCATGGCTGAAAATGCATATGGTCCGAATAGTGTATCCATTAAAGTAGAAGTCAGAGGTTTTTATATGCTTTAAACACTTCGTATCCATGGCTGAAAATGCATATGAATGTAAAGTTGGCACCCTTCATTCAGATCGAGGAGGGAGGGAGTATATGTCCAAGGAATTTCATGCATATATGGCTGGAAAAGGCATAAGGCATCGATGTACAATGCCATACACACCTCAGCAAAATGGTGTGGCTAAGAGGAAGAATAAATCTCTCATGGAGATGGCACGATGTATGGTGAAAGCCTAAGATTTACCTCATGGTTTTTGGTTAGAGGCAACTATGTGTGCAAACTATGTGTTGAACAAATGCCCTACCAAGGCCTTGCAGTCTAAAACTCCTTATGAAGCTTGGCATGGTAGGAAGCCTTATGTGGCTCATTTGGTTGGCATGGTAGGAAGCCTTATGTGGCTCATTTGCGTGTTTTTGGTTGTCTTGCTTATGCTCTTGTGCTTGAGCAACAACACAGTAAGCTTGATGATAAGGCAATTAAATGCATATTTATGGGATACAATTCATTCAACCCATGCTTTCATGCAAAAAACAGCAAAATGTATGCTCACATGACATGTTTGATTCGCTCGTACCTTTGTTTAATGGAGGGCAGTCATATGTAGAGCAATTGAATGCTCAACCAAGTGCTGAAATTCAGCCTTTGCAAGTATAAAATCAGCCTTTTGAGATGAGGCAATTTTTGAGGATGTAGTGGATGAGGAGAGAGAAACCATAGAAGAATCTAGGCGTATGCCAAAATGGCTTGTGCAGACATTGAGGAATAGCAAGTTGGCAGCTCCTTTACCTAGCAGAACTCGTGTAGGTTCTCATCATGCAGATTATTCTCGTGTGTATCATGTTCTCATTTCTACTTTATGTAATGAGGAGGAACCTATTTCCTTTGAGGAAGCACAAGATGATGATCATTGGATGCATGCTATGCAAGATGAGTTTAACTCTATACTCAAGAATGACACCTGGTATTTGACAGATCTACCTCATGGCAAGAAGGCCATTGGTACTAAGTGGGTTTACAAGTTAAAACGCAAAACAAATGGTAGCATTGATCGCTACAAGGCCAGACTTGTTGAAAAGGGGTATGCCCAGCAAAAGGGCATTGATTATGATGAGACCTTTGCACCCACATCTCGTATGACTATACTACCAGTAGGTGTCTCATTGCTTTGGCAGCATATCATGGGTGGAATGTACATCAGTTGGACATTAAGACTACATTCTTGAATGGTGATTTACATGAGGAGGTGTATGTATCACAGCCTCCTGGTTTTGTTGAAAGGAGAAGAGTCTAAAGTATGCAGGTTGAAAAAGGCTCTTTATGGCCTTAAGCAGCAGGCTCCTAGAGCATGGTATGAGAAGATTCATACATACTTGGTTGCAAATGATTTTTACAACAGTCCAACAAAGAGTATCCTCTATGTGAAGAGGAGTAAGGACACATTTTTGGTCATCGTTCTATACCTTGATGACATGCTGCTCACGGGACACAATATAGATCAGATTTCAGCCTTTAAGGCTGATTTGCAGTCATCGTTTGAGATGTCAGATTTGGGGCTGTTGCATTACTATTTTGGGATTCAATTTATGCAGCGTAATGATGGCATTGTTGTGCTGCAGTCTAAATATATACAGAAGTTATTGAAGAGGTTTATTTAATCTTGAAGATTGTAAACCTGCGGCTACACCTATAGAGATAAGTACTCAATTTAGTCTTCAAGATGCAGGAGACTCTTTTGACGTTAGTTTGTAACAACAGGCTATTGGATCCCTGCTTTATGTATGCAACACGAGGCCAGATATACAGTATGCAGTCTCACAGTTGAGCAGGTTTATGCAGTACCCAGGTATGAAGCATTGGCAGGCTGTTAAAGCGGGTTTTCCACTATTTACAGGACACTCAGTATTTTGGATTGTTTTATCCAAAGGGGGTAAGTCACAGCTACATGCTTTTAGTGATTCAGATTGGGCTGGATGTTATGACACACGAGTGTCCACTAGTGGGTTTTGTTTTCGCCTTGGTGATTCATGTATATCATGGCTCATCAAGACACAGCCTACAATGGCCAACTGTGAAGTTGAGTACATGGTAGCTTTTACAGCTACAGTAGTTGAGTGTGTGTGGCTCATACGTCTTATGGTTGATTTGGGTGTTGGACAATCGTCTAGCACTACGATTTTCACTGACATCTAGAGCACATTAGCAATTGCAAGGAACCCAATGTTTCATGCTCACGCTAAGCACATTGAGGTGCATTACCACTATGTCAGGGAAAGACTCTCTGTAAACAGAGATCAGCTTGGTCTGTGTCTACACATGACAACATGGTAGATTTATTCACGAAGGCTCTTCCTCGTGAAAAGTTTAAAATTTTTCGTAAAGCTTTGGGCTTACTGCCTTTTCAAGATTGATTGGCCATACCCTATACATGTTCACATCATCACTCCAGGGGGGATTTGTAGCATTATATGGTAGTGATGTGTGTGAACACACTTAGGACCGCTGGGCACTTTTTTCCTCACTAGGAGGTTTTTTTTTCCCCATGCATATCTACACCCTCTTATCTACTCATTTGGAGTGTGTACTTATCTTTTGTATCTGGCACACATTTTTCCATTTCTAATCTAGTGAGTTCGTGTGCTCTCAAGCTTGTCTATCTTGTGTGTGTGCATTGTTGCAACCCTAACCCTAATGCCAACACTCCCATAGTTTACATCTTGAATTCAAGTGATTTAGCTGGAACACATAGTCTCGCATAGACTCAATTTCTTTTTGTTTGATGTTATGCAGTTGTCCCACATGACTCCATCTGTCGCCACTTTGGACAAAGCTTGGCACAAACACATTCTTGAGTAGAGTGAGATTGATCTTATCTTCTAGCTCGAGGGTTCGAAACCATTGATGAGCTTTTCCTTCTAGGGTCAATGAGAAGGCATGAATCATGGTTACATCACTTATTGGCCCGCAGGTTTCGCATGTGGACTCAAAGATCTCTATATGTTGGATCGGGTCCCCATCCCTTGAGAACTTTTGTATGAGCTTTGAAATGATGTGTGGCTTCATTTGGGATGGCTTAGATTCTAGAGCATTGCCTAGTTCCTTGACCATTCCTTGGCCCATTTCTACAGCCATATTCAACAAATCTTTCCTTGTGGCCACATTAAGATCTACATTTGGATCCACCCTTGGTCTTTGAGGAGCTACTCCCCTCCTACCTAGACCTTATCTCCTCTTCCAACATTGGCTCTTCTAGGCATTTTTGGTCTATAGGTCCATCCGGCCACTTCATTCTAGACTCGCTCATCATTAGCAACCTCCGTACGCCTTTATAGAATCAAGAGCTCCATGTCCTGTAAGAACGTGGGATGATTGATCATTTGCTCGATGTCCTTCTTGGTGTACATGCGGTCCTATACTTCATCAATTTCCCTCGGTAGGTTATCCCCTTCATCCTGGGTCACAAACCCTTTCTCCACTCTTGCCTCTTCATTAATGGGCTCTAAATTTGGAATGTCTCCCTCAGTCCTACCCATAACTTTTCCTAGTTCTTTGCCACATAATTGAAATAGATTCACATTTTCTATTTCCTTTTGTTTAGCCCTAGCCCTTCGAGTATCAAGCTCTTGTTTCTTTAAGCTCAATTCTCGTAGTTACCGTTCTACTTCAATCCTTTTCAAATCTAATTCCACTTCCTCTGAGGTTGGGAAGAATACTTGACATGTCATGTGGCTGCACTTTCCAAGTCTCTTTTCATTATGGGGGTGCCAGTGTTAGACAGCCTAGAACTTGAAGGTTGGGTTGGTAATTCTTGCCTTGGACCTAGTCCAGCGCTAGTTGATGGACCCGTGCTCGTAGATTGCGCGTCCTCATTACTGGTTTGGAGACCGAAAAATCACCGGGCTATATCAATGATACCATTAGATCTTGTAGGGGAGGGTGGTTTCTCCTCTTCCCCAAACCTAGAGAATCGTAGCCCTTCTTCCATGGATTCTTCTTCACTACTTGTCTTGATGGTGGTTAGATTCCTTAAGACACTCAATTGAGTGCTCAATGAGTGGCCTGAAGCAACACTCTTTTAATAGGAAGATCCTACGTGATTTCATACACTGTCGTCGGGAGTAAGGTCATCTCCGATGAGCTTTCTAGACCTCAAGTGCATGTGAATGTGATTTGATAAGCTAATTTACTATCCCAATTGAATTTTGGTAAGATACCGTCAATTTGATTTTCTTTGTTTTCCGTGGCCATGAAACTACAAATAATAGTTCACGTCGTGAGATGTTAGGGAATCATTCATGTCTTGAGATCCAAATCGTTCACGTCGTGAAATGGTAAGTAGTTCATGTCGTGAACTAATTTTTGTACTTTCACATGCTCCAATAATTACTTCAGACTCACAAATCAGCGTTACCTTGTTCTAATTTTATTGGTCTCAATGTGCTCAATTAAGGCACTTCCCTAACCTTAATCAGACAATACTAGGTTCGTGAACTAGATTTGGTTACGTCGTGAAACTGCAAAAATAGTTCACGTCGTGAAATGGTAAACCGTTCACGCTGTGAAAAGCTACGCTGTTTACGTCGTGAGATGTAATTGGTTCACACTGTGAGATGTCCAAGAGCCATTCACGTCATGAGATCTAGATCGTTCACGTTGTGAACTATATAGTGTTTCACGTTGTGAACTAAGCATTCTCTGCAGGTTCTATGTTATATGCACATTATGTGTGCATATACTAGGAGGCTAACCCACATTAGGCTTATGAGCATGGGAGCATGGAAACAAGCTCTAGTGGAGCATGGGTTAGGACTAACCTTAAGGGTTAAGGTTAGGGTGAGGCATCCAAGGATCACACATGGGAAATGGAGAGTCAAGAGTCACTTGAGGGTCCTCCTATATAATAGGGGCATGGGGCACACTCAAAGGAGGCTAAGGCTATGTTATCTTGAGGCTAGGTTATGATATGATGTTCTCTTGTATAGAGGATTATATCTACTCACCTACCATTTCACACTATAGCTACATGCATGTGGATTGGAGTTATACCTCTTGATGGTATGGGACATCAAGGTAAAGGTATGATGTACTTCATTATAATTCATGTGTGCATCCCTTGGGCTCGGGGATGGTCGGGTGGATGAGTTTATGCCTGATTTATGCATGTTTATGCATAACAATTATCTAGACAGATCTTAGGGTTTTAATAGTGGTATCAGAGTAATCTCTAGTTAATTGTTATTATTTTTTCTTTCTTATTGCAATTTTTGATATTTTTAAGTAAATTTTAATATCTACTAAATAAAAATATTATTTTGTTGATTTGTGTTTATGATTATCACGTGGATCATTGATATGGGGAGATAGGTTTTATATATATAGAGACAGGTTTTAGTATGTGAAAGTCTGGGATAAGGCCATCTTATTCCTTTTATATAGGATTTTATTCATATTTCCTAGACGATATACTAGGGAGTTTCAAATTAATAAGTTATGTATGGGTGGTATCATGGTGGTATGGGACGCTAGCGATTCCTCGCATATATTATCTTATGGGATAATTTGGGCTCAAGATTATTGCTTTGCATACATCACTTGGCATGTTGACCTCAACATTCAAAGACAATCTCATTTTTTGACTTCACTTGAAGTTGTAGTGTAGGCATTCTTTAGATAAACTTATTTTATCTATAGCCTATATGTTTTGATGAGTGTAACCTTGTCGGCATATTCATTTGTTGAAATCTCTTTCTTTAGAGTTCAACGAGTTTATCTTGTTGTGTTTGGATAAGGAAATTTGGATTCTTCCTTTGTTGGCATTTCTTTCTCTAGTTATATACTTTAGGTTGATTTATACAATCAACCTGATGGTTTACGGATGGGCATATGTGACTCATCGAGACATTGATGACTCTTTATATTGATATGGGTAACTGATGGTTTACGGATGGACATATGTGACTCATCGAGACGTTGATGACTCTTTATGTTGATATGGGTAACTCGAGACGTCGATAATTCCATGAGCAGATGTGGGGTACATCGGGCCGCCGATGGATACCTGGTTCCTGCTGTTATAATGCCATGTTTTTCTACTTTATTCCGAATGATTTACAACGAGGAAACTACTTTGAGTATGAATTCCTCTGATCATCCGCGCAGCCTAATGGGCAAACAGAGTGTATGAATCAAATTATAGAGGATATGCTCCATGCATATGTCTCTGGAAAAGCATCAAATTGGATAAATTATCTTCCATTGATGGAATTTGCCTATAACAGTTCTAAACATATGGCTATTGGTTTTAGTCCGTTCATGCTTATGTATGGGTATCAACCCAGAACACTTATTGATGTCAGTCTTAAAGGACATTGAGCTTGATACATCAAGGAATTTCTTACGTGATATGTAGGAAATGCTGACTGAAGCTCAGGATTCTATCAGGAGTGCTCAGGATAGAGCACTCCTGATAGGAAATGCTGACTGAAGCTCAGGATTCTATCAGGAGTGCTCAGGATAGAGCACGATTTTATACTGATAGGGGACACTCATCTCGGTTTTTTGAACCAGGAGCGTTGGTTTATTTTAAAGTTTCTAAAGATTCTTAGACTTTGTCAATAAGAAAATGCTCTAATTTATCTCCTAGATATTGTGGTCCATTTCAATTTATACATCGGATTGGCACGGTTGCGTATAAACTTAAACTACCTTCACATGTTAGAGTTCATCCAGTCTTTTATATCAATAGATTGAAAGGGAAACTGGGAGGTGAGGATAACACAGTTACTCCTCAAGAACTCGTTGAAGTCGAAGAATTATCCTATGTTCCACATGAACCTGATAAGGTACTTGAATTCAGGGAAAGGAAACTTTGTAGTTGACTAATCCTTGAGGTTAAAATTAGGTGGAAAGATAGGGAAATAGAGGATTTGACTTGGGAGTCAGTTGAGATTGTTCAGCACAGTTCTCTTTCTTTTCATTGCAAGATAGGGAAATAGAGGATTTGACTTGGGAGTCAGTTGAGATTGTTCAGCGCAGTTCTCTTTCTTTTCATTACAAGAGTGCAATGTTTTCAAAGAGGGGAAGTATAATATATGCACATTATGTGTGCATATACTAGGAGACTAACCCACATTAGGCTTGTGAGCATGGGAGCATGGGAACAAGCTCTAGTGGAGCATGGGTTAGGACTAACCTTAAGGGTTAAGGTTAGGGTCAAGCATCCAAGGGTCACACATGGGAAATGGAGAGTCAAGAGTCACTTGAGGACCCTCCTATATAATAGGGGCATGGGGCACACTCAAGGGAGGCTAAGGCTATGTTATCTTCAGGCTAGGTTATGATACGATGTTCTCTTATATAGAGAATTATATCTACTCACCTACCATTTCACACTATAGCTACATGCATGTGGATTGGAGTTGTACCTCTTGATGGTATGTGACATCAAGGTAAAGGTATGATGTACTTCATTATAATTCATGTGTGCATCCCTTGGGCTCAGGGGTGGTCGGATGGATGAGTTTATGCCTGATTTATGCATGTTTATGCATAACAATTATCTAGAGAGATCTTAGGGTTTTAACATTCAGAGATTACAATTTTGTCGGACCCGTGGTGTCAGAGATGTCAGAATAAGACAACTTGTATTTAGCAAGGTAATCTCGTGATTTGCGACACTGATTGTGAGAGCGGTTCACGCTGTGAGATAGTAGAAAGTAGTTCACGTTGTGAACTGTTTTCTTGCACTTTTATGTGTGAAGTTCTCGTGTTGACAAAGAGGAGTTTGGGTGCAAATTATCTATCCAGATACTCCAAAATGATTATGCTAGACATAAGGAATGTAATGCGAGTTCAAAACAAAACCAATGGCTTCTTATTTTTGTAATTTTTGTGGATTTTTTCAAAGAAACAAAAACAAGAACATCAAAATTGAAAGGAAAAAAGAGTGGAGCTTTCCTTTAAGGTCACTCTAGTACACACCCACACAACAAAAATGACCAATTTCTCACAAACCTTCACTTCCACTCAAACCTTATCCATTCATTCCATACACAATGCACTACCAGAATGCAAAGGCAATGATGAAACTTGTGTAATGAGAGCTGAAACTCAAAGCGGATGGAAGAAACAAAAGGATTTCCCCGACAGCGGCACCAAAAATGTTATGGGCTACCACACCTCCAAGAAGGAACTTACCAATGCTTCGAGCTTATGTCCCTTGACGTCTCCAATCCTCCAAGCTTCACCTTCATGCTGTCACCGTAGAGTCGCTCACACCACCACACAAGGCAATCACTCTCTCTCACTTCTCCACACAAGCATACAAGCATGCAAGTATAGAAGAGAAGGCACGTGCTAGAGTACTCTCTCTCTTAAGTCAAAAGAAAGAACTCTCATAGCACAAAGGGGGATTGTGTCAATTCATTATGGAAAAATACCATATATATAATTGGCCCTTATTCATACTTGGGCGCCCAAAACTTAATAACTAAGGGCTTGGGTAGTCAATATCTCATAATGTTAAAACTTTTGTAGTGCCTTTGCATGACACTTAGTAATGTCCTCAATTGGAGGAGCATAATTGTTAATCCTAATTGGGATTAACAGGTGTATGCTCATGTTCACCTACATGGACCACTCCAGCCAGCAGCCCATGACGTCCTTACATTTTCCGGGAAGCCTCTACGAGAATCTGCATCTTGTGTATATGAGACTTCTTTTTGGGTTGGCGTTTTTGTGCAACAACTAGTACACCTCAACCATACATTATGCAACGGCTTCTTTTCGGGTTGGGATTTTTGTGCAACAACTAGTACACCTCAACTTTATGTTATGCAATGACTGCAACAACTAAGCATATCGCTTCTGCCACCTGCAAGTGGCACTAATGATAGTTAAAGCTGCGACATAGCAGGAGAATGCCACACAGATACTTGGGTTGGGAGCCACGTTTAAATGCGGAGCACAAAATGATCGACCGGCCTTCAGCTTTGGTGATCATGTGAGGGTGCTATGGAGGTGTTCTTATGCCATGTGTGTATGCTTATGTCCGGCCTAGACAGCATTTTCCTTTGGGAAATGTCCGCATGGTGGGAAACAAACAATACAATTTCCCAAGAGCGACGTCACACGCATCGGCACAGAAAAGCCACCGCTTGTAAGGCAGTGTTTGTTTTTAGGGCTTCTTGGCCCCCTCCCTAGCAAATCGTGTTTCTACCCTCCTGCGGCGAGCATTTTGCAGTTTCTTTGCCGACACGTTCGCAAGCTCCCACTTTCTTTCTGTTTTCCGTCGCCCACGTTCTTTTTCTCTCTGTTTTCTGCGTTGCCCATCTTCTTTTTTCTCTGTGTTTTGTTGGTTTTGTGTTACAGGATTCGAAGCATGGCAGGGTTCGAAGACTTTCGTGTGTTTGTGGGCGGCCTTTCATGGGATACTACAGACAAAAGCTTGGAGCATGCTTTTCGACGGTTTGGCAAGGTCGTGGAAGCCAAGGTGAAGTTCTTAAGACCCATATTGTGCAGTGGTTCACTGTGTTGCTGCTATACAGTTCGTCCAGCGCTCCTCTGCTCTCTCCTTAGACCCATGTTTTTACAGATGGGTTTGTCGGATATGTATAAACCCTAAAGACCCACGTGTATACGGCTTGTCCAGTGGTATTTTTCTAGTGCCCTCTGTACTAACTTAGTACGTGATTTTTATATTTTGGTTTGGAATCAGGTGATGCTTGATAGAGGCACTGGGCGCCCTCGGGGCTTTGGCTTTGTCACCTTTACTGATGACCAGTGTGTGGAGGATGCTATCACCGAGATGCACAATGGGGAGCTTGATGGTAGAATCGTATCTGTGAACAAAGCTCAACCTCAAAGGTTTGGTGGGGAAGATTACATGTATGGGGGTGGAGGATACAGTAATGGTGGGGGCAGAAGTGGGTACTCACGAGGTGGGGGAGGTGGTGGCGGAGGCGGTGGTGGTGATGAGTGCTTCAAATGTGGAAAATCAGGTCACTGGGCCAGGGAATGTACTTTTGGTGGCGGCAGTGGCGGCCGTTTCCCTCCTAGGTATGGTGGCAGTGGTGGTGCCCGAAGTGACCGCTACGGGGGCGGGGGTGGACCGGGATATGGTGGCCGCTATGGTGAAAAGGAACAAGGTGGTGATCGCTATGGTGGTCGTGGCCGTGGTCGTGATCGATATGGTTCAGATCGCTATGATGATGGTTATGGTGGTGATGGATACGAGCGAGGCAGTGGGCGAGCAAGTGCAAGGTATGGTAGTGGTGGGCCAGCGCGATATGAAGGAAATTACAGAGATCGATCTGGGCCATACGATCGACCGAGTGGTCGGTCTTATGATGATCACTATTGACAAAAAAAAGTGGTTGCATATCTTATGCTACAAGCTAGTTTGCAGATCACCTCTTTGGTCAACCCGCTTTGTTTTATTGGTAGTGACAGTATGATAATGTCTGAAATCAGTAGCCAAAATTTGAAAGTTGTCCCTCTGGTCTACTCTGGTAGCAGTGGTAAAACTTGAAACTTGCACTGTTGTAAGGTCAGCTTTCAGCCGAACTCTTTGATCTTCTAACATGACTGAAGCAGTTTTATCTTGGGAGATGCATCTTTCTGGGCAACGCTGTGGCATGTCTACATTTTTAAAGTTCCACATTCTGTGCAACAGTATGGTTTTGGAGCAGCAGCAAGTTAATAGAGGTTGATTTGTTCTTGATTTGGGCTGCTCATATGTGGACAATGATTAGGCTTGAATTTTGTCTGCTGATACTGCTCGTGGTATGAGGAGTGACCTGTGGGAATCCGGTTGTTACTACGAAAGTTTTTACATGTCACTCTGAGCAACTAACTTGTTTATTTGTGGTTTGTATGAGGCTATATTTGTTGGGCATTGTGGATGCGGGTGGCAGCCTTGGGCCTTAAGTGTTGGCACTGCATTGAGTAATTGTGGGGCTAAGCTGCCTCTGGTTGACAAAAGAGCCAGCACATTTTATTGGGAGATCAGATTTATGGTACAGTGCTTGAAAGTTTCCCCCGTAGAAGGACCGCTACATGGTCGTGTATGGTTGCTGGCATGTCAGAGTGAACTGTGACATGCCAGCTGGGAATGCTGGTGTTGGGTTTTTGATCATTCTGAGGGGTCTGTGGTGTGTCCATGACATTTAAGCGACCTGCCCAGCTTTTCTCTCTAGCTGCATTCTCTGTTTCAAGTGGGTCAATTTTTGACCTTTGCAAGTGGACTTATGCTTGGACAAAGCCTGTTAGGTGTGACTTTGCTAATTATGGCCCAAGATTTAAACGTGACTTTGGTTGAAAGTGCAGCCCTAGAGTGGTGCCTGGTGTAACATTCAGAAGGTGCACAAGAAGTGAGCTACCATGGTGCTTAAGGGTGAGACACTTGTTTATACTAAAGAGCTGCCAGTCTGCTTGGCACACGGCTGCTTGACAGTGTGAACTACACCCTGGCTTCATATCATGAATGAATCCTCTTAACAAGTATTCAGTAATATCCATGTTGGACTCGAGGTTTCTTATGATCCCATGTGTTGAGATTTGAGTTTACTGAACTTGTTAATGAGTCACTCAGTCAGTCTGTGGCCCCTTTCTAATCGGTTCAAGATATATGTGCTTCATGGACTATGTTCCTCACTTTCTAAACACAAGTTCAAAGTCCTATGGATGGTACTAATTGCAGCATATGCCGAACATGGGTGTTTTGAGGAGAAATATATACTGAGATTGATATCATGCAGCATGATGGTAGGGTGCAGACTTCTACGCATGGCCAAATCTAAGGGTGATAGAAGGTACAGGCACGTGAGCTGGGGTAATTGTAGGACTGGTTTTTTTTTTGGGCAATTAATCAATTTTAAAAGTTGGAAGGACGTGTCATTCATTCAATGCTGCATGGCTTACTATTGCCTACATGAGAAGGGATGGAGGAAGGCTGGTTGAAGCGCATTGTGTTGGAGCGGTTAGCTGTCAGGTATTGGTGTGTCTAGTTGCAGCTCTAGTGGGTCAACTACCAGTGAGGCATATATATTTCAGTGATAAGACAGAACTAAGCTGAAATTTTGTCCTTGTGTTGTTGACTGTAATATGGTTGTCTGGTTTGTGGACGTGATTGGCATGCCAGCAGGCAATGGCCTGTGCTATGTTTTATGATCATTTTCAAAGGTCTTACTTTTCTAGCTACATACTCAACTCTGGCCTGACCTATCTATCGTTGACTGGGTCATATACCGTGGTTTGTGTGGATTTGCTGAATATGGCAGTTGACTCACTATGCCTTTTATTACGTTAAGTGTGTCTCTTGTTGAAATTGCAGCCTGACTGATATCTGGAAGTGGAACTGGGTGAGGGGAGCACCATACATCTAGAAGTTGCATGGTGATGGTGCTTAAGCTTGGGATGCAGTGTGGATTTTTTGAAATAGCAATTTTTTGAATAGTTCATTGTTGATAGATCTCTGCTGGTCTACTCAGCACACCACTACTTACCATGTGAAGCACCTTGTCTGGCACTGAAGGAAGTTATTTGTGATCTCTTGATAATTTTCATGAGGTTACCTGCCCAAATCGTATAAACAGTTGTATCTTCCACAGTTGCCACCCACATCGGGTATGTTTCAGGTCTATGTTTTTTGCTAGCAAATGTGTCGTAGAAGAGATGCAAGCATGCAGTCTGTAATATGCTTGCTTATTCAACAGAACTTGAGTGAATGCTAAAGTGGTCACTTTTGCATGGTAATAAGGTTCAGGCACATGCATGTTGTGAGAATTCAAAGGGTTGACCTTGCAGCAGTACCCTGGTGTGTGTGATTTTTCAAATCAGAAAGAGTTCAGGTTTGCTTCCCTCACACACGAAGGCCTGTCTAGTTCCATCTGGGATGGTTTATTGTCTCTAGAGAAGTGTTGCCTTGACCTTGTTAAGTCTTACCCAGCATTGCTTCCATATAGAGGCATCATCTTGGTCCAGCTTGCTGTGTGATCTACGAAACACTTCCAACTAAGCTCCCTATGTTAATTGCAAACTAGACCCCAATTAACAAGTCACTTGCTGCCTAAGAGGTGATAGTCCAAGTGGTAAAGTGTTTGCCTAGGACCGAAAGGTCTTGGGTTCAAACCCTGCTTGGACCCCTCGGCGGCACCTCTCATCCGTGCTCTCCATAAGCTTCCCTTTTTGCGTCGATCGTGTTCTGGCCGCCTTTCCCAGGAGGACTCCAGTGTAGCCCCTCCGCTCTCTGTGGTCGAGTGTGCTCGTCGCCCTCTTCAGAGGGCCGCGTAGATGATCTGGTAGCTCACGACACCAGCATGGCTAGGACGTTGAGCGAGTTGTCATGTTAACTATTAGTAGGATCTCTCTCTCAGGGAAAAAAAAAAAAAACAAGTCACTTGCCATGTGCTGTCTAGCAAAACTAGTGGCCGTGATGGTTTTAATTTGAAACTTTCCATTTCCATCCTACACGGGGCACACCATCTTTCCCCTCTTACAATGAGGGACAAATACTTTTCAGTGATAATTTATTTGCCAGAGGACATGCCATACAGGTGAACTTGTGAAGTGGCCTATAGAGCCCTTGGAGATTAGATATTGGGAAAATTCTCCAATGGGAACTTGTGAAGCGGCCTATAGAGCCTTTGGAGATTAGATATTGGGAAAATTCTCCAAAAGGAATTTCCTTCACTATAGGCACTGGGCAGTCTCAAGTATTGGGCTTAATTTAGCCCCCGGTCTAAGGTAGCCAAGTCCTCAAGTGCACCTTGGTGTTGGCTGCAGCATTGCTTCCATGTGTGCACTTGAGCACCTCCTCAAAGCAGAAGTTTATGGAAGTCGCCAAAGTAGCTCTCTATGTAGCCCAGCACAGTTCACCCCCACCTGTAGTCTTGGACTACAGCAATGGTTCCATGTGTCTGCTTGAGCGTCTTCATGTTCATTTGCCACCACATGAATGCAGGAGTTAATGGAGAATTTACAGAAGCATTTTATGTGGCCCAGCTCAATGATTCATGCCCACATGGTAGCCTGCAGCGTGGCCCTAGTGCCACAATTTGTTAAGAATGTGGAACAAGGACAGTATGGCTCACATGTAAGTGGTGTTGCAGATCTAGCACAATGCTGAGGAAGCATTCTTTTATGGGCGTTTTGGAGTCCTTTGACCTTTTGTCAAAGGGTGGTTATCTAGTACAAATAATCATCACTCTAGTCTCTAGTCTCTAGAGCCTAGAGTCTATTCTCTTAGCTCTACTATCTAGTCTCTACCTCAAGCATGGGCGTGTGGATAATATCACACCCCAAATCTTGAAAATGCAACGTGTATCCTCGGTTCATCTAGCCTTCGAAATGTGCAAGGCTATGATGCTAGCAATGATCTCCCATAATCACCAAGCTCCAACATTGCTTAAAGGACGACTGTGTGCTTAAAGATCGGCTGGTTGCACCCTTGTGTAAACTAAACATAAATGATTGAGCCCCAGTAGATAGGAGAATATTGCTTTAGGCTAGAGAAAGTTGCAAATGACAGTTGGGCACATCAAAGCAAGAGTCACACAAGAATGGTGATTGTCATATTGGTTGTATCGTAGTGATAATGGCATATACTTATCATATATCACACAAATAACTATCTGGGTAGGGCAATTCCTCTTCGGAAACCCGTCGGGTATGCAGAGTTTTTAGTGGGTGAGCTTAACGGCAAGTCTCACAGTACCTAGGTTCCCTCGGGAGTTCTTGGTCGTTGTCGTGCCCAATCTTTGGGTCTTCTAGGGTCATGCCCTAAGGAAGTAGCGAAACCGTCCTCACGACTGAGGCAACGAAGCTAATGACAAAAGTGTTTCTTTGTTCGAGTCTCCGAAACGAATGTGTTCGTCTTTGACCTCGGCTCAAAAAACAAAAAAACAAATAACTATCAAAACCTTGAAGAGAAGAATACACTATGAATAGTGGATGAGTTAACTCTAGTGCAAGTAGGTGCCATATCAACCGAAGTCTGGAAAAACAGAAAGGCAAGTAAATAGATAGTTTTTTTCTGATGGAAGAGTTAAAATTCAAGAATATAGCTTTTTGTGATGGAAGAGTTATGATTCAAGAATATAGCTTTTTGTGATGAAAGAGCTATGATTCAAAAATATAGCAAGCCTAAACCACAACCAAATTCTAATGATGTCTTTGCCAAGTGTGACATTCCACCGGATGTTTCTTTGTAGGAAAGATAGCTTTTCGTGATGGAAGAGTTACGGCTCAAGAATTTAGCCGTCCAGATGTCTTTGGCAAGTGCGACATTCTGCTAGATTTATCTATACCAATGTGCTTTGCATATTATGTGGGTAGTGAAAAACCAATTTGAAATTCTTTATGGGTGCATTGAGAATAGTTTCACCACAATGATTCATTTCTATTACAGACATATTTATAGAGTATGATATGTTTTTGTTGTCTGTGGAATGCTACTATGTTTATACGGAGTTACTATCTGTTACAGTTTGTTATTGCAAAAATAGGCCTATTTTTTTACCCCTTTGTTTTTGCTTGTATACAAAAGTTATTGTCAAAAGTTATTGTCAAGGACTAGGCAAAAGCCACCAAGAAGGATGACTTTGTAGTTGATCAAGTACATATGACGATGACGAAGTTGCAAGGCACTAGTTTTTGTACTGAGTTAACAAGCAAACATGACAACAATAAAAAGCACTAGTTGTATAGGTTGAAAACAATACACCATACATGTGACATTTGGGAAAATGGCATATGGTTCATAAGTCTTATAGCCATGATATACTTGGTAGACTATGGTCAAATGGGCATCTAAATTAGCATATTCTAGATGCCTAGCTCAAGTGGAAGAGGATCTTGCTTTCCCTCAAAACCAGGCAATGGGTGCTCACTAGGCAATGGGTGCTCTCTTCAAGGCTTTCTTAGGGCTTTGCATAAGGGTTAATCATGTCCTAATCTCTTGTACTCCAACCTATATAAGAGTCTCATATCTAATGGAAGAGTACAACACTCACTTTAACTTTATCATCATTATGTTGTCATTAATCCTAATTTCATGTGATTAGTCTTAACCTTTCTTATTTAGCTTAATGTTACCTTCATCATCATGAGCTTCATCATCTTCTTTGATCCACCATGAAAACCAACATGGTCTCAGAGCTTAGTTCCATGATAATTTTGCTTGTATGAACTCTAGTTTATAATCTACTCTATTTTTTATTAGAAGTAATTGGTGATAATTATATTTTTAATCTTCTTATAGTGAAGGAGTGAATGCTCCTTCTAAACTCTAGCAAAGCTTAAACCTCAACGTGAAGGTTTCTCCCTACTCAGAGGTGCATAGGCATGGAGCTTCAATAGTGCAAAAAACTCGTAGAGTCGTCCTAATTTACATCACCATAGCAATAGTCGCTTACATTTTTGGGAGAAAATGCATAATTTCCTCCCCTCTAAGGGTTTTGGCACATGACAAATCGATCTACATCATCAGATTTAAAAAAAACGTTGCCTACTATGAGATTTAGGCTTGGGCTCTCTTTGAAAGTCTCATCAAAGCTTGACTATAGTATTTAATCTTGTTCTTATGGGCTTGAATCACTTCTAGACTCATTGCTATAGAAGTCCCTTGAAGGTTTTTTGAAGAAGATTTGTGAAAGAACTTCAATTTGACACTCCAAGTTGCCGCTTCTTTTGCACTAAAAATAGTTAATTATCTCTGTTAATCAAATGATTAATGCTAATCATCTAGGTGATTTTGGACCATTGGGGACATACTATAGCCTCCCAAAGCTTCATCTTGAGAAAACCCCTTGATTTGCTTCTTTGACGGTGCTCTATAAATCATGGTATTTTCTACACAAAAACTACTCTCAGTAATACCTTGATTAGTACTAATGATATGAGGTTTTTATGCTTGAATCTACATATTTGGATGTTGCTATACCTCTGTAAAGAATCAAATTAGATTTGCCCCTTGATTTGAGTTGTCAATTTGTTAATCCAAAACAAGGTATAAATCTACTTTGGAACAAGAGCTCATATGCATCATGTAAATCATTGATCATGCTCATTAATCAATTATACAAGGGTAAGAAACTAGTCATGGATAAGACTAAGACTCGCTTATGCATATTCATTGCATTATCTTTTGAAAGGGTTGAACATCATCATGTAAGGCTTTATAAACACATTGAGAAATTGTTTTATCTTTGCCTACATGGATTTCATAACACAATGAAATCAAGGATGAAGACCAAGAGTTACATGAGGAAGATCAAAAGCTACATCTACATCAAGATCAAGATCAAGAGCTACAACGACATCGATATGTTCAAGAGTTACTTTGGCAAGAGCTACATCAACATAAAGAAGATCAAGAGCTACATTGACAAGATCAAAACCAAGGAGGAAGCATCTTCGAGCAAGGAAGAAGAAGCCTCATCTGAGGTCATCTACATTAAGGACAAATGGCCTTCGTAGACTAGGGCTTGCCTACTTGTAGTCACCCCTCTATTTGAAGTGAAATGTAATCATAACTAGATGTCTAGCATTTGTCATCATAACTGGCATTGTAAACCTAATTGGAGTAAGACCTATAAGCACCAACATGGTCATCATAACCAGTATTGTAAACAGTAACTAGAGCTAGCATTGACATCATAGTAGCCATGGATATTTTGTTGAAAATTATACACCAAAATATCATGCATATGACATTGGGGAAATGGCATATGGTTCATAGGTCTTATAGCCATGATATACTTGGTAGACTATGGTCAAATGGGTATCTAAATCAGTTGATTCTAGGTGCCTAGCTCAAGTGGAGGAGGATCTTGCTTTCCCTCAAAACTAGGCAATGGGTGCTCACTTCAAGGTAATAGGTGATCTCTTCAAGACTTTCTTAGGGTTTTGCTTAAGGGTTAATCATTCCCTAATCTCTTGTATTCGAGTTTGTGTAAGAGGCTCATATCTAATGGAAGAGTACAACACTCACTTTCACTTTATCATCATTATGCTGTCATTATGTTGCCATTGATTCTAATTTCATGTAATTAGTCTTAACCTTTCTTATTTAGCTAATGCTGCCTTCATCATCTTCTTTGATCCACCATGAAAACCAACAGTATAGAGTAAAAAACAACAAACTGAAAGTAGATAACAACACCTCCTCCTTGGTAGGCAAGTAGATGTGAACTCAATATCTCCTAGGAGGCAGCTTTTGTATGAAAAGAATTATAAAGTACACAAAGCCTAGAGGGAGGTGGAAATTGTACCAATTGTCTATGTATTTTGTACTCTCAAAAAATGAGATTGGAAGCAAGGTTCAAGACCCCAATAAAAAAACATCACAATTAACTAAGGCTAAATCAAGAAAGCATGAACAAGTCTTGTATTGCTTCAATCATAAACTAACTACTAGGCAAAGAGCACTCACTTGCAAGAGGACGTCAGGTATGTGGAGAAACAAAACTTTAGCCTTGGAATTGTCTCAAGTTCTACTTTGAAGGCGTTTAGGTTTGGGACACATTACACAATGAGATATGCACCCCACCCCACCCCACCCCACCCCACCCCACCCCCCCTCCTCCTCCTCCCCCTCCCCCTCCCCCTCCCCCCTCCTCCAACACACACACACAACCTTTTCCCTATCCTTGCACCCCACCCCACCCCCCCCCCCCCTCCTCCTCCTCCTCCTCCCCCTCCCCCCCCCCAACACACACACACACAACCTTTTCCCTATCCTTGCTCCCTCTTCTCTTTCTCATGGGTGCTTTGAACATCTTGCTTCTTTAATGGAGAGCTTACAATGTAGAGGCTTTTTATTTCTATGGCTATTGTAGTCGAAGAAGAGGGTGATGGAGAAGACAAGGAACTAAAATTTTGAAGACTTGGGAGGTTCGTGTACATTTGAAGGGAATCCATGTGATGGGTTGTACCATTGACTAGCCATGGTTCCTCCATCTAGAGATGTACCTTGACGGTTGTCAATAATGAGACTTTGGTTTAGGTCTAATTATTATAAGTGCCTATTCATGTAAGATATGTCTGTGAAGTGCTAAGCTCATAACCCCAAAGAAGAAAAAGACCAAGAGACAAAAAAAAAGGTAAGGATAGTGTGGGAAAATTTTCAAAACTCATTCGTACACACCACACATGGGCAATTGCTCAAGATTGCCCCACGATTCCTATAAATGGTGAAGTACGATTCCTACAAATAGTGAAGCAAGCCCATAGTTTGAGGAAGTCAGAAGAAGACAAAGAATCACAAGCATTTCTAGCACAACTGATCATTTCATGAGAAAGTTCCACAATAAGTATAATGCAATGGTGATTGAAGGAGTGATACTAAATGGGGGAGACAGAGTAAATATCATATTACAAAAATAAGGACGAGGCTTGAAGGACTAAAGAAGACTCCATTCAAGGTGAGAATGGAATATTATAGACTTGCTAAACCCAAAGGTATGATCAATAATGTTAAAATAAAGATTGAAGATTCGAGGTAACTCTCAATCACATCAAAATGGAGGAAGTAGAACCTTGACTAAGAGCACAACTTAAGGGCAAACTTAAAATCAAGAAAGATCAAGGCAAGAGCTCAAAATTTAGGACATTCCTAGAGGCCAAAGGTGGCTTATGTGTAGGATCTAGAACATAAATTGTTATCACATAATATCATTCCTATAAGGGAGATTGGTGTAAGAAAGCCTATAGTTGACCGAGAAACCCAAGACAAGCATAAGAAACATTATCCTGTAAAATTTTAGGAAGAGAACCTGGGTAGTCGGGAGTCACCCTAAAAAGACCAGAGCAAGAAAAAGAAAAGGAGATAAAAAAAATTAGAGAAATAAATATAGGGATTCCAAGAGGGTGAGAAAAACTAAAGGATTCATCAATTTGCATGGGAGCATATAGATCTGAAAGGAGTAGATCCAATAGTATGCCAACACAAGATTCCATTGGTACCTGATGCAAGACCTATCAAGATGTGAAGATGTACCAATACACAAGGATGAATTCGGACTATTCTGAGAAGGTCAAGGGACGAGATTGATAATAAAGAACGAGAAATTGCAAGTGGAAAGAATTGTAGATATGTTAGAGAGAAGGGAAAACTTGGACAAACGAGTTATCTATGAAGGTCGAAGGTGAAAATTAAGGGCTAGGAATTAAGGATGCATATTGAAGGCCATGGTTCAAGAGGGTTCACACATGAAGGCCATGGCCTTCAAAAATAATACTAGAGGCCTTGGCTAAACGTTGAACTCAATTGTAGAAGTAGCCGTTTACATGGAATTCTACGTTTGCATCTCCACCATGATGCACAACACCACACTCATGCAATGGCCAGTGCTGTTAGAGCATCACAGACAAGGTCACCCTTAATAAAGGCACTAGGCTGCTTGAGGCTTCCCTAGACATTAGCACCTCCTCCAACACCCATGGCAGCTAATTTTTGGCAAGGAAAAATCTAACTTCTTAATGTGAAAAGGAGCTCCCATACCAAAATGAAAGGTGATTTTGGTTTCTCTTCCTTACCTTTTTTTGGTCTCTCAGGTCTTTTTCTTCTTTGGGGTTTCTGAATTTGGTTCCTCTTCTGAGTTACTAGCTACAAGTTATCATTCTTCCATATCTCCTCTCTTAGTCTATTATTAGTGATTATAGCTTCTTCCTAATCATTTGTAGATTATGTCAATTTCTAGGGGTTTCTTTCTTCACTTCCTATTCTTGTTTCTTCCAATTCTCTCCTTGATTGTTTTTCTTGCTTCTTCTTTCCCTTGTTTAATATTTAGCGTTCACCTCGAGGTGTGCCATGCATTTTTATTTTTAGTAGCCTCTTCTTTCTCCTCCTTTTTCTTGTGTATTTGGTAGAGTATGTCTTGGGTGAAGAGGTTCATATTAGCATTTCACCTTGCTACCATTAAAGTATCCTTCCATCTTAGCCCCATCCATGGTCTCTATCTTTAGACACCTTGAGGAGTAATTTCGATAACTCAGTAGGGAACTTGGCCTCTATACTTCAGATTTTGTTTGGTGTTCTTAACATTCTACATAAGTACTGTCTCCTATCTTCATGCATTTGTTCTTGAGTTGATTGTCAAACCACTGCTTATGTCATAGTTTTTCAACCACCATCAATCTATATGTGGATCGTAATCTTTTTTCTCTTAGTTGCTGTAAGGCAACCAACCTCTTTTTAAGAGGGATTCCCTTGAGGTTACGCCTTGTTGCAATTTAAAGGCTTGGAACCAAGTGTTCCATTCGCATGACTATGTCAAGCCGAGCAAATATAAGCTAGAAAGGTGTGCTGTAGTGTGGTAGGCCCATAGAATAGAGTGCAACTTGTGCTCCAAATCACTCCTTGATGCCCCTCTACTATCTTGGTGAAAATAGCATGTAACATCTTATTTATGCTTTTGTTTTGGGGCCATATGCTTGTTATGGGTATTAGGGGATGGTCATCAAGGGATCTTGGTGGAGGGAGCCTGGGAGCCTGAGCTTTTCTTAGCTGCCCCCTCTCTCTAACTATTCCCACCACCATCTCTGCCCACCACCTCCCAGCCTACTAGCCCAGCCTCCTCCACCACCAACCTTGCTCCTCCCTTTCTCTCTCTATCGATTACCAACTTCCCTTCCTCTCCTTTCCTCTCTCCAACCATCTCACATCTTTTTTTTGCTCTTCTCTCTCTCCCTTGTCTCACTCCCCCCCCCCTCTCTCTCTCTCTCTCTCTCTCTCTCTATTTGTCTCTTTGCTCACTCTCTCTCTCTACCATCCCTCTCTCTATCCTCCCTCCCTCTCTCTGTATCCTTATCTTTCCTCTTATCCACCTCTCTCTCTGTATATCCTCCTCTCTCTTTTCCTCTCTCTATGCATCTTTTTGCTCACTCTTTATTTCCTCCTCTCTCTCTCCCTCTATCTTTCTCTTTGCTCACTCTCTCTATCCTCTCTCTCTCTCTCTCTCTCTCTCTCTCCTTCTCTTTGCTCACTCTCTCTCTCTATCCATCTTTCCTCTCACTTTCTATAGCCTCTCTCTCTTTCTGTCCTTCTTTTTTCACTCACTCCCTCTAATACATATATATATATCCTTCTCTTTGCTCACTCTCTTTATCCTCCCTCTTTCTCTATCCATCTCTTTGCTCACTCTCTTTATCCTCCCTCTCTCTTTATCCATCTCTTTACTCACTCTCTATAGCCTCCTCTCTCTCTTTCTATCCTTCTCTTTGTCCTCCCTCTTTCTCTATCCATCTCTTTGCTCACTCTCTTTATCCTCCCTCTCTCTTTATCCATCTCTTTACTCACTCTCTATAGCCTCCTCTCTCTCTTTCTATCCTTCTCTTTGCTCACTCTCTCTGTCCTCTCTATCTCACTCTCTTTATCCTTCTCTTTACTCACTCTCTCTCTCTCTCTCTCTCTCTCTCTCTCTCTCTCTCTCTCTCTCTCTCTCTCTCTCTCCTTTTCTCATTTCTCAACACAATACACTTAACTCATGTTTTACATATAGATCCTTGAGTCTACAAACTTAACACTACCTTATTCATCCACATAATATAGAAAATATCAATTCTTTATTGCTTTTGTACAACATGTTGCACATAAACATCGTTGAAACTACTATCAATGATATCTTATTGCAAAACCCCAACATGCATTAATCTCGTCCTCTTTCTCTCTTTTTTCATATGAAAAATAAGATCATGACATAATCATAACAATTGCTAAACCCAGTCACGTGAATATTCACGAATATGTTTATTGCACACGACAATGAAATCTTCATCAACACACCCTCCACAACGTCCTCTTTGGGATCAATACAAACAATGTTCATGCCTAATTTGTATGCTACCATAGCTTAATCTCCACATCATGCATAAAGCTCTACTATCACTTGCCATTTCGACACTTCAACAGGCTATCCCAAAAGTCATATCCACGCTGACATCCACCTGCAAAGAAAACATCTCTCTTGATTCCACAAAAATGTAACTCCCTTAATTTGGAGCACTTATATGTTTGTATCATACCTCGCAATTCTGTCCTATTTGGGTGTCTTCCCCAATGCATCATGGTGTGAGGATCAATGATATAATCAAGTGAGAAAGGTTGTGTGTGGTTTACTTCAACTATGCTCGTGAAGGTAGTAGCAGCACGACGAGGGTATATGCCTGTACAAGAGTATGAGATGATTTATTGTAACAAAAAGTGGCCTTTAATGGCAACCTCTATGGTTAGTGTTGCTTACCTCTTATCCAAACGTCTTTCCAATCTGCGTTGTACACCGCACATCCACCAGGGTGTCTAAGGAGAAGCCAGATTTCTTAGCCTGCGCTATAATGGTTGCCACTTGATACATAGTACCAATGATAATAATAGAGCCATTGTCGTCTAGAATGGTCTCACAAATCTGAAACAATAAAGACTCCTCTCCATCTATGTGGCATAGACATAAAACGTGAGAATTTGCACCCAACATATACACAACAACACTTAAGGTCTTAATGATGGAAAAATCATCTCATCACTCACATGTACAAAGATTCCATGGTGGGACAATGTCATCGGGGTAGCCATAAATGGAACCTCATGTGGGCAACCTCACTACACACGTTGTGCTTATATTGACACCTTTTAACATTAAAGATCTGGTTCCTGTGGACACTCCTGGTACCAAATTACATGACTGATCTTTAAAGGATCCCCAACAAATGCCCTTATCTTTGGAGAATCATGTCTTGGTACACCATGTTAAGAAGAGCTACACATTAATTGTCATTATAGTATATAAAAGACACATCTTCACAATCCTTACACATGTGTTCACAATTTATTATTACACCTATCAGCGCCGAGGCTTCTATAATAATAAAGAAACTAGCACTTTGGTGTTTGCTCAGAACACTGAGGACTACTGTCAAGGCCATACGGTGAGACACTCCTACAAAGCGTACATTTTGTAAGTGCATGCACCACACATGTACATTACATTATCATTACCAATGAGTAAAATCATACTTGGCAAATTCATTTAGATTGGGAGGTGGATTATTATGACGCAATGGTGCATTTGGCGCTTCACCTCTTACCAAGCTTATCTGGATCCACTTCTTCAACTTTTGGGGTTGCCTCTATCTCGCGAGTGCTATTCTTAGAATTTCTTTCGTCATACTCTGATGCAGAGACATTAGAGTCATCCTCTTCCTCTCGTGCCTTTTATTTTTTATTTTCCTTCGTTGCATCCTTATTTGGCACTTTTTTCCCTTCATCATCATCATCCTCTCATCTTCATCGTCCCCTTCATCTTTCATAAGCCCTTTACCCTTGTCTTGAACATGTGATTGGTCACGTAGACTTCTAGACTTCATAATAGAAATCACGATTCGAAAAGATATAAGAAATAATATTAAAAAAGAATTGAAATATCTAATTGTATAGTTGATACCATGGGCATCTCTTGTATATCCTTGCATTCCAAAGGTATCGAAGTTAATGCTATGTATAGTTGGTGTTCTCATGCTGTGGATCATGCCAGTCATATAGATTGTAGGCACATCTGCAATATATCTCTCCACATGGCACTTATGAATCCACTTACATATAAATGTTTCCATTTCTTTTATGAATATAAGAGCATAATTAATTAGTAAGTAAGCTTTGTAGAATGTTACGCACTAAACACAACACGCTTGCTAGCTTTGAATGACAATAGGGTTTGAAGCTACCACCCCTTGTTTCTTCAGGGATCCCATCATTTCCTCGAACAACTTCCCAAAATATAGTCTCTTAAGATCGGTGAGGTCCTCCTGAAATGTATATGGGAAAATTATCTTGTACGTTTCTAATATTTCTACAAGGACGGCCACACCCTGTGCTCCAATCTCATGCTATATGACTTCTCTTCGAATCCAATCCTTGAATAAACTTGCATTTGCTGCGTTGCCATTGAAATTGTTATTCAAATAAAATATAGTACTTTGTATATATCAAGAAGAAAAGGAAAGTAATTATTACTTACTTTTAGGGATTTGTGAGTCCTTCAGCCTTTGTGAATCTTCATTACTCAAGATATCTAAAATCTGTGCTTTTTGGTCATTTGGCAATGAGCTAGATGCCAAGCTATATAGCCTATCCTCTGTCAAACAATCCAGTTTCTCATCCTAGTTAACTTGCACTAGTCGTCTGTAACACAACACCAAAATTAAAACGTAACATTAAAACCATAAAATTTTGTTACCTACCAAATAGACAAATAGGAAAGAGTGTAGGATTTCTTACTCAAAGAAACCTTCTCCTTGTGCAGGGTTTGCAATCATCACCAGCCGCCTAGTAGGAGAGGTGGAGGAGGGAACTGAAAAAGAAGGCAAGAATGAAGACCACTTTATTCTCGCCTTCTTTTTCAATTCCCTCCTCCACCTCTCCTACTTCCTTTGTTACTTCCATGGATTTTGAAGAAGCACCTTTTTTTGAAGATCGTGGTTGGTGGATTTCTTTAAGGAGGAGCATAATCATCATCATCTTCTTGCACTATTTTCCTCCTCTTCTTCATACTTGTCACTTCTTGGCTTGCTTGTTTTTTGGAAGGTGTGCTCTTTAAGCATTGTGCACGCTTTGGATGTGGGGTTTCCTTTGATGTTTTTGGTTGGAAAAATCTAAACACATCGACATATACAAGATAAATTACTCAATTGCTTGCAAAAAATTTACTCTCAGAAAAAACCACAAAAAAAGAGCATAATTGCAAAGGTGGGAGAGAGATATAACAACACTAACGCAATTGCTTGCTACAAATTACTCTAAACAAAACCACAAAAAAGAGCATAATTGCAAACAGTTTAGGGAGAGAAATATAACAACACTTATGCAATCACTTTCTAGCCATACAGTGATGTAGCCTATGGTTTACTTTAATGTGCCGATATCACCATCTTTAAGGGGAAAAGGAAGAGGTACTTCTCCCACTTTGACATCGTCAATCGACATGCTAACATAACCAGATGACAAAGGAATCCCATGGACGGTATCCACATTGGGGTTTACGTGCAACACGGTCCCAGTAGCTACTTTGGTATCATTGAACATTAAGAACAACTGTGTCCCTCTTTCGAGTTGGCAAGGCGCTATGTAGAAACAAGGAGCAGCAAGAGACAAGAAAGACAGAAGTAAGAGATCGCAAAATAAGGCCGCTCCTCATCGGAAGGAGATTGGAAGAGGAAAGAAAGAGACCAAACAAACAAAGTGAACAAAAAATAAAGAAACCGAGAAGATATAAATAAAGGAAGAAGAGATATAAGTAGAGAAAAAGATATAAATAGAGAGAAAGCTAAAAATAGAGAAAAAAATAAATATTTAAAAAATAAATTTTAGGGTTTGAAAAATTTTAGGGTTAGAGAGAGAGGGAAAGATCAAAGAGAAGGGGAGGGAGCGTTTAAGAGAGAGAGAGAGAGAGAGAGAGAGAGAGAGAGAGAGAGAGAGAGAGAGAGGTGGCATTAAAAGAGGGGAGGGAGCGTTTAAGAGAGAGAGAGAGAGAGAGAGAGAGAGAGAGAGAGAGAGAGAGAGAGAGAGAGAGAGAGAGAGAGAGGGAGGCATTAAAAGAGGGGAGGGTCCCCTCCCTAAGGGCGGCCGCCCTAGGTTGGGGGGGGCACCTCACTAAGGGCGACGTTGCCCTTAGCGGGGGGACCCTCCCCTCACTAAGGGGGCGACGTTGCCCTTAGTCCCACTAAGGGCAACGTCACCCTTAGTGGGGGGACCCTCCCCTCACTTAGGGCGACCACATCTCTCTCTCTCTCTCTCTCTCTCTCTCTCTCTCTCTCTCTCTCTCTCTCTCTCTCTCTCTCTCAAAAAAAAAGAAGACGCCATTATTCAAAATTTTATATATTAAATAGAATAATTATTTAAAATCATGATTTTAATCACACCAATATGATCATCACATACAAATTACATGTATTCATGAAAATTTACCTTTTTAAGAAAGGTAATTATTAATGAGAGTTAGTTATGTAAGCATTTATTATTAAATATAATTATTAAAAATGAATTTTAGATTTTTTTATATTGATGACACTATTTATAATGATTGAAGAATGTTTTTATGTTTGTCACAAATATTTTTTTAAATTTATTCTAACATGTATAGATTTAGTGTTTAAAATTCATTTTCATTTTCAATTGTTTATTGTGTGTTTTTGAGTTGATTTTGTGAGATATAGTGCTTGGCAAATAGAGAGCTCTTTCTCTCCTATCTTGACCTAGTCTGTTTTTTTCTTCATTGACAAGAACACAACTTTCCACATTTTTGTAGGAGATTTGGAGATTGATCCGGTAAGATTCCTCCTCATCTTGAATAACAAATAAACCTCTACTTCAATCCCTTGTAATTGTTCTATGTTTCTGAATACAAGAAAATATTATTTTTTCCTTGTTTGGCCTAATGAGATAAAAATTTCTAGAGAGTGGTAAATCAATATTGGGATATTTTTGGATAAATAAATTCTACAAATATCAAAAAAATGTTTCCCTGAAACAGAAAAGCAAAATAGATTTTTCAAGGTGCAATTGGAATGAATTAAAAATAATTTAGAAGACCTTAGCCTAAGGGTCAAGATTTTTTGAAAATTTCAGATTATGGTCCAATTAAAGTTCCTATGGATCAATAAGATTAATCCAAGTGTTGGGATAAGATAAATCTAAAGAATAAAAGAAAATACCCAAAATTGAGTAAATGCCTACATAAGATAAAGAGTTGACTGAGTACTAGATTTATTAGTTAAAAATTATGAAGTATTAAATAAAAAAATGAGATATTTTGGAGTAATCATTCATTTTTGATACATTGGTATAAGGAGAAGGGGGCCCTTCAAGGAGGCACCTATTTCACATGTGTGGATGAGTTTTAAACTCAAAAATAATAGGATATATTTTTATCTCTCCTCTCTCCTAGATCAAACCAAATCAAAAAGGGAGCCAACAAATCTTGTCCAAATTCAGCCAAACTGAAGCTGGAAAATTCTAGAACTCAGTTGGACTCAGTTAGTGGCCTCCCTCACTTATAAATAGACTCTCATTCTTTTGTATTCTTATCTGTGAACTAAACTATGTCGGTATTACTCTAAGATAAGCTTATTTTCTATTATTCTCTAAAAATCCTCTACAAATTGAAGAGATTGGAGCTTCTCTCTCTCTCTCTTCAATCTTCCTTGGAGTCTTCATCAACATACCAAACCAAGTGATTGGTTGTTGGGGGCCTCTATTTTGATCAAAGAATCAAGCAATCTAGGAGGTAAAGTGTGGTTTATGGTCTTTTTTTTTAAACCTCCAAATGTTTCTCTCTTCTCAACCCCTCTCAAGCTTGAGAAGCATTCAATTAAATGGCTTTTTAATACAATTGAAGTTCTTTAATGAATTGTAGTGCTAAAACACATAAATTTCTATTTATGCTTAAACTATAATGTTTTTTTTAAGCATTTCTCTCTCTCCCCCAAAGAATGGTCATTCCTATGACCTATTCTATATTCAAATGAAGCTTCCCATGAAGAAATTTTCTAATCTAAAAGTAATTTCTATGCTTGTCAAACTGAGGTCAAATAAGTGGCTTTTTAATGCTTTTATGCTATTTAATTCATGGAAAAATTAGGAAACAAGTCCATAATTAGATATTGATCCAATTAATGGTTATTCTATCATATGATATTGCTAAACTTTATGTTTTCAAAATTATTGAGAATTATCAGTAATATAGCAGCAGTGGAGCTATGGTAAAATTTTTGAAACATTAACACATAAATCATTTTCATTCATAATATGAAAAGAGGACTTCCTACCATATTCTAGGATTAATCATCCTAGACTAATTGAATAATTCTCATTATAATCATGAAAAATTTGATTTTTATGCTTATGCATAAATAGTTAATTAGAAAAAAGAGAAATTTCTAGTAATCCATTTTTATGTTAAAAGAGTAATCCCCATGACAATGGAAATCCATGTATTCCAATGACGTAAGAGAAAATTTGGGATGCTAAAATAATGTATATTTTATTTAAAAATTAAAGAAGGATTTTAATTAAATTTATATTTTTGCATAGATAAGTTTAAATGATGAAAGAGGAATTCCCAGCATATTGGAATCCAAATATTTAAATGAGGAAAGTGTAATTCCTAGTGTAAAGGAATTAATGGAGATTTTTATTTAAATTTTAAGAGAAAATTTTGTTAAATTTATCTTTTTGCATAGATAAGTTTAAATGATGAAAGAGGAATTCCCACCATATTAGAATTCAAATCTTTAAATGAGGAAAGTGTAATTCCTAGTGTAAAGGAATTAATGGAGATTTTTATTTAAATTTTAAGAGAAAATTTAGCTAAATTTATCTTTTTGCATAGATAAGTTTAAATGATGAAAGAGGAATTCCTAGCATATTGGAATTCAAATATTTAAATAAGAAAAGTGTACTTCCTAGTGTAAAGGAATTAATGGAGATTTTTATTTAAATTTTAAGAGAAAATTTAGTTAAATTTATCTTTTTGCATAGATAAGTTTAAATGATGAAAGAGGAATTCCCAGCATATTGGAATTCAAATATTTAAATGAGGAAAGCATAATTCCTAGTGTAAAGGAATTAATGGAGATTTTTATTTAAATTTTAAGATAAAATTTAGTTAAATTTATCTTTTTGCATAGATAAGTTTAAATGATGAAAGAGGAATTCCCAGCATATTGGAATTCAAATATTTAAATGAGGAAAGTGTAATTCCTAGTGTAAAGAAATTAATGGAGATTTTTATTTAAATTTTAAGAGAAAATTTAGTTAAATTTTTCTTTTTGCATAGATAAGTTTAAATGATGAAAGAGGAATTCCCACTACATTGGAATTCAAATATTTAAATGAGAAAAGTGAAATTCTTAGCTTAATGAAATTAATGGATATTTTTATGTAATTTTTAAGAAGAATTTTAAATAGATTTAATTTATGGTAAAAGAGGAATTCCCATGATAATTGGATTGCACTCATTAAAATGAGAAAAAGAGGGATTTCAAGTTTATTAAAAAAAAGATATGATATTCAGTTAAAAAGAATTTTTATGATAATTAAGAAAAGATGGATTTGAATTAAATTTTAGTGCCAAAAGATAAACTTCCACGATAATTCTACCTAATGAATTAAGGTTGAGAAATTATGTGATAGAAGGAATATCTTTGGATATTTTAATTGGTAAAATCACTAAATGGATATTTACCCAAAACTAGATGTTTATCTGAATCCTTGTAGAACTAAACCGAATGAATTTGATTAGACTACGAGAGGGAGGGACAGTAAACCTACTTGTCCATCTCTTGATCTGAATCAAGTAAAAACTTCGTGTGACCAATTCTAGTTTCTAATCACAAAGAATAGACTACCAGAACTAAACTAGTTTTTCTTGACCGAACCCACCAAGAATCTAGTTGGACAATCAGACTGAATGATGTTGGGCAGATTACCCTGATGAGAGATCAAGGATCCTCATTATGAAACTGGGAATTATGGAAAAAGCATTTTTGGAACCAATCTCAAATTGGTTCCAAAAATTAAAATTTTACTTGCATTGGAACCAATCTCAAATTGGAATTTTACTTGCATTGGAACCTTTGTTTTTTTTAATTCAAAGGACTGTTTTACGCTAGAATGCTAGAGGAAGCATTTGGCTTATGTTTTTCTAAGAGGAGGTTCGTTGGAACAGCTGGGGCAGGGAGTCGTCAAGAGACGTCTCTTGTGGTGGCAAAGCCTGCCGAGGTCTTGACAAGCCTCGATATAGTTAAAATGGTACGCTTTCGATACGATAGGCGAGGACTGACGAAGCGGTCCCCCCAAGTGAAGTGCTAAGACACCTAAGGAGGATCCTAGAGGATTCTGACCAGGTGATGCACGGGCTCGCGGTTACTAGGACACCCATGCGTACGTCGAGGAAGATTTCGAATGGACTAAAAGGAAAGATTTTTGGGAACCAAATTTTGATACGAGATCTCGTTGGTTGTTCTTCAACGAAGAGTCCAGAGGATATTATTGTAATACAATGGATTCGGAATTTTGAAAAATGATGATCAGAAATATTATGATTTCTATTGTTGGATTGTTTTAAAGCCAATCGAATCTGTTATAAATGGTAATTTCATATTGGGTGTGTAGTATGCCTACCTTAATTTTTGCATGAATCGTCGGCTAGGGGGCTTGGGAACTCTTTTCCTCGGTACCCGAGCAAAAGCACAACCAAATCTTTATAAAGGTGTAAGATTCTTCCCTCCAGCTTTTGAGGTGTACAGGAGTAAGAATCTCCCCTTTTGATCTTATAATTATTCCCCTCTCTGAAATTAAAAAAAAAGATTCTGTTTTATCTTGTTTTGGCCTAGAAGAGAGAGAAAATATCTAGAGAGAGGTAATTCAAAATTGAGATATTTTTTGGATATAAAAATTCCCCTAGTGTTTAAAATGATTTTCCCTAAAATAGAAATTCAAAAAGAACTTTCCAATGTGCAATTGGAATTAATTGAAAATAGGTAAAAAGGACCTTATCCTGAGGGTCCAGATTTTTTGAAAATTTTGGATTAAGGTTCCCATGGACCAATAAGGTTAATCCAAAAGTAGGGAGGAGAAAAATTAAAGAATAAAAGAGTCCCCCAAAAATGAGTAAATACTCACATAAGGTGAGGAGTTGACTAAGGACAAGGTTATTAGTTAAAAAAGAAGAGATATTTAAAGGAAATGATGCATTTTTGACACCTCAATGCGGGAAATTCTCCTCATGAAGGAGGTGCCTATTTCACATGTGTGGATGAGTTTTAAACTCATAAATAATGAGATATTTTCATCTCTCCTCTCTCTTGTTTCCAACTAGATCCAAAAAGTAAGCTAAACTGACCTAAAAATGGTCAAAAAGTGACCAAACTGATCTGGAAAATTCTAGAATCAGTTTGCTTGGTTAGAGGTTCACTTTTTCCTATAAATAGAAGCCTCCCCCTTTGTTAAGGTTAATAGTATTTTATGCACTGTTACTCTACTCGTCCCCAGAGCCAAAAACATTGAATTCTTTGATAATTCACTTGTTTTGACTAATTCCTCTACAAAGAATTACTCTTGATCCAAGCAAGAGTAGAACCCTCAATCCCTCAAGCCAAAGGAAAGCTCACAAAACTCCATGTAAGTTAGAAATTCTACTTTTTTTTTTAATTCTATTCTATGGTTTTCTGATTTCTTATTTTTTTAAATGTGAAATTGGATGTTATGCCTTGATGGAAAGGCTTCCCCCTTCTCTTCATTAAGAATTTCAGCCTTTCTTTATCCTAAAATGAGAAGCAAACAAAATAAGTTAAACTTTTCCTATTGATTGCTCTCTTTAGAAGTGAAAATTGATTAGATTAGAGTGTTTTAATTCATCTTGGGGTAAATTCTAAGTAGATTTAGAATGTAAAAATTGAGAAATGGTCAGCCATACAAAGGAGGTTATGGCAAAATTTTCTTAAATTTTGTGGAAATAAGTTTTATCTTTATGTTATTCAAAAAGAGTAATCCCCTCCATTTGTGTATTCTAAAAGTGTTATTTTCATTCTATGTATAGAAAGATGCATAAAGGAATTTATTTTTATTTCAAAAGAGTTATTCTCATTAATTTTGATTTTATGCATAGAAAGATGCATAAAGGAATTTATTTTTATTTCAAAAGAGTTATTCTCATTAATTTTGATTTTATGCATAGAAAGATGCATAAAGGAACTTATTTTTATTTCAAAAGTGTTATTCTCATTAAAATTGAATTTATGCATAGGAAGGATGCATAAGAGATTTATTTTTATTTCAAAAGTGTTATTCTCATTAAAATTGAATTTATGCATAGAAAGATGCATAAAAGATTTATTTTTATTTCAAAAGTGTTATTCTCATTAAAATTAAATTTATGCATAGAAAGGTGCATAAAGGATTTAATTTTATTTCAAAAGTGTTATTTTTCTTAAATTTGAATTATGCATAAATAGATGCATAGAGAATCTTTATATCAAAAATTAGATTTCTCTTAAATTCTATGAATAGATGTGATGAGATAAGGTGTGAATTAGATAGATGTGAATGAATGGATGGATGGATATGATGTGAATTAGATAGATGGGAATGAATGGATGGATGGATGTGATGTGAATAGAAGTGATGAGAATATGAGGTGAATAGATGTGATGAGATAAGATGTGAATCAGATAGATGATTGGATGGATGCGATATGAATAGAAGTGATGAGAATATGAGGTGAATAAATGTGATGAGATAAGATGTGAATCAGATAGATGATTGGATAGATGTGATGTGAATAGAAGTGATGAGAATATGAGGTGAATAGATGTGACGAGATAAGGTGTGAATCAGATAGATGATTGGATAGATGTGATGTGAATAGAAGTGATGAGAATATGAGGTGAATAGATGTGATGAGATAAGATATGAATCAGATAGATGATTGGATAGATGTGATGTGAATAGAAGTGATGAGAATATGAGGTGAATAGATGTGATGAGATAAGATGTGAATCAGATAGATGATGATTGGATGGATGGATGTGATGTGAATTAGATAGATGCAAATGGATGGATGGATGTGATGTGAATAGACGTGATGAGATGTGAGGTGAATAGATGTGAGATGTGATGTGAATCAGATAGATGAAAATGAATGAATGTATGGATGTGATGTGAATAGAGATGATGAGAATGTGAGGTGAATAGATGTGATGAGATAAGATGTGAATTAGATAGATGATGGTTGGATGGATAGATGTGATGTGAATGATCCGTTGGTTGATCTTGCTGATCTTCAAGAAAATTCCATTTTGTTATGTGAATATATTGCCAGTTACTATGAGCTAGGAACTATCAAAAAGGCCCCTGAGTGGACAAGTGGTGAGTGTTCTGGTTGCCAAAGATGCCATAGGTACACTAATGAAGGAATGATTGGAAATAAGGATTCAACCGGAGATTTTGAGGATTATGATCAGTGACACAATGGTTTCATTAAAAGATTGTTTTTTTAAAGATAGCTGATTTTGTGAAAAAGGCAATTTCATATTAAGTGGTGTGACTAGTTTTAAGTTTGCATGAATATCCGGCTAGGGGGCCTGGGAACTCTTTTCCCTGGTACCCGAGACAAAACCTAACCAAATTCTTAATTGGATCCCATCACTACAGTTGGTTGGACTAACCCACAGGATTGAGGCTAGACTGATAGATCCCTAAATTGAGATTCTGTTATGGTACGATAGATGAAGTAAATCCCGGACAAAAATTGTTCTATGGAAAAGAATCAACGGTTGTGCCTCTCAATGAGGAAAAAAGCATTCGTCTCTATGATCCAAGTGCAATCTTTTCCCTGATCTGATTATGGGACTTACGGGTCTCGGTCAGATCAGTTCAGTTAGTTAAGGCTTTTGACTACATTAGAGAAAAGTTATCCTGGAGGATTCGCCCGTGCTTTCCGAGGGCAAGGGGTTTTTTTTCGGGTCAGTTTTGGAAGAACCGATGGATTAGTCTCTTGTCCAGATATCCATGGGGGCGAGGCCTCGAGTGTGGGACCCTGGCCCATGCAAGAAGTGCTACTTCCGCTGCTAGCACCCTTGAATTCGTTGCGCGGTGGAGACAGGGATCTTATAAAAGGAATCCCACCAATACAGTGGTCGAGAGTGGTTGGCTAACCCAATCACAAGACATGACTACATTCGCCTTTGAGCATCTCATCTCTTCCGCCGCCGCAACTCGAACAAGCCGAGTCAAACTCGCATGCCATTTCGAGGATTTATATTTTTCCGACCCAGCGGGAGACGACGACAGCATAAGGGGTTTGCAGGGTAGTTTGTCCATGCCTCTTACGACCAGCGTGCAATGCTGAGGTAGAACCTCTCATTGGCCATGATTCTGATGAAGTTGAAAGTGGTACATGGTGTCATTCTATATCATTCAACGCCTCAGAATTTCAGACTTTCATGCCAAATCTACAAACTCCTTAGTCGCTTTATTTCTAAGGAGAAGATAATAGCTCCCTTGGCAGTAAGAGAACGGTTGTATCAGGGCATGGCTATGGCCTAGTACCGTCGTCTTACCACCGAGATTTTTATTTAAATTTTAATAAAAATTTTAGTTAAATTTATCTTTTTGCATAGATAAGTTTAAATGATGAAAGAGGAATTCCCACCATATTGGAATTCAAATATTTAAATGAGGAAAGTGTAATTCCTAGTGTAAAGGAATTAATGGAGATTTTTATTTAAATTTTAAGAGAAAATTTAGCTAAATTTATCTTTTTGCATAGATAAGTTTAAATAATGAAAGAGGAATTCCCAGCATATTGGAATTCAAATATTTAAACGAGGAAAGTGTAATTCCTAGTGTAAAGAAATTAATGGAGATTTTTATTTAAATTTCAAGAGAAAATTTAGTTAAATTTATCTTTTTGCATAGATAAGTTTAAATGATGAAAGAGGAATTCCCAGCATATTGGAATTCAAATATTTAAATGAGGAAAGTGTAATTCTTAGTGTAAAGGAATTAATGAGATTTTTATTTGAATTTTAAGAGAAAATTTAGTTAAATTTATCTTTTTGCATAGATAAGTTTGCATAGATAAGTTTAAATGATGAAAGAGGAATTCCCAGCATATTGGAATTCAAATATTTAAATGAGAAAAGTGTAATTTCTAGTGTAAAGGAATTAATGGAGATTTTAATTTAAATTTTAAGATAAAATTTAGTTAAATTTATCTTTTTGCATAGATAAGTTTAAATGATGAAAGAGGAATTCCCAGCATATTGGAATTCAAATATTTAAATGAGGAAAGTGTAATTCCTAGTGTAAAGAAATTAATGGAGATTTTTATTTAAATTTTAAGAGAAAATTTAGTTAAATTTTTCTTTTTGCATAGATAAGTTTAAATGATGAAAGAGGAATTCCCAGCATATTGGAATTCAAATATTTAAATGAGGAAAGTGAAATTCTTAGCTTAATGGAATAAATGGATATTTTTATGTAATTTTTAAGAAGAATTTTAAATAGATTTAATTTATGGTAAAAGAGGAATTCCCATGTAATCTTTTGAAGCCTTTCAGCGTGACTAGCTTGGAGCTATTGAGTAATCTGTAGCATTTCGTGTTTGTGGGTGTCCATCAGCTTCTGCATCTCCAAGGATTTGGTGTTGATGGTCTCATTCAGTGCCTTGACTTTTTATGCATTGGCTTTATTTATTTGTTCTCTTTCTTGTTGAAGTTGGAGCACTCTGTGATCAACATCCTTAAGCGCTACGGATATTGATTTCAAGTTGCTTTGTAATTACTCTTCCTTAGCCTGGAATGTATTTTGGATCTCCTATAGCTGCTGAGCCTAGATGCTCACTTGTTCCTTGTTGTGTGCCACTTCTCTTTGAATCTATTCTTTTGCCTGCTCTAATTGTGCCTTTAAGTCTGTAATTTCCCACTTGTTCCTTGTTGTGTGCCACTTCTCTTTGAATCTATTCTTTTGCCTGCTCTAATTGTGCCTTTGATACCTACTTCTTGCTCTTTGGTAGCCTTTAAGCTTTTTAAGATTACATCTTGGTGAGTTGCTTCTGTTGTTGTTAAATGCTCTTGGAGCGTTTGAACTTGGTTGGTGGCATCTTGGACCTGCTTCCATAGTGTTGTATTTCTATCTTGAAGCATATGAGTGGTCAAAAGATGGCATCGCCACACCCTCTGCTCTTGTTCCTAAATAGAAGCACTTGTTCTAGTCGCTCCTTCCAATTCAAAGTGTGGCAATTGTAAGAGACTGTCCAGGCCTTTCATAATCTTATGAAGGAATTTTTTGTAATCCAGGTTATGGTAGGAAAGAATTTTCTATAATCCTTTCTGCATCATCCAGACGTTGCCGTTTGCTGGGGTTTTGTGTATCTTTCACTTTCTTGTATCCAGTCGTTCTTTGGGGATTTCTCCTTGTAATGAGGTTGCTCTTGTTGGCTTTGTTGCCCTTCTTTTGGTAGTTTTTCATGTTGAGTGGCTCTCTTTGTACCCAACTCAGAGGATGTAGGTGTATCTGATATCGTGGAATTCCGAAGAGGGGAAAGGTTTTTGAAAATTAACTGTGCTAGGCTTGGAGGTGGTGTTTGTTGATGTGTTTCCACTACTGTACCAACTAGAGGTGCTCATAAACTGAAGCTTGTTGCTTCCCACGTTGCCCCAGTACTTCCTAATAAGATGCTATCTCCTGGTCTAGCTCGGCCTCTAGTCTTTGTGTTTCCTCTATGACACCAGGCATTATTCCCCTCATCTTTTTGTCAGTTTTCTTCCTTCTACCTTTCTTGAGCTCCTTCATGATTTCCTCTACGTCCTTCAATAATGCTTATCCTTCTTGCAGCTCTTCAGAGAGGAGGTAAGTGATGGATATTAGTTGTGTTGCTTGCTGCATCTGTTCTTCTTGTTCTGGATCTAGAAGAGATAGTTGTGCTATATGATTCAACACCTTTGTCATTAAGTATGGATTGCATACCTTTGACCGGTGTGCCTTCAGATAGTTTTCCATTTCCCTATAGATGTACCATGCCCAATCATCCTCTTTTTCTTCATGTACTTCCGTTGGAGTTGTAAGAGCTTTTCTTCAGCATGGCGTCTAGGGGCATCTTCTCGAAATTGTGAGAGTGTATTGAGAGGTGGTGGTAACTGTAGAGCTTCCCGTATCAAGTCCTCTGAGAGTAATACCTACTCTGAGAGTAATACCTACTCTGTTGAGAGGTGGTGGTAACTGTAGAGCTTCCCGTATCAAGTCCTCTGAGAGTAATACCTACTCTGTTGTTCCATTTGCTATGGTCACATTTTCTCTCTTAGTAGCCTTGTCATAGGACTTGAGGTACTCCACACACAATTCTGTATTGATGGTTTGGGGGAGATATTCTGCCATTCGTCCTAGGCCAACTTTCAATAACTAGTCTTCTGGACTTCCTTGCTTATGATGGAGCCATGGAATGCCTGTGCATACTGACCCAAATAGCTTAATTTTGAGCCCCTTGTGGGTCTTTTCTTCCTGCTAATTGGTGATCCAATTGCACTGGCTTGTGTTACTGTCGTCCCCTCGGCTTCCCCAATTAGAGGTAGCTGAGGTCAACATCTATAAGATTGAGAAGAAGGACAATCCAACAATTGGTGAGAGCGTGTATATGCCTCGTTGTTTTCTTCTTCTTCTTCTTTTTGAAGTGTGTGTAAGGTTATATTTGATGCGAAGTGTGTTAGTGGTGCGAGCAAATGAGAAGGCATGAGTTTACAGGTGAGAGCATGCATATGCCTCGTTGTTTTCTTCTTCTTCTTCTTTTTGAAGTGCGTGTAAGGTTATATTTGATGCAAAGTGTGTGTTAGTGGTGTGAGCAAATGAGAAGGCATGAGTTTACAGGTGAGAATGTGCGCACCGTGATAGTTCAGGTTTATGCACCGTGAGATGGCAGGGTATGAAACCCGTGAGATGGGTTAAAACCATGAAATGGGTTGAAACGGTTAAACCCGTGAAACAATTATCCCGTGAGATGGGTTGAAGTTGTGATATGGACTAAAATCATGAAACGGTTAAATCCATGAAACAGTTTTTTCATGAAAGTGTAGGGTACAAAACCCATGAGTTGGTTTGGAACCGTGAGACTGCAGGGTGTGAGACTATTAGTGCATGTATCCTATTTTTTTGTATTTTTTGAGAGTTAATTGGTGAGTGTAGGTTTATGTCATGTTTAGGGCAAAGGAACAAAACACTCGTATGTAGCAATCATACTTTGTGAAAATGTAGAACCGTGAGAGTGTAGGGTGCAAGTTACAAATGTGATTACCGTTTTTTGTGAAATTATAAGAATGCAGGTTTATGCAGACAACGGAAGCAAACACACACATGCAATTAAATAAACTCGTGTACTTCTATGACTTAATCCTATCATGAAATTTTGATTATGTTCAAGAAGGAAAGAAACAACAACAAAAAAAAACAAAAAAATACGAAGGCAAAGCACAAGCTCCCACCTTAGCTCGGATATGTTGATTGCACAGTAGATGATCAAGGGAAAATCGAGCGCATGGAGATGCAAGTTTGGGGATATCAAATGATGCAGAATGGCAAATGCAAAATGCACAAAAAAGAAAAGAATGTGATTTTATGGCGCATCTGTTGGATTGGGCGACTGCCTTAATGGAGTATGCCACATGGCCTCCCATGATTGGTCAAAGAAAAAGTAACCGTTTCATGGCGTGAACCAATTAGAACCTGTTCACGACGGCGTGAACTGTTTGGATTGTTTCATGGTGTGAACTGTTTGGAACCAGTTCACGACGTGAACTGTTTTGTATAGAGTACATGCAAGGTTGATACCCTACGTTCCTTTCATGCTCAAACACTCAATTATGCAATCAAAAGTTGGTTGAATGAAGTGAATGATTGTGTTTCATTTTAAACCGTTTTTATTATGTATCCACTTTTAAGTAATGAATACCTTTGTACTTCCTTTTTGTTTATTGCCATGGAAACCAAGGTGGTACTTTGGCACTTCTGGGCATTTGTTGTTGCAATCATTTTAACTCCGTGTGAGAGTGCTTGATCTTTCCTTCCATCTAATTGAAGAGTGCCTCTACTGAATCTTGTTGATTGTGATTTGTCTCTGTCTCCATTTATTACACCTTTTCTTTTTTCTTCTCAATAACATTGCCCAGCTCCTCTATTTTAGTGGGTGAAATTGGCAGGATTGCTATCTTTAGTTCATCCTATTGAATTGGCTTCTTTCTCCACACCAATGTTCGTGCATTCCTAGCATTTGTTTTAGCCGAGAATTGGCTATGGTTGCCCTTATTGTCCCTTTCTTTGTCACTGAAGGTATTTGCAACAATGGAATTTGGGTAGGATTTTGGCACCCATATTGTTGTATTGCCTTGGTAATAGCCTTCTGCCGCTAGCAATTCCCTTCGAATCCATTGCTTACGAGTGTCTTGTGGATTGCGGCTTCATAGTTTGGAATACTTCCGGCTAACATTTGATGGCCATCTCTGTCGCTTGTCTATAATTTGATTTTTTTCACTGATTCCTTAATTATTCCCTTCGCATCATTGTCTAGCTGGTTTCTGAGTTGATCCTTAGGCACCCACTACTTTGGCTGTTTTTTGCGTATGGATTATGGGGTCAATGTCTTCTCTAGTACGTGAGCTGCTATTACCGCCCTTGGTGTTTCCATACCATCAATCATAGCCTGCTTTCGCTTGTTTATTGGGCTCCATAAGGGCACGGTAATGATATTATTGTCCTTGTCCAGTTGTATCGTTCTCTTTTCCCACTAGATATTACAATTACTGGTGCAAATCCAAGATCGTTTCCCAAGATCATTTCTTCCTCCATAGATCCTGCAAAGCATAACAAACACTTTTCTAACCAAGGGATTATTTCTGATGGAAAAATTAACACTTAGAGATCCCTTAACATTCGTAGTCGACAAGTGCACACTTCGTACTTGTGCATCGGTGGCCTCAAGGTGTGGTTTGTCTAGAGCTACCCATGTCTCATAAGAGATCAGATTATGACTTGATCCTATATCTATTAATGCAATGCTTGTCGTATGACTTTTAGTCGTATAGAGACTTTTACCCTGAGCCGTGCTGGCTTAATGTTTAGTTAATCCTCATCAAGGAGGGTTAGTGAAGCTATGTTCACATGCAATACTCTCTTTTGGAGTATGTATTTGGCCTTGGCCTCTCTTGGCTTAGCTTCTTCCTGAGCTTGCTTAATTTTTTATTTTGCTAACTTCTTCCGTTGTTTTAAAAGATGCTCTTTCACAAGCATCTCTTGGGTCAGTGGTCCATAATATTTTTAAAGCTTAATTCCATTGATGTAACCCTCCATTTGTACGCCCTCAACTATTTCAATTCTAACTGACTCTTGAGGTGTGATTTCGAACACTCGGAAAGGTCCTAATCCTCTGTACTTGAGTTTCTTTTTTCTAGTGCTTCCCACACCATACATGAGGACAAGGTCCCCTGTTTGTAGTTCCTTTTGTTTTAAGTTATTGTCAAACTAACATTTTCTTTATAATTTTTTGACCATAAGACCATGTGATGCAATTAGTCAGGTTCATCAAGTTTCTCTAAGTCAACTAGCCTTTTGGCTAATGCATTCTCAGTCAATCGTTCCTTTTGTTTTAAGTTATTGTCAAACCAACATTTTCTTTATAATTTTTTGACCATAAGACCATGTGATGCAATTAGTCAGGTTCATCAAGTTTCTCTAAGTCAACTAGCCTTTTGGCTAATGCATTCTCAGTCAATCGTTCCTGCACCGTAATTCTCAAGCTTGGAACTAGGTACTCCATAGGCATTACCGCTTCAACACCATAAGCTAGATGGAAGGCAATATATCACATCACTACCTTATACGATGTTCAATATGCCCATAAAGCTACTGTTAGTTTATGCGTTCGACTTGCTTCTAATGTTTTTATCAAGATAGTACACAAAATCTTGTTTGTACTCTCCACTTGACCATTAGCCCTGTGGATAATAAGGGGATGACTTCCAATGGACTACAAGGAATCCAACAAGTAAGTGATCAATCACCTCATTAATGAAGTGTGAACCATGATCACAGACTAATTCTAATGGACAGCCGAATCTCGAAATGATTTGTTCATATAAGAACTTAGCTGTTGTTTGTGCATCAGCTCGCTTAGAGGCTCTCGCCTCTGCCCATTTCATGAAATAGTCTATGGCCATAATCACATATCGGGCCTATGATGGATGCACAATTCGACTAATAGGTCCAATAAAATCAATTCCCCATTTCTCAAAATGTTGTCTTACAATAACAGGGGTAAGTAGCATCTTGTCCCTTTGTTGCGGAATAGCAAATTGTTGATACTCTTCGCACCTTTTAACAAACTCCATGGCATCCCTGAATAACGTAGGCCACCATAGTCCTTCTTGAAGCACCTTGCAAGCTATAATTTCCCTAGTGAAATGTCCTCCAACTATCCCTGAGTGTGCTTCATCTAATATTGTGACAAATTTGTCTTCCCGCACACATCTCCTTAAGACATTATCCTTACCTAGCTTGTATAGTTCTCTAGCAATTAATTGATAAGGTGCAGCCAGCTTAACAAGCCGACGCATTTTATCCTTGTTCAAAGGTCGTTCTTGCGAAAAACCGTAAGTTAGCTAATCTGATATTTCTTTGCTCCATTCAGGCACCATGTCTAGTTTGAACAAACAAGCATTTAGGAGGTCATCATCATCAACACCAGTTTTCGGTTCCCCATTTGGAATTCTCAACATATGATTGGCCAACACATGTTGTGTTCCCTTTGTTACCGTTGTGGCTGCTGTGAAGTCAAATTCCAATAGTAATAATAGCCAACATGTGATCCTTCCCATGGTACAAGGCTTATTTACCAAGTATAATAAAGCCTGATGGTCCACAAAGAATACAACTTTATTGGCCAATAGGTAATGTCGATACTTATTGACAGCATAGACCATGGCCAACCCTTCTCATTATGTGGTGGTATAACTCACCTCTATATCATTCAATTGGCGACTAGCGAAGCAGACTGGGTAGTCTAGTTTAAACTCACCAGGCTATGCCAATACACATCCTATAGCGAAGTTTGATGCATCAATGTGTGCATGGAATATAAGGTCCCAATTGGGTGGTGTCAGAATGGGTACACTGGCGAGTGCTTGCTTCAATTTATCATATGCTTTTTGACATTCTTCAATCCATTCAAAGGCAATGAGTAATCTATATAATGGTCTAGCATTTTCAACATAAAATACTATGAAGCGGCGATAGTACCCAATGTGGGCCATAAATCATGTACCCTTTGTAATTAGTGGGTGGGGGCAATTCCAAAATCAATTTGAGTTTGCCTTCATCCGTGGAGATACTGTTCTTAAAGACAATGTGTCCCAAGATCACATCGTGTTTGATCCAAAAATTAGCATTTTAAAGGGTTTAAGGATATACAATATAATCGACATTGCTCAAACACTGTTCTCAAGCAAGCCAAATGGTATGACCATCAAAAGTGTGCACATAGGTCATCAATGAATACCTCCAACTACTTTAAGTAGTCTTTAAAGGCTATGCACATTAACCGTTGGAACATTGTTGGGGCATTAGTGAGATCGAAAGGCATAACTTTATAAGCAAACGTCCCCCAAATTGTATTGAAGGTCATTTTATGCTGGTCCTCAGGTGCTATAGACATTTGATTGTAACCTAAAAATCCATCTAAGAAGTTGTAAGCTTCTTCACCAGCTACTCTATCCAAAGTGTGTTCCGTATAAGGTAGTGGTGGGTAATGGTCCTTCCTAGTAGCTGCATTGAGACCCTAAGTTTCCCATTTTTCTTTGGCACTATCACGATTGATGATAACCTCTCCGTATGTTCTATCTCATAGATGAAGTCTGCAGAAGCAACAATGAGTGTATCAATTTTTTGTAGTACAATTACTGCATATTTAGGATTCATCTGGTATGGTTTTTGCCTAGTTGGTCTTGATCCGTCCATGATTGGGATCGTGTGTTGTACCACTTCAAGTGGTACACCCTTCATCTCTTTGTAGTTCCAGGCAAAACAATCCTTAAACTCCTTAAGGAGAGCAACAAGCTCGTTTTCTTCAATTGGATCTTCAATTGGAGTCAAGTCTTTAGTGATATAAATAGGTTTGGTTTCCTCCCCTGGCTCTGCAATATCAATTTCCTTGACCTCAGCTAGGCCATTGTATGATCTGGATAAACCATCTTCCTTAACCCTTTTTGGACCACTTGAAATGGTATGGTATTGAAAGCAGGTCTGGTTTGTTCTCATCCTCACTTTTGTTTTAGCCATCACCTTATTAGCCTCGCGCTTGGCTTCCGCCAAGGCTTTGTTTCATTTTTGGCACCCAGCTTTCGTAAGCTTAGGCATTTCTAGTTCTCGAAGGGTGACTTCCTCCCCCTATGTTTTCCAATGGATATCTTGCTCAATTCCTCACCCCCCCAATTAATTTGTGTGTTTTTTGTTGAAATTGTTTGCATTAGAGTGTTACCAAGCATTAGGAGTAGCTTAATCATTTAAAAATTTCTTTAAAACCATAAAAAACCCTTGAATTTGACTAATTTCTCTTAATGGACTCGTTTTTGTCTTTCATTAAAGTTGATTAATCTTGTTCAAGAGGTAAAAAAATTAGAAAATTTGTTGATTGGGGTCCAAATTGATCATGTAAGTAGTTGAAATTAGTGTTTTTGAGTGTTTTAAGAGCATTTACATGCTTCAAAACACCTAATTACATCAATTTCTTCATCAATTAGAGAAATTTGACTCTCTTTTGCTTAATTTTATCTTAAAAGAAGAGAGAAAATTAAGAGTCTAATTAATCTCCTATTTTAGATTAATTTACACATTTGTTGATGCACATAGCTTAGCATTCCCTTGATCTATCCAATGATGTGCTCAAGTGTGTGAATTAATTAGAGATTAGTGGTTAATTAGAGTCCTTGATTAGTATAAAAGAGGAAAGATTAATGAAAGGATTAATATTTGATTAATTCTTAATCACTTTTTTATATAACTCATTAAGGCTAATGAGCATTCAATGAGTAGATTCCCATGAGTTGTCAAATTGTTCATTTTGGGGGTCATTTATGAAGAGTTCAAAAGGTTGACTTTTTTTATTCCCACTTACCTTTTTTGGAAAATGCCCATATCTCCTTAATTTAAAATTCAAAAAATATCCCCCCTAATTAAGGAAAATCGAATTTTCCACTAGACTCCAAAAAAAATAATAATAAAAATGGTTCATGCGTGAACCATTTTCTGCATATAAGGTCTCACAACCTAAGGGTTCACACCCAAAAAATTTTTTTTTCCAAAAATCAGTTCACGTCTTAAGTGGCTCACGACATGAACTCTTAAGTATTTCACGACATGAAACAATCCCCGCGCACAAAAATAAATTGAAAATCGGTTCACGACGTAAACCCTTAAGTGTTTCACGATTAAAAAAAACAAAACACACGTGTGCTTGCTCATTAAAGAGCAATTCACAACGTCAAACATGGCAATGATTGAGGGACTACGTGGGCCAACACTTTCACTGAACCCAATGGCTGACATCTTCGAGCCATTAAGATCTATGCCCCAAATGCACCTCCCGATACCATTGGGCATGCCTACAACAAGGGTGTCATCGGGTTTTACACCCCCTGTCACTTCAATCCCACATGGCTTTAGTCCTTTACCTAACATTCCCACCAATCTTATAGGTACCAACCCTTTTCAACCCTTGGATGCCCACACCTTAGATATATTGACTAGTCTAGGAAGGGGTGTTACCCAAGGACTCAGTGAGTCCCTACCAACAAGAGCACTCACATATGATCTCCAAAATTATGGGCAAATACGATGGAACAACTGATCCTATTCAATTCATAATACAAATGTTTGAACAACGATGTGAGGCCTTTGGAAATCCCAACTGCCCACTAAGGTACATGCGTTGAACCTATGCTTAGAGGAAAAAGCTAGTCGATGGTTCATCACATTGATGCCGACGATCAAGACCAACTTCAGAACCTTGAAGTCAACCTTTATCTGTGGCTTTTCAAGACAAGGTGATCGATGGAATATAGTGAAAGAACTTTATTCAATTGAGCGTAAACCAAATGAAACCATTAGAGACTTTATCCCCTTCCGATAGAGTCATAGGAAAAATTAACGATTCTCAATTGAAGAGATGTTTTATGACGGGCTTAAAGAATAACAGCTTACACAACTTGATCATTGTATCCAACCCGAAAACATTCGATCAATGTTGTAAAGAAGTAGTACGTTTAGATGACAACATGGTGGAAGATGATCATGCTACAAGATATTCTTCATCTAAACCAAGTGAAGCAATGGCAAAAGAAACATTGATCTCGGAATTGTCATTCTCTAAATTCTATGTAGCCTTGCTTAAAAGCTTTCAATCGACATCTCTAAGAGAGGATAAGCTCCTTCAAAACCGACCATCCTTAATGCCTCTACAAGTGAGGAGCAAAATATCTTGTGTTAAGTGCAATCACTACGACCATCCCAATCCCCATTGTGCATACAAGGCATCTGTCTTTCTATACTGCATATATTGTAAATCCTTGTCATGATACTATAAAGTGTCCCAATTCATCAACAATTGACTCAAAACCTCCATCTCCCGTGCACCAAACAAAAATAGTCCAAAGGGTAGAAACTGCTTAGGAAATTGTTAATTGAACACTTCAGTATTTCTATTATCGTGGACCTCACAAAGTGGTAGACTCCATATTTTGGAATACTTCCATGTCCATAGTCACTGACACTTTGCAACCCATGTGTGAATGATGTGGCATTAATCACATGTTCCAAAATTGCCCTAGGGCAAGTTGCTTCAATGCAGCTTGTCTTACAAAATCCAACTCTTAACATCTTAAGTGTACAAAATGGGCAATTGTCCACAGTACCCTTGAATGTGCTTACACGCTTACAAGCCAAGGCACGAGAGGAGACACTAAAAAAGAATGCAAAAGATAGCACTTCGAAATGGGTAGAAGAACATGCCTTAAAGCAGAACCCATAAGAGAAAACAAAACCTTCAAATCCTAAGAAAAGCAAGGGGCATCAAACTATCCAAACCAAAGCTGAATTAAAGGACAAGGAAAAGGAGCCTATGAGGACATAAACCCAAAAGAGCCAAAAGCTACACATAATGCAAAAGCATCCACCTCAAAGGCCACCACACAAACCACAAAACCCCTATGTGCGACACAAGATACAAAAACCCAAAAGAAAGTTTGTTTTCGTTGCATGAACAAACATATGAAAACATGACGATCCAAAGAAAGTCAAAAGATGAAACATATTCTAGTATGTCACTAAGTGAGGATGAAACAAGCTCTGACTCTTCACTCAGTGCACTTCCCAGACTAATCCAAAAACTAGAACCCACCCAACCACCCTAAATTGAAAATCATGATCGTATGATATATGCGGAACATAAAAAGCACACTCAGGAGAGCATGCTTAGCATGGTTAAGTGTCTTACAGGATCACTAGTTGCAATTGAATCTCATAATGCCAATCCTAAAAAAGCATCCAAAATACAAACCCAGAGGAGTATCGCTTCCCCTTTCAAGAGAAAGACATACTCTTTACAGAAGAGTTGTTTAGAGACATAATGCATGAATTATGCGGTTGAGAAAGCATGTGAGGAATTCAAAGAATCACTTACAAAATTAAAGCAGTCTCTTAAAACCTCATTTGGAGGAATGCTCTTCTCTCATGGTGGTGAAGCCAACATAGCATCAGCACTTGCACCTTTAAGGGCCCAACATGAGTTATACCAAGACATAAAGAGCTACATAGGACAAGACTGTGAGGATTTACAAGTTTCTAAAAAGAACTCAGTTAGAATTGTCAAAGGACCAAGTGTGCCATTGTACACATTGGGTACTCTTGAAAAAGCTGAGAGTTAAAAAGAGGACGAAAGTGAATGGGAATATGAAACCGAAACGAGATCTGAAGCTATAACACAAACTGAAACATCCATGGTTTCTATTAAAGATTCTATCATGGTATGGTTATATTTCCTTACAGGCAATGATGTTAAGCATAAACACGCATTGATTAGCCCTCAAGCTATAGTCATAACATCATGACAATAGACACTTGGGTGTCATTCGGATAACCTAAACTCATCCCTGCAGAGAATGGTCTTGCAAGAGGAGCCAATGGACAAAACATTGAAGTTCTTGGCTACTTTAGCTATGCTACTCAAACAATTGGTGGAGATGTGGAATTTACATTCCATGTTACCCTAGATTCTCTTGTGTATGATGCCGTCCTTGGTAGAACTTGGATACGTGACTTGTTGTACTCAATTGATGTCCATGCAAACAGTCACCTTGAACACTCCTGCATGCATTGTACAATTACTATTACGGGATGAAAAGACCTTGGAGGAGCTGGAACTTCCAACATATCTTGGGGGGTTAGGGTGAGCCATAACATTTTTAGCCCCCTTGAAACACATCCCAACAAGAGATTACCTGGTGAATCGCAACTATCGTGACGATCTTTCCAATGGCCGAGCTCGTAACCCTTGAGGTCTCCAAGCTCCACAACTCCTTGAGAAGAAATTCCATCGCACTTCACGAGCATTGTCACACTGCCGCATTGCACTACAAGTACTCATCCCTCCTCTCACCTTACATCACTCACACACACTCACTAGCATGCATTAGAGAGAGGAGAAATTCACTTATATACATGGCCATAAGTGTTCACACTCACTTAAACTGTGGCCAACCAGGCACTTTAGGCTCATAAGAGGTCTAATGCTATTACAATGACTACTCTCATAATATATCCATGAACTACATCACTTGGGACTTCATCCTACATGCTACCACATGCTCTTGAAGTGGAAATCGCTATAAATACTCTGTCACACCATTACGGGCACCTGTCCAAATTGTAGATTTGGACACCATTGCTTCATATCTTGAATGTATGACCCTTTGGTTTATCTACCTTCACTCCTTGATGTAAGATAATGGTGGTAGTTCTTGTTAACCCTAGGAATGGGTTAATAGTGTGCTTCTGGGTGTCTGCAATAGTGGGGTTTCTTCAACCGGCTTCTTGCGGGTGGGAGTCCTTCCCATGTTGCCCTCAAAGTAGACTACTCCTAGGCTAAAGATGTTGAGGATAAAGCTCTATTTAGAGAAAGGTTGTAGAGAGATGGTTGTGCATGACAAGCAGCATGAAGTTTGCAGAGAAATGATTGGGCGATAGCATAGACTATTTTTTTTTCGAAACTAAAGAAAGGTTTCTAGATAGAGAAGGGGATTTGTTGTGTGTTGAAAATGATGAGGGGGAAAATTCTACCTTTCACACGTGTGAGATTATAAACATCAAGAAGTGGCTCCATGCAATGATACTCATGAAATAATTTACTTTTTTATTCTCATGCAAAATTATCTTTCATTCCAAAACTACCATTTCTTGAACCACCAAAAAAGTGGAATTTTTATACCACCTATCCATGCTTTCACCCCTATGGATTTTATCACCCTTGTTACATTTGCATGTAATGATATTATTTGGACTATAGGAGATAGATTTAGTAAGCAATCATATTTTATTACCTGTCAAAGGACATTGACTACTTCACAAGAAGCTACCAACTTGTTTATTAAGATATTTTTCACACATCATAGATATTTTTCACACACCAACACCTTCCTTTACTTTAATTTTCCTATAATAGCACACCACATTCAGCTAATGGTAAAGCTCCCTTTGAAGTAGTGTATGGTAAGAAATTGCCTACACTTGCTTCTAGACTATCTAATAATATGTTCCCGCTCTATAGATGACTATAGACCATACCTGTATTCTTAGTGAAGTCCGTGAAGCTATTGCTAATGTAATGCTTATTTAATGTAATATTTAATGTAAATGTACACTACTCAAGCCAAAAAGAAACACAAATTTATGACCTTTAAAGAAGGAGACTATATATGGCTTAGTATAGAAACACAAAGACTCAAAAATGTAGAGAAACACCCGTGCAATTAAACTTGCTCCCAAATTTTATGGTCCATTTAAGATTATTAATAAGACTAATGGCAATGGTTTTCTTTGGATATTCCATCACATTGGTGTATTCGTAACTCTTTTCATATTAGTACATTAAGCGCCTTTCGAGGTAGTCTTCCAACATACCCAATTTATGATAATCCTCTTATGTTAGAAGAAGACTTTTAGATAGTAAAATCAAAAGTGATTATAGACCATGACCAGATAACAAAAAGAAGAGGTAATATTTATCACATATATTTGGTGAAATATGAAGGCCACCCCATAGAGGATGCTCAATGGCTACTTGACCATGCCCTCTCTCCATTTTCATCCTAACATGGATACTTGCCCATGATTGGAATTTCTTTTCAGACAACTGAGGAGGATAGTTGCTTCTCCACCTGAGGGCATGTTATGAGGAGAAATTCATGGATTTTAATTCTCATGTTTTCTATTATTTATAAACTCTCCTAGATGGGTTTAGATCAGGACGCCTTTCTAAATCACAACAGCTATAACCAACCTTGATCGCACATAATGTGAGTTCGTATATACGTGTGTTATTGGTAGATCAATTAATTTATCAATTGATTAGTTTAGTTGATGTAAGTACACATCTCTTAGGGTGGATAATGAAAGAAAGCCAGTGGTGTGGTCATGCAAATTTTGAGATGCTCAAATTTGGGTGTCAGTTGTGGTAGATACTTATTTTATTGTGTTGCCCTCGTTTACTCTATTTTGGGTGACTTCTACATTATTTATTAGCATCAAATAATTATTTTCATAGAATGTGTGAAAGCTCTCTTATAGACGTAAATTTGATGAAAAGTTTTGTGAATAGTCACCCAAAGACTTGCACATAAAGAAAACAAGATATTTTTGTATTAAGAGCTATTTTGAGCCCCAAAAGTTATTTTTGAGAATAATGTAAGCACGAGTGTGATTGCATTGGTGAAAATGTGAATCCAGTCAAGTTTGTGAAGATACAAGGCAAGCCTACTACTTCACTCTCCTCCCTCCTTCGCCCTTATCAAAAATTCTCCCTTTCCTTCTCTAAGATCCACAAGGAATTAAGCGTTGGGAAAACCCTCTCTCCTAATGGAATCTTACAAGTCGTCCTCCCAAGATGGTTCTCATTATCTACACCTTCCCTTGTTGACCTCTTCTTCTCACTTCTAGATGACTTCCTCTCATCTCTCAAGCTTCATTCACCCCTAAGTTTATTTCAACCCAATTTGAGATTCCATCCCTAAAGGTGTTCGACTATCAAGAGAAATACATGGAAGCTTTCCACACTCCCACAAGCTTCAATCTTGTGTCATTAATACCACTTTCCTCAAGCAAGAAACAATAGCACACTTGAACTACAATGAAACCCTAAAAAGTTCACATGTAGCATGGACACATGACAGTACAAGGAAACACACTCCCACAAGATTTAATCTTCAGCCACTTCTAGTACCACTTTCCTCAAGAAAGAAAGTATAGCACACACATGCACTCCCACGAGCTTCAATCTTTGGTCATCGTACCACTTTCCTCAAGCAAGAAACTATAGCACATGTATGATAAAACAACTATAGCACACATATGATGAAACCCTAAAAGCTCACCCCATGGACAGATGAGAGTACAAGGAAGAATGCACAAGCATGAAAAGTAAGAGCATCATGAAAGGGAAGAGAGAATGAGACCTCTCAAGTTCAAAATAGCATGTAAAGGTTTATTGCGCTTCAAGATTTTGGCATATATACAACTTAAGTTATGGGTGTTCACACTTGTCCCATTGGCAAAACTCACTTATTCCCTAGTCTAGTCTGTAGCTCCTTGTTCTCTAAGCTCCTAATTCATAAAATCATGCATAGACACATCCTTGAGCATGCCATCATGGACTCTATTAGTACATTTACCCTTTTACACATGAAGCTCCAACTAAAAATGGCTTTTTGCCATGCTATTGAGTTCTAGATCTTGGGCATTGCACAAGCATGAAAATTAAGAGCATCACAAAAGGGAAGAGAGAATGGGACCTCTCAAGTTCAAAATAGCACGTAAAGGTTTATTGTGCTTCAATATTTTGGCATATATACAACTTAAGTTATGGGTGTTCACACTTGTCCCATTGGCAAAACTCACTCATTCCTTAGTCTAGTCTCTATCTCCTTGTTCTCTAAGCTCCTAGTTCATAAAATCATGCATAGACACATCCTTAAACATGCCATCATGGACATCTATTAGTACATTTACACTTTAACACATGAAGCTCCCACAACTAAAAATGGCATGGCTTTTTGCCATGCTATTGAGTTCCAGGTCTTGGGCATTGGGTATCCATATTTATTCAGTGTAGACCTTTAATCTACATAGATTCAGAATATTTGACCTTGTTATTGGCTTCTTTCACCATGTGAAAAACCATCCTAGGTGACTGTATACTGCCCATATCTCTCTTTGTTAAAGCTTAAATTATTACATGCATTAATCGTGTAGCTGATCCTTGCATCCTTTGGCACTTCCATTGGCTGCTTCCTATATTAAACCTTGACTTTGTTGACTCTTGTCAACTCGATCAAGGCATTCATCAAGCTAGCCTCTCACAAATGTGTAGTGAGTTGTTTTTGACTAGAGCTCTAAGTAAATGATGACATGTTAATACAAGGAGATTAAGGCCATGTGACTAGGATCTTCTTGTGCTTTTTATGGACTTTCAATGTGGCCAAACCTTTAACTACTTTTTTGCTAGATGGCAAGGAGACCCAAGGTAGCTCTAACCCATTCTAAAGTGATAATCCTACTCGACCTGCCTAGATACTTTACTTCTCTTGAGTTACTATTTTTATTATACAAGGAGTTAATGTTATGAAGAACCACAAAGATGTCCTATTATTGCTTATGGAGTCCCTTAAGTCCCCTTAAGCCCAATCATATCCACATAGGAGACCCAAGGTGCTTTAACCCATTCTAAAGTGATAATTTTTGCATTGCAAGGAGACCCAAGGTAGCCCTAACCATTTTAAAGTGGTAATCCTAATTGGCTTGCCTAGATGCTTTACTTCTCTTGAGTTACTATTTTTATTGTACTAAAAGTTAATGTAATGAAGAACCATAGAGATGTCTTATTATTGCTTATGGAGTCCCTTAAGTCCCCTAAGCTCAATCATATCCAAATATGGGGCTATCTTCAAAGACTAGAGTGCATCAAAGCACTTGATGGTGTGGTAGGTCACACTTGAAAGAACTTGTTGTCTATGGCCTTATTATCACTTGAAAGAGCTATGTTGTCTATAGCATTATTATCCTTGCATATGTGAAACAACTTGCTGCTCACATATGCTATAGACATAAGGAACTCATAATGCTTATGCATGAGTTGGGGCTAAAACACAATGTGAGTAAAGGTTAGGGTAAGATAATAAAAAATGTATAAAGTTGGAATAATTTTTCAAGACGTTGGGTATACCACATTTTCACAACATGAAAAATGGAGGAAAAATGAGGCTCTTGGTGCAATTTTTATAGTTGGCATAGTTCATGTATGTGAAATGACTTATTTCATCAACATATTAGTAGTGTGAGACAAGTTGCTTCATACATATGAAATGAGTTAAATCACATACTTAAAATGAATTAAATCATGGAGAATGAGAAGGCATGTGAAAAAATAAATGGACATAAAAGGTGAAATGAAAAGTGGTATGAGATGAGAACAGACATGAAATGTGTTATTTCACACATGTAAGCTCTATTTTTTTACAGCATGAAATGTGTTATTTCACACATCTAAGCTTCATTTTTTCACAACATGGAATGTGTCTAATTGTGAACTACTTTAAATCTTTTACATGGAATAAGACTTATTTCATAAGGTGAATTGTGAACAAAGTGACCAATTTCGGACATCTTTTTCTCCTCTTTTTGGTGTTCTACCTCACTGTTTTCCTACACATCTTTGTGCTAGTTTTTTATTTTATCTCCAACACTTTCTTTAATATTACCTTTTTTGCTTTCTTTGACATTTTATGTGGACTTATACCAACATAACTATTGTCTTCGGCATTGCTTTTTGCTTCTTCTTTTTTAATGGTACATTATGCATAATTTAAAGATGATTGGAACTTAGGGGTGACCAAATAAACATCAGAGGAGGTGTACTTAAATGATGAGGTTAGTGAACAGTGGTGGAATAATATCACTTGATCTACATTTTTTACATTTATCTCAATAAATAACCTTTCAATTAATTCTTTTACACAACACATTAAGGTGTGTGCTTCCTCGCATTCCACGTGTAACATTCAGCACTTTGACTTCTAACACTCCCCCTTAATGTGATGAGGGTCTGTCACCTTACATGTTTCACTATCCCTACACTCCAAGTCATATGCTAGAGTGGTCCATCTTGGCTGCCCAATGATCCGCAAGGTGGAATTTGATTTGACACTTTACACATCGGAGGATAGGATTATAAAGTAGAGGTGAGATTTTTTACAATGTAACTGCTCATAGCAACTCCAAGAGCCCAATCTCATTCCACTCATCTTAACTCAAAAAGTGACTAATGGAAGATCATTGTTTGTAGAGGAGGCCTCATGGAGTCTTCACTAGTGTTGATAAAGAAGTCATCGATAGACAAGCTCTTCTTCCTATCATAGCCGGTGCTTCTGTTTGGCCTACACACAAAGGAGAATGAGAGTTTGCTATGTTTTGCTCTGTTCTCAAGCTACCACCACAGTAGGGATGAAATGTCGTAGCTCGTAGCTATTATTGGAGGTCAAAGATACCACTTGTTTCAACTCCCTTACCACTATATGGCACGAGGTTGTTAATCCCATTTTGGATTAACAAGTATGCTTCTCCAATTGAGGACATTAATAAGTGTCATGAAAAGGCACTATAAAAGTTGTACATTAAAGGTGTTTCCCTAGCAACAGCACCAAAAATGTTATGGACTACCACACTCCAAGAGGGAACTCAATGCATTCACCTAAAGGAAGAGCAATAGAACACAACTGTCATAGGGCACTTACCAATGCTTCAAACTTGAGTCCCTTGAGGCCTCCAAGCTTACTTGTTAAGCTCCAAACCTCCAAGCTCCACCTCCACCTCCACGCTATCATGTAAAGTCACTTGCACCGTCGCATAAGGCAATCACTCTCTCTCACTCTCCACAGAGAAGCATGAAACATAGATTGTGCTAGAATGCTCTATCACAATCTCTCTCTCAAGACACAAAGAAGAGATCTCAATAGTACAAAGGGGGATTGTGTCTATTCATTATGAGAAAATGCCTTATATACATTTGGCCCTTATTCACACTTGGGCGCCTAAAGCTTACTTAACTAAGGCCTTGGGTGGCCGATATCTCAGTTTTGCAACATGGAGAGCTTGCTCATCATCAAGGAAGCTGAAAATGGAGATTTCAGCATTATGAAGGCTATGGAGTCTTCATCATTGCCTTTGCATTCTGGTAGTGCATTGTGTAGGAAATGAATGGATAAGATTCATGATTGCCTTTGCATTCTGGTAGTGCATTGTGTAGGAAATGAATGGATAAGATTCATGATTGCCTTTGCATTCTGGTAGTGCATTGTGTAGGAAATGAATGGATAAGATTCATGATTGCCTTTGCATTCTGGTAGTGCATTGTGTAGGAAATGAATGGATAAGATTTGTGTGGAAGTGAAAAATTGTGAGAAATCGGTTGTGTTTGTTGTGTATTTGTGTGGTGGATGTTGGAATTAGGGTTGCAGGAATGCACACACAACTTCAAGAAGATGAGGAAGCTTGAGCACAACACAGTAGTGTATTATGAGTGCCAAAAATGAAAGATTACGAGCCCTAGAAGATAATGGACGTATATACAATGCACGGGGGAAAAAACCTCCTAGTGAGGGAAAAAGTGCCCCGGCGGTCCTAAGTGTGTTCACACACATCACTACTATAATATGGTAACAAATCCCCCCTGGAGTGATGCGGTGAACAAGAGCTAGCACTCATGTATAGGGAAGTGTCTAGCTATGTGGACGAATCCACAAAAGGGAGTAAGCCCAAAGCTTTGCGAAAAGCTTCGAACTTCTCACGAGGCAAAGCCTTTGTGAAAAGGTCTGCAAGGTTATCCTGTGTTGGCACATAAGCCAAACTGATCTCTCCTGCAGAGAGTCTCTCCCTGACATAATGGTAGTGCACCTCAATGTGCTTCGTACGAGCATGGAACACTGGGTTCCGCGCAACTGCCAATGCGCTCTGACTGTCAGTGAAGATGGTGGTGGCAGATGGCTGCCCAACACCCAAATCAGCCATAAGGCGTCTGAGCCACACACACTCAACCGTAGCTGTGAAAGCTGCCCTGTACTCAGCTTCACAACTAGAAGTGGCCACAGTAGGCTGCTTCTTGCTCAACCATGATATGCATGAGCTTCCAAGCATGAAGCAAAAACCACTCGTGGACACGCGTGTGTCATAACAACCAGCCCAGTCAGAATCTGAAAAAACATGTAAATCTGGCGGCAATGAACCCCCCTTGGGATAAAACAACCCAAGATGCCGAGTACCACTCAAATAGCGAAAGATACGCTTCACTGCCTGCCAATGCTTAATGCCTGGGCTATGCATAAATCTGCTCACCTGTGAGACTGCAAACTGAATGTCTGGCCTCGTAATGCATACATAAATGAGGCAACCAACAGCTGTCTGATAGAGTGTGACATCAAAGTGATCTCCAGCATCATGAAGACTCAACTTCAAACCTGTCTCCATTGGAGTAGCAATAGGCTTGCAGTCTTCAAGGCCAAATCTCCGCAACAATGTTTCAATATACTTTGTCTGACACAAAGCAATACCTCCATCACACTGCTTAAATTGTATCCCCAAATAATGATGCAAATGCCCCAAATCTGACATCTCAAAAGAGGCATTCAAATCAGCCTTAAAATCAGCAATATGACTCTCATTTGGTCCTGTGAGCAGCATGTCATCGACATAGAGAGCAATGATTAGATGTACACCATCCACACATTTAACATACAAAGTGCTTTCTGTTGGACTATTCTGAAACCCATGTGCAGTCAAATATGCATGTATTTTTTCATACCAAGCTCGTGGAGCTTGCTTTAAACCATATAAAGCCTTTTTTAACCTGCACACTTTGTTTTCCTGCCCTCTTTGAACAAAACCACGAGGCTGCGATACATACACCTCCTCATGCAAATCTCCATTTAAGAACGCAGTCTTTATGTCCAGCTGATGTACATTCCAACCATTATGAGCTGCTAATGCACAGATGCTACGAACAGTGGTCATACGACATGTGGGAGCAAAAGTCTCATCAAAATCAATGCCCTTCTCTTGAGCATAACCTTTTGCAACAAGCCTAGCCTTATGGCGATCCACTGTGCCATCAGGCTTACGCTTCAATTTGTATACCCACTTAGTGCCAATGGCCTTCTTGCCAGGGGACAAGTCACATAAAGACCATGTACTATTCTTCATAATAGCATCGTATTCTGCTTGCATAGCAGCCATCCAATTTTCTGAACTTTGTGCCTCATCAAATGAAACAGGCTCACTTTCATCGCACATACTAGAAACAGCCAATGCATAACAATCTGACACATAAGAGGCACCATGAGAGCCAGAACGAGTGCGACTAGACAAAGGGGCATCCAACTTGCTGTCACGCAAAGTCTGCACCAGCCATCTAGGCATGTTCCTAGAGCCCTCAATCTCTTGTCTCTCATCCTCAAGTGCATCATGCACATCTGCATCAGATATAGGCTGATCTGTGCCATCATTTAAAACCTGCATAGGCTGAAAAACTGCCTCATGAGGTATTGCACTTGACTGTGCACCACTGAAAAGAGGCAACAATGTATCATAGACATCACGTGAGCTGATATCTGTCTCCTTAGTACATGAAACCAAGGGCTGAACTGCATCTTCCACAAATACAACATCACGGCTAACCAAAATGCGCTTTGTCTGTGGATGATACAAACGATAGCCTTTGCTCTCAGCACTATATCCAACAAAAATACATTTGACAGCTTTGTCATCCAATTTTCTGCGATGTTGCACAGGCACTAATGCATATGCCAGGCAACCAAAAACACGTAAATGGCCAACAGATGGCTTGCGGCTATGCCAAGCCTCATATGGAGTGACAACCTGTAATGCTTTGGTGGGACACCTGTTTAGTACATAAGTGGCACACATGATAGCCTCAAGCCAAAAACCATGTGGTAGACTTTGACTCTTAACCATACATCTTGCCATTTCCATGAGAGACCTGTTTTTTCTCTCAGCCACACCATTTTGCTGTGGTGTATACGGCACTGTACATTGGTGTTTTATCCCACGCTCAGCCAGAAATGCATTAAATTCTGAAGACATATACTCCCCCCCTCGATCTGAACGGAGGGTGCCCATCTTACTTTCTGACACATTTTCAGCCATAACCAAAAACTGTTTGAAGCACAAAAACACTTCGGACTTTGCCTTCAAAGGATATACCCATGCATGCCTGGTAAAATCATCAATGAAAGTCACGAAGTAAAGGTAGTTTCCAAATGATGGAGTTTGCATGGGACCACAAACATCACTGTGAACAAGCTGCAATCTGCGTTCAGCTCTCACTGATCCATCTTTGGGAAAGGAAGCACGCTGCATTTTACCCAATATGCAGCCCTCACAAACATGCTTGACAGGTGCCTCAAGCTTAGGCAAAGAAGACACCATTTCAGATTTCTGCAGGCGCAGCAAACTTGCAAAATTCAGATGACCAAAACGTGCATGCCACAGTTTTGCATTTGAAATAGCCTGCGTATCCATAATAGCACATGCTGAATCCTCTACACATTTGCCATCCATATTGAGCTTATACAGCCCTCGACATAGTGAACCAGATGCTACAATGATGTCACCACAAGAGAGATCATGAACAGTACATCTGTCATCCACAAATTTTACAACCAAACCTGTTTTGGCAAATGCGGAGACTGACAGCAGATTCTTTTTGATCCCTGGCACATACAATGCATCAAAAAGTGTAAAGGTGTTGCAATTTGCAACATTCAGCACAATCTGTCCAACTCCTTTAACGGGATAAGAGGAGTTATTGGCACAAGTGACAGTATTCCCTGTGGGAGCAGACTCAAGGAAAGTGAATAAACTGCGCTGCGAGGTGATATGCTTAGTGGCACCACTGTCAAAGTACCATACATCTGAATCTACTGCAGACATACATGTGTCATGCAAAGATGGGTCATAACTGCACTGCGCATTGAATGCCCATTCTGTATCTTGAACAACATTAGCAGATTCATTGTTAGAAGGAGAGGCATCTGCAACAACCATACCAGCCTCTTTCTTCTTAGCCTCTTTCGCAGCCAGCTTAGGACACGCTTTGATGACATGATCATTTCCCTTACAGTACTTGCAAAATGTCTTCTGTTTGTCACCCTTCTTCTCATCTTTGTCTTCCTTCTTTGGTTGCGCAGCATTTGCAGATTTCTGCTTACTAGAAGAAAAGCCAGCTTTACCTTTCCCGCTTCTCTGACTAGCAACGAAAGCTTGATCTGCGACACGCATAATATTCCTGTTTTGCCTTGACTGGTCTTCTTGCAGCAAAACAGAAACTAACTCCTCAAATGATAAGGCATTGGGATTGTCTTTCATCATCAAGCGAAGAGTGGAAGCAAAACCCTGATAAGAATCTGGTAGACCATTCAAAACAGTCTGCACAAGTGAACTGTCTGACAGGATTTCATCTGCAGAAATGAGCTGCTCTTTGAAATCCTTGATCTTTGTCAAAAAGCTATCCATAGAATCACCTTCGTTCATATGCTCACTCTCCAACTGTTTTCGGAGGTAAGCAACACGAGCCTCATTTCTTGCCTGATACAATGTGGCAAGTACATCCCAAGCATCCTTAGAAGTCCTGCAGGAGCGAATATGTGGGATAATGGTACGTTTGACAGACAGCGCAATCAAGGCATGAGCCTGCGCATCTCTACCATCCCAACGAATCTGCTCTGCTGAAAGTGGTGGTTCTCGAACAGCTGCTACAGCACTTGTGCCTGCACCATCATCAACAGTACCTGTTTCTGATGTGTTTGCAGCATTCCCAGCCACAATAGGACGTGCATCAATACCCTGCACAATGTTCCATAACCCCTTTGCTACCAATACATGTCGCATCATATATGCCCACAATGGATAGTTGGTGCCATCCAACTTATCCTCAGCAGCCAACATGCGGAATACATCATTGTTGTCAGCCATGGCCAATGACTGTACTACTAGATGTAAATGCTGTCTGTAAGAGGTAAACCTGTATAAAATCGACCTGTGCTATGTAGCACAGCCCAAAACAGACGAATGGGCACCTGTCCTGCAGATTTTAATCTTGACAGAAAATCTGCACAGTAGGACGATTTTGCCTGCGCAGTACTTGGAATGCAAAAACAGAGGGCGAAATGACTTCAGATCAAAATTCTGAAACGAACGAGCCCTACGGGTTCTCCCACGGCATATACTAACCTGCAGACGCTCGTGAAACCTCGTCGCAATCGGAGGAGATGAAGCGGCAGGTGCCGGTGATGCTGCCCGGGAGGAGGAAGCCTGCTCTGATACCAATTGTTGGAATTAGGGTTGCAGGAATGCACACACAACTTCAAGAAGATGAGGAAGCTTGAGCACAACACAGTAGTGTATTATGAGTGCCAAAAATGAAAGATTACGAGCCCTAGAAGATAATGGACGTATATACAATGCACGGGGGAAAAAACCTCCTAGTGAGGGAAAAAGTGCCCCGGCGGTCCTAAGTGTGTTCACACACATCACTACTATAATATGGTAACAGTGGAGTGGTCTTGGAAGAGAGCTTCACTATTTTTCTAGTTAATTTTGATGTTTGCATCACTGGAATCATCAATGTGAACGAGTATGTTGGTGTTCTGTTGTTCTCTCTTTTCAAAAATTCACAAAAATGGAAAAAATAAGGAGCCATTGACTGTGCTTTGAACTTGTATTACACTCCTTAGGCGTGGCACAATCATTTTGGAAACAGTTGGATAAGTATTTTGCACCTAGAATCACATTAGTCAATGCGAGAAGTTCCCACGTGAAACTACAGGAAAATCATTCACGATGTGAACCGTTTTCTACAACTTCATGCCATGAATTGCTCCCAGCATCAATGCCATGATTAACACCACAATTCACGGGATTACCTTGCCAAAAATAGGTAGCCTTATCTTGACACCTCTGACACCACGAGGTCTGATAAAATTAAGAATCATGAACGTGCAGAAAATCGTTCACGACATGAACCATTTTTAGTTCACGACATGAACCATTTTAGAACCCTTCATGACGTGAACCAATTGCTTTTCACGACATGAAACCTTATCTCTTCACTACGTGAACTTTTTTTGCAATCTCACGTCTTAATCAAATCGAACTCACAAACTTGGTATCGTCAAATTAAGGCTAAGAAAGTCTTGAGAAAATTGAAAATCATAATAAGGTAACGTGGAATTTTGAGTCCAAAAGCAAAAATTTTAAACACGTGAAAGTGCATAAAAATCATTCACACGAGACGTGAACTGTTTTCTGACACTTCATGCCGTGAACTGTTCTCTGCAATCTCACGGCCTCAGAAACAAGTCGACAGAATCTGACCAAAATTTAATTGGGGTAGCAAAATAGCTTATCAAATCGTATATACCTAGGTAGGGGGGAGAAATTCCTCAAAGACCAAGGGTGTGAATTCAACTATCGATCTCCTGGCAAGGATGGATCTGTTGAATATGGCCACAGAAATGTGTCAAGGAATGGTCAGGGAACTAGGCACTGCTCTAGAATCCTGACCCTCCCAAATAAAGCCACACATCATTTCCAAGCTCGCTCAAAAATTCTCTGGGGATGGGCATCCTATTCAACATGTAGAGATTTTTGAATCCACATGCAAAACCTACGGGCCGGTCAATGATGTAACAATGATTCATGCTTTCTCACTGACCCTAGAAGGAAAGGTGCATCAGTGGTTCCGAACCCTTAAAGCCGAGGATAAGGTTAACTTAACATGACTCAAGAATGTGTTTGTGCCCAGCTTTGCCAGAAGCGGAGACAGATGGAGTCCTGTCATCGCACAGCTGGCACAATATAAACAAAAGGAAATGGAGTCGATGAGAGACTATGTGTCTTGACTAAAACAATTAAATTCAAGGTACAAACTACGAGAAAGGCTAATTGATGATCAGTAATTATGCCTTGCTTCTAGAGAGTAGTTAGAGACCACAAGATGCATGATTATCTAGTATTAGCCCAACCGGCTACTCTAGATGCATGTTTTTGCAAACTGGCAATTGAATTTGAAGATAATATGTTGGAATTGCCACAGCCAAAAGATGTCGGAATATCTTCGACAACAACAACTTCGCGTGTTTCGAGTCACCAAGAGATTGAAACTCGGAGCAAGCAAGTCAGAAACATGACTGTGGAAGAGCTCAGTAATGCAATACTAGAGAAATTGAAGGTAAAAGAGGGAAGAGAAACATCTAGGCATGGGCATACCCATCTTTACCCCCGTAGGGAATTGGTGTGGTGCTCTATGTGCAGATTGAATCACACTACTATATCAAATGTGCATAGTTAAGAGCAAGGCCACTTCTCTATTATGCACACTATGTCAAAGTAGGGAATTGTGACATTTCCATGTGCATCTAGATATCCAAGGTTCAAAACAGTTGCATAGCTGTTGCCGGCACCTAGAACTAAATTGGACTTACCAGCACCACCTGTGCAAATCACTGCAGCTGCAAAACAACAAAACTCTTCCTATTTACCTAGGGGGATGTTTCGGGTGCAGGACACTTCACCTCTACCACCACTTGTTCTACCACCACAACCACCACAGGCTAAAATCAACCAAGTATTGATTGAAGAGCCATCAGAAGATATTGATATGGTGCGTGAAGTGAAACTCAGTGGGAGAGTACTATGAGGAAGCTCCAGAGATCACGTCAGAATTCTATGTCCTACAAAATAACATGCCAGTACCTATGTTTCAAACCACAATACAGTGGAAGGGTAAGGACATAAACTCAAACATGAGAAGAGGATCACTATAATGTTTTGGTTGTGGTGGGCCAAATCACTAAGTGTCCAAATAAGAGTGTGGTTCATATGCACCAAACCCAGTACAATTGACTGCTCCATCTAATGACATACCAGTACTTGTACTAAATGTGGTATTGATCATTTGATCAAGGATTTTCCATACCATGCAAGTGGTTTGACTTTCACTTCTAACCAGGCCACCATTCGAACCATTAGTGTGTAGCCACCTGATCTCATATGAGATATGGGTAGCCTTAGATAAACTATACCTTGAAACCACCAATGCACAAGCCTGATAGCAGCAGAGGCCACACATAGAGATGTGATTATAAAGAGTTTAAAGGCCACCGAGGAGCAAGAGGCTAGGTACCAAGCAGTGGAAAACAATAATTTATTCTCAACCAAACTATTGTCCAAATAATTAAAGAGAATATGGATATAAAGGCGTAGCTGGAGTAAGCTAAAGAGTAACTTCAGAAGGAAGTCACCCATAACCACAAGCTAGCAGCAGCCATTCATGCGCCCAACGGGTACATGAGCTCCAGCATACATCCCTAGCCAAAGAAGAGAACCTACAAAGCCAAATCCAGACGCTATCCTTAAGTCTAAAGGAAGCAGAAAGAAGAGCTACCCACTTGTAAATAACAAGAAGGTGAACAGACAAACAAGGCACATGCAGAGAAGGTGAGAGACCTTAATAATACCATTAGCACCAATCAAGTTGAGATGCAGAAAATGGTGATTGCACACCAAGAGGCAATGGTGCAAGTCACCCAACAGCTACAAGACAATCAAAGACTAGCTGGCCGAAAGACTTCAAAGAATCATAGAAGCTCATGAAAGGGAGGCTACCGCCAGACGTGCGCATCAAGAGGAAGCAACAAGGCACTTCAAGGAGTTGAATGCTGCACAGATGGTCCGAGAAACAACCATATCAAACCTCCTCAGCACCAATGATTCCCATCTACAAGAATTGGAATGACAACTAGCCATACAAGACCAAAGTCAAAGACAAGAGCCTACGGATGAAATGTGCCTACTCCTTGAGCGAGCCTCGGAGATAGGTCAGTTTTGCCAGTGACTCCTCGGGCCCCTCCTCAAACTCTTACTCTTTTTTTATCTACACTAACCCTCTCATTGCTTCAATATGATATAAATCTGTCTGAGGACCTAAGCCTAGGTGAACTAACCCTCATTAAGCAAAATATTGAGCATGATGCTGATCATCCCACTATCATTATGGGAATTTTATGGGGGGATGTAGTATTAACTAATCCACAGGATATTTACTTTCATCCTTTGCACCCTATTGTGCTAAACCTTCATAGTTGGTGTTGGGTACTGCTCCAAAACTCTGAAATCCTGGATAACAGTGTCGAAAAATTAAACCTGTTTGTTCCAGATGATATTCCCAAAACATCGACCAACTACGAGGTGGTAGCATAAAGTTATCAATGGATTATAAGCCATGGGTGGCTAGAAGTCTACAATACTCACCACCAGCACTTGAACTTATGTGAGTCTTCTTTATATCACCCTTTTGGTATTCTAAAACTATACCATAATATCTATAAACATTTAGAATCCATGTTAACTAATGTCCTCTACACTTTTGATAAATCATATATCGAATATCCTAGCATAAGTTCTAAGGACGTCATTGAGCTCCAAGATTTTATAAAACTCCACAAGCCTAGCCGCCCACCCCAAAAGCTCAAGCCATGGTCAAGAAGAGACACAAACTTTATCATCCAACCCTACTTACCCACTGTATTCTAATGTAGCTAGTAAACTACTTAATCCATATCCTAATGCACCGCCTACTATTAACAAGTCTCAAGCCGACTGCATTTTTTCTTCTCTCCCTTCTCAACATATGGAATTTCCCACTAACCCTCTCGCCCCCAAGGAGGTACCAACACCTGACCTATCTCCCCCCCCACGGCAAACTCAGGAGGTATGACATACTCTCCCCCAAGACAATATTGAAGCTTTTACTGATGATACTATTTTGGAGTCATTATCTGGTGCAAAGTATGAAGGCTTCATTCGAGTTGGCAATCAACTACTACAGCCAAAGCTAATGTTTAAGGTGTTAATGCAAATAACACCATTTGAACCAACTCGAAGGATTCTACCAGAGGCCTACTCTGATGTCACACCAACAAAGCAACATTATGTACAATACCCTCTCCAAGCACCTTGCCCAGATTTAGAAGAACTACTACCTTTGGTTGGAGAGAGCACCTTGTGGTCTAATGTGGCATGGTAGACCAAATTAGCCAATCCACAATTGGTTGACCTGCTAGAAATTAGAGTGGTTACATATATGATTAGTTATTGCTTCCACAAGTGGAGGAAAGCTCACCCAATCCACACACAAGGGGGCTATGCAACAATCATCACAGATGATGCACACCCCAAGTTAGAAGATTTTGGAATATAGCCAGACTGGAGAAACAAATTCCTCACAATTCTAGAATACAACCATGTATATATGTGTGCGCCACCAACTCAACGAGTTGATCCCTTGTACATGCCACTAAAGAGGAGATGGACACCTCTAGAATTTCAAGAGGCCAAGCAATGAGATTCACATGTCTATTATAACTTCCCAATCTTCATGCCAGCTACATTTCCAGACATAAGGGAACAAAGAAAACAGATGCTGACTTAGATACATGCATGGTGCCATATCTTGGACCTAGCAATAGTGGCTAGTGCTAGATTCTTAAAATTGCTCGTGGTCATTATCAATCAACCCAAAAGGAACAATATGATGGGTATGAAGCTGAGCAACTGCAATTTGCCATGAATCAAGGTCCATCTAATAGAGGCATGATGTTGTACTATCATCGCCTACTAAGGTGTCTTACCTACATGCATGTCACATTCGAGGACATGGTGGACATAGGATTTTGGAGATCACCCTTAGCATTTAGAAGAACCCTCAAAAATCTTCAATCACGTCAAAACTTTTACCATCATGAGTTCGGTGACCAGGTCTTTTAACCTCGGTTCTGAGAACAGAACCTACATCAGGTTGGGGGGATGTTAATCCCGTTTTGGATTAACAAGTATGCTCCTCCAATTGAGGACATTAATAAGTGTCATGAAAAGGCACTATAAAAGTTGTACATTATGAGATATTAGCCACCCAAGACCTTAGTTAAGTAAGTTTTGGGCGCCCAAGTGTGAATAATGGCCAAATGTATATAAGGCATTTTCTCATAAAATGAATAGACACAATCCCCCTTTGTGCTATTGAGAGCTCTTCTTTGTGTCTTGAGAGAGAGATTGTGAGAGAGAATTCTAGCACTTGTGCCTCTTCTATGCTTGTATGTTTCATGCTTATGAGGGAGAGTGAGAGAGAGTGATTGCCTTATGCGACGGTACGAGCGACTCTACGGTGACAACACAGAGGTGGAGCTTAACAAGTGAGCTTGGAGGTTTGGAGCTTAACAAGTGAGCTTGGAGGCCTCAAGGGACTCAAGTTCGAAGCATTGTGGTAAGTGTCCTACGGCAGTTGTGTTCTATTGCTCTTCACTTGAGGCCTTAAGGGACTCAAGTTCGAAGCATTGTGGTAAGTGCCCTACGGCAGTTGTGTTCTATTGCTCTTCCCTTGAGGCCTTACCAATGCGTCAAACTTGAGTCCCTTGAGGCCATTATGGTAAGTGCCCTATGGTAGTTGTGTTCTATTGCTCTTTCCTTGAGGCCTTACCAATGCTTCAAACTTGAGTCCCTTGAGGCCTCCAAGCTCACTTGTTAAGCTCCAAACCTCCAAGCTCCAACTCCACGCTGTCACCATAGAATCACTCGCACCGTCGCCGCATAAGGCAATCACTCTCTCTCACTCTCCCACACAAGCATGAAACATACAAGCATAGAAGAGGCACAAGTTCTAGAATGCTCTCTCACATTCCCCCTTTGTGCTATTGAGATCTCTTCTTTGTGTCTTGAGAGAGAGATTGTTGTCCAAGAGGGAACTTAATGCATTCACCTAAAGGAAGAGCAATAGAACACAACTATCGTAGGGCACTTACCAATGCTTCAAACTTGAGTCCCTTGAGGCCTCCAAACTCACTTGTTAAGCTCCAAACCTCTAGGCTCCACCTCCATGGTTGTCACCATAGAGTCGCTCGCACTGTCGCATAAGGCAATCACTCTCCCACACAAGCATGAAACATACAAGCATAGAAGAGGCACAAGTGCTAGAATTCTCTCTCACAATCTCTCTCTCAAGACACAAAGAAGAGCTCTCAATAGCACAAAGGGGGATTGTGTCTATTCATTTTATGAGAAAATGCCTTATATACATTTGGCGCTTATTCACACTTGGACGCGCAAAACTTACTTAACTAAGGCCTTGGGTGGCCAATATCTCATAATGTACAACTTTTATAGTGCCTTTTCATGACACTTATTACTGTCCTCAATTGGAGGAGCATACTTGTTAATCCAAAATGGGATTAACATAAGTCTTTATGGGATCAATAGTTATGAGATCACCTACGATCTACCACCATTTTTGGTGCATCGGATCAAAAGGTAAACTAGGGATGATAGCACTATTTTTTAGTGTGTTGGATGGAACAAAAAAAATAAACTAGGGAAAGTAAAGCAGGGAGAGAATAAACCCAAGAAGTAAACTAGAGAGAGGAGAGGGTAAACTAGGGAAGTAAATTAGGGAGGAGAGGATAAACTAAAGAAAACTAAGGAAGTAAACTAGGGGCTTGGGATTTAAACTAGAATGTGTTGAAAATAAACAAAGAGGGTTGACAATATAATGGTAATAGTGTATTGGTTAAAGCTTAGCTCTTTAAAGTAAAGGTCTTAGGATACTAAAAGTAAACCTTTTGGTTTTTAAGATGTGAGACTTAGAATTTTTTAAAGGCCCAACTTTGAGGTAAACCAGTGAAAGTGATGTATTTCATGGATATATTATGAGAGTAGTCATTGTAATAGCATTAGGCCTCTTATGAGCCTAAAGTGCTCGGCCAGCCACAGTTTAAGTGAGTGTGAACACTTATGGCCATGTATATAAGTGAGTATCTCTCATAATACAACATACTCTCCCATTTTACAATTAAGTCTTGCTCTTTCTAATCCTCTTGCTAATCTCTCTCCCTAATGCATGCTAGTGAGTGTGTGTGTGAGTGATGTGAGGTGAGAGGAGGGATGAGTACCTGTAGTGCAACGCAGCGGTGTGACAACGCTCGTGGAAGGCGTGGTGGGATTGCTTCTTTGGAGATCTCAAGGGTTACGAGCTCGGCCATTGGAAAGATCCTCGTGATAGTTGCGGTTCACTAGGCAATCTCTTATTGGATGTGTTTCAAGGGGGGTTAGGGTGAGCCATAACATATGGTGGGAAAAGGGGTGTGGATCCTAACGTTTGAGCAATGTATAAGACACATTTGATGACTTGTTAACATTAAGAAGAGCATTGGATGGCTGGGTATAAGTCATTTGAGGCTTGGTAACATAAGATTAATGATAGAAGCATGGAATTCTCTTTGTTAGGTTATAAAGCCCTAGCTAAGTAGACATTTTTTTTGCGTGGGGGGATTGCACCCAATCTCATGTCACTTCTTCATGCTTTGTGTTTTTATTTAAACTTTGGAATATGGTTGTTTGTGGATAATGATTATCAAGATTTAATGGTTTTGCACATATTTCAGTGTAATAAGCATACAGACTAGGTGCAATATAATGGGTGGTGTACTTTAATTAATTTGCCAAAGGTAGTGGGGCAACAATGAGTAAAGCGACTCGGAGCAGGATAATCATGTAAATAACAAATAGCATGATGCAAATATAGAAAATTTTAGGGAAGTTTCCAATTGTAGGAGGGTGATTAGGGGTGAGATGATGTGACTAGTAGTAGGATAATAGTATGGGTAATAACTAGCATGGTTGTTTGAAAATATCATGATGGTTAGGTGTAGTAAGAGTGCTGTCATAAATGTAGTGAGAGTGCTGTCATAAATGTTGAATTTCATTATCCAGTGAGATTGGTTTATCCAAGGAATTTTTGGTGAGGTAGTTTTGCAAATAGTAGGGTGATTAGGTGCAAAGAGATGTGGGTTAGAACAATTATGGAAACTTTGCCAATGATTGGTTTATCCGAGACAATTCTAGCAAAATTAACATTAAATTCAAATAATGTTCAATATTGTTTGCAATGATTTGTCTATCCAAGGCAATTCTAGTAAAATTAACATTAGATTCAAACTTTAATTAAGAGTGCTATCAAGTGTTCAATATTGTTTGCCAATGATTGGCTTATCCAAGGTATTTCTAGTAAAATTAACATTAAATTTAAATTTTGATTAAGAGTGCTATCAAATGTTTAATATTTTTCACCAATGATTGGTTTATCCAAGGCAATTCTAGTAAAATTAACATTAAATTCATACTTTTCTCAAATGGAATGACATTGATTTTAAGAAACTGACCTTTTTTTTTTAGTTATCAATCCCACTTCACAATAGAGATCGAGTGGTTTGCCACTTTCTTGATTTTTATGTTTATGCATCATGCTTGACATTGATGTTTTTGCATGCCAATCTAGTCCCACTAACAAAAGCATCATGCTCGACATTAATGTTTTTGCATGCCAATCTAGCCCCATTGGCAAAAGCATCATGCTTGACATTGATGTTTTTGTATGCCAATCTAGCCCCACTAACAAAGGCATCAGTATAAAGGTTGACCTTTCTACTATACAGAAGATACATGTGTAGCTTTTTGCAAAGTCAATTCAATGTGAAAGAGAAGGGAGGGTGTAACAAGTTGTGTAATAATTTAAATGTAGAAAGAGACTTTATTGAGGTATTTCCTTATACTTGCTTAGCTACCTTACCTTGTAAATTGATACAAGTGAACATCAATCTTTCAACCACTTATTTTCAAGATGAAGTTTTCTCTTACTTTATATACCATTAAAACCAATCCACCACAAAGTTCTTCCATTTCCAAAAAATAGGCAAAAAAGAACACAATGATCAACACTTGATGCCACATATGTTTTTAAAAACTTATCCTATAGACACAAATTTTCTATCCTCATATGTGCTCTAGGATCTTGAAGCTTGCCGAGAGAGAGAGAGAGAGAGAGAGAGAGAGAGAGAGAGAGAGAGAGAGAGAGAGAGAGAGAGTATACGTTTGTTGTAAAAACATCACTATCAATATTAGAATTAATATGCACCACCCTGCATAAGCTTTCTACTCCACAAGAAAGTCATTTCTAGATTTTTGTATATTTAGTTTCACCGTGTAAGAATTTAAATGAGAGAGAAAGGGAGGGTGGGGAAAAGGGAAAAAACAATATGTCGAATATGCAAAGATAGGCTAATAAGAATTTAGGGAAATGATTCCTTACTTTATGGCCATTATGTTATTTAAAATTGTACGCATTTGCAAGCCTTAATTCCTAGAAACACAATTTTTCTACTCTCATGGGCGTGAAGATGCACTCTTGCTCTCAACATTCCAAAGAAAAGAAAGGTCCTCTAGTGCATTGTAAAGACTCTCTATTTCCTCATGCTAAAAATAGCAAGGTGGTCTTCTACTCTCAAGCAAGAGGGATGTCATGAGAATATATTTTAAGTCCTCAATTGCGGATTTGCTGGGTTTGAAAAGAATGAAGAATTTCAGGGTAAACTCGAAAAAATTTCTCAGGCATCCATTTAGCATCTTCTTGTGGATGATTCTTGAAAGTCAAAAGATACTTGAAGTATTGATTACCTGTTTTTGTTGTTGTTATCTCTTGGTCAATGATAGCATCAGGAACTAGTACTTCTTCCTCTCCTTCAATAAGAGGTGGTTCCTCATATGTTGGGTGAGTAGAAAGTGTTCCTCGAAAAGGTTTCAAGAGATGGATATTGAAAGAATTGTGGATATTCCAATTAGATGGAAGCTCTAATCTATAGGCCACATCATTAATCTTTTGAAGGATTTTAAATAGCCCATAATATATAGGCGCTAGCTTCACTGTAGGGAATTTTTCCACACTCTTTAATCGACGTTTTTCAATTCTCGAAAGTACATAATCACCTTCTTGAAATGAAAAATCTTTGTGCTTCCTATTTGCTTGATATGTATACTTCTCTTGAGCTCTTGCAATACAATCATGCACTTCAGATAAAATGCGATCAAAGTCTCTAACATATTGGTCGGTAGCTTCAATCTTATGAGAGAGTCTAGTAGCCGGAATAGGCAAAGCTCTACCATAGATGATCTCAAATGGTGCTCGACCAGTAGCAGTATGAGGAGTATTATTATAAGCAAATTGGAGTAGGTGTATGTACTTATCCCATGCACTAGGTTGCTGGGAAACATAGGCTCTAAGCATATCTAAGATAGTGCTATTTGTGACTTCGGTCTGTCCATTCGATTCCGGATGGAAAGCCGTGGAAAAATCTAACTTAGTGCCTAAGTTTGAGAAAAGAGCAACCCAAAAGTGACTACAAAATTTAGAATCTCTATCAGAAACTATCACTTTGGGTAGTCCATGATGAATAAAAATTTCCTTAGCAAATATGTTCACGGCTTACTAAGAAGTTAGTGTCTTTTTACATGGAATGAAATAGGCTTGCTTACTAAACCTGTCCACTATTGTCCAAATCATGTCATGGTGACTGGAAGTAGTAGGAAAGCCAGTAATGAAGTCCATAGACACTTGTTCCCATGGTCTATCTGGAATAGATAGAGGCATAAGCAATCCCAAAGCTTTGCCTTTGTAGCTTTTAATTGTTTGGCAAATGTTACATTCAGCTACAAATTTAGCTACATCATTCTTCAAATGAGACCAATAGATAGAATTCTCGAGAAACTACTTGAAGTGTTGCGAAAACTCCTCTATGTCCCACAAATGGTGGTTGGTGCATCTCTTCCAAGACAAGTTGTCTATAAGGTTGAGTAACACACAATCTTTTCTCAAAGAAAAGATAGCCATCATTATGAGAATAACTACCTTGAGGTGTCCAAGAAACTCATTTTCTCTCAAAAGGTTGAACACTTGTTCCAAGTGTTGTTCATGCTCTTGTCGATCCTTGCTGAAAACAAGAATGTCATCAAAGAACACTATAACAAAACTTTGAAACTTAAGGAATATGCGATTCATCATACGGCTGAAAGTAGCTGGAGCATTGGTCAAACCAAATGGCATAACCAAAAACTCATAATGACCAGTTTGGGTTCTAAAAACTGTCTTGAAAATATCAGATTGAGTCATACGAACTTGATGATACCCAGATTTTAGGTCAATCTTGCTAAAGACCTTTGATCCTCTAAGCTTGTCAAGAAGATCATCTACCCTAGGAATAGGATATCTGTTCTTGACAGTAATCTTATTCAATGCACGGTAGTCTACACACATTCGGTAAGTTCCGTTCTTCTGCTTAACAAGAAGTACTGGAGCTCCAAAAGGTGAACTACTAGGTCGAATAAGGCCTCTCTCTAGCAAGTCTTCTATTTGGCTTTGGATTTCTTTTTGCTCTAAATTGTTGACTCTATAGGGAGCTTTACAAGGTGGAGAATTTCCAGGCAATAAGTCAATACTATGATCCTCAGGTCTAGACTTAGGTAATCCTGGAGGTAGATCTTCCATGAAACAGTTACTAAATTTGGAGATAAAAAGATCAAACTTTGGACTTTTGGATGTGTCAGACTCAACATCAAGCTGGTTAACCCATACCATATAAGTCTTGTCTCTTTTTCTTAGAGCTGTCTTTGCTTGAGTGTGACTCAACAAAGGACTCATTTCTCCTTTGACTTGACACTGGAGGATAATATCTTCATTGTCCTTCCTTAGAGAAACGCTATGAGTGTCATAGTCTATAATAAGATTATATTTGTGTCTCCAAGGCATACCCAAAATTATATCTACCCCTTGTAAAGGTGCAACTAAGAAATCCCTCTTTTCTGTTAAAGGCTTGATGCATAAATCCAAACCTTTCACCTCTTGCATGCAATTATACTTTGTTCCAGTAAATGCTGCTTTGACTTTATAGTGCGTAGGTGAAGAATGAAGATTTAATGCTCTAAGTGCCTTTTAAAAAATGAAATCATGTGTACTACCATCATCATGCAAAATAAGAACTTCATGTCCATTTATCGTTCCTTTTATTTTAAGCAAAGAATAAACATGAGGTTTACCTTCTTGTTCTAAGTAATTAGGATCGGAATTACCCTCTTGCTTGAATGATTCTTCTTCATTGTTGTCTTCTTCAATCATATTGACTATTGACTCGAGTTGCTGCTGCTGCTGATGTTGAATTCTTGGTACACTCCGGACAATTCGGGGCTATGTGTCCTTCTTTGTGGCACTTGAAACATTTGATAGTAGATGTCTTCATTTTGCCACCATTGACTTTCTTATTGGTACTTGAAACATTTGATAGTAGATGTCTTCAGTTTGCCACCATTGACTTTCTTATTGGTACTCATGTTGCCTTTAGCCTCGTCCTTGCCTTTGTCATAACCTGGTTTATACATCTTCTTTGAAGCATAAAAAGATTTAGTAAATGGTTTAGAAGAAGTACCCTCATGTGCTTTAATCTCTTTAGGAAAACCATTTTTACGTTCTGAATTAGTTGCCAAAGATATTGCAGAAGATAGTGAATGAGGTCGAAACATATTCACATCGGCCCTAATGGTAGATCTAAGGCCCGATATGAACTTCCTCTTTTGGTCCTTCTCGCTGACTCTATCCACAACCTGCACCTGTAATAAAGTATTCCAGAACTTTTCTACATACTGTGACATAGTTTCCTTTTCCAATTGATGCAAAGTGTCCCATTGGTGCCTAACTTTGGACTTGAATTGTGAGGGTAAAAAGTGCTTTTTAACCAGCCATTGAAATCTTTTCCAAGAATCTGGCTTGTCACGACCTTGCTTTATTACACTCCACCATAAAGCTGCACTGTCTACCAAATGATTGACTGCACATTTAATCTTATCACTCTCTGAAAATTTTTCTCCAAAAAAATAGCCATCTAGTTAACTAAGCCAAGCTAAAATGACCCTAGTATCCTTCTTTCCATCATAATTTTGAAATGTGAAAGCTTTCCGACTAATCTTGGATTCTTTTTGTGACCTTTGTGCTTGTAATGTAGCATTTACAGCCCTTTGAATAGTGTCATCTTTGTCATCAAAAGATAGTGAAGAGTCACGCTTGCGTCTACGACTCGTGAGCTGTCTCTCCAATTCAATACGCTTCTCTCTTTCTTCTACAATTTGATGTTGTAAAGAAAGGAGTTGCTCTTGAATTGGCGAGATAGGCAAATCTACCATAGTGCTTGTGCAAATGATGTAGATAAATAAAATTTTACTTTATTTGATGTAAATAAATAAAGTAAAAATAAGTACTTATCTTGTTTTTCTCCCGCAATTTGATCTTGGTTGAAGCTAAACAAAGACGCTGTTTAATGGCTGAATTGAATTCTCGTTGCTTCAAACAAATCTTGAACGATTCCGCGTGATTCAAGAGACTTGGACTAGTCGAATTGTTGATGAAATAATTTTTTTGCACTTTGAAACCTGCTGAAACAGTCCTATAAACCTTGCCCAATCTCTGCAATATTTTATGAAAAATTTTAAAATTTTTCAGAAGCGATTTCGAAATTTTCTAGCCTTTTCTAGGCAATTTTTAAGCCTTTTAAAACCTGTAAATCACTTTTCTGCACCTAGAAATTTCAGATTTGGAAACCTTTTGTATTTCTCTTCAAATTTGAAAATAAGAAGAGTAAAGGCTCCAAAAAGTGGTGTGGCTTATATAGGGATTGGGAAAAGTAAGATTAGGATTAAGAGATGATTAAGCTTATGTTAGTTAAGCTTATGGAATTTTTTTAAAACCTCTCCACTCGCCGTTTTGCGCCGGCAGGCTGCCACCGCCGTGCGCTTCTCCAGGAATTTCTTTTGATGATTTTCTTTGTTGGCTTTTACACTGATTAATCTGCTCCGTCCATTATGGATTTACTTGTGCTTGAAGCTTTCTGATTTCTGAGAGAATACTGTGAGGTTTTTGGCTAGGGGATTTCATCCATGCGGTCAGATTTTGATTTCACTGAGTATTTGGAAAAACCACTTTTTGATAGAGAGGGATGGTTTTGCAGGGTGATGAATGGGTTTGAGAGTAGATCTAGTTTTGAATCTTTAACCTTTAGGTAAAGACCTACAAAACACCCTTCTGTCCACTGGATAATTTTCTGCACTTTCTTGATTTTTGAGAAGTTGAAGCCCTTTCCTACCTTCTCCAGAAATCTCCTAGCCCAAGCTCTGATACCACTGCAACCGGAATCTTATTCTAGGAAAGATTGTGGAAGAGTAGAGAATTCACAAGAATTGATTCAACCATAAAAACCATTGCTTTGCAAGCTTCAACTAAATCAAATCAATTGAAATTTAACAAAATTAAAATACTTAGCTCAATAGACCATATTGGGTGCAATCTTCCCTCCTCTTGTGCGTGGCCCCTCCCCACACAAGAGTATTTCTTTATTAGCTTTCTTTTTCACCAAAATTAGGCTATAGCCCCCAAAAATATACAAGATGTGCTTTTTCGGGAGCACGGCACTCTTCTTTAACAAAAATAGAGTGTCAAATATTGGGACTAGGGTAAAGCCATAGGCTTTAATAAATTCCACATAATAAATGTATCTTTTCTAAAGTTCAAAATGGAAAAATCATTTGCTAAGGTTGCAAGCTACTATGCTTGCCAAAAATGAAATGTGATGAACCAAGACATTTCTTCCAAAGTAAACTCTTCAATTCCCATAGTCTTCATCACCTGAAAATATAAGCCCAATTAATTATTAAATTAATCCTACAAATATTAAATAGGCACAAATCATCACCAACTCATGAGACTACCAGGCGTAAGTACCCCAGGAATCACCCTGCCATACAAACTTAACTGAAATAATCATAGGTGGCCTCAAACATACGTCATATACCGCACGTATTAATATTTATAGTGGTATCACCCACGATATTAACCTAGTCGGCATGACGCAAGAGTAACCTAGGCGTCCCCAAATTACTCAAGAGGGGATAAATAATATTTTTCTAGAGGACTTAAAATATATTCTCATGACATTTATTTAATGATATGTTACGTTATTTGCTGATACCCCATTGTCACAAGACCCTTATTCAATGATATGTTACATTATTTGCTGATACCCCATTGTCACGGGACCCTTTTTGTACTTCTTGAAGAAATAGTTAAATACTCACAAAATACATCAATTGTTAAAACAGAGACTTGAAAATTAAATTAAAATTAAATAACGTAATATATCATTAAACAAAGGAAATAAAATAACATCAAATAAAATAGCATCAACATCATCAAAAGATAAGATAGAGAGTACCACACAATGGAAACAGATTGGGTGCAATCTTCCCTCCCCATGCGGTGTAGCTCCACTTCCACGACATGAGTATTTAGAGAATTTTATTTTATAAAAATAGTCCAAGGAGCTAAGAATAGATGAGCGTACAAATTGGGCTTCCTTTTCCTTCTTTTGGGGTATTGCTTTACACATTTTTAACCATATGAAGTCTCCTAAGGTTTGTATATATAAAAACCTTTGCCCAAATAAAATGCTAGTGATTATGTGCACATTTACACCTATACATTAATCTCGTGCCCACTTGCATATTCCATTAAACTGAATCCTACACAAATTAAATTAAACATATTTTTGTAAGATTATTAATTTATCAAAAATATGATAAAATATATACCTATAACAATGTTGAAAAGTAACTCCTAGTTAGAAATCAAGTGATTTGCTACTTTCTCTATTTTTGTGTTTGTGTATATCAATCTTGACATTGATGTTTTTGCATGCTAATCTAGCCAGTGTGACAAAAGCATCACTATCAAGGTTTCCCTTTCTACTGTAGAAAATATATGTTTGTAGCTTTTCGCACAATCAATTCAATGTGAAAAGTGTAAATGTGAGCAGAGAGAGGGCGTGGGAGGTAACAATGTCAGGATCTTTGCCACACAAGAGAATGAAAGTACCACAAGTGCTCGCATAAATCAAGAATTTGTCAAGATCTTTGCCACACAAGAGAATCAAAGTACCATAAGTGCTCGCATAAATCAAGAATTCATAATCAACTCCATACAAATAAAAGATTCAAATGTATTAAGCATGGATATGAAAATAAACATGAGATAAAACCATAGACTTGAAAACAGAACTTAGACGACATCACCATCAACAAAGGGTTAGGTTAAATCTCCCTTTCATGTGTGCTGGCTCCTTCCACGACATGAGTATTTTTAATCATGTATTACCAATAAGGGTTGAAAGTTACTCGATGCCAGCTCTGCTGTGTCGCACACGTTCGCTCACGTCACATACACAAGTGCTCTCTGAACCGTGCGGGATGGTCACCTATCACACGGCTCTCAAACTTGAGTTACCTTGAAGATTTTGCCAAGAATAGGGCTCTTTACTTTTTACAAAAATGACCAATCCTTCTAGAGGGTGTTCACACATATCTAGTGTGTACCAAAAATAATAGTGAAGCTCTAGCTCACACGCAATACACCCGTGCACATCGGTGTACATAAATATTCGAGTACAAATAAATGGCACGCGGCCAACCAAAAATAATAAAGTATAACTCATAAATGTCGAGGCGATGTAAACGCCCATGCACATGACAAAACCCTGCAACACCTCGTTCGGTGACCCTCGCACGAGTCACACCTCATTCAATGACCCTTGCACTCTCATGCCTGTGCGACACCTCATTTGGTGACCCTCGCACAAGTACAACGCCTCATTTGGCATCCTCCTACTCATCACCTATACTCAACAAGTCAACATGTTAGGTGAGGCAATCAAACACCCATATCAACAACACTAGCATGCGTACACATGGCATCACCCAATCACAGCATACATAGCATAGACCCACAAAGCATATGCCAATCGCATCTTACAATATAGTATTTATTATGATATCACTCACGATACTAATTGCAAGCATGGCACAATGGTCGAACGGGCATCCCCAATAGACCATAGAGGGCCAATAATGTAACATCCCTCTTGCTCGGGTTAGCAACTGACCTTAGTTATAGTATTTATTATGATATCACTCACGATACTAATTGCAAGCATGGCACAATGGTCGAACGGGCATCCCCAATAGACCATGGAGGGCCAATAATGTAACATCCCTCTTGCTCGGGTTAGCAACTGACCTCAGTTGCGTGTTTCATAGGAGTGGATTAAGTCAGGACATGTGCGAAAAAACTACTCGGGCATCCAACGAGCATCTTCTCTCAGATGGTTCTTGAAGGTCAAAAGATATCTATTATAAACATTGCCAGTTCTTGTAGTAGTTTGCTCATGGGTGGTCAATAATTGCATCAGCAGGTACTAATTGCACTTCATCATCAACTAGCTCTGGAGGTTCTTCATAAACACGATGATTAGAGATTGTAGTAGTTTGCTCATGGGTGGTCAATAATTGCATCAGGTACTAATTGCTCTTCATCATCAACTAGCTCTAGAGGTTCTTCATAAACACGATGATTAGAGATTGGTTCTTTAAAGGGTCTCAATAGACTAATATGAAAGGAGTTATGAATCCTCCGATGGGACAAAAGATCTAGTCTATAAGCGAGTTCATTGATTTTGTCTACTATTTTGAAAAAGGACCGTAGAATCTAGGTGCTAGTTTGACAATAAGATTCTTTTCTACACTCTTAAGCCTCCTCTTTTCTATCCTCAAAAGTACATGGTCTCCTTCCTCAAAATTTATGGGTTTCCTTTTCTTATTGGCCTGTTTTATATACTTTTCCTAAGCTTTCCTAATAGCCTCTTTAACTTGATCATAAACAGAGTTAAAGTCTCTGGTAAATTCATCAATAGCTTCTATAGTGCAGGAAAGACGAGTCATCGGAGTGGGAAGGGTCTTTCCATACACTATCTCAACAAACGATGCCTTCTTAGTGGCAGAGTGAGGAGTGTTATTGTAGGCAAATTGGAGAATATATAAATATTTATCCCATTGCCTAGGTTGTGATGAAACATAGGTTCTAAGAAGGTCTAGGATAGTACTATTGGTCACTTCAGTCTGGCCATTGGATTCAAGATGAAAAGCAGTAGAGAAATCTAATTTTGTGCTTAAATTATCCAAAAATCGCTACAAAATTTAGAATCTCTATCTGACACAATGACTTTAGGCAAACCATGATGCACAATATTGCTTTAAAAATAAATGAGCAGCTTGATGAGCAGTCAGTTTCTTTTTACATGCAGCAATGAAATGAGCCTGTTTGCTAAATCTATCAACTACTGTCCAAATCATGTCATTTTGATTAGTAGTAAACGGAAAACCAGTGATAAAATCCATTGAAATCTACTGCCATGGTTCATTGGGAATTGGGAGTGGCATGAGTAATCCCTAAGTTTTTCCCTTATAGCTTTTAATCTTCTGGGGCAAGTAATGCATTCGGCCACAAACTTGGCTATATCTTTCTTCATAGATGGCCAATGAAAGTATGGGGCAATGGTATGTAAAGTAGAGGATACTCCTCTATGCCCTGCATATGGGGGTTGGTGCAACTCCTCCATAACAGACTGTCTAAAAGGTCTCATGATGCATAATCTCCTCTGAAAGAAGAGATACCCATCATGATAAGAGTAATCTGAGTGGGGAGTCCACCCATTATCTCTCATTTTGGTCCAAGTGTCTGAAAAGCCTGGGTCTTGGCTATAAGAGTCTTTCATAGCATCGAAAGTCGAGCTATCTACAGCTGTGATGTGATGTGATGAACACTAGGCTGTCGACTAAGGGCATCAGCTACATTCTCTTTTCTCCAGGCTGGTAGAGAATAGTAGGCTGGAAACTTTGAATAAAAGCAGCCCATTTGATGTGGTCAAATATCAAAGGCTAGGTAAGCAGGTGCTTGGTCTGTTTTAATGATGAATTTTGATCCCATCAAATCATGTTTCCAAATCTTTAGGGCATGGACTATAGTAGTCAATTCTTTGTCATAAGTGTTATACTTGCACTCGGGAGGTTTGAGTTTTCTACTCTCAAATGCTATGGGTGACCATCTTGCATTAATACTGCCCCTATTCCTGTACCACTAGCATCAGTTTACAATAATAAAGAAAGGTCTGCTAAGTCTGGTAATTGCAGAACTGGTGCTTTAGTGAGTGCTTCTTTTAAAGCATTAAAAGATTTTTCCTGTTTTTATCAGTCCACACATATTTGTTTGCTTTCTTTAAAGAAAAGTTAGATAATGAGAAATGTAAGCAAAATTCTTCACAAAACGTCTATAGTAACTGCACAAACCAAGAAATGACCGGAGCTCATGAATATCTTTGGGTCTCGACCAAGTCACTATAATCTCTATCTTTTTGGGGTCCACACGAATACCATCAGTAGAAACAATGTGACCAAGGTATTCAATATCTGTCTGAAAGAAAGAGCTCTTCTCAAGATTGAGATACAACTCATTCTCTTTTAAGAGATTAAACACTATCTCCAATTTTTCTCATGCTCAGCAACACTATCACTAAATACAAGAATATCATCGAAGAAAACTACCACAAAGTTGTGATATTTGAGGAAGATGCGGTTCATCATGCTGCTAAAAGTAGCTGGAGCATTAGTGAGTCCAAAGGGAATCACTAAGAACTCATAATGACCCATCTGTGTTCTAAAAACAATCTTGTATATATTTTCCTCTACCATCCTCACTGGGTGGTATCTAGATTTCAGGTCTATTTTACTGAATACCTTTGCTCCTCGCAATCTATCACAAGAAGATCGTCCACTCGAGGAATAGGATATCTGTTTTTTACTGTGATTTTATTCAGGGCTCGATGGTCAATGCATAGACCGTAGGTTCCATTCTTCTTTTTGACTAGAAGTACTGGAGCTCTGTAGGGTGAACTACTAGGCCTGATTTCCTCTCTAAAAGGTATTCTATCTGTCTCTGGATTTCTTTCTGCTCAATCTGGTTCACTCTATAAGGTGCCTTGCAAGGGGATAAGGTCAATCTTATGATCCTCAGGTAGGTCATAAAGAAAACAATCGAATAACTGAGAAAGGAAGGAATCATGTGAGGTGTCCTTGGGAGGTGGTTCATGAGCAGTAATCTTATTCACAAAGACGAGAAACATCTTCTCCCTTTTCCTCAGTGCTCTCTTAGCCTAGGTGTGGCTAAGGAAAGGTGCACTCCTATCTTCTCCTTTTCCTCAGTGCTCTCTTAGCCTAGGTGTGGCTAAGGAAAGGTGCACTCCTATCTTCCATCATTCCCCTAAGACACAGATGTGCTTATCATTGAACATGAAATATAAGGAATGTGTGTTTTAATCAATATATGGATTGTACTGGTGTCACCATGGCATGCCAAATATTACATATACGCCTTGCAGTGGTGCAACCAAAAAAGTTCGTTTTTCCTCATAAGGTGAAAGTGATATTGTTAAATTCCTTACTTCTTTGGTGCAATTATATTTTTGGTTTTGAAAAGCAGACTTAACCTTATAAACGAGATGGAGTGATTTCAAGATTAAGTGCCTTTACCATCTTTTCAGAAATAAAATCGTGTGTGCTCCCGTCATCATGCAAGACCATGATTCATTCTTAATCTTTCCTTTCATTTTCAACAACATATGTGGTTTGGACTTAGGCTGTGTAGATTTAGACTTAGCTTGTGTAGATTTAGACTTAGCTTGTGAAGATTTAGGCTTACCTCCTGGGTCTGAGAGATCTTCGTCTTCGGAGTTACCCTCTTGATGCTCGGGCAGATAGTCGTCGTCCTCCTCCTCCTCGATCATGTTGACACTAGATTTCGGTGTATTCTTCTTCTTCTTTGGGCACTCAAATGCCATATGGCCTTCCTTGTTGCATTTGAAACACCAGATTCGATGCTTGGGCTCCTCTTTGTTTGTCTTCAGAAGATTGTCGGTCTTCTTGTTTTTCGATTCATTGCTTTCTTTGTTTTTGAACCGACCAAAGTTGCGGTGCCATCCATGAGTCTTGCCAAAAGGTTTAGATGAAGAAACATGCTTTTGAGATTTAAAGGGACGAGACTCCTGGGTAACACTTCTCCTTTGGAATATTCTTCTTCTTCTCACAATTAATGGCTAAAGAGATTGTTGAACTGAGAGAATGCAGATGGAACAAGTTCACTTCGGCCCTAATGTGAGGTTTCAGACCCGCTATAAACTTCCTCTTCTGGTCCTTCTCATGAACTTTCTCAATAGCTTTGAGTTGTAGGAGAACATGCCAAAATTTGTCTACATACATTTGAATGGTTTCTTTCTCCAACTGACGTAATCCATCCCATTACTTTCTACTCTTGGCCTTGTATTGTGGTGGCAAAAAGTTTTTCTTAATTGCCTTTTGGAATTCTTTCCAAGTATGAGGCTTATGATGGTCTGTCTTGGTAGCATTCCACCACAACGCAACTCCTTCAATAAGATGATTAGCAGCACATTTGACTTTATCTTTTTCAGAGAAGTCTTCCTCAAAAAAGTAGTCATCTAACTGACTGAGCCAAGAGAGAACTAGCTTGTCATCTGTCTTCCCGTCATAATTTTGGAAGGAAAAGGCCTTTCGACTAATCTTCTTTTCCTTTCTAGACTCCTGGGCTCTAAGGGTAGCTTCCACTGTACGCCGGATCTCATCACCCGAATCAGACTCTGCCCCTCTACCCTTCTTTCTCAACTTCCTCTCCAACTTCTCCCTCTTTTCCCTCTCCTCTAAAATCTGAGCTTGAAGAGCTAGCAACTGCTCCTCCACAGTTGGGGGTTGCGGATTCATTTTAACATAAGTAATGAAGTCGAGAGATGGAGAGATTGATTAATTAATGATAGAAATAATTTAGCAAAAGATGATAAATGATGATAATACTTATCGTTGAACCCAAAATTTGCAAAGAGTTGAGTCAATTCGAGATTCAAGCGCAATGACGATACTCGTATTCTCCCGTGCAATACCGTCGAGAGATATCGGAAACCACACACACTTGCTCGGCCGCGAGAATTTATTGAAGCCTTTGATTTGTTCGAAATTGCAAAATGAATTTTCAGGAGCTTTGACAATTAAAATTTTTCCCCTCAAGGCGTTGCGGAGAGCCTTGGTAAGAAAAATTTAATTTCAGCAAATCTGAAATTTTCTGCAGGCCTTCAGGAATTAGCCTGGGGCTTCGTGTGTATGTGAGGCCTTCTCTAGGCTTGCAAAGGCTTCAAAAGGTTAAAAATTTGAAAGCTTTTGAAGAGTTTAAAATTTAAAGGCTTGAGATTTGAAAGGTGAGTGAAAAGACTTCATAAGGTTAAGCCTTAAACTTGTTTAAGCTTTATAAGCCTAATCTCTTCACGTATAATCGACGCAGCGCAGCCCATATGTGAGTATTCAGCCCTCCATCGTTGATTATAGATTCATCTGATGCTTAAGCTCTTCCAAAATTGAAAAGAGGAGGTGAGGTTTTGCCCTATGCTACTTTAATCTGTACGGTTGGATCGGGAAGAGATGCTCTGCTGAAAACTACTTTCCTTCACGTAGGCATGGTTTTTAGGCTTCCTGTGTGATGATTGGTTTATGCATGTCATAATTGCCTTGCCAAACCATACAAGCTTTAATCCTTTGATTTTCGTCTTTCCACCTTATACAAAGCCTTTGCCCTTCATGTAATGCTTTTGCCCAATTTCCATCAAGTCTTGAGATTTATGCCTTCTCTTTAAGTGTGGTTGGCTCTGATACCATTGTCATGGTTGGCTCTGATACCATTGTCAGGATCTTTGCCACACAAGATAATCAAAGTACCACAAGTGCTCGCATAAATCAAGAATTAGTAATCAACTCCATACAAATAAAAGATTCAAACTTATTAAGCATGGATATGAAAATAAACATGAGACAAAACCATAGACTTGAAAGCAGAACTTAGATCACCACCATCAACAAAGGGTTGGGTTAAATCTCCCCCTCGTGCGTGCTGGCTCCTTCCACGACATGAGTATTTTTAATCATGTATTACCAAAATAGCCCTCGAGCCAACGTGAAGCTTTTGACAAAAATAGGACTCTTTACTTTTTACAAAAATGACCAATCCTTCTAGAGGATGTTCACACACATCTAGTGTGTACCAAAAATAATAGTGAAGCTCTAGTTCACACGTAATACACCCGTGCACATCGGTGTACATAAATATTCGAGTACAAATAAATGGCACGCGGCCAACCAAAAATAATGAACTATAACTCATAAATGCCGAGGCGATGTAAACGCCCATGCACATGACAAAACCCGTGCAACACCTTGTTCGGTGACCCTCGCACAAGTACGACGCCTCATTTGGCATCCTCGTACTCATCACCTATACTCAACAAGTCAACATGTTAGGTGAGGCAATCAAACACCAATATCAACAACACTAGCATGCGTACACATGGCATCACCCAATCACATCATACATAGCATAGACCCGCAAAGCATATGCCAATCACATCTTACAATATAGTATTTATTATGATATCACTCACGATACTAATTGCAAGCATGGCACAATGGTTGGACGGGCATCCCCAATAGACCATAGAGGGCGTCCCCAATAGACCATAGAGGGCCAATAATGTAACAAACAAGTTGCACAATAGTTTAAATGTGGAAAGAGACTTTATTGAGGTATTTCCTTGGCTACCTTACCTTGTCCATTCATACAAGTGAACATCAATGTACCATCCACTTATTTTCAAGATGAAGCTTCCTCTCACTTTTATCAAAGAAAAATACAGTTGAAACCAATCCACCACAACGTTCTTCTATTTCCAAAATAGGCAAAAAAGAATACAATGGTAATTACTTGATATCACATGTGTTTATAAAAAGTTATCCTATCAACACAAATTTTAGGATCATGATTGGCTTGCTGAGAGAGAGAGAGAGAGAGAGAGAGAGAGAGAGAGAGAGAGAGAGAGAGAGAGAGTAAGTTTGTTGTAAAAACATTACTATCGATATTGTAATTTATATGCACCACCCTACTTAAGCTTTCTCCTCAACAAAAAAGACTTTTCTACATTTTTGTATAGTTAGTTTCACCATGGAAGAATTTAAATGAGAGAAAAAGGGAGGGTGGGAAAAAGGGACATACAAATATGTTGAATATGCAAAGATAGGCTGATAAGATTTTAGAGAAATGATTCCTTACTTTATAGCCATTACATTATTTATATTTGTACACATTTGAAAACCTAAATTTTCATATTCTCATGGGCATGACAATACACTCTCTGAACATTCCAAAGAAAAGAAAGGTCCTCTAATGCATTGCAAAGTCTAACAAGTTTTTTAGGAAGTCAATAAAGGCCTAGACCATGTGGGAGGCATGCACTTGTGTAATAAAGAGCTATGTGGAAAGTGCTTTGGTGATTGGTTTTTGTGGGATCTCAACACTATGAAGCATTGTAGAAAGAGGAAAAATTTGTACAGAGGAGTTCAAACAAATCTCAAACACAAGGAAAATATTAACATACGTAGAAACCGAATTGAAAATGGCAAAAACTTTTATCATGGGGCCATTATATTGTTAGTTCTGTACCAGTGCGTTGCTGGCACTGCCCCCACCCGTGCACAGTCTACCTTACCCTTACACTTTTGCCACTTCGCTACCCCCACCCGTGCACAATCTACCTTACCCGTACACTTTCACCACGTCGCTAGAGAGAGGAGAAAATTGACATCTCTTCTCTTCTCTATATTATCTTAAGGAAGAGTTTCACAAAGCTGCCAGGTGGCAAGAATTTGGAGGTTAGGGAAGAGGAGGAGGAGGTTTGGGTAGAATTTGATTTTGGAAGACTGGGTAGAAAGAGAAGATACAATTTTCTGCCACGTGGCTGCAGCTCTAGAAGTTATTTTGCATGTGCCGTCTACGCTTAAAATTTGGTGGGAAAAATCTGCAAAGTGATAGCTCTTACAACGTGGCAATGTGCTGTGTGCCTTCTTTTTCGATGATCATTGCTGTCTATAAAGCTTGTAATCCGCATCGTTGAGTGATCATCCTCGTCATCAGAACAGGTATGGCTAGAGTCTGAAATTAGGGTTTGGATTCGATGATTTTAAATCAGGGTTTGCATTTGATGATTTTATATGTCCTTTGTTGATTATTATTGCCGTTAGGGTTAGGGTTTGATGTTTATTTCTGCATTAGGGTTAGGGTTTCAACAGGAAGCAATCCCTGCGCATTAGTTTCTGATTGGATTTTTCTCTGAACAGGCGCAGAAGCACATGCATGAGTGACAAAGCTGAGAAGAAAGAGATTTTGTTTGTTTTTTCGTCGTCTGCAGAGGGATGGAAACCCTAATCAAGAGCTCCTCCTTGTTGCCAGGGGCGAAAAATACAGAGGCCTTTACAACAAACCCTCGTTTTCTGTGTCCATCGCCATGCAGGAACAATTCTTTCCGGCAGGGTTTTCTCTGCCAACAAAGAAGAAGACGGAGCAGGCCATTGAGGGTGCAGGCGGTGGACGCCGCCCAGGCTTTCGATTTTGAGACGAAGAAGCTGCAGGAGCTGCAGGTGCAACAGAAGCTGAAAATAGGGTTAGTAGGGTTTGGAAACTTTGGGCAGTTCCTTGCAGAGAGAATGGTGAAGCAAGGGCACACTGTCCTGGCTCACTCCCGATCTGATTATACAGAATTAGGGCGCAAAATGAAAGTGCAGTTCTTCAGGTATTTTTCTCTTTTCAATTCGCAACCAATTAAAACACCGCTTTTATTTTTTTTTAATTTTAATTCTCTTATTTCAATAAATCAATTTAGCAAAGAGTGTAATTATATTTTCCTTCTCTCCAAGTTTTACTTTTAATCGCATCATATTTATTGCATTATATCGTTGAAACTAAAATTTTCCTAAATTTTTTAATTAAAAAAATGTGAAAGCATATAGCTTTTTCCTCTATCCAGTTTTATTTTCATCTTAATTTAAATATTCAAGTCAATCAAATGATTTTCTTCGTTTTTTTTTCTTCAATCAAGTTTGAAATAAAATTTACTGCTTTCTTAAATGATGCAATTTTGTTTTGATCGTTTCAACCAGCTCACTTTTTTTTTTTGGGACAAATAAGAAATTTCAACAATTCACTGCTTTCTATAAACGTTTTTTCAATTGAGTCAAGTTAATTGCATTTATATCATTGAGAGCAGTTTTCTTTTGATTCTCAAAAAAGCAGGTATGATTGACTCTCAGGTATATATATATATTTTGGGGGGGGGGTCTGATTGCTGGTTGTCCTGTTTTGATCAGAAATGCTTCTATAAATTATTTATTTTCTGAAGAAAACAGTTTTTTTCTGTAGTCTTTTACCAGGTCTTTGGCTTTTTGTAGGGATGCAGATGATTTTTGTGAGGAGCATCCGGAGGTGATTGTCTTGTGCACCTCAATTCTGTCAACAGAAGCGGTACTTCATGCGCTACCAGTGCAGCGCTTGCGTAGGAGCACGTTGTTTGTTGATGTCCTCTCTGTGAAAGAGTTTCCAAAAAACCTCTTACTACAGGTGCTTATTCTTGGTAGTAGCAATCTATCTTTCATTGCATGCATTGTTGACAGAAGATTCATCTCTGAGCTCTTCTTAAGTTCGTCCGATTATTTTAGTTCAATGTTCTCATGCAGATCCAGATTTTTGTAGTTCGAGAGGTTCATGATCAGGTTTGCATGGTGCTACTCCTCTGTGTTCTAGAGAACACATAAAAAATCCTCCAAAGTTTATCAGCAAGGTTGATGATGAGGAAGTCACCAACTGGGCCTTTGAGATGTCACATGGCATCACTCCTCCCAACAGTTAATCTGATGCACGAAGGAGATTGAGAATGGGCCTTTGAGATGTCACATGGCATCACTCCTCCCAACAGTTAATCTGATGCACGAAGGAGATTGAGAATGGTAGAGTAGGATGCATTGATCTGTGAACACGGAACATAAATAGCAAAGAAAGCAGATAGAAACCATTTAGCTTGTTTTGGACCAGCATAACAGCAGACAAAGGGCATACACATGAAACTCGGGCCTGGGCAGCCAGGAGGCCCATTTGGGGCCTAAACAAAAGCATATTCGCTGCTCAGGCTGTTGGTTGGATGCCAGCAGACCAGATGACCTGGCTACAGGACCTTTTCTGAGTGTTACGTACGTGGTGGCATAGTAATGTTCCAGTCTTGGGTTAGGGATGAGCATTGTGCCCCTTACTGAGCCCTAATCCAGGAACGTGTTATGGCAGTTGTCATCAGGGTAGGCTTGGGTAGGTTGAGGCTGTCTTCCTTGCATGAACTGCGCACAGTTTATGAACTGTGCACAGTTTTGTAACCCACTTGGAGGAGAGGTGTGTAAAGATGTCTTGGTAGTGTTAGAATATTGCATCTCTTATGCTGTCATGGAGCTGTCGGCCTGTTTTCCTACTGCCGACTGCTTCATGCACAAGTATATAAGAGGTGCTCCCCTTATTCATTCTATCATATCATTACTTGCCCTATTTGCTGGCTCTTGTGCTCTTAACCTCAAGCTAATAAAGCTCAGTTCTTGCTTGCAATCTTTCTCTCTCTCATGTTCATTGCTTCCGCTTGTGCACATTCTTTCATGGTATCATTCGCCTAGGCTCTGGCTGCTGCACAATCTGTTCCTCTACGTTTTCTGCTTCCCTAGATTCTCCAGGCTGTAGATCTTTCAAAACAGTGGCTGCGTTTCTGTTTCTTAGCTGTGTTTTTGCTCTACAAGCTCTCCAACTGCTGTCGGCCAGCGCCCTGGCTGCGTTTTCTTCTACAGAGGCAAGTGGAGGAGTTCTAGCTGCAGATTCAGTAAGTGCATCAGACAAGTGGCACATCAGCTCCTCTCCCTCCAAGATCCCCTCCCTCTTCCGGTAGGAGGCTCCCGGTGGTGTGTGTTTGCGTTTCTTTTGCTGCTGTCCAGCCTGCATCTTCAGAGGGGGCTATTAGTCCCTAGTTGGATCCTATGGAAAGGTGCTTGAGAGAGCACGTGGATTGCTTAGCTACAGTGGAGGTTTGAGACATAGCTTCTTTTGAGGCAGACATGCGCCCCCCGCGCACGAACAAGGAGGACAAGCTTAGTGGTACAAACTATGATCACTGGAAGCTACAGATGAAGGTCTGGTTCACACACAAGGGTCTCTGGGAGATTGTTCAGGGCCACGAACGAAAGCCCGAACGCCCTACCAGCTCTAGGAAGTGGACTCAGGACCAGGAGGATGCCTTTCTCACTGAACTTTCAGCTTGGGAGAATCAAGACTCAAAAGCTCACTTTGCACTTGTACAAGCCATCTCACCAGAGGTCTCCCCTGCCGTGCAAACATTGGATTATGTTGCTTCTGTTTGGAGAAAGCTGACAGACCTATATGCACGGGGCTCTACAATGCGGTCTGTCAACCTATTGGGTCAGCTCTTTTCTCTAGAGTTTTTAGCAGGGACTTCCATATAGTCATTTGTGAGATGAAGGAAGGTTAAGGTAATTCATGACCAATTAGTGGCAATGGGTACTGCCTTGACCTCTTCTTAGTTAGCTGCTCTCCTCCTCATTAGGCTTCCTGCAGATTATGACATAGTTTCCCGAGCTTTGCAGGTTCAGATCACAACACGCTTCCTCAAGTTTGATGATCTGTGTACTCTCCTCTTGGAAGAGGAATCCATCCTAGTTTCTCAGGGGAAATTGAAAGTTTCATCGTCTATTGGACCTGATCAGGCACTCTTGACGGCACAGAAGAAAGTTCGGAGCCGGTGCTACAAGTGTGGGAAGAAAGGCCACTTGTCAAAGGATTGTCAGTCTAAGGACAAAGGCACAGCCAGGGACAAGGGCAAGTCTTCAAAGAAGGGCAAAGACAAGTCCCATGACACTGACACAGACTCGTCTAGTGATAACCCCAGCTCTCCCAAGGCCTTATAGTCTGGAGAGAACATGACTGGTGTCCTGCTCTGATCCTAAGGGCTTCCCCCGCGTGTTGTCTTCCAGAAACGGCTTGTGGGTTGAGGGAGCTTTCAAAAGCTCTCTTATATTAAATCTGGAGCATGGGACCCGTGTGTCGGAGTTCCAAGTATAAAGACAAGCAAGTTCACTTGATGGTCCGGATGAGTTCCAGGATCAATCAAGTTTCCTTCATGGTTCGGATGAGTTCCAGAACTATTGGTTAGCAAAGACTATGGACAGGATGTATTCCATGTTCATTTGTTCGAAGCTATTGGATGTGATGTGTTCACAGTTCTACTTTGAGTTTGGAGCCAAGCAGATTTTCTTTTGCTCTTTATAGTGGCATTATGTTCTCTGAAGACAACAAGCTGACTTGCGCATTTTTTGAGGTGGACTTAGTACTGGCCATGCTGAGGTGTCCATGGTCGCACCTTCGCATCAATTTTCTTTTGACTTTTTTGCACACTTCAAGATGCAGAGGGGGTGTTAAAATATTGCATCTCTCATGCTGTCGTGGAGCTGTTGGCCTGTTTTCCTACAGCTGACTGCTTCATGCACAAGTATATAAGAGGTGCTGCAGTAGATGCAAACAAGCCACTTTGGACTTGCAAGTTCAATGGCTTCCATCGATGCACCGGGTAGAGACACGACAAAAGCTTTTTGATGGTGGCAATGATGATCGATTGATGGAAAGACAGCCAACTCGTGGAAAAATTTTGAGCATGTGATTCGTAAGCAGTTCGTACGTGTCACTTTGGACTTTCAAGCACGATCTTGGTTATGTCATTTGATCCAAAGAGGATAATTGGCCTCGTATATCTCACAATTTACCAGCTTGGTACTTGAGATTTCTACATTGTCCCTAGAAGACGAGCTACATGCTTTTGTCGAAGGACTTAATCCCACGTTGTGCATGGACCTAGAGGTCTATCATATTCTTCCATAATGGAGGTCTGGTTGTTCTTCCATGGTATATTCTATTGAAGAGACGATACTTGACTCTAATTCTATGGTGGCATATGTGCCTGAACCCTTATTTGCCCAACATTTGGATCTTTTCTTTGTGGAATTACTCCTAGTTTTGCCTCCTTGATGACAATCATGCAATTGATCTACTTCTTGGCAATTTGCCATTGACTCGTGCTCCATATAGAGTCTCTTTTGCTGAATCACAAGGAATTCAACACTAGTTAACGGAGCTCTTAGACAAAGGTCATATTTCTTTTCCTAAGAGTTCTTTTGGCACACCAATTAACCTTGTGAAAAAGAAGGATAAGTCAATGCGACTTTGCATTGATTATCGTGCCCTCAACAAATAAAGGGCATGGCTTTGACTCTTGGTGTGTCATTTTGTCTCTAACCTTAGGTGTAAGGATTTCTCGTGTTAGTAAAGATGACTGAGGTGTGGGAGGCAAGATACTAGGGTTATCTATTCAGTCCATGAGCTTGGAATAGATGCTCTAGCATGCTTGAATTGTCAAGGAATCCATCACTAAAGGGGTGTTAAAATATGTAGTGATGGCACGATATGTTTCTAAGGGAGAGCACGGTTCTTGGTTTAAATGTAAGAATTATAAGGTTTATTTGGGACAAAGTTCACTTTGTGTGGTGATTGTAAAAGGGAAAAAAAGCTGAAGTAGAGGTCATGGATGATGTCATGGGCAACATGAGTTAGGCACATGGGAAGTGCTGGTCACATGGAGGTTGTGCTTGATTGCATTTATCATGGACACATGCTTGGTGCATGAGATCCTTGTTGTATCTAGAAGCCTCTAGCGAAGGCTATAAATTGATGTACTTAGTGGCTCTTGTATTAAAGATTTCTTTAAATTATTTGATGCGACTTGTGAACTACTGTAATTAATTGAATGTTAACTATCCTTGTTACCTAGCCAGTTCATGTGCTTTGATCCATCCTAGCCATGGAGAATAATATGTTGGATGTGTATGGCACAGGTACTCCCCACAGAGTTGGATGTGCTTTGTACCCATCCGATGTTTGGACCTCAAAGTGGAAAAGGAAGCTGGAAAAACTTGCCATTTGTGTATGAAAAAGTCCGTGTAGGCCAAGGAACCCGAGAAAATCGATGCCAAAAGTTCTTGAATATTTTCCTCAATGAGGTATTGTGTGCACATGGGTATTGTGTGCGTGTGCACATGGGTGGGTGGGTTTTTGGGTGTGTGCACATGTGAGGATACTTGGAGACTATGTTTATAGAGCTTAATATAGCTTTTAGTAGGGGATTTATGCAAATTGTACTCTGTTGCAATTGCTTGGATAGCAGGGCTGCCGAATGGTTGAGATGTCTTGTGAAGAGCATGATCGGCATGCAGCTGGTAGTCAGTTTATCACTCACACTGTGGGCAGGTTTGTGGTCCCCTCTTCTCAAAGCATAGGCTTGTGGCCTAATTTTCTCATGATCACTAGCTTTATCAAGCTTATGGAAGCCTTGGATTGGCAGGGTCTTAGGCAAGCTGGGTTTGGATTCAACACCAATCAACACGAAGGGTTATGAGACTCTACTTGACCTGGTAACAGAGCCTTTTTTTGGGTGAACAGTCTTTGCTGATGCTTTTTGAAATGAAGGATAATATTTTTTTCTTCCACCATGTTGAGGCAGGTTCACAACACGGGAGGTGACAGTTTTGACCTGTACTATGGTTTGTTTATGTACAATACCAACGCTACAGAGGAGGTGTAGTAACTATATTTTTGCAAAATCTTCATATGTTTTTTGAGAACCTGCATGGGTTACAAGACCAAGATGGATTTTAACTATTCTTACCTGTTCAGATAAATTTTTAGAGCTGCAGTGTGTGCTCAACTTACCTTTTATACCATATAATCAACAGCTGGTGAATTTTTGCACATCATGTTTGGCTGTAAGGGTTCCTTTGCTTTTTGGGGCACTCATCTGACCAGTCTTCTTTTGACCTTGTGCAGTTAAATCGTTTAGAGCTTGCATTTGATTCTGTGAAGAAGCAACTGTTTAGCCAGCTGCATAATGTTTTGAGGAGTCAATTATTCGAACGTGTCCATCCAGAGGAAGTGATTCCTGCTCCAGTTCGTACGGTTGAGAACACAGAGTTGGTTTCGGCACAACTAGCAAAGCTTAAACAGACTACTGAGAGCCTTGATGGCACCGTAGAGTTAAGTTGCGCAGCTACCAAATAAAGTTCTTATGCTCAGTGTACACCCCTTCTGTAGGGATGAAGATTGGATGCAATGATGGCACCCATGAGACATGATTCTGTTGTAGTCGACTCAACATCTTTTAGATCTCCCCTCCTTACAGTAATTATGAAAGCTTGGTGCATTAAAATCAAGATAAAAGAAGTATAAGAACCACTACTATAGATTGTAGGTGCATTAAAATCAAGATAAAAGAAGTATAAGAACCACTACTGTAGGGATGAAGATTGGATGCAATGATGGCACCCATGAGACATGATTCTGTTGTAGTCGACTCAACATCTTTTAGATCTCCCCTCCTTACAGTAATTATGAAAGCTTGGTGCATTAAAATCAAGATAAAAGAAGTATAAGAACCACTACTATAGATTGTAGGTTCAAACATTATAGCTTGTGGCTCGGTACATTGGAAATAACAAAAACACAATTCTTTCTTTTGCAACAATTGTTAAAGCTCAGTACATTGGAAATAACAAAAACACAATTCTTTCTTTTGTGGTTACAGCTTTGACCTTTTGAACTATGTTCACTTCTTGTACACTCCCACAAACTGCAAAAGAAGTTCAGAGAAAGCATGAAAACAATGAATAAAAGAGGGATCCTCGAATGCAATGGTAGTGATATAGTTTCCAGCTCAACACAAATCATGATGTGCCACATGAGAGTAGAAATGCAGAATGCATAAGAACTTTTATTTGCAGTACACACAAAGACAAGAAGAAGTTGAGAGCTAGAGAGCTGGCATTTGATGGCAATAGAGCGGGGTTGGGGGTTACTATAAGTGCACACTAACTGATTACCTAAATGTTATGGGTCAAATGCTGATTACCTAAATATTAAATTATCATTAGTAAGGTCTGCCCAAATTTATAAATTATACATCAGACCTGGCTTTCTCTTCACAAAAAACCAAGCTTACTGAAGAACCCCACAATGAGTATTGTCAAGCCCTCTCACATCATTAAGAAGGATGGATGATCATCTCCCAATAAAGCCAGTCATATAATGAGCTGAATTTAATGGGCAAAATCTTTCTACCTACAAAACTTTTCTGTAGCCTATGCTTCCAAAGTAGAATGTCTCCATGTCCTCATTATTGAGAATGCTGCAAAATTCCTAAATGTTCTTGACTTGAACATTGTCATCAACTAGGGAATTATGGGACATCAACAATGTATGGTTGAGATAATCCTTGGATGATGATCATCATCATTGTTCATCCTTTTAAAGAGGAATCTCTATTTTGACACAGCATAAAATAGAAGAGGGAACTAAAATTAGAGAAACCTATTGTATTCTTCAAATAATGCAACTTCTATACCATCTAACTTTAGATATGGTAAGTTTGTGAGGATGCAGCTTTTTAGACGAGAGATGTTGGCAAGTGCATGTTGTGGAGCTATCCTAAGCAATAAAATGCATGATAGTAGGAACCAAGAGGTAGCCATGCGAACCAAAGAGGTAGCCAAGTTGTAATGCAAACCATCAATGTGAAATTTATGTTGTTAAAACATCATCATTTATGTCAATTAAATAAACAAGAGATCTCTTGCTCCATACTAGCCTTGGTGTGTGGTCTTATGCAAGTGGATTGTAAGAAGCACATTTTAGATAATTTTGATTGTAGGTTGTCTTCTTGCATTAGCTTCCCCTTTATTCCCCGCCTTTTGTGAGAGAACCATCGCCTTATCTACGCATAGAGAGCTCTCTAGCAAAGGAACATTCCGATGTGACAATAGAGTGAGGATGCAATGGACAAGCTAGTGCACCCACGTAGGGAAGTTGCAGATTGTAGCTCTAAGGCAAGACCCACAACGACACATGCTTCGTCAAGACTAAGGTAAGCTCTTGACTTGAACAAAAAGATTTGTACAATATATGCAAAATTTGTGTAAGATAATCTATGAACAAGTTATCACAACATAACAATGTTCATGCATGGGTTTAAAGAATAATAAGGTAAAATATTCAAATAGAAATTCTTATGCCTCCATCGCAATTCCTTGGCAAAGCACATGAATATATTGAGATCTCAAACTAAGTTTCCATCTAGTGCCACATTAGCTAGTCCCCTCACCAAGCTATGAACATAGGACACCAATGTTTTTCACAAATTAACCAATTGCAAGCCCACAAAATCACCTTACCTATATGAATATACATGAGCACAAAATGTAGTAGCATCATGCATTAGTGAGACATGCCCTAACTAAATATTAAAAGAAATGAAAGGTATGGTTCTACACCCTTTAGCTTCTTGTGAGCTTGCAAGTTCAAATTATTGCAAAATTAAGGATTTTAATATACGCCTATATGAGTATACACAAGCACAAAAGACTTGCCCTAACTAAAGATTAAAAGAAATAAAGGGTATGGTTCTACATCCTTTAGCCTCTTGTGTATGCTCATATACGCCTATATGAGCATACACAAGCACAAAAGACTTGCCCTAACTAAAGATTAAAAGAAATAAAGGGTATGGTTCTACATCCTTTAGCCTCTTGTGAGCTTGCAAGTTTAAATTATTGCAAAATTAAGGATTTGATGTCACCTTTTGCACTCAAATCAATAAAGGAATGAGATCATATAGCTAAGCCACTTAAGCATGGCTCAATGTCCTCAACCTCTTCATACAAATGAAGTCAAGCATAGATCAGTGGTGGTGAGTTGTGTACGAGTGGATTTATGTTGTCATATAGTGTAGTATTGAAATACAAGTGTGTGTGTGTGTGTGTGTGTGTGTGTGTGTGTGTGTACCTTATTTAATCAATTACATGGATTCTTAATGAAACATGTAGCAAGCAAGATTCAATGGCATGCACACAAGCAAAAAGAGGGAAGAGCAGAGCTCACAAGTAAACTATTACAAGGGAATGATTGTGTATTGCTTATTGTAAAAAATGACTTATATGCAAACGACTGGCTTTCACACCAGGGTGTAACAATGGTCCGGCCTCTATTATTACTGGTCTTAAGCAATTATGTACACGGAGTCCATAGACTTTTATATTTGACATTAAGCACATGGTAACGCTTCTCTATATGTTCCAGCGCTGTTTTACAAAGGCATGGTACGGCCTCTTTATATGTTCCAGCACTCTCTTTTAAAGGATAAACGTCCATTTACACAGGTAAGATATCAAAGCACCTTACGATAGGTTGGATAGGCAAAACCATGTTAACTTATAGAGTGGTTAATATACCCCCCTTGCTAATAGTGTGACCGCGTCCTCGAATCACCCACGTTGGTGGGGGTGAAGCTGCTCTACCAAAGGTAGTAAGGTGTGGATGGTTGAGGATATGCCATGAAGTTGGTGGCCAAGGTTAAGTGGTATAGTTCAAGATCGATCTACAATTGGATGCAGAGCAAAGTAATGGATGGTATCCCTAATGACAGACAACCTGCTGAGGTGGCGTGGAAAGTGATAGTGATGTGGAGGTTCTTCATGCCAGATCTTCGTTGGTGGTTGTGGAAGTGGCATGGACCCTTCAACACGAGATGGTTGGTAGAAGTAGTTTGCGCAGAATGAGGCTGCCATAAAATGATTTGCATGGATAAATGGTGGTTCGGATCTTCATGGCACGCCATGAGAGTATGTCCCATCTCACAACATGATGTGGAGAGATGAGGCTTCTTCGTGGCAAAAACATTGGCTAGGTTGAGGTTAGGTTGGTGATGAATTGAAATCGAAGCATAGGTTACATGCATGGAAACTTATTGGTGAAGGTAAGGTTGAGGGTTCTCCATGGGCCAGGTTTGCGTCCACCATGGCCCCTCCATCCAGAGAGATACTTGGAGGGTTGGCATTGATGGGGTTAGTAGAAGATACATGTGTGCATATCGTGAGATGCGAGAAGTTAAAAAAAATTGATGTCCCTAGTGAAATATACAGGTGATTCTCCAACACGAAGACTATTCCAACTCTATTGCTTTCTTTAACTCTCTTTGCTGCTTTCTTCAACATTTACTTGACATTCCATTTCTTGGGGAGTCAAGATTATCATATTTTTTGAGGTATGGCACTGGACTTTACGCATGGCTATTCCCTCCATTGCAATGGTGGAGCTAGACGGCCTCTATAGCTTGATGGAATTGACATGCCCAAGCACTTGGGATAGACACAATGGATTAAATGGGTAGTGTCATCAAAGATAGGGCCATGGAAGGTTCATGTTGATTAGGCGATGGGTCATACCATGGGCTAGACTTACGCGCTTGCCATGGTTTCCCCATCTAGAAATGTACCTGGATGGCATTGGTGATGAGGCTCAATGCAGGTTTGTGAAAGAGCAGTGTCTATGTGTCTGTTACATGTAGAGAATGTGTATATATTACAAGTGGCGTGCATGGGCATTGGGTAAAAGGTGGGTTCATGTAGAAGCTTTTTTGATGAAAACTCCAACACTGCTTTCTTTGAGATAGGTTGTTGATGTGTAACGAGGCTGGCCGATAGGGAATATAATGAGGTTGGTTGATAAGGCGGGTGTGAATGAGGCTGGGTTGTCCATGAGAATGGTAGAATTTAGGACACCCAATCTGGCAAGTACATTAGTAGGCTGCAAACTATGGGTGGCTTGCTAAACATGGCCAAATGGATCCAGGTTGTTCTTAAGCCACTTTCTGAAACATTGGTTTATTATTTGGCCCGCTTGTAGCATGGTGATATCAATAGAAAGAAGGAAAGCATTACAGAGATTTTGCGGTTGGGGGGGTGAAATTTTGGATTGTCGAAAATTTTTGGATCCAGGTTGTTCTTGAGCCACTTTCTGAATCATTGGTTTATTATTTTGGCCCGCTTGCTTGCAGCATGGTGATATCAATAGAAAGAAGGGAAGCATTACAGAGATTCTGCGGTTTGGGGTGAAATTTTGGATTGTCGAAAAATTTTGACATTGGGCATGTGATGTTGCATTGACCTTTTGGGCATCACTACCTTGGTTGATTAGCATGCTTAGCATGTAGGCAAGTTTTGTGCCTTGAAGAAAGATGCAGTGTGTGCCTTGAAGAAAGATGCAGTGTGTGGTTGATTGAATCACCGCTTTGTATGAAAATCACTGTTTGGATACATGGATGCAACGACTCCATAGATCACAATTGGGGTGCCTATTTCATTGGGCAAAAGATGGAGGAGTCTTCAATGGGCAAGCGTTCCGTGCATAGATGGAAGACTAGTATCCCTTGCAAGTGTACAGAGCTAGAATTGTGATTCATGGATGGAAAGAGAGCTGGAGACTGAGCAAGGGCAAGACTCAATGAAGAAGAAGAGATAAGACAATTGGATCGAAGGCAAGCATGCGAAGTGTGCATGGGAAATGGATGTTGCATGTAATAATGGGATCCGGTATTGAAAGACCGTTGGGTACAATCGACAAAAGGCATGGGTGCATGGATGGTGGACCATAAGGTAGGAAAGACTGTCTGGGTTTGAGTTCCTAAGTTCCGGTGTGGTAGAAGGATGTGAGTGAAGGGGGTTAAATACACATCGAAAACTTGCAAGGGTCTAGTTGTAAGTAAACTTGGAAGAGTTTGGACTCTGAGTGCAATAATAGGCAATACCTTGCCCATGAGAAGTGGCCTACCCATCCCTGTTCCCAAAGAAGAGCCACCCATGGTGCCAAACCCCAAGGAAAACTATGCACACACTTCTGTGGCGCCGCCAAGCAACCCTAAGGCTTAAAAATATCACCACGATGTTGTGCTTCAATACCAGAATTGGAAAGATAAAGCTTCATCGAGTCTGCTCTAGTAAAGTTGACTATAGCAGTGGCATCCAAGCTTTCATCATGTATGGAGAAACAATTCTACACCCTTGTAAGTTGAGTAAGCTCGAACCCTAAGCCCATGTATACATATGTAACTTAGCCCCCTCGCCCCGTTGTAGAGGTGCTGTGAAGGTGGTGTCAGCACGAGTCGCGGTGGAGGCCACTGTTTTCCATTCATGCTGAAGCTTTGGAGTTGGCGTTCAAAGGCATGGCTTTTGGTCTACTCTACTCCATCTTTGGCCTAGCGATTGATGGCATGGTTGTAGAACTTTTGGTGTTTGTTTTCTTAACTTTGGACCGAGTCCAATGCTCTAGATGGGGCTAGAACTGATACTGTCGAAGGTGAGAGACCTGAAGGGCTAGCCCTTTACCTTCCTCCTCATCCATGACAAGCTTAGCCTTAGTGGCCCAAGCGACAATGCCCCATGAAATGATGTAGGTTGAGGTGTTGTCCATCATGAAAATGCAGAGAAACTGCTGCCACATGTACTATGCCTTCGGGCAATCCCAAAGACAATGTTGCTGAGAAACTGCTTAGCCTTAGAAACTGCTGCCACATGTACTATGCCTTCGGGCAATCCCAAAGACAATGTTGCTGAGACTCTTGAGGGTGGCCACACCTACGACAAGTAGTTGGTCCCCCAACATGTAGCCACTGGGTAAAAAGATCAGGGGGTTCCAGATCATGGGGGCTGTCGAAGACGCTCCTCTGAGGCTACCAGAACTGATTGCTGGAGGGCCTACTTGAGGTGATCCCAAGCTCGGAGTAGGCTAGTGGAAAATATATCCTCAAAAGTTGGGCTAAAGTTGTGGGCCCATATCTCTATAAAGATCCATTTGGTGCTCTGCGACCAAGGGTCCCCTAGGCTCGGAGTACGGGTTGAAATCTTGGCCAAGAGGAATTCCTTCCAAGGTTCACCACTGGAGAGTCCTCGAAACAATCAACTTGCCTAGCCGGGCACTCTGAATGGCGAGGTCAATGATGCCTAGCCACCTTTGTGTTTGGGCCAAATGATCACTCTCCAGGCCACCTTGGCCCAAGTCCTTCCATCACTACCGCGGGCGCCTATAAAAAGTTGTGGATCAATTACTGTACCTGACCAATGCAGGCTAGGTAAAAGATCCAACAAGAAGTAATATACCACATGGTGGCAAGAAGGACCTGGTTCGCCACCACCACCACTTGATCGGCTAAGGAAAGCCTCGCAAAACTCTAGTACAAAAAGCTCACAAGAAGAGGGGCGAGCTTTTTCTCTAGGCAGATATCGATGCCCACCTAGCATCCAAGATAGCAGATTGGAGTGCCCCTTGGGATCCACTAGAAAGCCTCAACTGGATGCCAAGTCGGGGCAGGTGTAGAACCTACCTAAAAGCCAGAGAACTTGTGCTATTTGATCTGTGCTCCTGATGCACAACTAAAGATTTTAATTGCCTCTCCAAATCTCTAGAGATTCCCCACATCTACAGATAATTATGTTGCTATGTCATCTGCAAACTTTGAGTCTAGTAGCTTCTCCTGAGTACGAATAGGGAGACGCAATCCCTAGAGCTCCATCTCTTGAGTTGAGAGAAAACTTCTCATGGCCTCAGTGACATATAGGAAGAGGTATGGTGCCAGTTGACAACCATGCCCTGGCTCGAACTATGGTTCGAGGTTGCCACTTTACTCTCTTTGACTTTGGATATTGGGGTGTGGTTGGAAAATCCTTTTGGGGCCCAAATTAAAGGGTTGTAGATGTCTTGAGCTTCTAACATCTTAATGACGGGGATCTAATGAGGCTTGGGGTGTGGGTAAAATTCTGTTACTTGAGGCTTTTGCTTGGTAGATCTTTGCTCATAGGTAGGTATCTAGCTAAATGGTGGTTTCCAGGTCTTTGCTTATGTGTCACAGTGACCTTCATGCTCATTTAATGGTATGTGATATCAAATGTTCATGAAGGTCATGGTGGTATGGGACACCAAGGCTTATACACATAGGTTGACCCTTTATACGCTTGTTTCGTAGTGATCCAAGTGTTGATATACTTGTTCCATAGTGTGATCAAGTGTTTGGACAAGATTGATTTTGCGACTCACTTATAGCCTTTTGTTGGAAAGAAATCCAATGATAGAGGTCGGAGAAGCTTTGTGTAGCATAGCTATGATTAAATACTAGTGCTTACAGAGTGCTTTCTAGTTTGAGAATGCTATAGAGGGCAAAAGCAAGGGATGGTGGTACAAAATTGGTTGCCCTTGACACCACCTAGGCTTGGTAGAACGAGAGTAAAGAAAAAGAGGGCAAAAAGGAAATAAAGGAGAAATATTAAGCTGTGAAAATTCCCTGAGGTGTTATACTTTAGTCTTTTTTTTGAAACGTCCCATAACAGATAGATGTGGGTGGAGACGTGGGTGCAGACGCAAGGAAGCAGATTTCTCTCTCTCCCTCTCTCTCTCTCTCTCTCTCTCAGACCTCCCCTCTCTGTCTCTGTCTCTGTCTCTGTCTCTCTCTCTCTCTCAGACCTCTCTCCTGCACATCCTCTATCCCCTGCGGAACACAATAGCCCTCTCTCTCTCTGTATAAACATGGCAGCTCAGGCCGTCAGCATATTTACAGAGACGATGCTGGAGGTTGAGTGTGATTCCTTCACTAACCTTGAGTCAGGGATACCTACATTTACAGAGGATACTATCAATGAAACCCAAGCTGCTCATGAACCTGTCGGCAACCAAGAATTTCTCCGGGGCTATTGGGCGCAAAAGAAGCGTGAGCAACGATGCAAGGAGCGCAACCCTGCTAGGGAAGGTAGCCTTTCAAGAACCAGGTCAAGGAACAATATATGCAAAGCCATGGCTAGATGTTGGCGTCGACAGACCCAAGGACTAACAACAGTAGAACAACAGGAAATTCTAGAGCAGCTCATGCATCATCAGCCGTTTTCCAAGTTCAGGAGTTCGGATGTGCAATCGAGTCTTCTTTCCAACGTTCGCAACACATTGACTCAATTGAAAGTACCTCACTCTGCAAGTGAGCTGTTTGTAAAGAGAGCCTCTTTGATGATGATACTGAACAATGGTGATCAGAGAACAATGTCAGTGAACCAGTCCAAAATTGCTGCTGTCTTGGGTGTTCATCGACGGAATATAGCGGCAGCAAGTAGTCAACTGGAAACGAAAGATGAGAATGAAGTGTTGCCACTTAGTGCTTGTCACAGACAATTGCCTTTGTATACAAGTATCACAAGTGAAACTAGAGATTTGGTGACCGCTTTTTGGAAATCTGAGACGAGAGTTTCACCAAACAAAAAGGATATTTGTAAGCAGAGGATCGAGGCAAAATGTGTCATCAAACATCCAATTCATCTTCTAGATGACTCTCAGGTAATATGTTTTTGCTACAATGCAATCCATGGTGGCCTTGATTTCTGTTGGAATAGTTCAAAATTTGTAGTCTTTGGGCAGCACTGAAAGCTTGGATGTTCGTACCAAACTCGTAGTTTTTTACCAGCAATCACTCTAGGCCATAAGTACCAATATGGTACTGCAATCATTGTAGGTACCAATTCCCATATCCAAGTACTTACCATTGTTTGAATTCCCAGCTCCATAATAGTATCATTGTAGGTACCAATTCCACCTCCATAGGATTAAATTTGGCACGTCTCTGAATTTTGCATTGTACCCAACAGGATTCACGGTACAACTTTTGGTTGTAATGTCCAAGAGTAAGGAAGCACAGTCTCAATTTGGCACTTTTGAGAAGCACTCACACTTGGTAGTGTAATACCAAATTAGGTTTTGGAGACAGATTTGTTGGTGCTTTCAATGTATCTTGCAAAGTACCAAATGGATGCATAGTACCAATTTTGGAGCGTTTTATATCCAGAAAAGTATCCAATTTTGTACTAAGCATCCAATTATGGTACTGTAAAGTATGCAGAGAAATAGCCAATTTGGTACTATGGATCAAGTTCGGTACTATGCAGGGTGCTTTAAGTGTGCCTGGTTAGTACCTAAGGTGTGCCACAGCTCCAATTTGGTTTTTTTGGGCACCACTTACACTTGGTAGTATAATACCAAAATGGGTTTTGGAAACAGATTTGGTGCTTTTAGAGGATACTGAAAAGTACCAAACTAGATGCATAGTACCAATTATGGTGCTCTTTGTATCCAAAAAAGTATCCAATTTTGTACTAAGCTTCCAATTATGGTACTGTGAAGTATACAGAGAAATAGCCAATTTGGTACTATGGATCAATTTTGGTACTATGTAGGGTGCGTTAAGTGTGCCTGCATAGTACCTAAGGGGTTCCACAAATCCAATTTGGTGTTTTTGGGCACCACTCACACTTGGTAGTATTATACCAAATTGTGTTTTGGAAACAGATTGGGTGCTTTTAGTGAATACAGAAAAGTACCAAACTGGATGCATAGTACCAATTTTAAAGCTTTTCTGTATCCAAAAAAGTACCCAATTTGCCACTATGGATCCATTTTGGTAATATGCAGTATGTAAAACAGTACCAAATTGGGTACTATGGTTCCAGCTTGGTACATAGAACCAAATTTGGTGCTTTTTTGTATTCACAAAAGCACCCAATTTGTTACTATGATCCAATTTGGTACCATGCTTAATGTAGAAAAGTATCCAATTGGGTACTATGGTCCGCCTGGTAATAAATAGAGCCTAATATGGTGCTTTTCTGCATCAAATTTGGCACTATAGTCTGTTATCTGGCACTACAGTTCCAAATTTGGTACTTTAGAATGAGTTGGTGGTTTACAGTACCAAATTTTGTAATGTAAATAGCTTTGGTGCTTTACTCTTGTTTGATAGTATTCTGAGCTCTAACGTGGTTCATTTTTTGTTTAAAGGTGGAGCTCTACAAAAGATTCAAGAGCATGTATCCTGCGGTGAAGTTGTCACTTAGGTCCTTTGAGACACTCAAGCCTTTTTTTGTCCGAAGATTGAAAGAGCGCTATACTTGCTGCTGTATTTACCATATCCAGATGGTATACTTCAAGGATGCTTTCAATCAAATGCGCCAGAACAAGTTTGGGCATCACGGCAAAGAACATCCATGTACATGCTCCATTTGTGGTACACGTAGTGAGGCAGGCCAATGTTCTGCAAACCAGGCTGTTTTTCAACACATAAGTAACTTGCTGGATTTTATATTGTGCCTAGGAGGGTGAATATCATGCAAAGAGATGCTTGCTTGGAGAGTGCCCCAAAACGAAAGTTGTCATTCTGCCCAGCCGAGATTGCAACAGATAGCAAGGAGGTGACTGTTAAGATATTCCAGGATGTGGGCACTGGACAGGTTAATGGTGATGGAAAAGAGAAGAAGCGAAAGGACTTGGTCGTGGAAAGGATGAAAAGTGCAACTTTCATTCATCTCTTTTCAGATCATCTGAAAAGCTTCGTTAAGCACAACTTTATGTTTAGGTGGCAGGCCCAACAATTCAAAGACTGCTTGCTTAAGTTTCCTAGAGATGTTGTGGTATTTGTTGTTGATTTTGCAGAGAATTACAGCTTTAAAGTGCAAAATGAGATCCAGTCCATGCATTGGTGGTCAACACAGGTAACAATACTGGTACACATATCTTATATCAAAAATTCAGTAGGAGCTATTGAGAAGACTGTGCATTTTTACATATCAGATGATAAGCTCCATGACACGCTCTTTGTTCAGCATTGTTTTATGCTGCATGACAACTGGATGAAACAGCAAGGACACTGTTTGCGTTATCATTGGGTATGGTCAGATGGTGCCGCTTCACAGTTCAAGGCACGAAGACCACACTATTTCGTAGCCAGGTATTATGCAGTTGACAGGATTGCTTATGATGCATAACTTCTTTGCTTCAGGGCATGGAAAAGGAGAGCATGATGGTGCAGGTGCTATTATCAAGAGAACCCTGACGCACGAAGAGCTAAAACCCGATGGCTGGCCCATGAAGTGTGCGGCTGATGTGGTCAATTTTTTGAACGCGAGGTTTCAACCGACAACGGAAGGTGGAAGTGCCAGCACAAGGAGGGTGTTCTGGTTGGTTTCACCGAATGATGTGCTGCGTTTTCCGTTGTGGGACTGTAAACCAATTGCAGGCTCTCGCTCATTCCATTGTGTTGACGGCTACTCAACGCACAATCCATGTGATGTGCGTTTTCGTACGTTGTCATGCTTCTGTGATCCATGTGTGAATGGGCAGTGGAGGAGATGCAATAATAAACAGCACATTGAAGAATGGAAATATGTCTCCATCGAGCCATTGACAGAGTCAGTACAACCGACAAATAGTGATGAGGACGACGATGATGAGGAGAACTACAACGATTTGTTTTCCTCCCATGTGAGTGAGGATTTAAGCATGCCTATGTATGAAGGAGACCCTGAGGTGTTGAGCCAATTATTGTCCATTGGGGATAACTTTGCAGTGAACGCAGCCGAGGAGAAGGAGGACTTCTACCTTCTTAAGTGCACAAAAACCGTTTATGTAGCACCAAGAGTACTGAAGGACCTTTGGCATAACAAGATCGTAAGAGGTGGATTGCTAGTTGAGGGCTTGTACTATGCCCAGGTTGAGGGCAAAGTTGATACCTATACCCTATTAGATTAGACACCACCGGTGATGATCTACTCGCATCTTGTTAGAGCCATACGGTTCCCCATGGAGGCTATCCCTGGCCTCCATCACCACTTTAAACTATCCTCAGAGATATATGAAAATATCTACAACAGTATGCCATATGAAGACGGAAGTGACCAGGACGGGAGCCATACAGTGTTTACCCCAACTACAATTCTAACCACTGGCAACAGTTGTAATTCTCTTGAATAGAATCTTGCTTGTGATCAGTACTGTCTAATTCTCTTGATTAGAATCTTACTTGTGATCAGTACTGTCTAATGCTATTGCTGTGTTATCAATTTGGTACTGTGCTTTATTGTTTTTAGCTCTGCTGTGTTTTTGCAGTACCAAATTTTGGTACTGTTCCTTTTTGTTTTCACCAAGTAGTAACAGAAAAGTACAAAAGCAGTAGCCAAAAAAAGTACATGTACAAAAAGATAATTATCATTAAATGCCAAAGGCAATGTACAAGCATACAGAATCTTTTACACATGGGGGTCAAAGCGGTACGAATACCCCTCCATAGATACAAAGTAGTTGACAACGAACGAGGAAATGTCATCCTCAACATCAAACAAGGGATTCCGGTGGCTGTAAGCAGTGGGGAACTTATCAGCTAGCCACCCGGAGATCCACGGGAAAATGACGTGCATAAGATACTTCGGCTTGTCGGGGTCATAATACTTAGGCTCATATGACCGGATACAGCAGCACGAGTCGTAATCATTCTTCAAGGACTTGTATCTCGTGTCGTCCACAAGGAGGGTGTTCGTTTCATTGAATTGCGGATACTTGCGCCACACTGTTCTTAGGAGCTTCAGAAAAATAGGCTTGTTACCGAACTCCTTCGCAAGGACTGGCACATCTCTGAGTTTGGTAGCCCACCTCTCACAATGAGACTGGTCAAAAATATCTGTAAAACAGGTAAACCAAGCAATTAGAATAGCAGCACAAATAAGAGTACCAAAGCTAACAAACAGTACATAACAGTGAAAAGGTACCAAACTTGGTACAACACAGTACCAAAGTACCAAATAACCAAAGTACCAAACATTGTAAAATTGTGTACACAAATGTTACCAAGCACAGAACCAAGTACCATAGTATCAAAGCACCAAACAGTACCAAATTGTGTACAAAATAAAAAACACAATTTCAAACTACCATAGCATCAGAGTACCAAAGTACCAAAGATAACCAAAGAGTACCAAATTATGTACAAAACAGTGCCAAATTGTGAACACATGAACAAACAAAGTCCAAAGCAGCATAGCACCAGAGTACCAAAGTTCCAAAAAGTACCAAATTGTGTTCGCAGTGCCAAAAGTACCAAACTACCAAATAGTACCAGATTGTGTACAGAACAGTAGCAAAGCTAGCCAAACAGTATCAAAATCAATAAAACCAGTTGTGAAAGTTTAGGGATAAATACCTAAAAAGAGGCCTTTCATCTTCATCAACGGAGGGAAGCAAGCATTCATTATGGCCATCAGGTTCTTCCTTTGGCTACATGACCAGAGCATCACGTCGCATCGCTTCCTCAAGTTGATGATGAAGTCCTCCGCATCACGTCTGACGACACAATATTTGTATTGAGACACTTGCACACCTCGGGGCCTAACTCCATCTGGGAACGGGAGCTGCCACAAATCCTTGGGTGCTTCAACATAATCCTTCAGTAGCACTCCATTGACATCCAAAACAACAAGGCGCCTATTGCTTGCCATTACATGTATCGGCATTGATGTATTCGGTGGTTGTTCATGTAGCCACCAATGGTCCCCTGTTGTAGTACCACTAAACTAAATGAGTAGAAGAACACAGCCTTTTCGCAAAAGCAAAGTTAGACATTGGGCACCAATAAAAGGTTACAAAACAGTGACAGTAGGACATGACAGTTTACAAACACATTGACACCTTTCAAGAGTAGAGCGGCATGACACAAAACGCATCAATAAAAGCAAAATGGGACGGTATTTCAAATTAGTCCAAAAGCAAGTACAAAATGCTGTAACATCAGCTAATTTTTGCAGCCTTGCGGCTTGAGACCACCACCAACGGGGCGCTTTCTACATTTCATAGCGAAGAGCTCAAAGAGGGTGGCTGAATCATTGTTATCACCTGTTTCTAAGGGCGTTGCATCAGGTGTCTCCTCCGTAGCTCTGTCCTTCCCCACACCTTTTGTATCCTCCGTGCCTTTAGGCAACTCTACACCTTCACCCTCCTCTGCACCTTTAACCTGCTCTGCACTTTCAGTAGCTTCCCCCGCCTCTTTGGCCTCCTTCGCGCTTTTGAGAGAACTTCAACTGTCACCTCCTCAACAGCCGGCATCTCTTCATTGTTCTTCTCGCCTTGGTCAGTCTCTTGCTCAGCAACCTCCTCAATCAGATCACTTCCCCCCTGTTCTTTCTCCTCCGGTCCCTTTTCGTCTTTGTCTCTCTCCTGCACTTCCGCTTTTAGTCGATCTTCCCCCATGCTTGAGTCTACAGCAGCAGCAGGCTCAGCCCCTTTCCCTTCCCTTGTGTTGGCATCAAGGTCTTGCAGTATTTTCTGCACTGACTTGTAAGGATCTTCTTTAAACATGTAAGTGGCATCTGACTTACTGTGACCAGGGAGATCCTTCCTATCCTTTGGGGTGGTGTCATGGGTGTCCGCACCGAAAGATTCTCTACCTACATATGCACAAAGATGAAAGACAAGATTAGATCATCAGTTCAAACAATATAAACATACAGTGTCCAACACACACACCCCACTTACTCTTCAATAATGACCTCCTTGACACCTAGGCCTTTGCCTCCGAAGGGATTGCGGTGTTGCAACGTGCCTTCACGCACATATCTCTTGTTCTCAACACAGCTGCAAAACACAATGGATGGTACTGATGCCTGCAGGGAAGCATGAAGGTACCAACCACGTAAGAAGCCTCCAAAGCCTCCCCACAGGCAACACAAGTACCAAACACATGAATTGTGTTGGCAGGGTCCACAACATGAGGCCTTGGAGTCAATGTATATTTCATCCCCCTCTTCACTTCAGCACACAACTTATGTACAAATTCTTGATGGTCTTGGGTCTCCAAGCATTCATTGTGGAGCTTCACATACTCCATCTGCAAAACAGACATACTCTATCTACTTATCCACCAAAACAAACAATTAGCAAGGAAGTACACAAGCAGTACAAAAACTGAACCAGAATAGGTACCAAAACAGGTAAATTGTACCATAACAGTTCTAAACAGCACTAAATGGGTACAATAAAGTTTCAACAACTCCCAAGCCAAACCCAAGCAGAATAAAAATAGTACTAAAAAGGGTCGGATTATACCAAAATAGTTTTAAACAATATTATACCAAAATAGTTTTAAACAACACTAAATTGGTACATGAAGTACCAAAAACTACCAGAACAGTACTAAAAAAGGTTGGATTGTACCAAAATAGTTTTAAACAACACAAAATTGGTACATGAAGTACCAAAAACTACCAAAACAATACCAAAAATGTAGCAAAGCAGTACCAAAATAATATCAAATAATAGTAGCAGAATAGTACCAAATACTACTAAAATAGTACCAAATAGGTTACAGACAGTGCTAAAAAGGTAGCAAATCAGTACCAAAATAGTAGCAAAATAGCACCAAACAGGAAACAAAACAGTACCAAAACAAAACCAAAAAGTAGCAAAATAGTACCAAAATAGGTAACAAAACAGTACCAAGACAAACCAATGACAAACCAAAATAGTACCAAAAGGTTAACAAATCAGTCTCAAAAAAGTACCAAAAGGTAACTAAACAGTACCAAAACATGTAAATTATGCCAAAACAGTTGTAAACAGCAATAATTTGGTACAATTAAGTACCAAAAACACACAAGACTCCCAAAAATACCCAAAAGACCCAAAAACTTATCACAGTGAAATTCCAAACTAGTACCAAAATAGTGCAAAAAGTACCAAACGAATCAAAGAAAACAAAAAATACCAAAGATAATACCTAGATAGCACCCAAGACATATTTAGCACTACCATATAAGACCAAATAAAAGCTCAACTTCAGTACCAAAACACTTCAAAAGAGTACCACATGAAGCAAAGAAGCACAAAAAGTACCAAAGTTAGTGCCAACATTGAACCCAAGATGTAACTGCAATACCTTAAAGACTCTAAAACTTGTAGCTAGAAAGTACCAAAGCAGTATCATAATAGGTCAGAAGAGTTTCAAATGAACAGCAAAGCACCAAAAGTACCAGTCATGGGTGCAACCAATTATCCAAGACAACCAAAGGTGCCCTATTAGACTAAACTCAGTAACCTGAAAGTACCAAAACAGCACAAAAATAGTTCAATAGAGTACCAAATGAAATAAAGAAGCACCATTAAGTACCAAGAAAGGCACCAGCACAACACCAAGTGTTATAAAAAATACCAAAACAAGTAAAGAAAGTACCAAAACAGTTCAAGAAGTTCCAAAACCACCAAAAATGTCAGCAGATAAACCAATCAAGAAGTGAAACATGCCAAATTGCCAAACCATGTGCAAATTAAACACTATCAACAGTCAAACACAATGCAATAGGCCAGAAATACAATACCTCCTGCTGTTCAACCTCCGCTTGGAGCTTTTGGATATTTTCAAAAACCCCGTGTCGTCGGCGCCGACTTGCTCCCAGCTCAGCCTCCACCTCTCTGATCTCTTCATCCGGAACAGGGATTTGTTGCTGAAGCTGAACAATGTGTGCTTCCAGGGTATCGATGTCTTCCATCAAACTCTTCGCCACGTCCTTTCTACCTTCATATACCACCAAAAATGTCAGCAGATAAACCAATCAAGAAGTGAAACATGCCAAATTGCCAAACCATGTGCAAATTAAACACTATCAATAGTCAAACACAATGTAATAGGCCAGAAATACAATACCTCCTGCTGTTCAACCTCCGCTTGGAGCTTTTGGATATTTTCGAAAACCCCGTGTCGTCGCAACAAGCGCCGACTTGCTCCTAGCTCAGCCTCCACCTCTCTGATCTCTTCATCCTGAACAGGGATTTGTTGTTGAAGCTAAACAATGCGTGCTTCCAGGGTATCGATGTCTTCCATCAAACTCTTTGACACGTCCTTTCTACCTTCATATACCAGTAGTAGCTGGTCCTTGTTTGCTTGAATAGAGGCCTTCAGGCTTCTGAGGTTTGACCATCCTGGATGTGACACTGGGTCTGCCAATCTTTTCAGCAATGCCTCTAAATCAGGTAGGTAGTCAGCAATTACCCCTCTGCAAGCATTATCTGGTTCTGTGCAAATATTACTACCACTTTGAGTCATTCGGGCCTTCTTATCTGAATGCAGGACACTGCCAGGAGAGGAAGCATTTTGCCTCCTCCATGCCTCAATTTTACGCTCAAGCCCGCCACTCTTAGATGATATCATCTGCAACACTCCTTCCCCAAACCGGGCCCATGCTACTTTATGCCCTGCTGGGTCTTTTTTCGCTGCATGGCATTTCTCAAAAGCGTAGCACGTAGCAAATTTGTTGGTCAATTCACCACATGAAGGGGGCCCCTGATAAACTTTTGGAGAATAGAAGTCTGCAGTCTTCCACCAGTTGTGGCTGCAAATGGTTTAAATAGATCTTGCTGTTCTTTTGGTACTTGAACTTGAATACAGTTAACCATTGGTCGGGTGGCATGTCCTCATCAGTCAAGTCCTTGAAGAGTTTGCCCTCAAGACTGAGACCATACTCTTCATGCAGGTCCTGTGCCGTGTAACAGAACCTGGTTTGTTGAGGGTACTCCTCCATTTTGTTCTTACCTAAAATGTGTTCAAAACAAATCAGAGAATTGCTGACTCCTATAGATTAAATGTGGTGCCCGACATTATGTCTAATGTGAGGCGATGCCCTACAGAACCAATTGTGGTACTCAAAGAGTACCAAATTTGCTACTGCAAAGTACCAAATATAGTACTGTTCATTTAACTTCAAATGTCAGTGCAGGGAGTGAACATGCACCATTTACTTAGCACATGTATATGCCAATGAATAGCGTACCACGTCTTGACTTGCTGGTAGATTTTGATTCGTCGTCGTCGAAGAGGAGTGAGGTCCGTTCGAAGTCGACCTTGCACTGTTTTGCACTTGCCCTTGTGTTGGGACTGGCTATGTGCTCCGGCTTTGTTTGTTGGGGGGGTGTGGTGGAAGCACCCTTCTTGTTGCTGCTGCCAGGAGGCACCATGCCCTCCTTTGCCTTCGCTTTCGGTTTGCATGTTGAAGGTGACGCTCCCAAATATAGTACTGTTCATTTAACTTCAAATGTCAGTGCAGGGAGTTAACATGCACCATTTACTTAGCACATGCATACGCCAATGAATAGCGTACCACATCTTGACTTGCTGGTAGATTTTGATTCATCGTTTGTCGAAGAGGAGTGAGGTCCGTTCGGAGTCGACCTTGCACTGTTTTGCACTTGCCCTTGTGTTGGGACTGGCTATGTGCTCCGGCTTTGTTTGTTGGGGGGGTGTGGTGGAAGCACCCTTCTTGTTGCTGCTGCCAGGAGGCACCATGCCCTCCTTTGCCTTTGCTTTCGGTTTGCATGTTGAAGGTGACGCTCTGTTGGTAGCAGCTCCCTTGGCCTTTGGGGTCCTCATGGCTAGACGACTGCTCTAGAGCAGAGCAGCTCTGCTACAATCGAATGCGGGGGGGGGGGGGGAGAGAGAGAGAGAGAGAGAGAGAGAGAGAGAGAGAGAGAGAGAGAGAGAGAGAGAGAGAGAGAGAGAGAGAGAGAGAGAGATGGTGCGACCAGATGACGCCCGCTTAGTTCAAACAGAAATGAGCAAAAACAATAAAAAATTGAAACCATAAAAAATTGAAACCACTACCACAACTAATGACACCACTACTCTCACGGGGTGGTACTGCACAAAAGATTCTCAAAGATCTTAAAAATAGTTCCTAAATACAAACCTTTTACCCTCAAATTCCCCCCCAAAGTACCAAAAAGGTGAAAAAAAAATTGGCCCTTTTCTTGTACCACCAACCCTTGCTTTCACCCTAGAACCATTGGTGAGCATGGAGACTAGTAGATTTGGATGGTTGTGATATGTGGGGGACACCCTAGAACATTCAGGGAGTGTAATCTCACCTATATCCCAACAGTGGTGTTCATTTTTAAGTACATATTTGGCTGCCAACCATATACAAATTATGGAAGTATGGAATGACTTTCATAAAAAATAGTAAATTCTTAGTTTTCTTGGACTATTTAGTGTTGCAAAGTTCATGTCCTTGTAGAACCTAGTAGTTGCAAGGCACTGGGAAATGAGTGGATCATTTACTAGTATGTGATGGGGTTACTACCTGGTTAAAGTGAGAAGTACTTCACAACAGACAAGCATGGTTATTTAGTGTCATTGGATCCAATATAGTTTATAAACCATGACTGTGTTTGTTAGAAAGAATTCTAAGTCGGAGAGCTTAGCAGAGTATTCTAACATGTCTGGCGAGTTTAGGACTGAACATGATGGTTCAGAAGTAATCTTAAGGTTTGAAGCTAACTCGGAGAGATTAGAGGCAAACCACACTAGATTTGACATTAATCCGGAGTGATTACACAAATCTTGATCCTGATGCTAGTACAAAATTTTATACTTTGGCATGGTATTGTTATATATGCGCACACAATTTCCAACAATCATCTCCTTCCTCATTAGAAAGGTGTGCTAATACGGAGTGATTAGTCAAGGTTTCTATGAGAAGAGTGGGCACTGATCCGTAGTGATCAGACGAATCTCTTGGGTTTCTGAGATGGAGCACTCAGGGGTGGGCCCTTCATGCCCACTTGACCTTGTGTTAAATGGGGGTGATAAATTTATTGGAAGAAAGTGATAGATTCATTTAACCGTTATAGGTGTTGACTTCCAACGAGCTCAAATTTTATGGAAAGTCACAAAATTTAGGCACTTGTTATTCTAGATAAAGTCCTAACCTTGTCAGTTTGGTGCTAAACCAAACTGGTAAGAGCGTTTAATGTATAGTTGAGTATGTGTGAAACTGTTTTCACTCTATGCTTAGGCATGGCAGCATGAGGTGGATCCACAAAATATTTGGGGAAAGTTCTTAAAGAACTTTACTATTTTTATTCACACTGAAGCTGAGTCTAAGGACTTTATCTCATTGCCTAGTGGGACTCATAGCTAGATATTGAATCATAGAGTTCAGAGATTGGCATAGTTGTTGATGTTGGTGTTCAACAATAATTTGGTGCTGGAATGCTCCATACTGTGCCGTAGGTGTGCCAAAGGTTTTGAGTCAATCTAGATGAGCACTTCACATTAAGTAGCTTGAGCGTCTTGTTAAAGACGGCTCCATAAATATCCCAACTTGAGAAGGGTATATTCATGGGTATAGAGTTATTGTTAGAGGAGTATGGAGTTACTCAACCAAATTGAGGGAAAGATTTGGTGTTTTGATAGACAGGGTAAAGTGGATGTTGTTCCTCTTTACTTCGTTATAGGAAAAAGAATAATTATACACATTTTTGTTTTGCAATATTTTTATGAAGTGTGTACAGGACCCATCATTTTTTTATTGTCATCGGTTATTATAGTTGGGTAGTATATTGCCACCTACAAGGAGGTAGTGCATTGCCAATGTAATGATGAGGAGGCAACAAAGATTTGTTAAATGCTAAACTTCATATTGGCATTCAACACAAATTGGATGTGTGTTATTCATGTCAAAATAGTCCCAAGTACGGAGATTGATTTTGTTTGTCTATCAATGTAAGGTGTGTTGGAGGCATACCTAATCCACATATCATAGCATATGTATATAAAAGACTGGGTAAGTGATAAAGAATTTCTCGTGTGTGTTGGTGGAGGCATACCTAATCCACATATCATAGCATATGTATATAAAGACTGGGTAAGTGATAAAGAATTCAACACAAATTGGATGTGTGTTATTCATGTCAAAATAGTCCCAAGTACGGAGATTGATTTTGTTTGTCTATCAATGTAAGGTGTGTTGGAGGCATACCTAATCCACATATCATAGCATATGTATATAAAGACTAGGTAAGTGATAAAGAATTTCTCATTTATTGCTTTATAGTAAATCATTTCCCATAATTGAAATGGTTTACGATATTGTTTCACATTAGTAGAGGTTTTTAGTGAGACCACACTTGTAGAGGTGTGTCTGGATGGTGCTACTATTAACTTTTGGATGTGACCATAGATAGCCCATAAACATGTCCGTAGAGACATGGTTGGCTGTAGAAACATAGATATGTATTGCCAAAAGCAACCAAAGTGGTTGTTGCAGGAGTAGACATGTGGATAGGCATGTATCTACTTGTGGGCTGGGAGTGATACTCTTATTAATTTACATTATTATTGATTTTCTAGTAGTGTGTAGACACTATACATCACATAGATGCTGTTTATGCAAAAATCATCTTCATTGCAAGATGTTTAAACGGTTCTTGGAAGAATGCAAGAACTTTTGGAGAGAGGAAAGTGTAGCTTTCCTTAAACTATGTGGTCAATTGAACTTTACCACATTATAGAACAATATGCTAAAGACTTGTAACAGTTGCACAAATTTGTTGAATTAAAGTCCATGTGGTTTCTAACCCCACAAGAGAAAAACATATTTGATATCATACGACATGCAAAGGAATTCCTTGAATGTCGGATCACATTCATTATAAAGATCTTGAGGATTTGAGAACTTCTGGCATATACTAAAGGCATGATGTCATGCGATGTCTTAGTAGCAATTTGTGTTTTATTGACATCTTTCATAGTTGCAAGTTGCAACTATAGTTTGATGTTCCAAATGAAACACGAGTGTTGCATGTTTCCTTGGTCGTAGTACTTAAGGAAAATATGTGATGTGTGTCTTGATTTCCTTGTTGTAGTACTTAGAGAAGTTACAGGCATAGATGACCATATGGTCTACACACAATACTTAGGGAAGTTGCTTTCCTTGTTGTAGTTCTTAGGGAAGTTATAGGCATAGATGACCATATGGTCTACACATAGATGACCATATACTTAGGGAAGTTGCTTTCCTTGTTGTAGTTCTTAGGGAAGTTATAGGCATAGATGACCATATGGTCTACACATAGATGCTTGTTTACAATTTTTTGAACCATTTTCGTAGACGAAAACTCTTCTTGAAGGGAAGAGTAAATAGGTTGACAAAGTTTCATCCAACTAAAAGATGTGAAAAAATTTGAGCTCGCTAGACTCTTTAATATCAAACATCTCTACAAACTATATGGCCTACTCGTCGCAGATATAGTGTTTGATAGAGACAGAAAGTGTGATAGTCATCTTTGAAATCAACCATACGTAGATTGATGGTGGTCAAACTGAAAACCCAACGAGATTCTAGAGCATATGATTGTGCATAGATGAATAATCTAGTGGAGAGGAGTACCTCTCATCTTTGAAATTTGTTTTTTGTTGTTCATGACTAGATTTGGCGGAGCTTGATCGGACATGGAGTCCACATGCCGCCGGAGTGCATGTGGTGAGTGTGTGTCCGAGGTTCAAGGGTGAGGCACCCAGGTCGGAGGACCTTGGGTGGCTGGGCTAGTGTAGATAGGCATGCCACTATATAAGCCGGCAATGTGGATACTTATCCACATTCCTCTATGGTTGGGTGGTGACCATGAGCTCTTGCTCCTCCTTGGATATGGTGGCGATTACGGCAATGTAACACCTATTCTTTTGTCTTGGGTATGGAAGGAGAGCACTCACTCTATGACATAGCTCATCCTTCCCCTCTTTAGATTAATCACAAGAGCGTGGGCTCTTAAGTTCCGTGTCCTCTAGTCACATAAATCTCTCCAAAGATGAGAATATCCTTATATACTATTAGGAATCAGAATTTTAAGAATACGAAGGCTGTGAGGCCTGCTTTGTCCCTAGTGCGATATTCACGCTCACTTAGCTCCACCAACTTGGAGGTGGACTTGGTTGCCAATGTGTACGGGATATGCATTGATCCTTCCCCTAGGAGGTGCGACTTTGATGGGATCGAAATGAAGTCGTCACCTATCACATTAGAGAAAATATTATGGAAGACCAACTTTTACCTCCCATTGAGTCCTCCTTCAATGCAACTACCAATGAAGAATTTGGTTGGATTGGTTCCAGAGGCAGATACTCCATAATTGGCTCTTTTATGGCTTCTTAAGAATGGTCATGGGTTTTGGCATTCTATGAGGTTCCGTTACTAGTTCTTTGATTGACTGTGGAATAAGGTTATTAATCCCATTTGGGATTCACAAACACGATCCTCCAATTGAGGACATTAATAAGTGTCATCAAATGGCACTATAAAAGTTGTACATTATGAGATTTGGCCGCCCAAGGCCTAGTTAAGTAAGTTTTGGGTGCCCAAGTGTGAATAAGGGCCAAATATATATAAGGCATTTTCTCATAATGAAAAGACACAATCCCCTTTTGTGCTATAGAGAGCTCTTCTTTGTATCTTAAGAGAGATTGAGAGAGAGAGAGGATTCTAGCATTGTTCCTCTTCTATGCTTGTATGATTCATGCATGTGTGTGTGGGAGAGTGAGAGAGAGTGATTACCTTGAGCGGCGATAGTGCGAGCGGCTCTACGGTGACAGCGTGGGAGGTGGAGCTTAACAATTGACCTTGGAGGCTTCAAGGGACCCAAGTTCGAAGCATTGGTAAGTGCCCTACGATAGTTGTGATCTATTGCTCATCCTTTAGGTGAATGCATTGAATTCCCTCTTGGAGGTGTGGTAGCCCATAACATTTTTGGCCCTGCTGCCGAGGAAACACCTTTGTTTCTTCCTTCCTCTTGGAGTTCTAGCTCCCATTGCATACGATTCATGATTGCCCTTGCATTCTAGTAGTGCATTGTGTAGAAAATAAATGGATAAGATTTGTGTGGAAGTAAGAAATCGTGTGAAATTGGTTGTGGTTGTTGTGTATGTGTGTAGTAGAGTGGTCTTAGAATAGAGCTTTACTATTTTTTCTAGTTAATTTTCACATTTGCATCATTGGAAGCATCAACGTGAATGAACAGGTTGGTGTTTTGTTTTCTTCTTTTCCAAAAAGTCACAAAAATTAAAAAAAATAAGGAGCCATTAACTGTGCCGCCTTGAACTTGTATTCCACTCCTTAGATATGACACAATCATTTTGGGAACCGTTGGATAAGTATTTCGCACCCAAAATCATAATAGACGATGTGAGAAGTTTCCACATGAAACTGTAGAAAATCGTTCACGCCGTGAACCGTTTTCTGCCACTTCATGTTGTGAATTGCTCTTGACATCAGCTCTGTAAATCATGGGATTGCCTTGCTAAAAATAGCTAACCTTATCCTGACACCTCTGACGCCACGAAGTCTGACAAGATTAAGAATCGTGAAAATTCACAAATCTGTTCACGCCATGAACTTTTTAGAACTCTTCACAAAGTGAACCAATTTCTTCACGACGTGAGCCATTTAGAAGACTAACACGGCGTAAACCCTTTTTTGTTCATGACATAAATTTTTCTTGCAAACTCACGGTTTAGTCCAATCCAACGCACAGTCAGCAGGCTAAGGCCATGAAGGTCGGTAAAGGAGGGACGCCTACAAGGACGAGGGGTTCTGACCCTAACAGCAAAATTTTTTGAACATGTGAAAGTACAGAAAAACGTTCACGAGCGACGAGAACTATTTTTTGACACTTCATGATGTGAACTATTCTCTGCCATATCACGGCCTTAGAAACAGATCAACAAAATCGGATCAAAATTAAATTGGGTCATCAAAATAGCTTATCAAATCATACATACATGCACTTAAGACCTGGAAAGCTCATCGGAGAGACGATCTTACATGTGACGATAGTGCATCGAATTACCCAAGATCTTCCTATCAAAAAAGTGTGGGTTCAGGTCATTCAGCAACAACAAGCACTCATCTGAGTGTCTTAAGAAACCTGACCATCGTTGTGAAACTACTAGTGAAGAACCCATGGAAGAAGGGCTGAGGTACTCTGAGTTTGGGGAAGAGGAGAAACCACCCTCCCCAACCAAGTCCAGTGGTATCACTGATATCATGCGAGGCTTTTTTGGTCTCCAAACTAGTCATGAGACAAGAAGCGCAATCTGCGGGCATGGATCCATCAACTAGCGCTGGACTTGGTTCAAGACAAGAAGTGCCCATCCAAACGTGAAATTCAAGGCTGTCGAACATCGGCACCCCCCAAATGAGATGAGATGGAAATTGCGATCAGGACGGGTCAAGTATTATTCCCCACCTTAGAGGAAGTAGAGTTAGATCTCAAAAGGAGCGATGTGGAACGACAGCTACTACTACGAGAGTTGAGCTTAAGGAAGCAAGAGCTCAATACTTGAAGGGTGAGAGTTGAGCAAAAAGAAATGGGAAGTTTAAACCTACTCCAATCATGGGGTAAGGAACCGAAAGGAATTGGTCATGGGAAGAAGTGAGGGAGAAATTCCAAACTTAGAACCCATAAATGAGGAGCCCAGAGAGCTGAGGAAGGGTTTGTAACCCTAGAAGAAGAGGATAACCTAGCAAGAGTGGCGGGCGAAGTGGAGGACCGTCTATACACCAAAAAAGATATTGAGCAGATGATCAATCATCCTACGTTCCTACAAGACATGTAATTTTTAATTCTACAAAGGCGTACAGAGGCAACTAATGATGAGCCACTCCAAGGTATAGTGGCAAGACCATCCCATGGAATGGAGAAACCTGGAAGAGCCAATACAGGAAGAGGACGAGGTCTAGAAAGGGGGGAGCAATTCCTCAAAGACTAAGGATGGATCCAACCATTGACCTCAATGCAGCCACAAGGATAGATCTACTAAATATGGCAGCAGAGATGGGTTGAGGAATGGTCAGAGAACTAGGCATTGCTCTAGAATCCCAACTCTCCTAGATGAAGCCACATATCATTTCTAAACTCATCCAAAAATTCTCTGGGGATGGAGATCCTATCCAACATGTAGAGATTTTTGAATCCACATGTGAAGCCTGCTGTTGCGGGCCTGTCAGTGATGTGACAATGATTCATGCTTTCTAGCACATCAGTGGTTCCGAACCCTCAAGCCTGAGGATAAGGTTAACTTCACATGACTCAAGAATGTGTTTGTGCCGCCCAGCTTTGCTAGAAGTGGTGACAGATGGAGCCCTGTGGCATAGTTGCATAATATCAAACAAAAGGAAAATGAGTCGATGAGAGACTAAGCACTTAAATTCAAGGTGCAAACTACGGGAGAGGTTAACTGAGACGATCATTTATTGCCTTGCTTTCGGAGAGGGGTTAGAGACCACAAGATGCATGATTATCTTGTACTAGCCCGACGAGCTACTCTTGATGCATGTTGCAAACTGAATATAAAGATAATATGCTAGAATTGCCGTGCAACCGGAAGATGACAGAACATCTTCAGCAACTACAACTTCTCGTGTCTCGAGTCACTAAGAAATTGGAACTCGGAGCAAGCAAGTCGGAAACATGACTGTGGACGAGAGCTTAGTAACGCTATACTAGAGAAATTGAAAGTAAAGGAGAGAAGAGAAAAATTTGGGCATGGGCATAACCATCTTTAACCCTGTAGGGCATTGGTGTGGTGCTCTATGTGCAGATTGAATCACACTACCACCGAATGTCCACAATTAATAGCAAGGACATTACTCTATTGTGCACACTGTGTAAAATTAGGGAATCATGACACTTCAATGTGCAGGTATCCAAGATTACAAAATGTTGCATAGCTACTAGCACTTAGAGCTCCATTGGCTTTACTTGCACCACCTGGACAGATCACTGCTACTGCCGGACAACTCAACTCTTCCTAGGGGGATGTTCTGAGTACAAGACGCTTCACCTCTACCACTGCCAGTTCTACCATCACAACCACCGTAGGCTAAAATCAACCAAGTATTGATTGAAGAGCCAGCAGAAGATGTTGATGTGGTACGTGAAGTAGAACTTAGCAGAGAGTACTATGAGGAAACTGTGGAGGTCACGCCTGAATTCAACGTCCTATAGAATAACACGCTAGTACCTGTGTTTCAAACCACGATATAGTGGAAGGGCAAGGACATGAACTCGAACATGAGGAGAGGACCGCTACAATGTTTTGGCTACGGAGGGCAGCATCGAATCGCTGTGAGTACCTAAATAAGAATATGGTTCATATGCACCAACCCCAACAAGTGACTGCTATGCCCAATGACATGCTAGTACTCACTTGTAGTACTAAATGTGGTATTGATCATTTGCTCAAGGATTGTCCATACTGCGCAAGTGGTTTGACTTCTACTGCCAATCAGGCCACCATCCAAAATAAGAATAAGAATATGGTTCATACGCACCAACCCCAACAAGTGACTGCTATGCCCAATGACATGCTAGTACTCACTTGTAGTACTAAATGTGGTATTGATCATTTGCTCAAGGATTGTCCATACTGTGCAAGTGGTTTGACTTCTACTGCCAATCAGGCCACCTCCAAAGTATTGGGGTGTAGCCGAGAAACATCACACCACTCAATGTCCTAACACGAGCCCAAGCTGGAGATAAGGGAAAGAACCAAGTAGATGCGACTATTTCCAAAACTGGCCGCCGCGCAGGAGAAGAGTGAAAAAAGTGGGTAAGGGTGACACAAGGGTCACAATCCAATATGGATCCAAAGAAGATACAATCGACACCGGATCCACCCAATTGAGAGAAGAGGGGGATCAAAGGATCAACCACAAAGGGCCGGACCTAGAGGAGCAAAGGGAGCAACCAACATCTCCTATAGGAGTCGGTGAGTACCCCAATGCCGATGAGGAAATAAGAAACCTCAAAGATGCCAGGGCCTTAGTCAAAGAATGCTAACGGCTTCATGAAGCCAAAGCTAAGGGATAACTGGGTCAGGGATACAATGTATCCATGAAACGAGCCAACAAAGGAAAGGGAATTGGACGTATCTACTCCAATTCCAGAAGAAACAGACGAGGGATGCCAAGCAAACACAATGTCTAGAATGTTTGAGGAAAATGTGCTGGGTGAGCCCAACCATTCCTTCCCTATGGATGAATGCGAGTCACACACCTGGGAAGAACCCTCAATCTCCAAAGAACCTAGAGACATAGGAAGTCTCGCGGATGTATTGTCCACGCCTGTACAAATGCCATTAGGGATCTGTTACGCAATTCACCAACCTTATGGTGGACATACATAAAAGAATGGGTAGAAGGTACTGTCCACGCCTGTACAAATGCCATTAGGGATCTATGTTACGCAATTCACCAAAGAATGGGTAGAAGGTGGACTAAAGCCAGCCAATACTATTGAGGAGATTTTGCCACCTCTCTAGTAGAAAGAACCTTAAGACACACAAGGAAAACCCGAGTCGTTAAGATACCAGTCAACCAACTGGGGAGTTATTATGAAAGCAACGACACAAATGCTATAATCCCAATTTGTCATAACGGGTACTAGAGGCACTGACTATCCTGGATGGTGGGGCGGGGGTTAGCATCATCACAAAACGTTGTTGGGAGAACTGGGAAAAACTCGATCTAAAAAAAGCAGATCTAATCGTTAAAATGGCTGATGGAATATCTTCAAGGCCCATTGGACTTTTGGAGAATGTGAAACTCAAACTCGTTTTGCTACCATCATATATTGGTGGTCATGGACTTCTTGGCATTAACCAGATTCATATGACATAATATTGGGGAGACCCTTCATGAGGGAATCCAAATTGGTGCATGATTGGGCATTAGATCACATGTATGTGCGTAGGGATTCACAAATTTTAAAGATAGATCTGAGAACATGGAAAGCACACCCCATGGAAGGGCAATCGTTTGGTAATGATTCGGTCACAATGGAATGGACCACATATGTACAAATATCCTCGGTGGGAAATTCCAAGGAAGAAGAGGAAACGGAAATGTATGTGTCACTTCCTCCTCCGGACTTCAGTGAAAACTAGATGCATGTGTTAGCTACCATAGATGTGATGCAACCCAGGGAGACCCAATATGTGGAATCTGGAACTGTCCCACGACCTCTATCTATGTATGGTTAATTGGCAGACCATTGATGAAGCATCAAAAGAGGAGACCTCTAGTATAGAAGGGACCATAACACAAGGCTGTACCAGTCCTCAACGCCTCAGAAGGTGGCAAAAATAGGAACGATATATTGCCTGACGAAATGCCTTATTACGAAGAAAACCCACGGATGCCTATAGTGGTTGAGATACCTTGAGGCCACTAAGTTACACGATGAGTTTTCTAAGGATTGGGGTGAGGAGTTGAGTAAGATATCATTGAAAGGAAGACACAAGGAGAGAGTCACCCTTCAAGATCTAGAAACACCTAATCTTACAAAAACTGGGCATTGAAAACACAATAAAGCCTTGGCAGAAGCAGAACGTGAGGCTAGAAAGATCATGACTAAAACCAAAAGTGAAAATGAAGACAAACCAGACAAACCAGACTTGCTCTCAGTTACCCAACCACTTCAAAAACCTATATTGTTGACAAGGAGAAAGTGGTTCGACTAACGGCAACAAGGGTTAAGGAGGATGGGCTGTCCACATCATATACAATGGCCCTCGAGACGGAAGTCAAGGAAGTTGATACTGTGGGACTAGGGGAGGAAGCTCGACCCGTATACCTTGCTAAGGACTTGAGTTTGGCTGAAGAAGATGAGCTTGTTGCTCTCCTTAAGGAATTTAAGGACTGTTTCACTTGGAATTAAAAGGAGATGAAGGGGGTAGCACCTGAGGTAGTACAACATACGATTCCAATCATGGAAGGGTCAAGGCTAACCAAGTAGAAACCATACCAAATGAATCCCAAGTATGCAGCAATTGTAAAGGAGGAAATAGACAAGCTCATTGCTATGGATTTCATCTATGAAATCAAACATACGGATAGGTTATCACCAATCGTAATAGTGCCAAAAAAGAATAGAAAACTTAGGGTATGTGTTGATCTTAAAAAGGTGAACGCAGCTACTAGGAAAGACCATTATCCACTACCCTATATTGAACATGTTTTGGAAAGAGTGGTTGTTGTGGTGAAGAAGCTTACAGGTTCTTGGATGGATTCTCCGGCTACAATCAGGTGTCCATAGCACTAGAGGACTAGCATAAGACAGCTTTCAATACAATGTGGGGGACATTTGCATACAAGGTTATGCCCTTCGGTCTCACCAATGCCCCAGTAACATTTTAATGATCGATGTGCACAACCTTCAAAGACCACTTACAGAAGTGGTTAGAGGTATTGATTGATGGTCTATGTGCACACTCTTGATGGGCAGACCATCTGGCTTGCTTAAGGAAAGTGTTTGGGCGATGTCGATTATATCGTATATCCCTGAACCCTTTAAAGTGTCAGTTTTGGGTCAAACATAGTGTGATATTGGGACACATTGTCTCAAAGAACGGTATATCACGGATGATAGCAAGGTCAAGTTGATATTGGAGCTGCCATCGCCTACTAATTACAAAGGTGTGCAAAGATTTATGGGCCACATGGGGTATTACAGCCGCTTCATAATTTTCTATGCTGAAATTGCCAGACCATCGTATAAAGAATCAAAGAAAATTTAGACCTCAAGGCAAAGTTAGAACAAGCTAAAGGGAAACTTTAGAAGGAGGTCACCCACACCAATGAGCTCAGAACACTTCATGCCCACCAAGTATAGGAGCTCTAGCACAATGCTAGGGCCAAAGAAGAAGAGCTGCAACCCCAAATCCAGCAGCTAACCTCAAATTTTAGACCTCAAGGCAAAGTTAGAACAAGCTAAAGGGAAACTTTAGAAGGAGGTCACCCACACCAATGAGCTCAGAACACTTCATGCCCACCAAGTATAGGAGCTCTAGCACAATGCCAGGGCCAAAGAAGAAGAGCTGCAACCCCAAATCCAGCAGCTAACCTCAAATTTGAAAGCAGCGGAGGAGAGGGCAACTCACTTATAGCAAGAGAGAGAACAATCGAACAAGGCCCATGTAGAAAAAAAAAAGAACACTTAATGACACTATAAGTGCAAGCCAGGTCGAAATGCAAAGGAAAGAATTGGCCCACCAAGAAGCAATGGCACAACTTACACAGCAACTACATGACATTCAGAGGCTGGCTTTGAAAGGCTCCAATGAATCACTAAAGCTCAACAGCCAGGCATGCCCAAGAGGACACAACCCGGAGATTCGAGAACTTGGATGCTGCAAGGATGTTTCGGGAAACTGCAATATCAAACCTCCTTAGCAACAATTACTCTCGCTTACAAGAGTTAGAACGTCGGTTGGCGATCCAAGACAGAAGTCAATGGCCGAAGCCTACCGATGACCTGCGCCTACTCCTTGAGCGTGCCTCGGAGTTGGGTCCATTGGCCAGTAACTCCTCGGGCCCCTCCTCAAACTCTCACTTTGTTTTTGTCTACACTGATCCTCTCTTTACTTCAGTACGATATAAATCTATCTGAAGACATAGGCCTAGGTGAACTAACCCTAATTAAGCAAAATACTGAATGAGATGCTGACCCTACAATAATAACGGGAAGCGGGGGGACATAGTATTAACTAATCCACAAGACATCTTCTTTAACCCATTACATCCTATAGTGTTAAACCTTCGTAGTTGGTGTCAGGTCCTCTAAAATTCTGAAATTTTGGACAACTGTGTCGAAAAATTAGACCTGTTTGTCCTAGATGACATTCCCAAGACACTGGCCAACTATGAGGTGATAGCACATAGTTATCAGTGGATTATAAGTCATGGGTGGCTCGAAGTATATAATACTCACCAACATCTAAACTTATGTGAGTCTACTTTGTATTATCCTTTTGGAATTCTAAAGCTATACTCTAATATCTACAAACACTTAGAAGCCATGTTAACGAATGTACAGTACAATTTTGATGCTACCCACATTGAATATCCTACTATCAATCCCGAGGAAATCTCTTACAAGAATTTATAAAATCTCACAAGCCTAGCCGCCCACCCCCTAGCAAAGGTCAGGGTCAAGAAGAATCCTCATCCTCATCTTCAAAGTCCACTTACCCCATCTATTCTAATATCGCTAGTAAGCTACTTAACCCCTATCTTAATACACCTACTAACACATCTCAAGTTGACTGCATTTTCTCAACCTTCATTCCTCAGTAGCAAGATTTTTCGACTAACCCTCGTCCCCGAGGAGATACTGGCACCTCACTCGTCTCCCCAACGGCACACTCAAGAGGTATGCTATCCTATTCCCCATGATAATATTGAAGCCTTCACTGACGACACAATTTTGAAATCATTGTCGGGTGAAGAATACGAGGGTTTCATTCGCGCTGGCAATCCTCTCTTAAAGCCAAAATTGATGTTCAAGGTCCTCATGCAAGTCGTTCCATTTGAGCCAACTCGATGGATCATGCTAGAAGCCTACTCCGAGGTCACACCAACAAAGCAGCACAATATGCCATACCCTCTATGAGCTCCTCGCCCTGATTTAGAAGAATTAATTCCCTTGGCTAAAGAGGGAACATTTTGACAAATGTGGCAAATCACACAAAGTTGCCAAGCCCCAATTAGCTGACCTACTGGAAATAAGGATCGTCACCTTTTTTATCAGCTACTTCTGCACAGGTGGAGGAAGGCTCACCCTGTACATACAAGAGGCGGCTATGCCACCATTATCACCGATGAGGTGTAACCCAAATTGGAAGATTTTGGAATATGACCAGACTGGCGGAAGGAGCACTAAACAATTCCGGAGTACAACCAGGTCTATATGTGCACGCCACCAACATAGCGGGTTGACCCATTATACATGCCAATTAAGAGAAGATGGACGCCGTTGGAGTTTTATGAAGCCAAAAGGCGTGACTCCCATGTCTGCTACAACGTTCCGATTTGAAATGAGCATAATACTATTGTTATCTAGGCCTCGACATTGGACACTCCATGCTTGTATGTTTTTGGGACAGGTTGTGCACCGTATCTCTTTGTGGGAATGGTATGCTAGGTCTATTGTCTCGCAGCAGCAGAGTAACACTCATCGGACACTCCATGCTTGTATGTTTTTGGGACCAGTTGTGCACCATCTCTTTGTGGGAATGGTATGCTACGTCTATTGTCTTGCAGCAGTAACACTCATCCAAAATGTTGTGTCTAGACCTGTAGAGATGGTCATGAAGCCTCTTACTCTTGAGACCGATTGGATGAGCCATAAGTCATCTAGTTTCTCGCCGAGGGGTGCATCTCATACGGAGATGCTTGGTTCTTGCGATATAGTCCTGCATTGTTTTACCTTTCTCTTGCTCGAGGTTATAGATTTTTGTAATGGGGCACCATCTTGCTCCACTGGGCAAGAATCCCACAATGAATGCGTATCTCAAAACCTCATATCTTGCCTCTTCATATGTGCAAAGTCCAAATGAATAGATCTTGATGGGATCATCAATTCTTCCCATGGCCACATAAATTTGATCAAACTTCTCTAGATACTGAATGGGATCTCTAGCTTCATCAAATTTGGTCACATCATTTTTCAGATGTGGATTGGCCCAACTTTGAGCCTCTAGGTACTATGTTTGTGGCAACCCCCCTTCCAATTTCAAATGCCATCCTAAGCATATCTTCTACATATTCATGTGGTGGTTGAATGTAAGCCTAGTGGTTGCACAAGACCCTCTCTTTCAGGTTTTGGGATTCCTTACCCCATGGGATTGAGCTGTGTGGTTGCCAATGGTACTTGTCTTCTATTGCCAACCTGGCTTTGAGTCTACAAGCTTATTGTGGCCAAGGATACATTATGTGAATGTCCTTATGGATTCCTTTGGTTTGAAGTAGTCGTGCATATTAACTTTATCCTTTCCCATGTTTCTTGTTCCTCGTCCAAATAGAGAAGAACTAGAACTTGGTTCCGTGGTAAAGATGCTTCTATAATGAGCTCTGGTGGTGGAGAGTAGACTCTTGCTTGCGCTGTGTGTGCTCGCTACTGGGTATACTAATAAGGAACGCTTGCTCCTAATGGTACATCAAAAGAGACAGTCCCGACTGACGTAACTTTGGTTGTTGGGTGCAGATCATAGTAAGCTTGGGATAAACACAACTTAGGATCGACACTAAATGTTTGAAACATTGTGGCGTCTGACGTGGTTTGATTGCTTCTTGTGAGAGGGAACCTTGAGGTTCTAGGTCTTGTTTCCGATTCTTCACTAGAACCTTGAGGTTCTAGGTCTTGTTTCTGATTCTTAACTAGAGCTTCGCCTAAAATAGCACAGTTTAGTGCCATTTCCATGAAGTTTATGGGATTGTTTACATAGCCAATTGGTGAATTTAAGGCTTGGAGGACCATGGCGACTCGTATTTCCAGGTATTCTGTTATTCGTCCGCTTATGTTTGCGTTTAGTTGACTCATTTTGTCCCAAATCTCCTCGCTTGAGGTGGACTTGAAGAAGTCTAGTCTTTTTAATAGGGGAGCACTCTGCTGAGTGTGATCGTTTCTTGGAATCAAAGGCTTGGTGGGGTCCCTAATTACCCACTGAAGCCAAAATTGTGATTTGATGTGTTACAGTTGACTATATTGTCGTTTTCAATATTTACTCGAGATCGAGTTTGTATTAAACGTCCTTGGTGCTTTGAGTGTAGGTCTGAATATGATCTTAAACACGCTTTTTTTTTTTTGCTAGGCTCACGTCAACATGTTCACGTTTAGAGGCTCGTGCCCAAGTTCACGTCTCTAAATTCATGTATACAGGCCCATGTATGTAGTCTCATGCATGCAAGCTCACGTATGGAGGTTCATGCCTCTAGACTCGCGTCTCTTGGCTCAAGTGTCCAAATTCACACCTTTAGACTCGTACCTCTAGGCTCATATATGCAAGTTCATGTGTCTAAGTTCGCATGTCCAAGTTCACGCCTCAAAACTCACATCTCTAGGCTCACGTCTACAGGCTCATGTCTACAAACTCATGTCTTCTCTATATGAACTCAACTCACATACTTTTCTTTAATGAAACAAGCCTTCCTAGGACATGGAAATCGATTGGGTAATAATTTACTTCAATTCTCCAATAATTACGAAGGAGGCTTTATGGATTCCGTATAATGTTAGGCATATCCACTTCTAGACTCACTTCTCCAAGCTCATGTTTGTAAGCTCCTATGTCTAGGCTCACATCTAACGTGTCCAAGTTTACAACTCGTGTCAAGACTCACGTCTTGTTGCGCGGGACTGTGGACTCACGTCCCCTACCTGAGAGTTACTTTGATCTAGTTTTTTTGTGGTTTTTATGATTTTTTAGACTTAATGGAATGCGATTAATGATCCTAATTCGAATTGGTGATTACTATGTAAGCAATTAAATCTTTTTTTAATTATTTTTTGATAAAATATACAAGCTTCTTAAAACTACCAATTTAACAATGCATGAAAAAAATATAAAAATTTATGAAATGCATAAACAAAGTTGACTATCTCGCCTTAATTCACTCTACTAGAGCTCAACGGGCATGTTTTTGGAGTGAATTTCACTTCTAATCACAATTGTGAAGCTAATTCTTGACTCAAAGCAATGAAATCTAAGCCACCAATTTCACATAAATCATCAATGAGCCCCAGTTTTATCTTTCCAATAGATGAAAATAAAATGTCCTAATGCTAAGTAAACTTCAAATTAGAATCCAAAACACAACTAAACACACCTAGTGGCTCTAAAACCGTACATTTTTCAAAGTGTGACCTCCTAATTATAAAAAAAATATTGGATAATTCCAATAGCTTGGAATGGACGGATAAATAGCTCAGACAATGGCTTCCTTGAAAGCGCTTGATGGAGAGCTAAGAAGAGATTTGTAGGTTCCTGCATCCTGACTAAGTTTAGGTGAAATTTACATCTCCTTACCCTCCAAAAGATTAATGCCTTGTGGTACACTATTGACATGTATAACCAAGGTTTGTAAGTGCATAGCTCAGGAGTCCCTCATTTGTACACTACAAAGAGACAGCACGAGGAGTTGAAGCAAAAAGCACCATAAAACAAGGGCTTGCATTAATGGCAAGCCTGCTACAATAACACTAATATTGACCAGATAACTTGTGTTCGTTATACAACTGAAGGTATTGCTCGGCAAGCCTTTTCACCTTCTCGCCTTCCGGAATGAGGAAATCAGCAGACCTTGCTTGTGTATGGTGCTGCATCACTTTGTTGGTCGTTTTTGTCACAGTCCATTTATATTGTTCTGTAGTGATAACATGGCTTCTATGGAGCGGCCTGATATGCTCCTTAACATAGGTCTCAACCTGTATCAAGTCAAACGATTAGAAAAGTGACATGTTACTTGCTCCAAATCTACCAAAAAAAGGAACAGAAACATATGCAACAATGATGGATGCAATTGTCTGGCATTGTTAGAAACGAATGCTCAACCCTAGATATGATGCCATAGTTGAGCAGCCAAGGCACCTGGCATCCTATTTTTGATTGTGCTACATATCCAAATTAATTTTGGATAATACCAAGTCAAGGTGGAGGACAGCAGACCAGGAGAAGGTGACCATACAGTTCTCCGTTCTCTGTTCTCCGTTCTCATGGCTTGCAGAGCACATGGATGGGCACCTTGTTGAGCACGCAAAGGTGCCTACTAGAAGGTTTTTACTCACTCCCCAAACTGCCCCCGCCCCCCCCAAGCACCCTATGTGCACCTTTTGCAAGCTTGTATGGCACTATAGCTTCCTGACCTTAGCAACCAGAGAAAGCTTGATAACATGAACTACCCAGTTTAGAAATAACCATCGTAGAGTCATGGCTATGAATGCAGAGACTTGTGCCACATTGTGTCTAATGATGTGGACAATGATGCATCACGTTGAGGTGAATCCTTGAGGACATGGGGGCAGGGAAAGAGCAGCCAAAAATGTTGCACTGCGACAATCAGAACTTCATGTGTTTCATGCTCATACAAAGTTCACTGGTATCAAATATCAACATCATGTTGCGAGGTGTCAAAATGTCCTATTCTCTGCCCAAAGAGAATCGTCTTGGTATCTTCACAAGAGAAAGCAGCATCTACATCTGTTCTGGTGAGGGTAAGCTCATCTTTGGTAGAGATCAATGCTCCACCCTCTCTATTTACCTCAGGATCCAAGATGTGGCAAGGCTTAAAACCTTGAATGCATCTATTGTTTGAATGCATTGTCTATTGTTGGTTGCACTTACAATACCATGCCGTCCAATCAACTTAACAGGGTGCTGCTTAAAGTAAGGGCTTGCCTGTTTCGAGATCTTCTCTTTAGTTCCACCTGTCTGCAAAATCTCATCAACTGCTGTTCTTTCTTTTGTAATGCTTTCAGAGACCAGCAATGGTCTTTCTTGAATAGGTGCATCAATAGCTGAGCAATGAAGTTCACCCTCTGCTCCTTCCTGCTGCAGCATTTCTTCACCCTGTGGCCGACTTGGCAGCATGACCTCATTCTGTTCACTGTCTTCTTGAAGCTTTTCCACGTGACAGTCATCATGCCTTGAAGATCCCTCTCCTTTGATACAAGTCAGGCTAGATTCTGCATCCTTCACATTCTTAACTCCAGTACCATGAGACATTTCCCTTCCTTCTTCACTATTGTCAAGATGAGAATTTTCATGGGGTTCTGGCAGCATGACCTCATTCTGTTCACTGTCTTCTTGAAGCTTTTCCATGTGACAGTCATCATGACTTGAAGATCTCTCTCCTTTGATACAAGCCAGGCTAGATTCTGCATCCTTCACATTCTTAACTCCAGTACCATGAGACATTTCCCTCCCTTCTTCACTATTGTCAAGATGAGAATTTTCATGGGGTTCAACAGAATGATCGTTTCTGATATCAAAGCTATTGTCAATGTCATGTGGATTCCTTATAGAACCTTCGTGTCCGTCATGTAGAGGACTTTCAGGTGGAGAGTCTGATATAAGACCTGCTGCCTTTAAAGCCTTGAGAACAGTTATGTCTTCATATTGTATTGATTCTTCTGCTTCAAGCAGCAATGTGTCTGCTGCCTGTGGTGTAGCCACCTTTGGTGGCAGAGAAAGAGCTTGTACACAGAGATTTATATAAACACCCTTTGAGTTGGCCCTATCATAGATCTCCTTTTCCTTGCTTACTGCTGCTGAGACAGCAGCTTTGCATTCAGCACTTTCATTCACGGAGTCCATCTGTGCCTTCTGCAGATAATACTCAACGAAGCGATCCAGTTGTACCTGCAGAAAGAGGCTCCCTTGAGTATAAGAACGCTATGATAAGGCCCATATAGATCAAAGCCAGTGCTAGTCCTTGAAAAATAGAGAAAGTTGGATATTTTAAGCGCAGAGTTTAGAAGCAAGTTGGCAGCAACACCTGCCTACTCGCAGTCGGCACTTTGCTTCGCCGGTCATACTCCAGTATAGGTCTCATGTGCTCAGGCAGCTCCGCCTATATCAGCAAGTTATCATTCTAAGAAGATAAGTCACACAAAACAAGCGAAGTTATGGATACGTACTATTATAAGATCACAACATTACTTAACTAACAACACACTAGGAGCGCATATTACAAGATAATCCAGATAGCAATACACTCACCAGCAATGACCCTTTGTTTCCTGGACTTTTTGCTTGTTGCCTGGTCTTTCTTGCCAGTACCTCGAGCGCCCATTTCCGTTTGTCTGTCTTCAAGACCTGGTTACTGTCAGATGCACATGCATTGAGACATTCAGCTGTTGTTGCATGTTCTGGGACCCCTTTTGCAGTTTTTGTATGGCCTGCAGCTTTAGTTTGTTGCACAGGTATAGAGCTTGTTTTGCAGCTAAGCTGTGCAGAGAGGGGCTTTATATCAGTCTGCCTGGGTAAGAGAGATGTGTCTGCAAGGTATACTCTACTTCGCAACGAGTCAAGCTCCGCTTTGTTGGCTTTCTTAGAATCATGTATCGTTTCCTCAATCTGGGCCATCTCTTGTTGTAGCAAATCCCTACTTGATTGCCTGGCCTTCTTTTCATTTGATACTCTCTCCCTCCAAAAGGAGATATCCCAGTCCCTATCCCAAGCTTGGCGCCGCTTTCCAGTACCACCATAAAGCTTTTTCATCAGGCTTTGTCGAGATCCGTCTCGTTTAGGTCCAGGCTTGTGAAAAACGGTTCTCTGGGGAGAAGCCACCTGCTGTCTCAGGCTAGCTTGTGAGCTCAGAACTGCAGCTTTAAATGCTGCAAAGAACTTCTCATCTGTTACATCTACTTTTTCAATATCACCAGCAGCACCAGGACCAGCTGCCTCCTTTAAGTGCTGCTGCATCTGATTCATTATTTTAGAGGCTTTCCCGTCCAAGTCGCTCCCTCGATAAACAATTTTTCTCATCCGGACACCCTCACTTTTTACATTACTTTCTTTATTTGCATTTGCACGTGGAAGAATCACTCTCCTATGGCAGGAACCAAGCCCCTGTACCAGTTCTTTCAACTCATCCATGACCTTTGATTTTGGCTTGAAAGCCTCTTGTATACTCACTGCATCTAACTTAAAGTCTGCACAACCGGCCTGCAGCATCTTGTCTGAAACAGGCTCTACAGGCTCCTCCTTGGTTGGCTGTTCTCCTGACACCCTTTTCTGGATAACTTTACTTGGAGTTCTTTTGGATAAACTGTCTTCCGAAACCGCTTCTCGGGACTGCAAATTGTCTGTCAGTGTTGATTGCCTGCACACATACCATAGTTTTATAAACCCTCATAGCATCTAGATAAGCAACAATGCTAACATGTCACCAAGTTATACTCCAACTGTCAACAGCAACAAACCACAAGAGATTGTGGATAGCCCTCATTAAAAGCAATACATTATACCTGTCCTCTAATCTGAGCTTCTTTTTCTCACTTTGGTGCTTCTCAAGAACGCTCTGAGGCGGTCCACGTTTCTTTGCAAAAAACTTGTCATTTTGTGTATCAAAGGCCCTTTTGCACTCTATATCAATGCTATCCAGAACCATGTCTGCATCAACAACCTCCTGTTTTCTGCTCAGAGAGGGATCATCAGAAACAGCTTTGGATGCTTCCTGGATGGTAAGCTCACAAGAAGTTTCTGCACCAGTAATCACTGTGCTATCACTTCTTCGCATATCACTGAGATGGACTGTGGAAGGCAATGGTAGGGAAGTGTCATCCTTCTCATCTACCATTTCTTGGCCGTTGACAGAAGCAATCTCACATGCAGTGTTTTCTGCCCGATCTATGCCAGCTGCAGGCTCCACAAAAACTGTTCCTGCAGCTTCCTGCATTGCACAGGTGAGCAAGGATCGGTTTTCCACTTCAATTGTTTCCACATCACTAACATTGACTTTTGTGGTTGTTTCTGGGTGGAGCAAAGGAGCAGCTGAAGCAGTAATACTTTTGTCATTTATAGGAAGACCTGTAGCATCTGTAGAAACCACCCCATAGTTTTCTTTTGTATCCACAACTGCCACTTCAGAAGGTCCATCCAGTAGTGTACTTTCATTTCGAGTCTCAAACAATCTGGAACTCTTAATTGAAGGGGGTTGACTTATTTGAGCGTCAAACATAGAGTGAAGACTTGCATCCATAGAAACCACCACAGCTGTTTCTCCTTCATCCACAAATGTAATGGAGCCATTCTCATCCAATGACATGCTTCTATTTGAAGGTTTAGATGTACTGCTCTTAGTTGAAGAGGGCTGAAATTTGAATAAGTCCAAAACACCAGTACCCACACACCTGCATCCACAGGAAATGCAATATCACTTAATGGTAGAACCTTACTTCTAAAACAAATAAATTTAAGGCCGGACATTTTCTTCTACCCTAACACTGAGAAAATGTATTGAAAGGGGGCTAGTGTGCACGTGCATGGTGAGTGGGGTGTGGGTGTGTGTGTGTGTGAGATATGACTCATTGCCCACTGTCTCTTCGCCCCTGCTCTGTGTGTGTGCGCGTGTGAGGGGCAAGAGAGACTGAGTGAGAGTTTGTCAGTGTGGGATTCTCTCTGTTTTCATCATGGGTGATTCTAGCAATCAAGTTTACTCTCGTCATGAAGGAGAACACAGGAATAAGCAGCTATGTACAAACAAATTGGTCAATACAGAAGTGGCTCTTTCTCCCGAAGAGCTGTTTGCTTATGATGCACTTGCTGAAGATTTTGCGGATAACAAAAAGCAGTGGAAACATCCGGTGCCTGAGCATCACTATGACATCCTTGTGCCTTCGATTGTCACCCCTCTCAAGCGTTTTGCTGAAAATGCAGTAGTGATTTTCTTCCCTAACTAGGAAAATGCCTCAGGCTCAAGAAGTGGTGCACTAGTTGAAATCAGTCTAGCAAGGGGGTTTTGTTGATGGGGTGTATTGGGCCTCTGATGGCTTTTTTGAAGTAGTGCTCTCAAATAGCATACATCGTACTACGCTTTTGGAAATGTCGCCGTTGATGTATGGCACATAGATGGTGCATGTATTGCCTTGGTCACCTAATAAGGACTATCAAAATGTGATTAAGCATAAATGCCCAGTTTGGATGGAAGTGATGCACTTCCTGTAGGAATTCAAGACTCATCTCCCACGCATAGCAGCATCACTGGGTAAGGTTATACGCCCACCTAGACCCACAGGAAATGGAAATCGTTTTTGTATTTTGTGGGACTCTGATAAACCCACTATCCCTCACATTTCTATTGGGGTGAGCAGACTTGGAATTGGGCCTTTAGCTATTGGCAGAAAATATTATGAGCTTAATTGGGGCATGTTTGCTAGAGCATGTTTCCAATGTTGTAAATTTGGGCACATGGTTTCACAATGTCCATTTGTAATACACCAACCCCTTCCAGAAGTTGTATCTCCACCTCAGCAACACGAAGTTGTGTAACCTGTCAACAAGGTGGTTAACACAGGAGCTGGGGTTAAGATGCAAGAAAAGTTAAAGGGTAAGGCCTCGATGCATAATGGAACTCTGCCAAATAATAAAACAACAATTACTAGAAAGGACAAAGTTAAAGGAAAGGTTGACAGAAAATGCACACTAAGAGGAGCTCGCGCTGCTGAACCAACTTGCCGCCTTCTTCTCTGCTCCATCTGCTCCCGCCTTTGTCCCATCTACTGCTCCCGCTTCTGCCCCCTTCTACTCCCGCCTCTGCCCCTTCTGCTCCCACCTTGCCCCCCCACCATCTACTCCCGCCTTGTCCCCCGCCTCCTTCTACTCCCACTGCCCCCCCCCCCCAAATCTGCTCCCGCCCTTGCTACCCCTCGCCTCCTTCTCTGCCCTTCGCCTCTGCTGCACCTGCCTTGCCCCTGCCTCCATCCCCACCTGCCTTGCTTCAGCCCCCCGCCGCTTCCTCTTCCTTGCTCTCACCCGCCTCTTCCTCCCACCGCCGCCTCTTTCCTTCAGTAGCATTCTTTCATTTGGATTCGAGTCGGCCACCCATTGTCGATTGGCTCTATGGCTTCTGCCACAACCAATCTTTCGTCACCCCCACAGGCCAGGAGAATCATCAATTTTTTGCAAGACAAGCTCACCTCTTTTCAGCATGACATTGACATTGAGGTCAAGACCACCCTTGTTGTTTGCGAGGGTTTATGGCTCCCACCCCTCTCGTTCGTAGGCTCGTGAATGGCTTCTAGCAGCTCTCCTTTCGGAGCTGACTGTGCACTTCCAGGATACTCATTTGCTTGGTCGTGGCTTCTTCCACGTGGGCTTTCTTTCTCCAAAAGTCACTTCTCAAGTTTTGGTTGGCAGCCCCTTCCCTCTTGGCCCTAGGAAGATTTTTTTCTTTCAGTACTAGGTGGGCTTTGATCCAGTGGTGGCGAAGGATCAACACCTTACCCCGGTCTCACTGTGGTTCCCTGCTCTTCCTCGGTCTTATTGGAAGCTCTTAGCTTCCATAGGGGCATCCTTTGACTAGGTTTTAGAGGTACCGACCCTTCCGAGCTCTGAAACCTCAGCTTCCGTGGTTGTTACCGCCACTTCCGATGGTGTACCCCGGGTCTTTGTGCTTGTTCGTGATCCATTGATTACTGATGACCATATCATGCTTCAGAGACCTGACGGCTCTCATTTCCACCAGAGGATGGAGATTGCAGGCAGATCTGACCAATGTCGGATTTGTCGTTGACTGCTAGAGATTGTTCCAGATCGAGAGGCCGTGCTAGGAAGCGGCATGGTCCTATCCATTAGATGCCTTCTGTAGTTGCCCCTATGCCCTAGCAGACCACACAGTGTTGAGTTGTGGTTAGAGATGGCAGGCGCCCTCGGACCCCTGTACCTACCCCTTTACCTGCACTCCTAGTGGAGTAGCCCAACCCTTATGTACCTCTTGCCTCATAGGATGTTGATCCTTCTTTGGAGGATGAGGCTTTGTAGGCACAGGATTTGGATCCCTCACAGGAAGATGTTGCATTACAATTACAAGATGATTGCACTTGAGGATGATGTTGCGTAGTCGCTCTATCATGGTACCTCTCTAGTTTTGAGGACCAGCCTTGGCTTTTCCCCGGAGTGGGAACGAGAGGTAAGGTTTTCATCGTCGGATTTTCCCTCCCTTATCTATGTGAGACATACCTCCGTCTCTAAAGGGGGTCCTTCGTCGACCACGAGATCTGGTCGTTCCTGAGTCCTTGTGAGGATTGTCTCATGGAACATTCAGGGTCTTGGGGGCTTGTTTCCGTGTCGGCGGAAACAAATTGTCAAAACTCAGCTTCATTGTGCAGTTACAGGTGGACCTGTAGATGTATTACTCTTGCAAGGGCATAAACTGAATGCTAGCCAGTGTGGGAGATCAGGCAAGCTTCTCTCGAGACACACCTTTTGGTCACCAGCTATGGGTACCAAAGGTGGTTTCTCTATCTCTGTTTCAACTTTGGTCTTGCCTTGCATCATTGGACATGGTGTCATTTTGCCTACAAGAGTGTAGTGGATCCCTCTTATGTAGGGTACTACACACATTGGTATTCTCAACCTCTATGCTCCTAACCATAGAGATGAGAGGATTGTCTTTTGGAAATCTCTCACTACGTTGATGCCTCATACTGACCATTGGTGCATCCTTTTGAGAGAGCGTCTAAGTGCACACTAGGTGTACTATTTTTCTAGTCTAGTTTCAGTTGAGTCTTTGTGTCTTGAGTCTAGGGCCATGTGGCACCTCTACATTTATCCCATAAGTGAGTCTACTCAATCTTGTACTTCTCACCTATATATTGTGGGTGTCACATCAATGAAAGCATCAATCTTGTGTCTTGTCTACACTCATCTCAAGGTAACTCTTTGTCTTTCATTTGTGTTCTTGTTTCATTTCTAGTCTGCTCTTGCTTTCATATTTTCTACATGGTATCAGAGCAAGCTGCTCCTACCCTGTGTTGCCCGCCATAGCTTCAGGCCACCATCTCCCTAGCTGTGCTCAGCTTGTAGGACCAGCCTATTCACATTCTGCACAGGCTGCGCCGGCCTGAACTTTCTGCGCCAGTTTTTTTTTTTTGTTGTCCGCCCTGCGCCGGCCTGTTTTCCAGTTGCTGCTGCTGGTGTTTATTCATCTACAGGCTGCGCATCACTTAATACCTTCTGCTGCTGCTGGCGCTTCATCCTCTACAGGTTGCGCATCATTCCATTCCTACAGCTTCTATCGGCCATACCTGCAGCTACTGTTGGCCTCCCTCTCTGGATGAGCAGCACTTGTACTGCTTATTCACAGGAGCTGTATTACACCTCTGTATAGCAGCCTACGTCTATCTGCTGGAGGCGGTGTTTCTTCATCTACAGGCTACGCATCACTCCATATCTGCTGCGTACTCCTCTCGTTTTCTTGGAGCTGCTGCTGCCCGCTGTACTGTTGCAGCTCTCCTTTGGCTGCCTTCTTCATCGACTCAAGGGTGCGCATCATCTAAAGGCAGTTCAGTTCTGCCATCGCTTCCTCTTGAAGAAGGCAGCCAAAGGAGAGCTGCAACAGTACAGCGGGCAGCAACAGCTCCAAGAAAACGAGAGGAGTACGCAGCAGATATGGAGTGATGCGTAGCCTGTAGATGAAGAACCACCGCCTCCAGCAGATAGACGTAGGCTGCTATACAGAGGTGTAATACAGCTCCTGTGAATAAGCAGTACAAGTGCTGCTCATCCAGAGAGGGAGGCCGACAGTAGCTGCAGGTATGGCCGATAGAAGCTGTAGGAATGGAATGATGCGCAACCTGTAGAGGATGAAGCGCCAGCAGCAGCAGCAGAAGGTATTAAGTGATGCGCAACCTGTAGATGAAGAAACACCAGCAGCAGCAACTGGAAAACAGGCCGGCGCAGGGCGGACAGCAAAAAAAAAAACTGGCGCAGAAAGTTCAGGCCGGCGCAGCCTGTGCAGAATGTGAATAGGCTGGTCCTACAAGCTGAGCATAGCTAGGGAGATGGTGGCCTGAAGCTATGGCGGGCAACACAGGGCAGGAGCAGCCTGCTTTGATACCATGTAGAAAATATGAAAGCAAGAGCAGACTAGAAATGAAACAAGAACACAAATGAAAGACAAAGAGTTACCTTGAGATGAGTGTAGACAAGACACAAGATTGATGCTTTCATTGATGTGACACCCACAATATATAGGTGAGAAGTACAAGATTGAGTAGACTCACTTATGGGATAAATGTAGAGGTGCCACATGGCCCTAGACTCAAGACACAAAGACTCAACTGAAACTAGACTAGAGAAATAGTACACCTAGTGTGCACTTATTTCCAACACCCTCCTTAAGTGGACACTAGGAGGAAGACAAAAAACAAGACTATGACATGACAAAAGATAAAACCAAGACAGAGAGACTAGATAGACTGAGAGACAAGACAGAAGACGTGACAGACAAAAATCCTGAGACACCCCTCCTCAAGTGATATCCTCATATGGGTTCACAAGGATAGGGACAAGATGGATCTAAAACAAGACATAGTTAGATTGATAGACAAATAGACAGACAGACAAGACTAGATAGACAGAAGACTGACTGTAGACAAACAGATGGACCTTGAAGACATCCCCTCCTCAAGGGCAATCTTTGCCTCTTGGGTAGGGACAAGAGAGAGGTCAAAAAGCATAATGAGTAAGACACTAGAACCCCTTGACCTACATCATCGGTGGTCAAAGTGGTAGACAAGAAAGGTGAAGTAATCAGAAAGCCCACTCCTCATCATGTGAGGAATGAACAGCAAGATCTGCTGATGTAGATGCTGCAGCAACATGGGCTGAGGTAGATGCAGGGGCTGATGTAGAGGTTTTAGAGTAGCAGTCCTTCTCCCGGTGATTATCACGGCCACAAATGGTGCATGGATGAGCCTTGAAGCAGTCCTTCTCCATATGATTAGTTTTCCCACAATGGGTGCAAGGCTTTCTTACCTTAGAACCTCCTTTCTTTGCTAAAAATGCAGTGTCAGTTACCTTTTGTTGTTTTGTTCTTTCCTCTTCTTGGAGAGCATTGATGATACCTTCAAGAGTAGGATTATTGTGATACTTGAAGGTAGTGACAAGAGTAGCATAGGTGTCAGGTAAGCTTTTGAGAAGCACAGCAATAGCAATATCTTCGGAGATGGGGGACTTCACTGATGCAAGCTGAACCATAAGACTGCGAAAATAATTGACATGAGAGGCTATAGTAGCTCCCTCCTGCATATATAGATCAAAGAATGAGATCATAAGTGCAATCTTAGAGTTTTTAGAGCGGGGTCCAAAAAGGGTATCCAAAGTGATCCATGCTCGAGAAGCAGACTGTATGTCGGAGATGTGATGAATGTAATCATCTCCAAGACCGAGCAGGATGATAGCATAGGCTTTGTCATTCTTGGCAGTGGGAGCATAAGTGATAACTTGCTCAATGTCGGAATCTTCGGGAGCAGCACGGTGAACAACGTCCCAAAGACTTTCTTTCATAAGATGGCACTTGATTTTGATTTGCCAAGTATGAAAGTTGGAGCCATTGAATTTGTCGATAGACATGAGAGAATGAGTAGAAGAGGCCATGTGGGAAGGTCTTACCTCTTGCTAAAATGCAAGGGCAGTGTCTATTCCCTTACAAGATTGCAGAAATGAATGAAAGAAGAGATCCAAACTGTTTTTAGAAGCCGGCTCTCTCACCACTTGTCAAGGCCATAGCATGTGACAGCCCATCGAAGCATGAGGAACTAGCAGTTTGCAGATATGAGGATAAGAAAAGGACTGACCAGCAAACTGAAGGAGACAATGCATAGTACCTTGTAGATTCTTCAAGAGGAAGCGATGGCAGAACTGAACTGCCTTTAGATGATGCGCACCCTTGAGTCGATGAAGAAGGCAGCCAAAGGAGAGCTGCAACAGTACAGCGGGCAGCAGTAGCTCCAAGAAAACGAGAGGAGTACGCAGCAGATATGGAGTGATGCGTAGCCTGTAGATGAAGAAACACCGCCTCCAGCAGATAGACGTAGGCTGCTACAGAGGTGTAATACAGCTCCTGTGAATAAGCAGTACAAGTGCTGCTCATCCAGAGAGGGAGGCCAACAGTAGCTGCAGGTATGGCCGATAGAAGCTGTAGGAATGGAATGATGCGCAACCTGTAGAGGATGAAGCGCCAGCAGCAGCAGAAGGTATTAAGTGATGCGCATCCTGTAGATGAAGAAACACCAGCAGCAGCAACTGGAAAACAGGCCGGCGCAGGGCGGACAGCAAAAAAAAAAACTGGCGCAGAAAGTTCAGGCCGGCGCAGCCTGTGCAGAATGTGAATAGGCTGGTCCTACAAGCTGAGCACAGCTAGGGAGATGGTGGCCTGAAGCTATGGCGGGCAACACAGGGCAGGAGCAGCCTGCTCTGATACCATGTAGAAAATATGAAAGCAAGATCAGACTAGAAATGAAACAAGAACACAAATGAAAGACAAAGAGTTACCTTGAGATGAGTGTAGACAAGACACAAGATTGATGCTTTCATTGATGTGACACCCACAATATATAGGTGAGAAGTACAAGATTGAGTAGACTCACTTATGGGATAAATGTAGAGGTGCCACATGGCCCTAGACTCAAGACACAAAGACTCAACTGAAACTAGACTAGAGAAATAGTACACCTAGTGTGCACTTATTTCCAACACCTTATACTCTCCATTCATGGCAGAGATTATTGGCATGAGGATGACATTTCGAGGAGACCATCCACTCTTCTTTATTCATGGTTTAACAGGAGAAGGATGCAAGATGTATTTATGCACGGTTAGACTGATATTATGTCACATGTGGATGATTGGGTGCTTTATAGAGAGGGGCCATACTTCTATTGTGGCAGGCACCTCTAAATCGGATCATTACCCAGTGGTTTTATGCATTAGAGATCCAAGTTGCCATGGATCAGCACCCCATGTACGCATCCTTGATCATTTGTTCTCAAATGCAGAGCTATCACGTCGCATGCTTGATATTTGGAGATCTCATGATTTCTCGCAGGCCTCGCAAAGCTTGGCCTTTCCTCTCTGTGATATTAGTGACTTTTATCACACATGTGCCCTTTCTAAGAGGCAACATGCCTTGGATTTAGAAAGGGCTATTAGACGTAGACTGCCTTACAGAAAGAGCACGAGAAACATCCTCATGCTCAATGGGTTGCAGATTCTTTAGGTACTATTATGGTAGAGCTTCATCACTCTCTTGAGCAGCGTGCGGAGTACCATTACCATGCCCAGGAATCCTTTTGGACCCAGACGGGTGGCAAATGCAACAAACACTTCTTTGCTACTCACAGCCCATCTCATGCCAGAGATAGTGTCAGGCAGTTGCAGGATTCACATAGCACTCTTCATTCAGATCCTCTTATCGTTAGATAGATTGCCACTGATTTCTATCGCCAGCTTCTTAGTGCTGAGTCTCGCTCTAACTTGAGATAGTGGACACAGAGGAAGGTTTGGAATGCATGGCCACGTTTGATTATTGCGGAGATGTGTTCCATTTTGGATGCCCCTTTTTCTATGGAGAGAGTTCAGTCATGCTCTTCATGCCTTACCTCATGGCAAGTGTCCAGGGGAGGATGGCCTCTCCCATGTTTTTTTCATTAGTTTTTGGGATGAGATTGGGGCTGAGATCACATCGGCTCTCAAGGAGATGTGGGACAGGTTTTATGCCCTCTTCTCTCACTGAGGGGCTTATCTGTCTTATCCCTAAGAGTGGGGATAAGACATTGATTGGCCAGTGGAGACCTATCACCTTACTTGGGACTGCATATAAGATTCCACCTTACTTGGGACTGCATATAAGATTCCACCTTACTTGGGACCTTTCTTGCTAAGGCAGTGAGCCTTAGATTGCAGCCAATTTTGCTGGATGTCATTCATGATACTCAGAATGGATTCTTACATGGAAGGAGCATCTTTGATAACATTTTCTCATTTTGGGAGACTGTGGAATGGGCCAAAGCAAGTAATCAGCCCTTAGCCATTTTGCTCTCGGATTTTGAGAAGGCCTATGATAGAGTGGATTGGGACTTCCTTGAGGGTACTCTAAACCATATGGGTTTCTCTCAAAGATGGATCAAGGGAGTTTCATGCATGTATCGTGATGCCCACAATAGTGTGCTCGCTTGCGGTGATAGAGGAGAGCGATTTCAGATCTCTCGCTCAATATGGTAGGGTTGCCCTTTAGCCCCATTATTATATATCACAGTTGGATGCACTGCTAGATATTTGGGATCTTAGGTTGGGGTTGATATCTCTCCTGCACAACAGTTTGCTCCAGTACTTATTCATTGAAGCTCCACGAGATTAGATTTAACCTCCAGAGCTTTGGTGGCTAATCAGGTATTGCTTGCCTCGGCTTGGTTTATTGTGTCTTGTTGGTGCTTCTCTCGTGTGTGCATTGGTCAATTGCGGAGATTGATCCGCAATTTTCTTTGGTCGAGCTTGGATGGCACCACAGACACTCGTGCTACCATGCATTGAGCCTCGGAAGGATTTTTTATTATCTCAGATTTCCGGACGTACACCTCGTGTTGGGAGAGATTGGCTGCCTAGCACATGGTTTTTGTTCACAGAGGCTGATATCAGGGCACCATCTTCCCCTCTTATTATAGCCATTGTTAGAGCATGGAGAAGCATGAGACCATTTTTGCGACAAAGGCTTCCTAGGTCTTTGGATGAGGCTGACTGCCAACCTATTATGTGGAACGAGTTCATCAGGGATGAGGCCAATCGACCACTCGGTGCATCTCGTTACATGCAGTGGCAAGGATGGGAGAGATGTGCATACACAGTTCTTGCTTGGAAGACCTTTAAGAGTCTTCCGGTGGATCGAAGAGCTGCAGCCATTCAGCATCTTAGGGGCTCTTGCATACGTACTGATCAGATTGATGTAGCTATTCCGCATGAGTGGTTCTCTGGGACCTTTCATGGAGACTATCATCCGAGTTGGCTGGGAGTCTTTCGAGGATAGGCATACCTCTGTAGGTCATTGCTCTCCCACGCCAAGAGGCTACAGATTGCATCATCTATTCTATCATGCCTGGAGGGAGATTAGAGAGATGTAGCATGGAGGGGATCATCCCAGATACTAGGCTTAGTCCAGTGAGGATTGTTGGTCGTTCGGGGAAGCATTGGTTCATTGATCCTTCTCCTCAGATAGTGACTCATGGCTCTTGGTGTTTGTGGCTATATGGTGGTAGTCCTATCAGATACCTTCAATGGGATCTAGGAGAGTGGGAGTGGATTGATGCCTTCGATCCACTGAAAAGCCTTCCCTTTTTTAGTTTCACGGTCCGGAATGCCAAACTTCTCCTCACTCAACAAATGCATGGGATCCCTACTCTCAGGCCTCATTGGGAGAGTTATGATCTCTCTCCAGTGATACAACGCAAATATTGGCATAGGCTTTGGCATTCATATAGAAGGAGCTAGATCTCTCATTTCTTTTGGTTATTTTTACATGGTGGTCTCTCCACTAATCAGTGCAGACCGGTTTTCGGTGTAGCACCTACCTGCCCGATATGTGCAGCAAATTCTAAGACTATACATCATTGTTTATGGAGATGCAACACTGCATAACATATTTGGGATTCTATAGCCCAACTTATGGGCAAATTGAGTGGCCGTTGCTTGGCTTTCCCAGACTGGTCCGTAGCTTTTCTACGAGGGCAATGGTACAGACTCTGCTATTTTCATTCGTAGAGGTATCGCCTAGCATGGTTTATTGCAGGATGTCCCTCACTCTGATTGTACACCCCCCAGATAGAGGATTGACACCAGTTGGGAGATTGTTGCCAGTATTACAGCATGGCAGATCTGGAGAGCTAGATGCACGGAGGCTATTGAGAGTGTCCAGATTTTTGGGTTTTAGTGCATTAGTACTGTGTATGGGGTGATATCATCCATACTCTCATGGATACTTGGGCTCATATTCAGGGGTCCTCTCATTCCGTGCAAGCAAAGCGTGTTGTATTTGTTGGAGAATGCACAGGTGGAAGCATAAACAAAACAACAATGAGAGAGCAAAGAAGTTGGAGAGAGTTGGACAAGATCACCTTTTTATAATAGCAACAAGCTTTACAATGGCAATAGCCAGCAGAGGTGTTGAACAATGTGCACAGGAATGGATTGAATACAAGTGATGATGGGAGGCCCTTTATATAGGGAGGCCAGAAGCTGGCCGACTAGCCCAAGACCAATAAACCATGTAAAAAATAGAAAAATGCCCATAAAATAGGTTCAACCCCATAACACTAAGATGCACTAATTCTAACACCCCCTCTGTAGCTCATAGTGTGCAAGAATCTGAAGAAGATAAGTTGATGAAGATGCAAACATGGACCCTCTTAACACCGCGAATACTGGAATCACCTCGGAGAGAGCAACCGCCAAACTGTTTCCTCAAAACAAAATGCCACCACAAACAGCAAGGAACTTTGCTTGGCTACGAATTCCCACAAAAGTGTGCAGTGAACTCCAAGAATAGATGATGAGGAGCTGCTGGACACACCGCACCCATAATCCCCAATAGTGGATGGAAAACACATCACGTCCCAAAAGCCTCGAGAAATGAACTTGGAACAGATCTAGTTCATAATCTCTGCTATACCAAAGATCCTCCAATCTAGACCATACCTGATGAGCACTGGTGAGAGTTTGCACGGCCACAAGGAATTCATCCTCTTGATCCTGAATCCACCGCCTAGAGTTCTGAGGACGCTCGGGCTTCTTCTCATTGCCCTGAACAATATCCCCACAAATCCTTGTGGATGAACCAGATCCGCATTTGCAGCTTCCAATGGACATAGTTCAGCCCTTTCAACTTATCATTCTTGTTCGTACAAGGGGGAGCCATATCCACAACAACAAAGAACACAAATCTCAGCTCTCCAAGAAAACTCCTCTCAAGTGCTGCCAACAAAGCGAGGCACTAGGAACAATCAGCCCCCTCTCAAACCTGAGAGAGAAGGACAGCAGCAAAACAGTCCAAGAAACCACCGAGAACCTCCTACCGGAAGGGCAAGGACTTGTGGAGGAAGAAGAAAAAGTAGTGCCACTGGTCGGGCAAACACCATATGCAAGAAACTCACAAATCAACTGATGCTAGAGCAGAAAACACAGCCACAATTCCAAAACCTACCTGTGTAGGACAAAACGCAGTCTGTAAGGCTGGCTGACAGCAAGGAGATGACTGGCTGGACCAGAAAACGAAGCAAGGTGATAAAACGCAGCCACTGTTTGATGATGCTCTGCAGCCAGGAGAAGTAATGGAAGCAAACACACAGCACAGTAGAAGAAGACGGCGAGCTAATTGCAGAATGATGGATCAGCCTGAACCTAAGCGAGTGATACCATGTTGGAGAATGCACAGGCGGAAGCATAAACAAAACAACAATGAGAGAGAGCAAAGAAGATGGAGAGAGTTGGACAAGATCACCTTTTTATAATAGCAACAAGCTTTACAATGGCAATAGCCAGCAGAGGTGTTGAACAATGTGCACGGGAATGGATTGAATACAAGTGATGTTGGGTGGCCCTTTATATAGGGAGGCCAGAAGCTGGCCGACTGCATGTTGAAGCTGGCCGACTAGCGCCAAGACCAATAAACCATGTAAAAAATAGATAAATGACCATAAAATAGGCTCGACCCCATAAACACTAAGATGCACTGATTCTAACAGTATTATGCGGGAGTGGGACCATGGCATTTTCTTTTCCTCTAGTCCCACAAGTCTCTCATGGCATCATGATGCTCCTTAGTGGGTGAAATCACCTTACATATTGGGGTGATTCTATTCTATTCCGGCTTATAGCCATGATTATTGTATGTTTTTTCCATACTGAATAGAAGTCTCTTTCTTGAAAAAGAAAAAAAGAAAAAAAGAAAAAAAGAAAAAAAGGGAAGGTTGACAAAGATGGATACCAAAGGCAAAGGGTAGATGATGCAAAACAAACAATACAATCATTAATAGAACTTAGCATATTTCACGCAATGGTGAAGGATGCTATTGCAACACTTTGGGGTCAATTGATAGAAGATTTGGATGTAGCTTGGTATCGCTTTGCTCATTGCATGCAAACCGTATGGTAGATGGTACATGGGAGAACAAAGGCAAAGGGTGGATGATGCAAAACAAATAGTACAGTCATTGACAAAACTTAGACATTGTCATGCATTATTAGATGTCCAGTAGATGGTATTGTGAGGCCAAAACTTGTATTACTTTGGATGAGCAAAGGAAGATACAAAAATGGCAGGTAAGGGCACGCTACAAACAAATAATAGACAAAGGTTGCTCTTCTAAAGCCTTCTTCAAAAGTCTACATGCGGATAGATGAAGGCAAAAGAATGCTCGAACTAAAAAGAGCTAATGGTCATTGGGGGAGCACAAAAGCTAAGCTGGCAGACATGTGTGCAACATTTCGCTCGGATTTTTGAGCATCCTTCACAAATCACAATAGATGTACAAAATGCAAGGCGTGAATTCTTGGCACGTGTAAACCCTTAGTGACTAATGGGGACGTCATATCTTTCGATGCATTGTTTAGTGAAACTTAACTGGAAGATGAATTAAAAGACACGGGTCATTGGAAATCTCCTAGATGGGACGGCTTGACGTTCGAATTCTTCCAAGCATTTTGGGAGGATCTGAAGAACCCAATTCTGTATATGATTAATGCTGCATGGGTGAGCCGTGAAATGCCAGCATCGTGGAAAGAAGGGTTGGTCACATTGGCTCCTCAAAAGGTATTGTGTGAAACGCTAAATGAATGGTGCCCGATCACTTTAATGCCTATGATATATAAGCTAGCCACCAAAATGATAGCCAAAAGCCTGAAAGGTGTTTTGTATGATGGATTGCATCCTAAACAATATGGTTTTGTGCCAAGAAGGCGAATAACGGCTAATATTGCTAATGCCTATATTGCTATGGAATATGGCAAATATACAAAACAAGATGTGCTAATCATGTCGGTGGATGTGGCGAAGGCATTTGATATAGTGCATGGGATTACATAGCTGATGTAATAGCTACTCTCGGATTCGGGACAAAAATGCGACATGTAATCTATTGGTTGTATAGGGATAGCACTGCTCAATGTATTCTGGGTAAGGATCTCTCCAAACATTAGATGTTGGAGAAAATCAGTAAGACAAGGTTGCCCTTTAAGTGCATTACTATATGCAATTGCTACACATCTTTTGCTCTTGTACATTGACAAATTGTCGTAGACATCATGGCCTGCAGAAACCGCATGGAACTCACTTTATGGCATAGGCCTATGCAGATGACTCTTTCTTCATGCCTCAAAAGGATCTAGCTCATCTCACACGCATCATGAGTGTCTTAGAGTTGTTTGGTAATGCTGTTAGACTTTATATAAATTTTAAGAAGTCAAAGTTGATTCCATTATGCTCTATAGATTGGCACCGACTTCTATGGCCACGTCAAATAGTTCAGCTAAGTCAAATGGTAAGGCATCTTGGATACCCACTAGGATGGGATATGACGGTCGAGAAGGCGACACAATGGGTGTTGCAAAGACTCAAAGAAAGCAAAACTTGCTTATTGGAGCTATCTACGTGGCCCTTGCATGTGAGATTACGCATTGTACAATCAGTGATCATGGCTTATGTTCAATTCCACTTGCCATTGCTTGTTTGGAGAAAGAACGATTTGCATGCTTTCATGTTTGAAGCTTTGGAATTGTTCTGGAAGACCAAGACAAATAAAAAAGCCTTGAGACTATTGCAATGCAATGTGTTTGTTCACCGAAGCACTACATTCTTCTTTCCCGAGGTGTGTAAGATCTGAAAATGAAACATAGAGAGGAAATTGGCCATCCTCATATACTTCTTTGACGACTTAGTTTGGGTAAGAAAATACCTCAAACTCTGGTGATCTGTCTTCACAGTGAAATCAGCCCCAAGAAGGTAATGTTTCCATATAGTAAGTGCATGAATTACAGCCAAGAGCTCTTTCTCATAAATGCCAAGAGATAGCTCTACATCATGCAATCTACGGCTCTCATAAGCCACGGCATATCCCTCTTGATTAAGGACAACTCCTATGCAATTTCTAGATGCATCACATTCCACACAAAAAGGCTTTTGCAAATCCGGAATGATCAACACTGGACCATGAGTAGTTGCATCTTTCAATTTGAGGAATGCATCCCTCTCTACATTAGTCCATTTGAACACGGCCTTCTTCTTGTCAAATCATGCAAAGGAGAAGCAATCCATGCAAAGTGCCGAATGTACCTGCGGTAGTAAGAGCATAATCCAAGAAAACTACGGATCTCATGCACCGAACTCAATTTGGGCCAATTCCGAATTGCATCAATCTTTGTAGGATCCATCCGCACTCCATCTTTGGACACAATATGCCCAAGATAATGTATCTTTGACAAGAAGAACTCACTCTTCTTTGCATTTATGAAGAGTTTATGCTTACGGAGTTCTTCAAAAACAATGGCCAAATGAGCTCTATGCTCTTCTTCGGTCTTCGAGAAGACCAAGATGTCATCAAAGAAGACACCTGTAAATTTCCTGTACCCACGGAATATGCGATCCATCATTCTATTGAATGTAGCCAGGGCATTTGTAAGACCAAAAGACATAACAAGATACTCATAAAGCCCAAATGTTGTCCTAAAACCAATTTTGTGTACATCCTCAAGCACTACACGCACTTGATGATATCCACTCTTGAGATCAATTCGGCTAAAGCATGCCGATCCATCCAACTTGTCAAGGATGTCGTCTATGCGTAGAATCGGAAACCGATTCTTGATGGTAAGCTTATTCAAAGCTCTATAATCCACACACATACGAAAGGATCCATCCTTCTTTTGAACCAAGAGGACGGGTGAACAATATGGGAAAGAGTTTGGCTGAACTAAACCCTTCTCAAGAAGCTCATTCACTTGCTTCATGATCTCCTCTTTTTGGGATGCACTTACACGATAGGCTGGCCTATTAGGCGGTGAGCTACCCGGCACAAGATCAATGCGATGATCTTCCGGTCGTACGGGTGGCAACTCATTCGGTAACTCATCAACAAAACAATCATTGTGCTCTTGCAAAAATTTCAGCCTATCATTACTAAGAGTGTTTACATGTACATTATTTTTCTCAACATGATCTCGTACAAAAATCAAGTATACAAAAACACTCTTTTTCATTACTTTCTTAATTTGTACATGAGATACAAGGGAAATGGTATCACCCTCTTCACCAGCATCAATTACATGCTCTCGGCCTTTATGCATGAAGGTGATTCTGTTGGTCTTGTAAGCCTTGCACGGATCAATACGTGTATACCAAGGCTTTCCAAGCAATACATCACAGCCATTCAAAGGCGCCACAAGAAAATCCTCATGATCCACATAGCCTTGAATGTGTATGCGCAACTTGCCAAAAATAGGCATGACCTGCACTTCTCTACCAACAAAGGCAGCCCCTGCTTCAATTTGAGGACCCATGTCCTCCACTTCAATACCCAAAGCAGCTGCCATCTGAGTGGATTTCTGAGTGAAATCCTCATCACTGAAAGCAATATCAAACTGGGCAATAAAAGCAAGTGTCTTTGATGCATCATATTCTCTATGATATGTGTCGATTTGTCTCTGGCTTTGAAGTCACGAGACTTTGATGCATGTGCCTGCATCTCAATATGCTTTCCCCCAAGTTTGTCCATTGGGACAGCCCCTGTGACTGGCATCATTTTAGGACCAAAAGGTGATGCATAAGGCATAGATACATGTGCCCTGTAAGCATGAGGCATGGCTGGCCCCTCAACATGCATTGATACATTTTCAGCCATAGCTTCTCCCTCACGAGCACACTCGAAGGCATGAGTGGCATGAGAGATACGCGGAATGAATACCTGCACCAACAGAAAATTGCCGCCCATGATGCATGTGTTGTGCATGCACATTTTCAGCCGGCAATGACATTTGACATACATTTTGACCACTACCATAAACATTGTATCCTTCACAGGCTACATGAGGTATTCCTGCATGGCGTGAAGTCACTGATTGTTCCTCTCCCGTAGCATGGAGATTCATCCTCTTAGACATAAGTTCTTGTTCGGGCACCTGTGGGGATTCCAAGACATGTGGGATGGTTGCCTTTTCTCCATAGGCATCCTCGGTACGAGCCAAGTATGCACGTATTGCATCCCTCGGTTGCATGCGTAACTCTTGAGCAATCATTGCCATTGCATGATCCATATAAAATTCAGCTTTCTTGGCCTTCAAACGGTCATGTACCAATGGATCCTCGCAGCGGTAGAGATTCAATTCTTCTTGTTGTGCATGGAGAAGAGCCTGCATACGAGTAAGTTCAGCCCTCAAGACTATGGACTCTTCTTCCCGCATCTTCTCTTTGCCACACGACGACGACTGTTCCACATATTCATGTTCCCTATTGTGCACCACATGAGTTTGCTCATCCTGTAAAGCATTGGAAGCATGCATTTCATTGTCCCTGCCTCTTGTGTTAGCATCTCCAACATTCATTGTATGGCTGTCCATAATGTTCTAAGTGTAGAGATAGCTAGTGTTCACGGTGATCGTCTCTCACGATAGAAGTGAAAGAGAACCGTATGCTCTGATACCAATGTAACTTGGTTGAACTCAATACGGACGACCCCTCCCTCAAATAAAGTATATTGATCTTGGGAGAATCAAGTACATAGTGTCATGGGCATTTCTGACCAGATTTCCATACCAATGCATATGAATACAGTATTACAAACAAGTGGTTGTCGTTGTAGACTTGCAATCCACACTACCCTCTCAAGTGCCCATGTTCCCTACCATCTGCTCTCTATTGTTCCACCAACACATGGTAGCAACAACCTGCAAGAGAGCACGTAGGACAAGAGAACACTACATAGGGTATGTGATCTTGTAATCCGGTTCCTCCCTCCTGCTACTTGCTTCCATATTTAAGCATTAAAGCTTACCAATTGCAAGTAGAGTCGATGACAACGGAAGTCTTCGCGATGAAGTCCTTGGAGTGAAGAGATCTTCAATTTGTCGCAATTCTTCGCGAGAAAAGTCTTCAAGCCGTTTTCATTGGAACACCTTCGTGGCTGACCTCAAAGCCCGTTTTCTTCCACCACAGTACATGATCAATCTTGAGGATGAGTTTTACAAACTCACTTAGGGTGGTTCCCTTGTTTTGACCTATTCAAACAAGGTCATTACAATGGCCCAGTAGTTGGGCATATCAGAAAAAGATAAGCTCAAGCACTTTATTCGAGGTTTAGACACTACCATAAGGTACCCAGTGAGGAATTTTGAGCCTCATACTTATGCACGGGCACTGACCCTCACTCAGAATTAGGAGATAATGCTGAAAGGAGGTAAGCCCAAGCAAATACAGTCTACCCAAAGCCCCAACAACAATCATCCACCCAACAATCATCTACCTAGGGTAAGGGGGCTAAGAACAACAAAGACCAAAAGGACCAAAAGAAAAATTCTTCGGGTCAATCGGGCAATAAGAACGATTCTACGCCCAAAAAGACTCCTGAGGAAAAAGCTAAGGAGGGCATCACTGGAGGTTATCTCCAACCAGATCAACAGACACGGTATAGGATAGAGAACCATTGTTTTTTTGTCACATTGTGGGACATGGGAAGAAAGATTGCACTAAGTTCTAGGCTGAAAAGTCTGCTAAGGCATCCACTTCGATAGTAGCAACCGTAGCATCATTATCCACACCTCCGCCATCAGCCTCAAATGTCGTTCAGCTTTTACCCTCTTTGAATTCAGTGCCACCCGTGGTATTTGATGATAAGCAAGGAGTTGAGGTTGAGGGCAAGAGAAAGGCTCTCATCCGTGCCTATGGCACTGCAAAGGGATAGCAGTTCATTGTCCTCTTTGACATGGGTAGTCTGAGGATGTCATCTCTCTGCTATTGGCTACCAAGATGAGCTATACCTTGGTTCCTTATCACTTAGATGTGGACGGGTTTACCCCTAGTCTACGTACACACACCACTCATAAAGCTCAGCAATTTGCGTTTTAGGTTCAACGGGCCACATTCCAGCGGGATTTCATTGTCTCCCCTCTTTTAGGGTGTGACATGATCCTTGGGATTCAATGGTTTCGACAGTATGCACCCATTCCTGATTGGAGGAAGACACTTTCACCATAGTTGAAGGCTTTCCTGAGCCTCTCATGATTCGCTGGAATTGGAGCATTCATGGCATTCCACTCATTTCCCACATTCAGGCCCAAAGAGCCATTAGAAAAGAAGCAGAGTGTGCATTGTTATATGTCCGCTCTCAATCTACTGCAGTTCAAGAAGCACCCATAGGGGAGCAGCGGATGGTTGGTCTTTTGTCTCAATACAACAACATCATGCTGCGAGACGATCTTCTGCCCAGTAGACCTGAGGACCATCGCATCGAGTTGGTTCCTGGTTCTTCAGAACCTCCAAGCAAGTTTCCCTACCGCCTTTCTAAGGCATTGGAGAGCGAGGTGGAGCAGCAATTAGCCCAACTACTCCGGTCCAGATTTATCCGACCATCTTCCTCGCCTTTTGCTGCTCCCATTCTATTTGTCCAAAAGAAGGATAAGTCTGCACACTTATGTGTGGATTACAGGGTGCTCAATAAGCTAACAGTGAAGAATACATTCCCCATCAGAATAGAGTACATCCTTGAACGACTCAACGGTGTAAAGATTTTCTCTAAGATTGATCTTAAGAGTAGCTATTGTTAGAATCTAGGTGATCTAGCATCCATTGTGTGCACATGTGCACAATGGGGACAACTTATTAGAGCCTAAGGATAGAATAACAGACATGAAGTCTAAGATTATTCTCTTGTGTAAGTGGCCAATTACTAAAGGGAAAAGTAAAGCACAGCTGGATCTAGATAAGGGCTAGGTGGCAAGCCCTTGACATCATTGCTTAGGTAATTGGGAGGACTCTTGGAGCCTATATAAGTTGTACCTTTCTTTGTGAATAACAAGCAAGTTTGATAGGTCTTTGTGACCTTCCTTTGTGGAAACACTTGTCCCAAGCTTCTCTCTTTGCTTGTCACTATGTGTTAATCTCTTGCTTCACTTCTAGCTTTGTGCTAGTTATGTTTATCTTAATCTTATTTGATTATGTTGATTAGAGTAGCATTAATCTTTAAGGTTAGGATTAAGCTTTGTGCTTGTGGCAATTAGGGTTTCACTCTCTAGTGCAATCCCTAATATTCCAATATGGTATCAAAGCCATCCTCCTTGGGAGCTCTCTCTATGTGAGGAGTTGTTTAGCTGTTTATTAAGCTCTTTGTGATGCTTGTTTTATGGGAGGAGTTAACTTTGTGTTAATGTCCTTATTATCATCTTCTTTTTGTGAGGAGTTGTGTTTGTATGGGCGTTAGTTATGTGTTAACTAACACCCTAATAATTTTCATTGTAGAGTTGTTTAGCTGAAGCTAACTATGCGTTAGTGTCCACACGATTACCAACATTACCTTCTTTGTGAAGAATATTATGTGTGGAGCTAACTTGTGTGTTGGAGTCCACATTATGCTTCTTGTCTCTCTAATCATGCTCTTTAATCCTATGTGAATTATACAATTAAAGGGGATAATCTTCTCCTATGCATTCTCTAAGTTCTATTTCTTTCTAGTTAATAATATCTAAGTGTAGTGTATTCTCGAAGCCTTGGGAAGGTCAAGAGAGACGTTACTACAATAGATTATGACATTAAGAGGGAGAAAACTTGTTGAGAGAAAAAGGGAGTAGTGCTCTTATTATACATGCTAAATCTCTATTCTCTACAATAGTACTCATAACTAGATAAAGGTTGAGAGTGGAAACTCTTATTGCCTTTGTTAATTAGGGTTTTACCTATGAGTAGCTGCCTTTGTGAACCTCATTGAGTGGCACTTTGAGGCTTAATAGCATTGCTACTATAGAGAGAGAGAGAGAGAGAGAGAGAGAGAGAGACTACACTTGGTGTGTATGTTGCTTTGAGAGATCTTTAGAGAGGCATCATTGAAAGAGAGGCGAGTGAGAGAAAAAGAGTCTGAAAGCATAGAGAGGGAGCTTTCAAGGTGGAGTTTATCTTTAAGTTGCAGAGCCATCAGCTTCAAGATGAGAAGGTAATGCTTGGCTATTGAAGCTTCATCAACAATAATCTTCAAAGTCTCTTCAAAATGGTCTCAATTCTCTCAAGAACAAAGCACAACTACTAGGCGAGATGGGCTCAAGTTCACTCTTCCACATGCACTCCGTGTTGGTACTCCGACCACACACCTTAGAGTGGAGCAAGGAGTACTCTTTGTGAATAGCTCCATGTCCTAGAAGAGGAGATGGCAAGACATTGCTATACTGTTTCTTTGAAGCAGGCAAAAAGCTCTTCAATATTTGGACCGTGAGAACAGTGTACTGCGGCACAGAACTTATGGCAGAGAGTGCTGCTTCTTGGAGCTCCAGATGGTGGGTTGTATATCCGTAGTCGGGCAATGCTGTGAGATGCCATTAGAGGTGCATCATCTGTATTCGAAGTATTGCAGCTGGTTGTGACTACTCATGTCCACTGTAGCACTAAGCAAAGAAAATTGTAGAATTTGATGGCGGGTCTCTGTGGTGGTTGTCAAGAGGCTGCAACAAGTTGACTGTCAAGGCAGTCGAGGAGGCTGTGGTGAGACTGATAGGGAGGCAGTGGAGCTGAGCAGGGAGGCAGGCGTCAAAGCTGAGAAGGGAGGTGCAACTTTGATAGCATGCTACAGCAGGGAAGCTTGTGCTGCTGAGATCCAGCTTAGCACCGATCCTGCCGGTTGTCACACTGACACGCCAACTATTCAGAGTTGCTACGCGGGTGAGAACTCTGACAAGGCCATGTTGATAGAAGGTGTGCTATGCACGCTGCAGGGTATGGACAGCTGGCCAGGGGAGGCTTTGTCATCGCTATCTACACAGCTGGAGCATTGATTGCGTAACAGGATAAGGGCTGCAGATATTTGTCAACGATGATGCCGGTAGCTGTGCAAGTGGCGCACTGGTGACAAATGGCAAATCTGGCTGTGTTTAGAGAGCGCGCTAATGATGCACACTGGTGGGGACAGATGGAAGGGGCGACTCAACCTTTGTTGTAGGGGTCAAAGGCATGGATGGCATACATTTAAGTATGAGTGCAACTAATATGTGAAGAGCTATTGCAATTCTAATTAGGGCAGATTCCGTGAGTGCCGTCACTTCGATGAATGGTGCATAGTACACATGACATTTTGAAGGTGGCATATGGTAGAGTGTTTTTTTTTTTTTGGCATAGCACGTTGTGCTTAAAGATTTCATTGGAGATCTTGTAAGCATGTGCTTGTGCGTATAAATACTATGGATTCATAATGCTCCTTGGTTGATTTTTTACCTCGGCTCTAGTGGCAAAAGTCATGGGGGGAGCCACTTCGTTTTGTAAGCAAAAATCACCTTTGTTGGCAACAATGGCATCAATTACTTTGGTGGGACAATCTCAGCTTCTCCATCGGGGATTTCTTTGGCAACATGCGTTGTCTTTCACAAGTGTCTGGTGGAACACTTCTTCTTCAGCGGCTTTGTGCCTTCTACGACTGTGTGTCATCTATGACATGCTCTAAGGCATGTGTTTCTTGGAGGGATGGCAACTTGGTGTCATGGACGACCTAGTGTCTTCATCGACTTTGTGTCATTATTTGACTGTGTCGAGTAGATGTTTGTTCTCAGCATGGCATGAGTAAGATATGCATGTGTGATATTTACAGGAGATTACATGTGTGTGATTGGTCTTAACAAATGTTGTCAACATGGCATGCATGAAATGCATGTGTGACATTAGTGAGGGATTACATAAATTGCTGATGTGCATGTAACCTTTGTGGTTGATGTAATCTAACTTGGTTAAGCTAGTGGGCACTAACTATCACTGAGTGTGATGTGTGAGTACTTGATAAGCACACCCTACGTGGTATAGATGCTCGATCAAGAGGGAGTGTTAGAATCTAGGTGATCTAGCATCCATTGTGTGCATGTGTGCACATTGGGGACAACTTATTACAGCCTGAGGATAGAATAATAGACATGAAGTCTAAGGTTATTCTCTTGTGTAATTGGCCAATTACTAAAGGGAAAAGTAAGGCCTAGATGGATCTAGATAAGGGCTAGGTGGCAAGCCCTTGACATCATTGCTTAGGTAATTGGGAGGGCTCTTGGAGCCTATATAAGTTGTACCTTTCTTTGTGAATAACAAGCAAGTTTGATAGGTCTTTGTGACCTTCCTTTGTGGAAACACTTGTCCCAAGCTTATCTCTTTGCTTGTCACTATGTGTAAATCTCTTGCTTCACTTCTAGCTTTGTGCTAGTTATGTTTATCTTAATCTTATTTGATTATGTTGATTAGAGTAGCATTGATCTTTGAGGTTAGGATTAAGCTTTGTGCTTGTGGCAATTAGGGTTTCACTCTCTAGTACAATCCCTAATATTCCAATAGCTATCATTAGGTTTGGATCATTGAGACCGACATTCCAAAAACGGCCTTTAGGACCGAGCATGGCCACTACGAATTTGTGGTGATGCCCTTTGGTCTCACCAATGCACCAACGACGTTCAACAAAACGATGTCTCGGGTTTTTCGGGATCTCATTGGCAAATGCGTCTTTATCTTCTTAGATGACATTCTTATCTTCGCAGGGACTGCAAAGCAACATGAGCGAGATGTGGTGCAGGTTTTGCAACTCTTGCAGGCCAATGAGTTGTTTATCAATGCTAAGAAGACTGAGTTTGGAGTACAGGAAATCCATTACCTAGGATACATCATCAGTTCTTCAGGTATTAGCCTCGACCCTGAAAAGGTACAGGCCATTCTCACTGGGATGTTCCCACTACAGCCCAGGAAATCCGCTCATTTGTGGATCTTTGTCAGGCCTACAGCACCCACATGGACAAGTTTTCTGACCTTGCAGCACCTCTTAGTAACTTGCTCAAGGGCGTAAAGACTCATCGTTAGAAAGTGTCTGTCACAGGCAAGGCTCTGGAGGCATTTCAGGCAACGAAGAAAGTTGCCTTTGAGTCCCCAGTTTTGAAGTTGGCAACATGGGATGATCCTTTCGAGGCGATTACCGATGCTAGTAACCTTGCCATTGGAGCTGTTTTATAGCAAGATGGTAGGCCAGTGGCTTGTTATAGCCGCAAATTGAATAACGCCAATAAGAATTATTCGGTGTATGACAAAGAGCTCTCAGGGGTGATTACCGATGCTAGTAACCTTGCCATTGGAGCTGTTTTATAGCAAGATGGTAGGCCAGTGGCTTGTTATAGCCGCAAATTGAATAACGCCAATAAGAATTATTCGGTGTATGACAAAGAGCTCTCAGGGGTGATGACCGCTCTTAAGCATTGGAAGCAAGATGGTAGGCTAGTGGCTTGTTATAGCCGCAAATTGAATAACGCCAATAAGAATTATTCGGTGTATGACAAAGAGCTCTCAGGGGTGATGACCGCTCTTATGCCATTGGAGCTGTTTTATAGCAAGATGGTAGGCCAGTGGCTTGTTATAGCCGCAAATTGAATAACGCCAATAAGAATTATTCGGTGTATGACAAAGAGCTCTCAGGGGTGATGACCGCTCTTAAGCATTGGAAGCACTTCCTTTACGGAAGGGACTTCACAGTTGAGAAGCACTTAAATGGTTGCAAACCATGCACAATGCCCCATGTTGCTTCAGCCTTTCCCTATTCCTGAGGGACCCTTTCACAACATCAATATGGACTTCGTAGGCCCTCTTCCCACCTCAGCTGGATCTAGAAACACACAATGTATGACAATCATTGACAGATTCAGTAAGTTTTGCATGCTCGTTCATGCAAGTAGACAATCACAGCTGAGGACATAGCTCGCTTGTTCAATTGGTTTTGGTACCCCATTGGCAGTTTGCCATGGACTATCACATTAGATAGAGATCCCAAATTTATGTCCCATTTTTGGAGAGCATTGTTTGACAACTTTGAGACTAAGTTGCATTTGTCCAGCGCATTCCATCCTCAAATAGATGGCCAAACAGAAATTTAAAATCAATTGGCCTTTGACGTTCTCAAATCATGCTGCCATGACCAATAGTCAAAATGGGAACAATACCTTTCCTTTGGTTCAGGCAATCCTCAACGATACTCACTCATCGAGTATTGGCCGGATGCCGTATGAGGCAACCTTTGGTCGCCGGTTCTCATCTCTTTTGACGAGACAAGTGTCACCATCTCTTGAGGCCAATAAAATCACCGAGACATTCTCGGAAATCATGGAGTCGGTTAAGGAGCGCCTCGCCTTGCCAAGGCTCAAGAAGCATATACCCGGCAAGCCAACAAATCGAGGCGAGATGCCAACTTTAAGGAAGGGGATTGGGTATATCTCCGCATTATGAAACAACGGCTAAAGCAAGAGGGCAAGCGTTGTCCCAAACTATCATTCCAAAGTTTTGGCCCATTTCCAGTCATTAAAAAGTTAACTGATGTCTCTTTAAAGTTAAAGTTGCCAGAAAGTTAGACTATGCACAATGTCTTTCATGTTTCTTGGTTGAAGCCATATGTAGATCCAGCATTGCAAGATATATCCAAAGAGCAATAGCCAGATATGATAAACGAAGCTGAAGTCATAGAGCCAGAGCAAATTCTTCTCCACAGATGGAAGCATGGATCCGGTAGAAAAATTGACAATTCTATATGAAGTTTAAAGACCGCGGAATCCATGAAGTAGTTTGGTTGGATAAAGAGTTCTGTCAGGAGTACCCCCAGTTGTTGGCGGACTACTTGGAAGCCCTGAACCTGCTGCCAAGTTAAGCAGGAGGGAATGTCATGTACACCCTACACTGGGGTACATAGTGACACACTGGCATGATCATAAGAGCAGCATTTATACAGAAGTAGAAACTTTTCTAGGATTATTTGTCGTACGTCGTGACCCCATTGTGAGCCTTAGTCCAAAGACAATCAGGCACGAGCTACGTAGGTTAGTCTCGGAGCTTTAGAGGTCAGTCAGATGTCAATCCTCTTAACCCACTTGGAGAAAGCATCATTCATAAGCATACAGTTGTCAGCCATAGTAGTATTTGCATATAGGCATTTTAGGTCTCATTGCACATAAGGGGGCAGCCCCAAGGCAGCCCAACATGGGCTAGCCTTGCAAGGGGCAGCCAAGACCCTTTCCCTTTCAGTCAGCCAGCCCATGTGGCTTTGGCCATGCAGTCAGCCAGCCCATGAGGCTTGGGGTCCAGTCGGCCAGTACCCGACCAGCCCCACAGCAGCCAACTGGGCACAGTTGGCACCCAACCAGGCATTGGATCAGCCAACTGCACCCGACCAAGTATTGGAGCAGCCGACTAGTCTTTTCATTCAGTCGTGGGACTTTTGCTTCAGCCGACAGCCTTCTAAGGCAGCCAACTGCAGTCCTTAGGTAGTATAAAATCATGACCTCAGCCCACACAAAAGATATTCAACTATTTCAGCAAAGCATACACAGTTTGCAGCATTCAATCAATTCCAAGCTAAGGAAGGAAGATACTCTTCACACTCAGCCAGCATATGTGCAGTCCTACAACTATCTGGACTTGTATCAGTGGCCAAGGAGAGTCTTCAGCTGAGCCTCAAGATAGGTGGATACTCAGCCGACGTACGGTCTTGCTCGTCCTTGCATTGGGCATTCATATCATTTGTACTCAGCATTGTGCAGCATTTCTCCAAAGAATAATATAAGCAAATACTCCTGCTTGCAGGGGGGGGGGGGGGGGGGGGGGGGGGGGGGACCTTTCAGTGGATATTGGGACCCAATATTGTGTCATAACATCCAGCCCAATCTGAATCACTGAAAGCATGCAGCTGTGACTCACCCCCCTTTGGATAAAATAATCCAAAATACTGAGTACCCTGTAATTAGCGGAAAACCTGCTTAAAAGCCTGCCAATGCTTTGTACCTGGGCTATGCATAAATCTGCTCAACTATGAGACCGCTTTCAGTGGATATTGGGACCCAATATTGTGAATAAATTTGCCATGTTTTCACGTGTAGGCATATAGACCAAACTGATCTCTGCTGCTGCAGAGAGTCTTTCCTTGACATAGTGGTAATGCACCTCAATGTGCTTAGTGCGAGCATGAAACACTGGGTTCCTCACAACTGCTAATGCGCTTTGGCTGTCAGTGAAAATCGTAGTGCTAGACGACTGTCCAACACCTAAATTAGCCATAAGACGTCTAAGCCACACACACTCAACTATAGCTGTAAAAGCTGCCCTGTACTCAGCTTCACAACTGGGAGTGGCCACTGTAAGCTGCTTCTTGCTGAGCCATGATATACATGAATCACCAAGGCGAAAGCAAAACCCACTAGTGAACACTCGTGTGTCATAACATCCAGCCCAATCTGAATCACTGAAAGCATGCAGCTGTGACGCACCCCCCTTTGGATAAAATAATCCAAAATACTGAGTACCCTGTAATTAGCGGAAAACCTGCTTAACAGCCTGCCAATGCTTTGTACCTGGGCTATGCATAAATCTGCTCAACTACGAGACCGCTTACTATATATCTGGCCTCGTGTTGCGCACATAAAGAAGGGATACAACAGCCTGCTGATACAAACTAGCATCAAAAGCGTCTCCTGCATCTTGAAGACTAAGTCGAGTACTTGTCTTCATAGATGTAGCCACAGGTTTACAGTCTTCAAGATCAGACCTCTTTAATAGCTTCTGTATATATTTAGATTGCAGCATAGCAATGTCATCATTGCGCTACATAAACTGAATCCCCAAATAGTAATCCCAAGGGTCCCAAATCTGACATCTCAAAATGATGACTGCAAATCAGCCTTAAAGGCTGAAATCTGATCTATATCGGGTCCCGTGAGCAGCATGTCATCAACGTATAGAACGATGACCAAAAATGTGTCCTTACTCCTCTTCACATAGAGAGTACTCTTTGTTGGACTGTTGCAAAAATCATTTGCAACCAAGTATGCATGAATCTTTTCATACCATGCTCTAGGAGCCTGCTTAAGGCCATAAAGAGCCTTTTTCAACCTGCATACTTTAGACTCTTCTCCTTACACAACAAAACCAGGAGGCTGCGATACATACACCTCCTCATGTAAATCACCATTCAAGAATGTAGTCCCAATGTCCAACTAATGTACACTCCACCCATGATGTGCTGCCAAAGCAATGAGACACCTAGTGGTAGTCATACGAGATGTGGGTGCAAAGGTCTCGTCATAATCAATGCTCTTTTACTGGACATACCCCTTTGCAACAAGTCTAGCCTTATAGCGATCAATGCTACCATATGCTTTGTGTTTTAACTTGTAACCAGGTGTCATTCTAGTTATACTCATCCTGCATAGCATGCATCCAATGATCATCATCTTGTGTTTTCTCAAAGGAAACACGTTCCTCCTCATTACATAAAGTAGAAATGAGAACATGATCCACATGAGAATAATTTGCATGATGAGAACATGCACAAGTTCTGCTAGGTAAAGGAGCTGCCAACTTGCTATCCCTCAATGTCTGCACAAGCCATTTTGGCATACGCCTAGCTTCTTCTATGGCTGCTCTATCCTCATCCACTACATCCTTAATAATTGCCTCATCAAAAGGCTGATTTGTAAGCTGATTTTGCACCTGCAAAGGCTGAATTTCAACACTTGGTTGAGCATTCAATTGCTCTACATATGGCTGCCCTCCATTAAACAAAGGTAGGAGTAAATTAAACATGTCCTGTGAGCATACATTCTGCTGTTTTTTGCATGAAAGCATGGGCTGACCCGAGTTTTCGACAAAAACAACATCTCTACTGACCAAAATCCACTTTGAGGCCGGATGGTAGAGTCTATACCCCTTGCTTTCTGAATTGTATCCCACAAATATGCATTTAATTGCCTTATCATCAAGCTTACTGCGTTGTTGCTTAGGCACAAGAGCATAAAGACAACCAAAAACACGCAAATGAGCCAGAGAAGGCTTCTTGCCATGCCAAGCTTCATGAGCGCCACGACCGGTCCTGTTCGCGACCAGGTGTCGCTCATGCGCTCCCCCCTCTGCATGCAGATCAACCCTCTTCCCTGCCTCGCCTACCCTCTCAGCCTCTCCTACTGTGCCGCTCAGCGCTCTACCCCCTCCCCCCGATAGGGGGAACCCTGTGCTGTGATGTCCCTCCAAGACGTCGTTCTCTCTGGAGCTACTACGACCCCTCACGCTATTCGTGATGGTGCTGGTCCTTTGTCCCTGGTTCTGCATCAAGCGCCAATGAGGCCTCTGGGTGGTTCTCATTCCTCATCCAAGGTAACTGCTCCTCTCCTCTGTCAACAGAACGGCTCTGGAGGCCTGCGTGAATTTGAAGGAGCCCAGGGGATTCCTCTTGACGGCCCCCCTCAGGCGCATCTCGGACCTACATCCATGGGTCACCCAATCTCGTTCGCTGAAGCTGTCCGTCATCCGAAAAGCGCCCGGGCGTTCTCAAGTCATGTTCATTCATCTCTCCCCCCCAGGTCTGTTGAGAACCCTCTGATTAATCTTTCGCAAAACCCGGCTTTTGAAGAAAGAACTGGTGATTTTGATGTGGATGTTGATGGTGCTGTCATCTGTGATGACGACGAGTTGGCTGCATGGCAGGACCACTTGTCATCCCACTCATTGATAGGGCTTTGTCATGGGGCGAGACCCCCGGTGGATACCCTGACATTTTGGATTAAGTCTAACTGGGAGCAAAAGGGGATTAAAGTTGCTTCTGTTCAACATCTTCCAAACGCTTACTATATGTTCCACTTTGAAGACCCGGTAAGTGCTACCTCTGTAATAAATAGCGGCCAGTGGATAATTAGAAACACCCCCCTTTATTTTTTCCGATGGTATGATTCTTTCGATCCCAAAGGCCCCAAACCCACCAAAATCCCTGTTTGGGTGGAGTTTACTGATATGCCTGCTAAGTTTTCCATATGGGCCAAAAGGATTGGTGGCTCTGTAGGCAAGGTTCTAGGGCAAAAGCCCTTTCAGGTTGTCAATCCACAATGGGCTCACAAAATGCTCATTGAAGTGGACACAACTAAACCCCTAAAAGAGAAAGTCCCCTTGAAAAACAGAGAGGGCCAGATTATTTATGAACAAATGCTAACCTACAAGAATCTTCCGAACGCCTGTTTTAACTGTAATAAGCAAGGGCATATGATCAGGGACTGCCCTGATCTCCATCAACCAGTTGTGAGTGATAAAACCCCAGCCAAAGAGGAGGCCTTTGTGTTGCCTCAGAAAAAACATGTGTCAAAAAAAACACTAAAGCTAATTGGCATATCCCTGCCAACAGATTTGCCCCCCTATTAGCAGAGGTTCAAGATGGTCTAGGCATGCAATTTCATGTCAAGGAGGCTCTTAATTCATCCCTTATAGGTGTTGAGCAACCCTCCCCGGGAAGGATCCCTCACAAGGACCGAGTGCTGTTCAGTCAAGATATTGACTCCCCTATGGACTCAGATGAGGAATTCATTGACAAAACTCAACGAATGGATGAAGTATTCAATGCTCAACTAGAAGAAGAGGATGCTGCTATGATGAAGAGGATGTCCCTCTCACCTATGAAACAGCACGAGGAGGGTGACTTCTCTCCCCTTCTTTTGGGTTCAAAAATGAAGAGGAAAAAGGAAAAAAGTCAGGAAGCCCTAAGAACCTCCATGTCCGCGAGGAAACCATCCAAATCCAGTAAAAAATGAATTCTATCAACCTGCTCTCCTTTAATTGTAAAGGGCTCACGAACCCTGAAAGGGCAGTGGCCACCATCAATAGGTGGATTAGGGACTTAGCTTTTGATTTTCACCTTCTCAGTCTACAAGAGCTCAAAATTGGGGGTCCTCAACTGCATATGAACCTTCAAAGAGTTTCCAGGAATGCTCTTTGGTTTTTTACCAATCACCTCTCAGGGAAAGGAGGGGCAGCAATTGGCATCCACATGAAGTGGGAGCACTCAATCTTAGATTCTTGGTCTGATGATAACCACTAGGCTGGGCAGCCCTTTCAACTTCACCTTGATTTCTGTTTATGCCCCTTGTTTGGCCAGCATGAGAGCTACAACCTGGCATTCTATCATGCAGGTTGTGGGACCCATCTTGCTTGTTGGTGACTTTAACATGGTTGAGGCTCAGGGAGACAGAAGTAGATTTCTGGGTAGAACCATTAGTGGTCATGAAAAGGTTAAATGGGACTTGCTTAAGGTGCGTAAGGATCTGTTAGACCTTTCAATGAAAACTGGATTCTCCTAGTCTAATCATCAAAAAGGCTTCTATCACAGAGCAGCTAGACTGGACAGAATTTATGCCTCGGGCAGCTTGATTGATATGTTCTTAAAAGTCAAGTGTAGTGCTGAGTCCTCCCTAACCATCTCTGATCACCTCCCTTTGATTGGTAAGCTATCTTTAGGGCAGGCCAAAGGAAGGGCTGGTTGGCCCCATCTCGACCCCTCCCTCTTCCGTCTCCCGTGTATCCAACAGAAGATTAAAGGTTTTATCTCCGAAGCCTTCAGTCAGTTCTCCTCCCCCTCCAAGGGATGGGAACGCCTGGTCAATAAAGTTCATACCATCTGCAGGGAGTATAAGCTTAAAGTTTTTGCAATCCGACTGAATCGTAGAATCCAGATCAGGAACCAGATCCAGGACATTTATCTTTCAAAAAATGGGTTATTAGACCACTCATTGATTGAACTAAAGAATCAACTCAGACTTGAAGAGTTGTTGGCAGCCAAGGCCACAAGGCTGTGGTACAGAGAGGTTTGGGCGGGGAAAATTGATACGCCTCACCCTAAGATGTTTTCTCTCCTTAAAAGGAAAAAAGTTAGAGAGCTCATTCCTATGGTCAAGAAACCCAATGGGCATTCAGCTGCAGATGGTGTTGAAAATCTGCAGGTAATCAAAGATCACTTTTTTGACTTGTTCTCCACAGCCTTACCTCCCTCTCCGGAAGTTACTGCAGCAAGGGCCAAGATTGCTCTCTCAAGGAAAAAGGTTGTCCACCCCTCTTTAGCTTGCAAGCTAGATTCCCTCTTCTCTGAAAAGGAGGTCAAGGAGGCTATCTCTCACCTCAAAAAGGGGAAATCTCCAGGTGACGATGGGATCCCAAATGAATTCTTTCTTGCATTTTAAGACGAGCTTACCCCTCACATCCTAAACATCTGGAAAGAAGCCATGAAGAAGGGGAGTCTGGCTGAGAGGACTAATATGGGGGTTATTAAACTGATTCACAAAAAAGATGAGAAAGAAGATCTTGGGAAAACTGGAGACCCATAACATGTCTCTCTTCTCTCTACAAAGTTTTTGCACATATCCTGACTATTAGAATCAACCCCTATATGGATGAGTGGATCCTCAAGGAGCAAAAGGGTTTCATTAGGGGAAGGTATATTCTAGATGCTATTATTAGCCTATGGGAGGGCATTGAACATGCTGAAAACTCTGGCCAGAATTACATCTTCCTCAAAATAGATTTTGATAAAGCCTATGATAGAATTGATGGGTCTTTCCTTTTTCAATCCCTTCATGATATTGGCCTCAACAGGAAATTCATAAAGTATGTTCAAACCTTACTGGGGAATGCTTCATCTAAGGTGGCAGTGAATGGTTCTCTCACTGATGCCTTTCCTCTTAGGAAATCTAGAAGGCAAGGTTGTCCTCTCTCCCCCCTTCTCTTTGCCATTGTTGCGGATGCCCTGGGGTGGCTTGTTAACAAGGAATTAGCCAACAATAGCATCAAGGGTATTTCAGTTCCAAACAGGGCAGAACCCTTATGTCTCCAACTCTTTGCTGATGACACTAATGTTCTTCTTCGTAATGAAGTGCAGACTACTGCCCACTTCATGGCCTGCCTTGATACCTTTTGTCTAGCCAGTGGTTCTCAAATAAACCACTCCAAGACCAGCTTCAGAGTGTTCGAAGGAGTTCCCCCTCCAACTATTCTTTCCGCAGGTTGTAAGGCTATCCCTGAAGGTGTAGTGTTCAGGCTGCTTGGCATCCCCATCGGTTTTAACATCTCAGCTAAACAGAGATGGGACTATGTGCTGAATAAACTTAAGAATCAGGTCAAGAAATGGAGTCACATTAACACCGGGGTGGCTTCTCGAGCCTTTGTCCTTAACCACTTCATCATCCCCTCGGTTGTTTACTTTCTGGCCTGTTGGAGGCCCTCTGAGACCCAACTCCAATCCCTTAACTCTATCATGGGTAATTATCTTTGGGGGGGGATCACTTGACAGAAAGAGGATCAGCAAAGTTGCATTTCAGGTATGTTGCTTGGATAAAGAGCAGGGGGGTCTTGGCATAATTAATATTGGTTTGCTGGCTGAGAAGCTTGCAGCTAAATGGGTCCAAAGAGCTATTGTGTCAAATGATGTATGGGCAGACCTGCTCAAAAGGGATGTTGGAAAATTTTGGCTCAAAGGAAAAAGGGCTTGGAAGGGGTTCTCTCTCAATGAAGCTCTGTTCTCAAAGGCTTCTCTCTCTCCAATAGGCAGCAAGCTCTGCTGCAGAATGTGGGAGTCTTGGATGAACTATAAGAAGCTCTTCTGCTTTCAAACTTATACCAAGAGAGGGAGGTATGCATATGCTGCGGATTCAATCTGGTTTGGGCATCTTGTGATTCCGATTTCCAATGAACAGGTTCAGATCAGCCTCTCTTGTTTCAAAGCTGGTATAAAGGTGTGGGGTGACCTATGTGACACATCTGGCATGTTAAACAGGGAGCAAATCAGTAATAAGTTTATCTTGCCACGGGGTGGAGTTGAGCTTGTAATTCAAAGATGTAATGCTCTAAAGGTTTCCATTCCTCCGGGGTTTATTTGTGACTGCAAGACCTTTTCTAAAGCCCTTCGGTGGGGGTTTTCTAGTAATCTTGTCAAGTTGCCTAATGTGTTTCATGCAGGGAATCTGGTTCTCAAGCTCAACAATAGATGGTCCTTGTCATGGAACAATCAGCAATGGGCCTTCCGCTTCAAGTTAATCTGGGCCTTCGCTCAAGAAAGGAAGCACGCCATCTTGGCCTAGTTGGTCATCCACAAAGCAACCTGGACCCTTGAGAAAGCTATGAAGATTGGTCATGGGAATGGTCTTTGTCCCCGTTGCAAAACCAAACTCGAAACTGTCCCACATCTTTTCTTCTCTTGCCCAGACACTAGGCAATTCTTGAGTGTTCTGAACAAGGCTTTCATGAAGACTAGGAACTTATTTGTTCTCGAATGTCAAAGAAACTTCAGCACTCGGTTTATCACATCCAGGCTTCGGAAGGTTTCCAAAGGGTCCTGTAAGCCCTCTCGGACTCAGGCTACTGTTCACGAGGTCCAACAATGGCCTTCCAAGATGATTTCGAAGCTCCTCTCCCCGAAAATAAGAAAATCAAGCTTCAGTTGGGTCTTCTCAGCTGATTTTATCAGGCTGTTCATCAAGTTTTGTTTCATGAAACTACTCATCAAGTTTTGATTATGTCTACTGTCTCTTTTTTTTTAAAGTTTCAGAGTTAATCCCATTATCTTCAGGGTTTAACAGTTCTCATAAGGAGTTTTAGACTGCAATGCCTTGGTAGGCCATTTGTTCAACACGTAGTTTGCGCACATAGTTGCCTCTAACCAAAAACCATGAGATAAATCTTGGGCTTTCACCATACATCGTGCCATCTCCATGAGAGACCTGTTCTTTCTCTCAGCCACACCATTTTGCTGAGGTGTGTATGGCATTGTACATTGATGTCTTATGCCTTTTTCAGCCATATATGCATGAAATTCCTTATACTCCCCCCCTCGATCTGAACGAAGGGTGCAAACTTTACATTCACATGCATTTTCAGCCATGGATACAAAGTACCTAAAGTACATAAAAGCCTCTGACTTCTGCTTTAATGGATACACCCAACTATATTTGGAGTAATCATCAATAAAAGTGATGAAGTAGAGATATCCACCAATAGATGGTGTCGTCATAGGACCACATACATCACTATATATAAGCTATAATTTCTTAACAGCTCTCACAGATCCATCGTTTGGAAATGATGTCCGATGCATTTTACCAAGAATACACCCCTCACATACATATCTAGCAGGGGTCTCAAGAGTTGGCAACCCAAACACCATATCATGCCTTTGAAGGCATAACAAACTACCATAATTCAGATGGCCAAATCGTGCATGCCATAATTCTACATCACTCATAGCACGAGTCGAAGAGACTAAGCAAGCATCATGCTGCAACTATTCAAATACATCCATCTTGTATAGGCCATGAAACAAGGTACCTAAGACAATGATAGAATAACCATCATTTCTATCCTGAATTGTACATCTGTCATCCACAAATTTCACCATCAAGCCTGTCAAGGTTAAGGCTGAAACTGACAGTAAGTTCTTCTTAATGCCTGGCACATATAAAACTTTAGAAAGAGTAAACGCGTCCCCATTTACAACAGTGAGCACAACTCTACCAACTCCTTTGACAGGATATGAGGAACCATTTGCACATGTGACGGTTCCTGCACTTGGGACAGATTCCAGAGATGAGAACTTTTTTTTGTGAAATAATGTGCTTACTAGCACCACTGTCAAAGTACCAAGCATCCGATTCTGCCACACTGACATGCATACATCATGAACAGAAGGATGATAACTGTACAGTCCATGCCCAATCATCTTGAGCAAAACTTGCAGATTCCTTCTTCTCTGCACTTGGTGCAGATGCATCAGCCACAACTATGCTGATTCTTTCTTTTTCTCCTTCTCAAGCCTTTTTTTGCACTCATTTATGTAGTTCCCTGGTTTCCTGCAATAGTGACACTTGTCCTTCTTTTTACGCTTATCATCTTATTTCTCTGCATCCTTACCTAAGGATTCTGATTTTGGCTTATACCCACCATGCGAAGAAGCTTTACCTTTGCCTTTCTGATTGGCAACAAAAGCTTGGTCACCAACTCACATAACAGATCTGTTTTGCCTAGACTACTCTTCTTGCAAGAGTACTGAAACAAGTGCCTAGGCCACTAGCGAAGTTCAAGACCACTTGCAAGTGTTCATACCGCTTTCAAGTGCTCATACCACTTGCAAGTGCTTAGACCATTTGAAGATGCTAAGACCACTTGCAAGTGGTCATACCTTTTGTAAGTGGTCATACCACTTGCAAGTGCTAAGGCCACTTGTAAGTGTTCATGCCTTTTGCAAGTTCTAAGACCACTTGCAAGTGTTCATACCACTTGCAAGTGCCTAGGCCACTAGCGAAGTTCAAGACCACTTGCAAGTGTTCATACCGCTTTCAAGTGCTCATACCACTTGCAAGTGCTTAAAACACTAGCAAAAGCACAAAGCACATACAATTTCTAAGACCTTTAACAGGTGCTTAGAACACTTGGAAGAGCCACTTGCAAGTGATTGCATCATTTGCAAGTGCTTAGACCACTTTCAAGTGCTTAGACCGCTTAGACCTTAGGGCACTGCACACCAGCTCATCAAATGTAAGGACATTTGGATTTCCCTTCACCATGAGTCTAAGGGTAGAGGCAAAACTCTGATAAGAATCCGGCAATGCATTGAGAACTGTGGGCACACAGTTTCGTTGAGAAATCCAAATATACGCATATGAATCATGCAATGAGGATTGCCATGGGTCAAATGAGAGTATCATCGCATCATCTCCCAATTGAGGCAAGGAGAGTGGAGGGCAAACCACAAATCTCTAGATTGAGGCAAGGAGAGTGGAGGGTGAACCACAAAACGTACGAGCATGCAGGGTATGCACCATTTGGGAGGTAAGAGACAAAGGAGAACTATTTGTTTGTTTGTCCACTGTAGTATGAAATACCAAGGAGCCTCTTCAGAGATAAATTTGTTCCCCCTTTCACGTGGCATTCACTACGGGGATCAGAGATGCTTGGGTATGTAACTGATAGAGCTGCATTGTCAAACTTAGACCTTGATGTGGCTGCACTCCAAGACGCAGGATCAGACCTTTAATCAGCTACACTCCAGGGCACGGGAACTGTAGGATTCTACTTAGACTTCAATTGCAGATTTCTTAAGCTTATATTAATTGACTGTGACAAACGCCCAAGTCATAGCAGTGTCCAAGAGACCTGATTGATGCATCCAATGCCACCAGGTGACTGCCACACCCACTACAGCTTGGTCTAACAAACCCTTTAAGTCCCCCCCCCCCCCCCCCCCCCGCCCGCGCGCGCGCGCGCGCGGATGCTATCACTCATCTGATTGTACCCCTCTTTATATTATCTTTCTTGTTCCACAAACAGCTTGTATCGGACCTTTGATTGTAACTTTTGTCTCATAGGTCATTCTGGCCTTTTGAAGACGTTAATATGACATTTCATTTCATCTCTCTCTCTCTCTCTCTCTCTCTCTCTCTCTCTCTCTCTCTCTTCCTTACCAACACTCCGAGGGCCGATCCACCCATCATACCCAGACCACAGGCTAGTGTAGGAGCTCGGCCGAGAGGTGTGACACTCGACAGAGCCACTGAGTTATGCAGAGCTCAATGCCCTAGACCCCATGGCCCTCACCCACGGCCGCCCACGGCCACGCCACCACAGGAAGATCCGGGCCATCATCTCTCATCATCGCAGGACCTTCTCATGCCAGCTCAGTTTTACCACCTTGAGCACCATGTCACAGCGGCCCATGAGGGATATATTAGGTTGGTATGAGAGCTCTCTGCTCATGTACCTAGATCAGATTTTAAAGTTCTAGATTTTTGTTATCTTTCTTTATTACTATTTTGTACCCAAGATGATGTACCTCATGGATATGATGTAACCTTTTGGTCTCATAGGTCATTTTGGCCTTTTGAAGACGTTAATACAACTTTCTTTCTCTCTCTCTCTCTCTCTCTCTCTCTCTCTCTCTCTCTCTCTCACACACACACACACACACACACATGCACACATGCACACACAAACAAAATGAAAAATCCACATTAAAAATTTCAATAATATATATTAGCACAAAAAAAAAACTTTTAGTTCGTTAATCTAGATGTGTATCGTTGTTATCTTTTAAATACATATATATAATTTTAATAATTCTTTTATTAAAGAGTATGTCATTTGATAAATGAATTGAAAAAATATGTAGCAAATATACTAATAAAGTATATCAAAATACATTAATAGGGATTTTATTTTATTACTAAAAAATGATCACAAATCATTATGTACTTAATATTCTTCAATTATATTTCTCACCAGTATCCTTTTTTTAAATAAAAGGCAATCCTATTGACAACCCCTCTCTTGTAAAGTATGTTATGATGCGTAGAGTTTTATTAAAGAAAAGGATGCCTCCTCTCCCTCGTAATTGTTGCAAAAGGAGATCTCTCAATGTGTTTAGCTTTAGGCTGTACTCTATGGTCCTACTACTGAAGCACACATAAATCCTTAATTGGTCACATACAACTCAGCAAAAAGAAAAAGAGTATAAGGATAGCAAGCAAACCTAGGGCACATCCATGATCTTTCATTTTGAGAATCCGGTTTGTATCCAACACAAGATGCATGATACCTGTTTGCAAAGATTGCAAAACCGCTCATCTAAAGGTTGCATTAAGGATCAACTTAAGCTCTTGAAAAATCCTAAAAAAGCACCACTACCAGCAATCACAAGCGTCACAAGCCACCGAGGTGTCTTCCAGACCAAACTCTCCATCCTCTTCCGTGAGCCCTGCCCGGACACGGCAACCATCTCCATCAAGGCAAACAACTGCCTACAAAGCCCCAAAAAGATGAAAGGAACCCCTAAGTTTTCTTGTACAAGAGTGTGTGCAAGATAAATATGCACTCCAAATTTGCATAGGCAACCATGTAGCTTTTTGAGAAGGCAAGAAAAAAGTGTACATCTTCCTCAATGAAGTATGATGGGAAAGAGAGCGTCCCATCTTCCTCGTTGCCATCATTCCAGCTCTCATCCCTGTTATTCCACATAAAGACACAGGGATAAACTTGTTAAGATACAGTTCAACAGAAACTAAGAAAGTAGAAAGCAATTCAGGAAGATTATAACTATTCTGTTACCATGACCATTGAATGACTCTCCTATACCGAACTTGTGAGCTAGCCTACAAGGGAACCTTAAGCTAACCTTGCAGAAATAGTGGCATACCTCTCCCTCTCCTGACCAAGGAAGTCAAAAAAAGCTCCTTGAGTATCAACATCACTTAAATCTTCATCATCTGCGATCTTCAATTGCCAGAAATCAAACGTCAGTAAACAATAGACACAAATTTACCCCTCCCACCCCCCCCTCCCCTCTCTCTCTCTCTCTCTCTCTCTCTCTCTCTCTCTCTCTCTCTCTCTCTCTCTCTCTCTGCGCCTGCTCTGTGCGTAGCCAGTTCTCAGTTCTGTACTCTGTGCGCAGCCAGTTTTGCTTGACCTGTGCGCCTCTGCTCTGTGCGCCAGCTCTATGCGCACCCACCTGCACGCCTCTGCTCTGTGCACAGCCAGTTCTCAGTTCTGTACTCTGTGCGCAGCCAGTTTTGCTTGACCTGTGCGCCTGCTCTATGCGCACCCACCTGCACGCCTCTCTGCTGTACTCTGTGCGCAGCCAGTTCTCAGGTCTGCTCCCTTTTCTCACCCACCCTTGCTCAGGCCCCCAAGGCAGCAACTAGTAGGGGAAAACATGTCTCAACCCCTGGAGGGGGAACAGGATGGTGAGACAACCTTTCACACCCCCATGAAGGCACCAAATGCCTACCGCAGAAGACTGAGGGAAGGAATCATGTCCCCTGGCTCACGAAGGATTACGAAGATGGCCCGACGAGATGAGGCCCTTTATGAGGAGATACAGCTTCACATAAGGACAGAGATGAACACCATGCGAGACAGGAGGTTGAAAAGGAATGGACCGAGTAGATGCATGCCCAAAGGAAAGTGATATACGAAACGCTGAAGGAAGAGATATATGTCCAATTGAAGGGAGAAATGCAAGCCCAAGTAAGGGTTGAGATGGAATTAGCCCAAGCCTTGATGCACACGGAAATGAAAAAAGACATGCAGAAATGGAAGGATGACATGCTCCGAGAGATTGGCACAACAGTTGCATCGTACGAAGGCACTTTGAAGACATGTATGGCTGATTGTGAAAAAGACATCACAGAAATGCAAAACACTTTGGAATCATGTAAGGTAAAAGTGGCTGCAGGTGAGAAGGAAATGCATTCATTGGCTGAAATCGCCAGTGCCACAAAGAAACAAATTGAGGAAGTCAACCCATGGATTGAAGTAGTAAAAAAACAGAAGGATATACCAGTCAATAAAGTAGAGGTGATGAATGCTACATTGGAAGAGGAAGCCAAGAGACGGGCACGTGCCTTACATGTACGTGTAGTTGGGTGGGAAGATAAGGGAAATCCCCAAGAGGATGCAAAAGCTCTTGCAACAAAAATTGGAGCTACTGATGTACCCATTACCGGAGCATGGCGAGTAGGCAGAGACGAAACCAAGGCGAAGATATTGATCATCAAGTTTGGTGACTTGGAGAAGAAGGCGGCCTTCCTCTCCAAAAGGATGGCCCTTAAGGAGAAAAAGATTTATTTGGATGAGGACCTTACACTAGCACAGATAGCACACCGGAAGGAACACATGCCGCGTGTGCTTGAGGCAAGGAAAGAGGGGAAATGGGTGGTATACAGAGATGGCCAAGTCATCATTACGGAGAGGAGGCCCGCTTGACAGTGCATGGCCTATGAGACCTTGCGATTCACGGTGTGGAATTGCAATGGAGCCCTTAGAACAGATGCAGGATACTCTGATGATACTTTCAGACACAGTGATATTGCTATGTATACGGAGACCCATCAGTGCACAAACAAGAGGCTTCCTGACGTACGGGGTTATAGATGGGAATCAATTTTCCACCCTCAGCCACGCACAGTGGGAGGTACTAGAGGATCTGGAGGAGTGGCAATACTTTACAGGGAGGAGCTTCGTGACAAAATACATGTGGTACATAGAGATGCAGATGTGAGGTATATGTGGGTCCGAATATGCAGAGGGGGGCTCCGCGAGCTATATGTGGTGGTATGCTACTTTCCCCCAGCCCACCACTCCAGGTTTGCACCATCAGGAGAGTCGCCCTATATACCACTATATGATGATATCATGAGGTTTGCCAACATGGGAGACATATTACTATTGGGAGACTTTAATGCACGTACAGGCACAGAGCAGACAGAGCTATATGATACTCAAGAGGCTATGTACCGGGAGATCACGGCAGAGGATGTAGGGTTGCAGAGATCAGCACAGGATGAGGGGGAGATTACAGATTATGGCAGGCATTTTCTCACACTCGGGAGTGCACATGGGTTGGTCATATACAATGGCTTATCGAGATGGCAAGGATCAGATGCTCTCACACACTGGAACTCTAAAGGGGGAGCGAGCACAGTGGACTATTTGATGGGATCTCCTTCATTGATACCTGATGTGCGGGGTTTCACGATTTCCAATAGGCCCATTGGCATAGCAGCCGATCATGCATACCTGAGTTTCACACTAGTAGGTAGATCCCCAAGAGATGGGCCAGCCACTCATCTACCTAGGTACCGGAGATAATCAGTTTACACGTGAGACAGTTGGGGTTTACCGAGATGCAGTATCTGATGGCTTGTTCGCTTTAGACCCGCATAGCCCTCTGGACGAGATCACGAGAGGATTGGCAAGTGTACTACATGCATCAGCCTCATATGCGTTTCCCTACACTATGATCCCTTCCACCCACCCCCGCAGCACTGCCCCACAGAACAGTTGGTATGATGATGAGTGTCGTGAGACACGAGCACAGCTACAGTGTGAGATTGCCATTGGGTCTCACACGCATAGATAGGCCAGAATGATCTTTCGGCGCTTTGTGTGGAGGAAGAAACGAGCCTATCTGGCTAAGCTAGAGGAGGAGATCTACCAACTCTTCCTGGGGAAGGACAGGAAGAGGGCATGGAAGATGTTTCAGGAAAGACAGCCTAGTACTTTGATTACTGCACCTGAGGCATGGCATACTTATGCTAGAGAGCTATATGATGCACTAGGATAGCCCCCCACCCCCCCTCCACTGGGAGCTAGACCGGCTAGCAGCACCTTTTTTACTATGCGGATGGTGCTAGATGCGAAAGACAGGTTACAAAATGGAAAGGCACAGGATCATGATGGGCTACTTGGAGAGCACTTCTCATATGCACGAGACACTTTGGCTCCGCTCATCGTACATGTGTTTAATCGTGCCATTTGTGAGGGTTTCCCGACAAGCTGGACAGAGCATATCATTGTACCACTCTTAAAGAGTGGGGACCCCATGGTACTAGCCAACTACAGGACGATCATGATTGGTCATTACTTGGCCAAACTATATGGCTATATATTGGAGTCGGAGCTGAGCCGATGGGCAGAGAGGCATGGTCATCGAGCACATGGACAGGCTGGCTTCAGGAGAGGATTTACTACCTTGGATCACATACTGACACTTAGGCACTTATTGAAGAGGGCAGGGCACAGAAGAGAAGGATATACTGCTGCTTTGTGGACTTCTGCAAAGCCTTTGATACCGTACCACGTGCCAGGCTTATGCACAGATTGCATGACATTGAGGTACCCGAGGATATGCAGTGGGGGGTATATGCTTTGTATGAGTCTATGACAGGCAGAGTCCGCGGACTATCTGATAGGGTGACCAGCACGGTATAGGTGAAGCAGGGATGCCCGCTATCGCCCACCCTCTTTGGACCAAGGTTGCAGTCGTACGTACGTACGGATCGATCCGTGCCGTACGGATCCGTACGCGTACGGATCGATCCGTACGTTTATTTTTTAAAAAAAAACCCCTTTTTGACCTTCAACGTACGAATTTGGGCTTATTTTGGAATTTCGCCTGCAGTGCTCTGTTTCGCTCTGTCTCTGCACACTGTGCACATTGCAACCATGTAATTCTCACGCTCTCTCTCGCTCATGGCCTTGGTCCCTCATGATGCATCTCTATCTCGTACTGTACTCTCTCTCTCTCAACCGCGAGCGGCCAATGTACTACATGATTAATCTCGTCTCTCTCTCGCTCCCTCCCGAGTCCCTCTCCCTCTCTCTCTCTCTCTCTCTCTCTCTCTCTCTCTCTCTCTTTCCTCCTTTGGAGTATGCTCTAAGCTCTCCCTCTCTCTCTCTCTCTCTTTCTTCCTTTGGAGTATGCTCTAAGCTCTCTCTCTCTCTTTCTTTGTGTCACACAGCTTCTTGGATCCAATATGCCAAAGCCATGCAACCCCTACTAGTAGGAGCACACCAATGTCATCCGTGTTATTAATACGCTGACCCAAGCTGGTTCTGACACGCGTAGATGGCAGTGCAAGTATTGCAACTTCAAGCTCACGAGCACAATTTCTCGTGTCGTGATACACTTGACAGGTATTGGCACCACCGGCAATTGTGGTGGGTGCAAGCAGGTGCCGCAGGATATCAGAGACAAGCTCATTGCTGAGAATTCATCAACAGCAAAGGGTTCAAAGAAGGTAAGGGGCAGCCAGCACACTCAAGATGCACTTCATGATGCGCTTGTGGGGGAGATGGGTGATTCTTCCACACAGGATAGCCAGCCTACAGGGGGCAGAAAGAGGGCCTGTGTCATGCAGGAGGGTGATGAGGATGATGATGCACATGTGCTGAGACAGAGTACTTTGCCTTCACGTGTGTCATCTCTTTCATGGGTGAAAGAGAGACAAAAAGTGGCTGAGATGGAGATTGCTTGCACTCTTGTGGAGTGCAACATCTCCTTCAATGTACTGAGGACTGATCAATGGAAGAGAATGGTGAGGGCCATAGCAGAGGTTGGCCACACAGACTCGTGGTCCGGGGTGGAGTATAACAAAATGCGTACCACGATGCTTGTGGAGCAGAAAGCCTCGATAGACAAGGCATTGGTACCTGTCAAGGCAGGATGGCAGTCTTTTGGATGCACCATCATATCTGATGGCTGGAGTGATATGCGTAGACGACACATTATCAATATTTTGGTGACCTCATGTCTTCTTGCGGGCTGTGGATGCAGGAAAGGCAGGAGAATCCATCAGTGCTGAGTTTATTTATCACCACATCAGACAGGAAATTTTGGATATTGGGCCAGAGAATGTGGTCCAAGTGGTGACAGACAATGCTTCAAATTGCAAGCGTATGGGTGAATTGGTTGAGGCAGAGTTTCCTCGCATTGCTTGGACTCCTTGTGCTGCACATTGCTTGGACCTGCTGATGGAGGATATTGGAAAGTTGCCATGGGTGCAACCTGATGTTGCAGATGCCACGAAGATTACTACATTTTTCCGAAAAAAACATCAGGCTTTGGCCATCTTCAGGAGCCATAGTGCACTTGATATGGTGCGACCCTCGAAGACCAGGTTTTCTTATATGTTCCTGGTCTTGCAGAGGCTTTTTAGATTGCGGGACCCACTACTACAGACTGTGGTGGACCCGAAATGGAGGTTTATGCACCATGCGCAGACAGAGGCCACTAGATACATTCAGCGGAAAGTGCTTGACGAGGCCTTTTGGACAGAGGTACAGAGCTTGACGGTGGCATTGCAGCCTATCCATGTCCTCCTCCGACTCACAGATATGGAGGGCTCTACTCTTCGACTGGTCTATCATCTCTTCATGGAGATGAAGCACCATATTGCCGCCTGTACGACATTGACGGAGTCTCGGTGAGTGTACACTTGGATATTGTTCTTGGCTGATTATATTAAAATTAAATAATATGCACATTGCAACAATATGTTTAAAGTTTTATTATATAATGACTGTTGGAATGTTGGCTTGTCAATTTATAGCCGGGGTGACATCCTGGCTATTGTAGAGCGGCGATGGACATTTATGAGCCGTCCTATTCATGGGATGGCTGCATTGCTTCATCCCTTCTACAAGAAGCTAGAGCTGTCTAGTGGGAGCACTCTGCTCACGCAGAAAGACCAGTACATCAACATAATGTACGACGAGGATGAGAAACTTGAGGTTGATATAGAGATGGTGAGTTTTATGAACAATCTAGGACCATCCTTTGCTAGAGCGGTGGTTTTGAGAGAGGAGGCGACGAAATTTCCTCTCACGTGGTGGCAGAGCTATGGAAGACAAGGTCTTCCAAAGCTGACTCATCTTGCTCTCCGAATCCTCTCGTAGGTACTCTTGACTCTTTCACAATTGCATCCATCTTTAAAGTTTAATTCATTAAGGGTTTTGACTCCAAAATCGTATCGTGATTCGTGATCGTAGGATTGTTCTGCTGGTGCTTGTGAGTGCAATTGGAGCGCCTACTCCTTGGTTCACACGAAGATCCGCAATCGACTTAGTACCGCTCAGCTGGAGCGATTAGTGTATTGCCGAGCTAACATGAAGCTCGTGCGAGATTATCATGCTTTGGGGACACCCAAGCAGGTATATTTAACTGTCGTACGTCTTTTGACACATTTCAATATAATTAAGTCATTTCTTGTGGTTCTGACTTGTCGGATTTTGCTTTTCCACAAGCAGATCCGACCCGTGTGAAGATGGTGCCAACCTCTACTGAGGACGACATGGAGCAGCGTGTCAGAGACGAGCAGGCAGATATTATACGACTCCTTCATAGAGAGTTGGAGAGCATCGATCGCCGTGTCACAAGGTCACGCACACGGGCTTTGGCGATACCTTTGCGCGAGGAGGTTGCAGATTCAGAAAGCGCTAGACGGAGGAGCATTCGTCGAGGGAAGCTGCGTGTTCGTACACAGTGGACTCGGGCGAATGAGGCTATCACTCTCATTCATACTCAGAGTGAGCCAGGAGATGATGATGTAGCACATGGATCTCATGATACATCTTTCACATCATCACATGTGCCCGTGATGGCAGAGCCTGAGTATGACGACGAGGGCAATGTCCTGACAGATGGGGACTTGCTCTCTTCTGGTGCATCGTCATCATCATCATCTGATGAGGAGTTTTGACTCTTAGATCACGTTTCATTGTGGAGTCTAGACTCTGGACTAGCCCTTAGGACTAGCCCTTATGGGCCTTTTGAGGACATTTCTATGATGTAGTGTTGCAGCTTGCTATGTAGTATGTGCATTGTATTCAGTTTGTTTTGATGCATTTGCAACCTTTTAACATGGATGAGAGTCCAGACTTTTGTTGTGTAAACACTGATTCATCAGTTTATATAGAGCTAAGAGTGGTGATTGGTGATTGAAGATTGATCTCTAATTGAAAACTGGTTTTGGTATCTGATGTTTGATTTCTGAAGTAACAAGTTTTACAACGTGCGGCAAGGGTTTTGTGATTACTAATCAAATGCGTATTAGCAAAGACCTTATTAGATTGTCTTGTAGGTCTCTCTCACAATTTAAAATGTATTTGGATCTTTTTATGTTTATTTTGATATGAAATGCCATATAGATTGATATTTTTTACAATGGTAAGTATTTTTACATACACAAAAATTTTATTTGTACGGAAAAACGTACAAATACGTACCGTACATTACGTACAGTACGTACACATCAACTATGCTTTGGACTGTACATTGATGCGGTCTCTGATTATGTAGACAGATTGGGAGGCCCAGGGGCATATGCTTGGACTAGCCCCCTTGGGCCCTTAGGCACGAAAATGGCTCATTACAAGAGCCATTTTCTACACCTCTCACCAGATGATTTTATCACCCGCCCGGCGTACATGGATGTACATGGGATACGTTGTGCCATTCGATAGATCCGGACCTCATCACACCAACTGCGGATTGAGACATGGCGATATGTGCATCAAATCTTGGATGACTGCATTTGTCAGCTATGCTACCAGGAGGTAGAAACAGAGGAAGACTACATTTGCCGATGTACAGTCTATTATGAGATCCGAGGGAGATATCACTGCCTCTTCCGAGAGAGTTTTGGGTTGTTACGCAGGGTCATGGAGTTTGAGGATCAGAGATGCCTAGGATTGTTTCTACTTGAGCTCAGGAGACACAAAGAGACCCTCTTGGTAGACAGGAGGCCGAGCCATGATGTACCTAGACAGAGGACCTTGACAAATTTCTTTGGCACCAGCACCAACAACCCAGCCCACACACCTCCTGATATCTCCTCCATTGGGCCATCAGGGCACCGACCACACTCCCAGGGAGTCACCACTGATAGAGCAGTTATCTTATGTTGTGCTCGTTGGCCACGCCCACCAGGATCCCGACCACGGCATCCTCACCATCGCCAGATCAGAGCCATTATTGCTCGGCATCGGAGGCGCCTACCTCGCTTCTACGACCTCTCCATTCTAGACAACCCCATGGCGGAGATACTTGATCTAAGGAGAGGGCAACACTTCAACTGATCAGCATACATGGATCTACCTCATATACATTTTCCAGTATTTTCTACTTAGTATCATCTCGGAATCTTACAGCTCTGTTCTTATAACTGTAGGACAATCAGTTTTTTGTACTTTTTAGTCTCATTTAGTTGCTCTCTTTGATGAGACACCAACTTCAGATGTACTCTCAGTTTTGGTCTCATAGGCAATTATGGCCTCTTAGAGACGTTAATATATCATTTCATTTCATCTCTCTCTCTCTCTCTCTCTCTCTCTCTCTCTCTCTCTCTCTCTCTTCATAATGGGTAATATATTTTAATTACGAAAAAACAACATACATAAGGTCGCATGACCGCTAAGAAACATGTACAAAATCAGACCGCATGGCCACCAAACAAGAACGTGCAACTCGGAGTGGAAAGGATGCCGTGCATATAGCTGTAGACCAAGGATCAGCCTGCTCCCTGGTAAGACATCTAGCAAACACCAAGGAAAAGAGCTGCCACAAGAGCAAGCCTCTCAAGCTCTCAGTCGAGAAGGCAATAGCACTGTACGCATAGCTGCACACTAGGGATCAGCATGCTCCCTAGTGAGATGACCGGCCGACACCAAAGATGAAATCTGCCATAAAAGTAGCCCTCGCAAACGGCCTACATGGCCATGAACTCCATGCTGAGCATCAAAGAGGAAAGCAATTCTCATCGCCCAGTTATGCCATAAACCCCAGAATCTCATGAAATCAAAGAGCATGTCGAACTCTTGAGGATGGTGGCCGTGTTGCTGCCCAAAAACCCATTGACGTGGAGTTAGTGTAGATGTCATGGAGCTCCAGATAGCTGAAAGATATGTCCAAATATGTTTGGCCACTGGACACACGAGGAACCTATGACGACTTGGCGGCGGGAGTCCGGAGGTCTCCAAGTTGCCATCTGCAATACCTCCTGCCACAAAGCTACAAGGTGATGAAGTATGGGCGAAGACCTAATTTTAATATGCGCATTAACCACATGCCACCATGAAGCTTGAATATGGGTATTACCATGATGTATGTCCGTATCCTCTATAAGGAATGTTACAATATCAAACCATGGCTGCTGCTTAGAACAAGCACATATATCTTGGAGAAGAGACCATCTTCTTGCTACCATATGCATTCGCACATCCAATATAGCTGCACCTCCCATTCTCTTCGGCGTACAAATGTGTTCCCAAGAAACCCAATGCAAGCCAGCTTGGGAAATATTCTTTTTCCAAAGCATGAAACGAATAGGCTACACACGTACAGTCAATGTTTTGTTGGTCCATGGTAGCAAAGGCAAGAAGTAAGACACCATTCGAAGTATTATTGCCTGCGCAGCTTTAAGTCTAACATGGAAAGGCCAAGCCTCGGATTTCCAATAGACAAACTTATCTGCAATTTTGCCTGAAATCCAATGAATGAGCTGCTTTCGAGTGACATCAACCCCAATTGGATACCCCAAATGTCGGATCTCAAAATTCAGTTCTATGGGCTTGATATGGAGTTCAAAGACTCATTTATGGAGCATGTAGATAAGATGAAGAGTATTATGATGCAACTTACAAGTATCAAGGCACCCATAGATAAGGATGCAATAGCGGTTTTAATCAAAAGCATGCCTCAAGTGTTTTCTTTGGTGGTAACAACTCTTACTAATGTTCCAAATCTTACTCTTGAGAGTGTTGAATCCTCCTTGTTTGAAGAGGATAAGAAGCTAAAGGCACACAACAACGCTTAACAGATAGCAGGGAGACTTCTTTCTTCAACAAATCCAATGTCAAATGTAACCACTGTGGTAGAATAGGGTATGTAATGGCCCAATGTCGTCATCAAAACAAGCCCAAGCTTGTATGTGATGCATGTGGCAAGGTAGGGCACATTGTTGGTCAAAGGAAAAGCAACAATCAAATGTAATGGTAAAAGCAACTCTTGATGATGCTCCAAAAGAACACCTTTTCTAGAAATGATGATGTCTATGATTATATTCTATGTCTATGATCATGTTATGTCTCATGTCATGTTGATGTAATCACCTCTAGCCACCGATGATATAGACTAAGTGATATGTATGTGTCTCTATCAAAGGAGGCAAATGTCATGTCATATATATCACATTACTCTCTTGGGATGAGACCCATTTGGGCACCAAGGGGGGGTGTTAAAAATGTGGTGCACAAATATAGGTGTGCATGTCAAGCCGTGTAAGTTTATGACATTTCTATTATGATTTATGTGTGGGTAGCAACCTTAGGATATGGAAAAGTATGTATTGTTGAGGTCATGTGAGAACCATGTGGGTAGGAGCAATGAATGGGCAACCAAGTTCATGCATAGCATTAAAGATGATGGAGGCATGTAGCATGTGGTCCAAATGGAAGGTCTTATCTTGTGGATATGTATCAGATGGCTACAGATTGATGTATGAAGCTCATTCTTTTTTTTTTCAGAAAGGAGACTTCTATTAAGTATGAAAAATTTTACAAAATGGAGATTTCACACCAAGCAAGGTGGAGATCTCAACCAATCAGGAGCCTTGTGCTGCCAATAGGGTCCCGAATGAGAGGATGTGAAAAAGATACCAATGTCCCACTCTCTCATAAACTCGGCGCGCTTCCTCTCCGCAACCCTCGAAGATCCCTAGATTTTGGCCCAGGTAGCCATAATGGTGTGAATAACATCACTCCAAATCCTGCAAAGACACTGAGAAACAAGAACGAGAGTACCCTCAATGGCCTCAGTGCATCTGGCCTTCCAGATATTCCAGGCTGAGATGCTAGCAATAATCTCCCAAGAACTGTCTAACCTTGCCGGAGGGACAGTGTGAAAGTGGCAAATCCTGAAGACAACACTGCCCAGCAACTCCTTGCCTAACCATAATGGCCAAGCTCCTATCAGTCCCCTCGAGCCTCAGCTGAGGCCCAAACTGTGTCAACCAAACCAAAAGAAATGATAGCATCCCTCTTAATCCTACCAAAGAGGTGTGCAATCGCAGACCAAACCCTCTGTGCTTCCCTGCATTCCCAGAAACAATGGTAAACTGACTCCAAAACTCCTGCACATCTAGGGCATGCTGGGCAAGCACCAGTAAACAAACCTCCACTGATTGGTGGCCAGACCACCACGAAGGGAAACCTAGATAAAGGAGGAAATCTGTGGCTTTCTATAAGAATGCCACAATCTCCGCCAAAATACCCTTTGAATGTCAATCGAAATGCCGTAAGACTCCCAATGGGGTCTAAGAGTAGAGACACTCTGAATGTGTCCCAAGATAAGATGTCTGGCATTCCGCACCGTATAACTGAAAAAAGGCATGCTTTTCAAAGGGTTACAAGCGTCCTTCCACTCCCACTTATTGGGGTCCCAATGCAAATGTCTGATAGGGCAGCCACCGTACAACCAAAGGCTAACACTCTCTGTGATCATCCCTCGTTTGGGGGGGGGGGGGGGGTTCAACAAAGACGTGCTTCCCTAACCTGCCAACAACTCTGACTGGACGAATCTGGGGGCCCTCAATAAGGTCCTGCACATCACATCTCTCTAGCTGCCATCCATCCTGTACAGAAAAAAAGACCGGTACATCATCCTCCCTAGGCAAGATACCCATAACCTAAAGAGGAACACCTGTCCCAGAGAAAACCCCAAACCAAGAATGATGACGACCTTCCAAAAAAGATCCAGTACTCTAGTGGTTGGGAATGGCTGCATCAATCTATGCAATCCTCTGGCTAGAACCTCTCAAATGCTGCGTGACATCCAATCTCTGCACCTCAGTAAGGCTCTGAAACCTCTTCCAAGCCAACACTGTGGGGCATAGGGTCTCCCAGCCAGCCCAAAGAAAGACCATCATCCCCTGGGCATGAATCACTGGAAGGAGCATGTAGTGCATGAAGGAATTCATCCTTCGAGAAAGGGGCATCCAGGGAAGAACATATAGCATCTGTAATGAGCTTGGGCATGCAGTCCCAAACTTTATGCCGTGCCACATCTCTCGGAGGAGAGGGCACCCCTGCAGTCAACAAAGACCGATAAAAATCTGAAGCAATACCCCTTACCTGTTAGGCTCAATCTGAACCTCACCCTGTGAATCCTGCAAATACCTCACAGAATCCCTGCTATGGGAAGGCCTGTGTGTTGAAAAAAACTTTGTTACATCTGCCACCCATCTGAGCCCAAAAAGCCTCGTTCGCATGAAACGCGAACTCGGTCCTCCTGTCCATGGCCAACTGCAGCTGTGCTCTAACTGTGGTCAAGAGGTATGTAATCCAAGACGCATGTGGATGCTTTTCAATGTTCATGTTCCCTCTGAAGAGCAGCAATCCTACGCCTAATAGCTCTCTCCTTGTCCAGAGCCTCCTTCTTCTTGGACAAGGCAGTGTTATGATAATGATGGCTAGTCCTCTCAAGAGCCTGCGCAATATTATGACGAGGATCACGACCATCACAAGATCTCCATATCTCTCTGATCTCAAGGGAGATGTTGGCATCTTGATAAAGAGAGTCAGGGATACGGACACGAGGAGAGGCCGAGCGAGCCCCAGGCTCCCTAAGACACAAAACGACAGGGCAATGATCGGATTTGGTGGTGCCAGGCATAATAGCAATGGTGCCTCCTCTGTCCAGGGACCAATCATCCACATAAAATCTGTCCAAACGTGCAAAGATGCTCTCATCCTCGCTCCTGCGGTTATGCCAAGAGAAAGATAAGGAATTTGGCCTTCTTTGGAAGTCATCCTCAGTCCAGCAATCCCTGCCAAAGAAAGAGAGCGTGAACCTCTCCCATGAAGCTCGCTCCAAAGGGTGTAAACCCCCTTCGCATCCACCCTTCTTGTCAGAAGGTTGCTCAACCATATTGAAGTCTCCTCCCACTATCCAATGATCAACCTGGGGAATGACATTTGTAATGGTGTCCCAAAAGGCCACCCTTTCACCTCTCACGTTAATGCAAACACCCCCTCTAGTCCCAACAGCCGAGGACCAGAAGATGTGGCCAGAAAGCATCTTACCAATTTTGCCACAATGAGATCTATCCAATTTGTGTTCCTTCAACAAAAGTATATCCATAGACCCTCCTGTAACAACAGGGTGAAGCTGGTCCTTCAGAAGGCGCTTCCTACCACGGGTGGGAAGCCCTCCAAGGCCCTGAACATTCCATGAGACAATTCTCATGGAAGAGAAGAGGGTTTGACCCCTGATCTAAGAAGACGATGGGTAGCCTGAGGACGCCTCTCATAATGCTGGAGGATAGGATAATCCACGGAGCAAAGTCCACTGACATGCCCGTGTCCGGGGCCCTGCACAGTACTTGCATATGTACGAGAAACCTGTGTGCCCAGCGGGGCATCAAGGGCAATGGCATCATGCTGAAAATCCTGCAATACATGATCCCCACTGCGTTGAGCATCCTGCATATTGCCCCCTCCAAGTAGAGAGGACTCAACAAAATCATCCTGATCTGATATATCATCTCCCTGCAAAGAAGCATGAGCTGATACATCCCTCTGCCCAGAAACATCATCTATCTAAGGTACAAGATTCGAGGAGTCTTCCCATCAATCGCACCAGGGGGCAGGCGTGAGAGACAGCTCGCCACACCTGGCGGACTGTAGGACGGGAAGGATCCAAGGGAGGTGGTGCCGGAGAAGCACGCTTGCGAGGCCTCCTACGACCCCGAGCCCGAGGGCAATCTCGAGCAAAGTGACCCTGTTGGTGACAAACCCGACACTGATCGGGTTTACCTGCAATCTCCATACGTTGCTTCAAAAGACCACTAGGACCTGGAAGCAAAACATAGTCCTCAAAAAGCTCTGAGTCACGGGCAAGAACCATTGACCCTGGGGACAGCATCTGCCGAGGCAGTGACCACCTCGGCAGAAGATGTCGGCAAAGCGTGGAGGGGGGCACTTGAAGAACCAGCCCAAAGGCGGACCCGATGGCCTTTAGCATAGGCCAATATATGCGCGAGGAAGACCTGGGAATCTGAGAGCAATCGGGAAACGGTTCTAGTCTTTCTCAACAGGGTTAAAATAGCTGGAGTAGGGAAAAAAAAACCTTCCTCGGGCCCAATGGCAAAGGGCTGCCCTTCAGAACCTCTGAGGCTGCGTCCTCGGAATCAAAATCCACCTGAAAGAAACCTCTTCCAAGCAACCTGACATCTCGAAAGTGTGGAGCGAGGTCGGAGGGCAGAGCCACCAAGACCTAATCCCGAGCCTGGAGACGGGAAGGGTGAGATCCAAAGATTCTGGCAATGAGGGTCGTTTTGGAGTCTTTCTTGATTTCGGCGAAGAGGACCACGAGCTCGGCTTCGGAAAAAACAATGGTTCGCCCGCCGGCCGAGGGAGAACAATTAGCCATGATGCTAATCAAAGAAGAAGGCCGACTTGAACCCGGATGTCACATGCACTCTGCACTCAATGCATGGTGACAAGATGGCTCATCATCAATAGTGCAACATTTGTACATTATTAGAACCGAGTAGGATGATATTTGTCATACGCCGTGACTCCATTGTACATCCTCAGTCCAGGATAAGTTAGGCACGCTCGCTACGTAGGTCATTCCTCAGCCTTAGCGGGTCAGTCAATCAGTCAAGTCCCTTAACCCACTTGGAGAGAATCATTCATGCATATAGAGTCAGTAGAAGCCTTAGGGTTTGCATCAGAAAGCACTCTGCATTTTGCATAATATGCATTCATATGCCTGTGCATCATTTAGAACATCTCAAAAGCCTTAGGTAATTTACTAGGATTTATCTCGTATTTTTCCCATATTTTATGGTATTTATTTAGCATTTGTTCTCATTTATAAATATAAACTTTATTAAATAAATGACCAGCCTCTAGTTAGTATAAATAGGCTTGCATAGGGCTTAGACATTCATTCAGTCTTCAGAAAGCTAGGCGCCTTCATCCTCAGCATTAGGAGCATCCTAACCCAACCCTTCTGGAGCTTCTGCGTTAGCTTCTCAACACTCCTAGAGCTTGCGTTTTGCTTCAGCATCCCCTGCAGTTTAACGCAGCACATCAACATGCTCATTCAGCAGTTCAGCAGCTCAGCAGTTCAGCAATTTAGCAGCTCATTCAGTCCCTTGCAGACCTAGGCGCAACATACAGTCCATAGGCACCTGCATTCAGCACCCTTCCAGTGCCCAGATCAGTAGGTACTTCTGCGTTTTGAGCATATATCACAGCCAGCAGGTACTCAGGTCAGGTCAGCCCTGCATTTGCAGTCCTACAGCAGTTTTATATTGCGTTTCAGTCCTACAGCCTGCGTTTTCAGTCTTGCATCAGCCCTACAGCAGTACCTCGCCTTCTGTGCATCATACATGCATGCTACAATCATCTGGTGAAGGTAACATATCATTCATAAGCATTTACAGCATATTTACATAGCTTAGAACAGTCCACCGCAGTCCTTTCTCAGCCTCAAGTGTGCATCCCTTCCTCATGCCCTTGGGAAGAGTGCATAGGCTCGAGATCAGTTCATTGAGGTGTTTCTACAGCCGTGTACAGTTCCAGCCAGGCTTCGGATCCAGGCTTCGGATCCTCCGAGATCTTGCGTTTGGCTTATCTTCAGTCCACAGTCATTCTCTCTAAAGTAATAAAGCAAATACTATCTCGTTATCGGGATAGGGGGCCCTTCAGTGGGTAATTTGGGACCCAATCTGGTGTACAGTTCTCATATATCTCTCTCTCATCTCTTCAAAGTTTGAAGTATTAAAGCGGATTGCTAAACTCGCGAAACTCAGGATACAAAAGACGGTGTGAGTATTTGTGTGACAAGATCCTCCAGTACAAAGACTTCCGCTGCATATTACATCGGATGAGGAGCAATCCGAACCTATGAAGCTCATTCTCACTAATGTAAGTCGTGATCATGTGATTAGTATCTCTCCCTTTCTTAATTATAGTAATTAGTGTTAACTACTTTCATTAATTATGGCATTCCTCATGTTTGAACCACCACAGCTTCGACTTGGCATTCTTTTGCACACACGCTTCCCATGATCCATGTATGCAAACAGTTTCCTTCAGGAGCTTCCCCCAAAGAAGACGGGGAGAAGCTATGCAGACAAATGGGTGTGAATGGCACACCATTCATTGATGTATGGCGAGCCGGGAAAGATATGACCAGGGTGCGGCCTCTCTTGCTCAAATTCCGGGATGCTCTTACTTGCCAGGTCTTTATGGCAAAGCAGGCTGCCTTGAAAGGTACCAAGATATAGATAGGAGATGACCTCACTCCCCTGCAGGCAGAGCACAAGAAGGCTGGTATGATACAGGTCCATGAGACACGCAAAGCAGGTCAGGTCATAATTACAGAGGCGCCCCACACCAGAGGCACCCCACACGATGGAGCGAGGTCTCTAAGAGCAAGGATATGCTTCACAAGGCAACATGGAACTGTAATGTGACTTTATGCTCCAACCCATCATCCCTCACCCATCTGACGGGCAGTAGTTTGGACAATGGAGATCTCCTGTCCATGACCAATGGGTGGGGAAGATTATTTGCCCCCCTGAGTGTGTAAAAGCTAGCCTTCCAGCCTCATCATGAATGTGCAAACATAAGGGAAGCATGTAAGACCCTTCACAAGCCTATGCAGAAAGAACACAAGACATACATGATAGGTTTAATAAGGTAATAACACTTACAGGAACAAAAGTTATGAACTTGAACTGCAGCTTGCAGAGTGGACACAGATTTGTAAAGGCTGACCAGGTGTCTATACAACTGAAGCAAAATCTGCATTCCAATGGCCAAATTCTTATTCAACTTGATGTGAAAACCACCTTGACATGATTAACTCCTTCACACTACTGAGTGCCCTTGTGTGTGAACATTCAAACTTAATGTGCTTGCCTGCCTGCATTGCTTTGCACAGCAATCAAACTACTAGTCCATCTCCAGTTTCTTGCCAGGCAGCAATCAAAACTTTGTGTGCTACTACATATGTTTACACTATAGATGTTCATGCATGCATGTGCATGTGTAGATATGTGTAAATACATGTTCATATAAGCGATAATCTGTGTGCATGTAAGTGTACGTATATCAAAGGATACATGCATGCATGTGTATCTATATGATAAGGGTATATGTATTCATGTATATGTGAATGTGTATGTGTATGTGTATGTGTAGGTTTGTGTGCTTTCATGCGTAAGTGTGCGTATGTGTATACATGTAGGTGACAAACTTACATGTCACTACAACCATCTAGGACCCCGCGAGATGTGACAGGTGTACAGCAAATGCCACATTTCTCCCAGCTGTTTTTGGCCTCCTGATACCCCTAAATGATGGCAAGTGAGAATACAAAAGCAACCAAGCGAAAATGGTTAGTTTATGTGTGATGTAAGGTAGGCATTCCCTGACCAGAGAGAGATGAGTCGATGGGGTCTCTCCATGCAACTGCGAGGCGCCTGCTATCACCAGTAATTCCCTGTCCGCCATCATCTTGGCGATCTCAAGATCACCATAGATGATGATGATGATGATGGAGTGTCGTACACATACAGAGAAACCATAAACTCCTTTAAGCTTTATAGAAGATTGTAGGGAGAGAAATCTACTCAGTAAAAATCTTTTGAGCTGATCAAATGTTCGAAATCAAGCACGGATTGCCAAGTAGCCGCTGCGAATCAACTGGCTATTGCGTTCGACTCTGTCCTCTCTGTACTCTACTAAAACTCTCCACCTGACGAGCAGTATATATATGTATGTGTTTCAGTAGTCGTATTGAGAGAACACACACACACAAAACACACGTGTGAGAATATATTACAGTCGAATGTACACACACAGGCATAGAACAGAAGTGTGTGAATCTATATATATTGTGTATATATATATATATATATGTATGTATGTGTGCATATACATACACATATACTATATGTATATATGTATGTATGTATATTACATACATACATATATATATATATATATATATATATATATATATATATATATGTAATATACATACATACATGTATGTATGTAATATGTATGTATGTATATTACATACATACATGTATGTATGTATATTACATATATATATATATATATATATATATATATATATATATATGTATGTATGTATGTATATTACATACATACATACATATATATATATATATATATATATATATATATATATATGTAATATACATACATACATGTATGTATGTATATTACATACATATATATAATATGTATGTAATATATGTATATGTATGTAATATATGTATATTACATACATATATATAATATACATATATACATACATATATATATATATATACATATGTATATTATATATATGTATATTACATACATACATATAATATACATATGTATATACATACATATATATATATATATACATATGTATATTATATATATGTATGTAATATATATATGTATATTATATATATATGCATATATATATTACATACATATATATAATATACATATGTATATATATATATATATGTATGTAATATACATACATACATGTATGTATGTATGTATGTATATATATATATACATACATACATACATACATACATACATACATGTATGTATGTATGTATGTATGTATATACATACATACATACATACATACATACATACATACATGTATGTATGTATGTATATATATATACATACATACATGTATGTATGTATGTATATATATATATATATATATATGCATACATACATATATGTATGTATGTATGTATGTATATTACATATATATATGTGTGTGTGTGTGTGTGTGTGTATGTATGTATGTTTATTGTGTATGTGTATACATATATACATACACATTTGCTATATCTACACTTTGTAATCAAACTAAAACTTAAACATGATACCTCCCTCCACTTGTGCGTTTGTGCGAAAATATATTCCATGGTGCCTGATGCCTATGTGGTTGCTCCCCAACAACACACACACACAAAGATAACAATAACCCTAGAAATTCTATTATTGATCTTATCTCGTAAGGTGAGCTACATTGTTAAAAGAGTTTCACACAAACATAGGTCATATACATAATTCTCTCGGGTAGCAAGTAATGATGAAGCTCCTCCATTCAACACTCACTTTAAGGACAAAATTAAGAGGAAGATGAAGTGACTAGTAATGGTTATTAACAGAGTGTTATTTGTTGTTACAGCTAAGTTGTTTACAGTGGTGTCATAGCATACCCCCATTGAAAGTCTATAGAGAGTGTAGTTTGTATGTTCCCAACTCATTGGGTAGATTGTTTACAGTGGTGTCGTAGCATGCCACTTTAGAGAGTGTGGATCTTGCCAACTCATTGGACGGATTATAATTAATCATTAGAGTCTAGTAAGGTCTCTTGTAAGTGTTGAGTATTCAAGCATAAAATAAGTAAGTGACTCCAAATTTGTCAAGTATACGATGAGTAAGTGACTCCAAATTTGTCAAGTATACGATGAGTAAGTGACACCAAATTTGTCATTTCCTAGCAAAGGTATCAATTGGTTAACCTCCTTTAATCCAAGAGTAGTATCCACCAAGAGTAGGACTCTCTTTTCCTCTCTCGCTAAGAAATCTAGGGAACTCTTGCACACACTCCTCAAAATGGAACTATGGTCCCCTTTCTAGTCAAATATGAGGAGTGTGTGCAAGAATTCCCTAGAATTCTTATCGTGTAGGGCTCTCTTCTCCTCTCTTGCTAAGAATTATAGGGAGCTCTTGCACACACTCAAAAAGGAACTAGGATTCCCCTTTCTAGTCAAATATGAGTAAGAGATGCCCCCCCCCCACCCCCACCAGCCCCCTCCTCTTCCCCTTAACCTCATGGTTGTTATTCCCTTGAAGTTTTTTAAATCCCATATTCCCATCTTAGATGGCTTAGATCAATCTAAGGCCTTAGGTTCTTGCACTCGGACTGAACCGTGAAAGTGAACTACAGGACCTCTCGCCAAGTGCAGTCACATACTCACACCAGTATGTAGAGGGTCACAACAATGCGCCTTACACATATCCCATATTCCCATCTTACATGACTTGGAAGCACCCAAACCCAACCTTGAAAGTGAAAGCGAAAGATAAAACCCCTCACAAAGTGGAGTCACATACTCACCAAGTGGCCAATAGGAAAGCTTCCCATATGCATAACAACAAGTTTTACATGGTCTAGGGGGCATGGAAAGTGGATTTGAAAGCTAGCAAGCAACAAACTCTATTCAACCACCCTTGAAAATAGCTTAAGGACACACATGTTGAAGGGTCTACTACTCGAGGATGGGCATTGATTGATTGCATGTCCTTAAACTCTATTCAACTACCCTTGAAAATAGCTTAAGGACACACATGTTGAAGGGTCTACTACTCGTCGAGGATGGGCATTGATTGATTGCATGTCCTTAAACTCTATTCAACTACCCTTGAAAATAGCTTAAGGACACACATGTTGAAGGGTCTACTACTCGAGGATGGGCATTGATTTGATTGCATGTCCTTAAGCTATTTTCAACTACCCTTGAAAATAGCTTAAGGAAACACATGTTGAAGGGTCTACTACTCAAGGATGGGCATAGATTTGCTTGCATGTTTTTAGTGTCACCCATGGTCACTCATGTGCATTAGTGTTATGCTTGACCACACCTCCAAGAGGGAACTCTACACATTCACCTAATGGATGAGCAATGAAACACAACCGTCATGGGGTACTTACCAATGCTTTGAGCTCGTGTCTCTTGAAGTCTCCAAGCTCCACCTCCACATTGTCACCGTGGAGTTGCTCATACCATCACATAGGCCAATCACACTCTCTCTCTCTCTCTCTCATACAAGCATAAACACACAAGCATGAAAGAGGCACAATGCTAGAATGCTCTCACTCCTCACTCTCTCACAAGTACAAGGGAAGAGCTCTCACAAATACAAGAGGGAAGAGCTCTCAATAGTACAAGGGGATTGTGTCTTTTCATTATGAGAAAATACCTTATATACAATTGACCCTTATTCACACTTGGGCGTCCAAAACTTACTAACTAGGCCTTGGGTGGCCAATGTCTCATAATGTACAACCTTTATAGTGCCTTTACATGACACATATTAATGATCCTCAATTGAGGATCATGGTGTTAATCCAAATGGGATTAACATTCCCCCTTTTTTGAAGTAGGTTCTGTCCTCAGAACCTGTTACCGAGGCCTGAAGACTTGGTCACTGAATTCGTGGTGATAGAAATTGTGACGAGATTGAAGTTTTCTCTCAGTTTTCTGAGTGTGCGCCGAAATGCCAAATGGGACTTCTAGAACCTGGTGTCGATCATGTCTTCAAATGTTATGTGCATATAACCTGGAAGACATCTTAGACGATGGTAATATAGCATTATACCTCTGTCTGATGGCCCTTGAACTGTAGATTCTGAGCCTCATAGCCATCAAAGGTTCTCTAGGTTGGTCTACTTCATGAACCTGACACTGGCTACAATTACAGAATCTGGTAAGCTCTGATCCAATTGAGTAGTTGTTGTCTTTGTGCTTGAATACTAGCAAATGTTGCTGGGTTAAATATTGGAAAATTGTAGCAGATATGAGAATCCCTTTCTTTTGTAGCTTGAAACTCCAGCGATGTCCACCTTCTCTTGATAGGCATGTAGAGTGGATCCACTCGTAATGTTGGTGGCGCACTCATGTAAATGCTACTGTATTCTGTTAAAAATTCCTTTCTCCATGAAGGTTGCACTCCAAAATCTTGTAGCTGTGGTGCCTCTTCATTTGTGTGGATGATGGTGTATCCACCTCTGTGTGCACTTGATGTTTCCTCCTCCATCTTCTGTAACAATAACTGATCATGAAAGTGACCAGGCAAATTTCCAACAAGTCTGAGAGATGGGGGGTTTGTGAGCCTTGTGTGTTTTGCGACATTGGCCCATAATGTTCCCTCTCCAGCCAATGGCAGTAATTCCTCTAATTATGGACGAGTGGCCTGGAGAGGGTACGGCACATAATGTTGTCGTGTGGTGGTAACTGCAGAATATGCCTCTGGAAGGATCTTGCTGGTAGGATCGAACGGGGTAATCTGCATCAGCACCTTGAACATAAGCTTTGGCTTTAACAGTGGACTGTCTTGTTGTATGAACTCTTCATATTCTGCAGCTGTCAACGGAATCCAAAACATTATTGTCAGTGTAAGGTGTAACATTATCAACTCGAGGTAGATTACGTACCTCCTGAGGTTTCCTTGGTGGAGATGGAATAGGTGCCAATATCTCCTTGAGGGCGAGAGTGTTAGTGGGAAATTATAATTCTGGTGGGGAGAAGGAAGAGTATATGCATCTAGCTTGTGAAGAAGTAGTAGGAGGCGTGCTTGGATAGGGATCAAGAAGCCTACTGGCAATATTAGTATACACAGGATAGGTGTTTTTGAAAAAAGGAGATGGACCCTCATCCTCACCGCCCGTGACCCGAACTAGGGGGTGGGTGGCTAGGTTTATGATCTTGGAAAAAGGTTTGAATTTCATGGATTTCTTCATTATCCACATCTAGGTAATTTATGTGAGTTGCATCAAAATTATTGCTTACGTTGGTAAGCATAGCCTCTAAATGCTCATGGATATTAGTATATAGCTTAAGGATGCCCATTGGGTGATATAAGGTAGACTCACAAAGATTTAAATGTTGGTGAGTATTATATACTTCTAACCACCCGAACTGATAACCCATTGATAAGTATTAGCCATAACCTCGTAGTTGGCTGGTGTTGCTAGTATGTCATATGGAATAAACAGGTCGAGTTTGTTGACCCTGTTGTCCAGAATTTTTGAATTTTGTAAGACACGACACCAACTACGGAGGTTGAGGACTATTGGATGCAAAGGATAAAAGAAGATATCTTGTGGTTAGTTAATATCAGATCCCCCCTCAAAATGCCTATAATGATTATTGGGTTGACATCTCGCTCGGTATTTTGTTTAATAAGGGTTAATTCTCCTAAACCTATATCTTCAGCTAAGTTAATGTCACTAGTATTGCACCCGCGCGTTGCTGCGGCCGACTAAGGTTCCAGAAAAGAACTATTCCCTCTCTACGACCATCTCTCTCTCTCTCTCTCTCACACACACACACACACACACACACACACACACACACATGCCCTCTCCCTCTCTCTGTC